>NC_067483.1:5519200-6266700 GCF_947179515.1 Apodemus sylvaticus | reverse complement strand
AAGTTCACTCTTTAGCATAGGTTGGCTGGCTCGTGAACCTGAAGGGGCCTCTTTTATTCACTTTCTCATTATTAGAATTTTTAGCATATGCCACCATGCCTGGATTTTTTTTCATTGATTTTAGGAATTAAACAGGCCTTTGAATCCATGTACATCAAGAGACTTAAGGATTGATGTTTTACTTTTCCAATCATATTATCTCGTAATCCATTCTCTAAAGTTTTGAAACTATTGTGCTGATGAGGAAATGTGGGGCATACTAAAATAAAAGAATCACATTATTCAGTCTAATCACTTTCAAATAATTATACATTATAGCAGAACTATTTCATTGAAAGATCAATTTTAATATGTGAATATTGTAAAATTTCTAGCAGAAACAAAAACCTACCTAGAGAACACTGAACTTCAGTGTTTGCAGTGTATTGCCATATTGTATTTTAATATAAAGCACTACTTTGTGAGAAAATATAACCTGAAAAATCAAAAAATCTGAGAAAAGAATTAAATAGAATTCCTAACTTGAGTCAAGATTCAGAAGTGTGTAATCTTCAGGGTCTCTCTTCCTGGGCCAATATTCTGAGACCCTTGTTAACTTAAATAATCCATGATTGAAACATAATTTCTTCCCCAAAACACTTAGTTGTCTATGGTTTCAGATTAAAAGATCATGTCAATCATCTGCATCTTTTTCAAGGATCACAGGCCATTTATGGAAGCAGAAAGATGCTGTTTGTAGACGAATTCTTTAGCATGCTTGAAAACCTGGGTTCCATTTCTAGCACCCCATAAGATAGATATGATGGGGAATGTCTATACTCTCAACAACTGTGAGGAATAAGAAGGTGAGTCAGAAGTTCAAGGTCAGCCTTATCAGTTAGGAAATTTCAGGCCAGCAGGGGATTCACAACATGGTACAAAGATGGAGTAGTATGTGAATCATTATCCAATTAAGTGATCTTTACAGAAACCTAAATTTATTTGAAGAGAACTTTTTATTCCAAGATTATTTCCTAATTTGATATTGATATGGAAATTGCTATGTTTTTTGTTTTTGTTTTACAGTTTTTGTTTTTGTTTTTGTTTTTGTTTTGTGAAATGATAGTAAGCTTCAGTTCCATTTTGGTTTATTTTATTTGCAACTTGTTTTGTTTATAAGAAGTTTTTGCCTTGGTTAGAACATACGTTTTGATCTATTTTTATCTCTTCCTTCTTCTTTTTATTTTCTGAAAATCTACTTTGCCAAACCTTCTGTAGTTCAAACTGAGCAGTTCATGTATGAAGGAGTTTTGTGGGGTATCATATCATCTCTCAAATCCAATTGGCTCAAGAACCTGATTTTCCATTTCACAGCACTAACAAATTACTCATGGTACACAGCTTATTTAGTGCATAACCATAATAAGAGCTGAATTATCCTTACCACTTTACTTGTGAAAAATTTGGTCTATTTATTAACATCATTATTTTATCCTTATCATAAAGGTTCCCCAAAGGTACATACCTAATTAGAAATGAAACCATAGTTCACAATTAGGTCTATCGATCTCTGAATCTTCATTTTAACCACTGCCTAACATAACAAGATTGATGTTTTGAGGTTGTCAGTTTTAGTGACTTGAGTGATAAAGGAATCTTCCTATGAGCAAGACTTGGGCATCTGCTTTCCACAGTTCTATACAGAACAAATCTAAACAATGGTTAAACTATCCTTTTGCTTAGCATCCCATTAGGTATTTTATATCTCCCATTTAGATAATCTAGATTACAGAAGAAACAAGTGCTGTGTAGATTTGACTAAATCACATATTTTCCTGAAGTTAGCACTGACATGACACCTAAGTAGTAAGCAAAGCACTAGAATCTCTTCTGTACTCAGCATCACACAGGACGATCTTGGATTTGTTACTACTACTATTATTATTTTTATAATTATTATTGTTGTTGTTGTTGTTGTTACTATTACTTATATTATAAAATGTCATACATTTGTATGATGTATTTTGATCATATAAATACACCCTTAACTCTTGCAAGCCTCCATTGACCTTACCAACACATTTATCTTTTGATAAAACATATTCCTCATTATTAGTTTTGTTATTAATATCAGGTGTGCAGTTAGTGCAAACCACATGAAAATGGATACAGAGTCATCATATGGGGCCTAGGCAGCACACCAGCAGCCAAATTCCTACAAAATAATATTCCACTATGGGATATTAATTGATCTCTTTCACTTGGTGTTTTGCTGTCAAATCAACCTAATGGAAGTTGATGTGTGGAACAGTCATATCATGTCCACAAGAGAGCATTTAAAAGCACATCTTCCCTTCCAGCTCTTAGCTTTCTGTCTATCCTACTACTGAGCATAAATGCTTTTTTCCCCCTTCTTTTATACTAATGGAATGAATCTGCTTACTGATTAAAGGCTTCCTTTAATTAGAAATTGACCTCACTTTTTGTTGTAATTCACCAAGAGCAAGGGATCCTGGTGGCTCAATCATAGCCTATCTGACACAGATGATGAAAAGGAATCATCAGTTGTTATATCACACCTCCTCTCTAACCATAAGCACCTTCTTTCACCGAATTCTTTCTCTTGGCTGTGTTTTGTTCCAGCTGGCAGTTGCTATAGTGCTAGATCATTCTGAAAAACTATGTGCATCTCCTGGACATAAAGAAAATTCAGTTCTTTAAAGCACAGTCTCTATCCTGATATTTTATCTTCCTTCTGTTTCTCTCTTCTCCCTTCTTCCCTTTTTTCCTTCATTCTGGATAACCTGATCTTTATGTCTTGTATCTTATCCTGAATACTTCAGCAATGTCTGAAAGGTGTTGTCTTTGTGAGCCTCCCCCATATACTATCCACAGGCTTCCTGGATATATCTTGACTTCTCTTTTGGCCATATGCTTAGCGTTTCCAAACTGACATGTTTTTAGAGTCTACATGGGCAGAACCTTCCAGATAATCAAGACTTGTTTTGTTTTTTTGTTTGTTTCTTCCTCTCTCTCTCTCTCTCTCTCTCTCTCTCTCTCTCTCTCTCTCTCTCTGTATGTTTTCTATGTGCTCAGTGTATTACTTTTCCTCTGCCATTTTGGTATTGGCAGATAACAACAAAAAAATGGGTTATAGCTTTTCCATGTTTCTTGAAATTCTCCACAGCTAAATAAAATGCCACATAAAGCATTGCTTCTCATGCAATGGTAAGATGGTCAGTGTAACTCCTGTATCTTCCCTATTACATGGTAGCAATTGCTACTTCCCCCTACTCTTCGATTGCATGATTCTTATTTCTTTCAAGTTCTTCATCAACTGTACTCTCAACCTTGATATTAATACTGAGAATCTCTCCTCAGTAATTCAGCATAGATTTATATCTAGCAATCTGTTCATTCCCTTCTGAGCCATCATACACATCACCTTTAATATCTATATTTTTCCATGTGTAGACATGTGCATATATGTTCTAATGAGTTGTATATGTAAAGGTGCATATAAATGCCCATGTACAAATGTGTAAAGGCCATAAATTTAGGACCCATCTACCATGTTTTTTGAGATAAGTTCACCAACTCTGTCCTGGGGCTTGACAATACTGCTAGTCTGGTTGGCTAGAGTGCCTCTCTACTCTTTGCCAAAGTACTAGAATAACAAGTATATTCCATAATACATACAAGTTCAGTGTGAGGATGGAGCCTTTGTATGGCAAATACTTTGGTAAATGAGCCATCTCTGTAGACCCTATAATCTCTATTTCTGATAGCAAACTACCCATTGATATACAGGCATTTCCTACTGTAATCCTCAAATATTTCCAGCCTCTACTGTCTGACCCATTACAAAATTACTTCTGCTGCCTTAAACATCTGCTATAAGTTTCCAATTCACAGGCACCAAAGTACATATTAGTTTTGTTTCATTTTCTATAAAATGATATCATTGAGGCTTAAAATAATGTCAAACTATCATTCTACACTTTGAGAAATCATTAATTCAGTAAAGATCTTTAGACTAACTGAGCAATCCACAGAACGCCCTCCTATCATTCTTGACACTTAGAGTAGCCCTGACATCTCAAGTGAAAGAACCAATTCATCCTTCCAAGTTCCCACAATGTCTGGTCTATGTCTTTTTTACTTTCATCTCTGCTTCTTATTCCTGTCTCCTTGTCTTGCCCTGGTGCTCTTATATCTCATTGTAAGAGCTGCAGTGTTAATAATAGTCTCACATATAGCATTTAAAATCTCCTTATCTCAAGGTAATCAGTTTAGTTGCATCACCGAGTAATATTTTCCATCAGATATAAAAACAGACACCGATTTTACAGGTTAGGGCAAGAGCATCTATAAGGAGGTACAGTGACTTAGGAAAAAATAACCCATTTAGTGTTATGTATTTGAATATTTGGTTCCCATTTGGTCATGGTTCTTATATTCTGAAAGTATTAGGCTTATTAAGACAAGTACATCACAGTAGAGTAGGGAGAAGCTTTGAATTTTTACAGTCTAATTCTGTTTTCTGTTTTCCCTTCCTCACTATGAAGTACTCAATTTCACTTGAAGCCAAAATAACCTCTTATCTTCCCTAAGTTGCTCTTGCCAGGGTACTTTGTCCCTGCAATTAAAAACTGCCTAAAAACAGAGGGATGTTATTTGGCCTATTATATGTTATGGGGGACTCTTAAATAGTTTAGGTATTAGAGAGTCTGACTTGGCGAGTACATTTTCCATCCCTTAGGTTGACTTTTCATTTTTATTTTATTTTTTGATACACAGAAATGTAAAGATTAATGAAGCAAAATTTATGTTTGTTTTTGAAGAACCTACAATTAAGAGCAGATATTTGTAACAGTATATTAGTAATTATAACAGTTGTGACGAGTCTCCTATATTTAGATTTCAAGTATATTTTTGCTTATTATTTTCTGTGTAGTATGTTCAAATAACCTTATTTGATCCTAGTGATTTGTCAGAATTTACTCAAAAGACTGTTTTGCCCATAAAATTGATTTAATATTTACAAAAGTTAATAGACTGATTAAAAGGATTTTGGTGACTTGATAGCTTTTATAGTGGGTAAGAATGTGTACTGTTCTTGCAGAAGACCTGAATTTAGCTCCTATGATCCACATGAGTCAGTTCACAACTGTTTCTATCACTAACTTCAGGAGGATCTCAAAAGCCATCTGGACTCCATATATACATGCACTTCAATAAATATACCTACACATAGACACACATAGAATTTCAGTAGACAATTAAGATTAATATTACAAATATAAATAATTATGTCTAGATTTTCCAACTATTCTTTTATTCAGATGACTATATGTTTGCAAGTATGAGGCAATCCAGAATGCTGTACTTTGTAATAAGATTTGAAATCAGATAAATGATCCGTGTTATCTTAAAGTATTTTGGGGATATCTCTGTAGGCATAAGCATGTGAGTACAGGTATACATAAGTCCATAGAGGGTGTCTGATCACTTGGTGTTTTATTTACAGGGAGTCATGAGCTATTGCCTTAGTTAGGGTTTTACTCCTGTGAACAGGCACCATGACCAAGGAACCTCTTTTAGATACAGCACGAAATTGGGGCTGACTTAAAGGTTCAGAGTTTCAGTCCATGATTGTCAAGGAATGAACATGGTAGCATCCAGACATATGTGGGGCTGGAGAAAGTGATAGTTCCATATTTTGTTCTGAAGGCAAGTGGCTGAAAACTGGCTTTCAGACAGCTAGAATCAAGGTATTTTATCCCATGCCAACAGTGACACACATACTCCAACAAAGCTACATTTGCTACTAGTAGCACACCCAGAGCCAATCATAAAGAAATCTCACAGCTATCTAAGATGGTATTTAAACCAAACTCTGAAAGAGCAGAAAGTACTCTTTACTACTGAGCTATATCAACAGCCCATCAAAATGGTTCTGTAATAAAAATCCACTTGTTATTATGTATTTTTTTGTATTTACATTTATAGTAGGACAAGCTTGTTAAAAAGCCAGAAATTGCAATTAGTCTAAAAAATAGTATGGAAGGTATTCTGTTTTCACTACTTCAGGTGACGAAAGCAGGATGTGCTACAAATTCAGGCATTCAATTTCTTTGTTGACAGTTTCTTTCGCAATTTTTAGGATGACTTTTATTAAGAATGTTCTATTTTGATGACACTTTTAATGGATTTGTTCATTGATAGATTATAAAGATGAACACAATTGCTTTATATCGATCATAGTTGATATGATACTATGGACTGCAACACTTGTAACACAAATGTTCTATCATTATACCTTTTCTTTCTTTAAGGATTTCAATATATCAGTACAATCCAGGTTCACACAAAGATAATTGTATTTTTTTCATATCCACTATAGAACATTTGTGTTTCGTTTACTCCTTGGCCACTTGATTTGGAAGCAACACTGGGCATCTTTGTTTTTTCTTGATCTTATGTGTAAAACTTTTCATCTCTCGAAACTAAACACTGTGTTAACTGTGGACTCTTCATGGATGTCCTTAGTCATTTTAAAATGTCTAATTTTTACTTCATATTTTTACCATGACATTTGCTTAGTTTTTGTCAAAAACATGTTCTGTATCAGTTAAGTATATCATTTTGGTTTTGGCCCTAGTGTTTTTAATACTAAACGATTTTGTATACCAACTGAAATATGAACTCCCAAGGAAAATCTTTATTTTATCTTAGTTCTATGACCTGTTCTATCCTCGGTGTTCTATGTGCTAATACATAGAGATGTTATTATTTGGTTGAGAATATTTGCATATATATTCAAGGGGATATTAATCTGTATTGTTTTTGTTGTAAGGTGTTTTGTGGATTTTACTTTGAAGGTAATAATTGCCTTATGAAACTAGTTAATTTTCTAAGTGCTTTCCAGGATTGCAGTATACATGATTAAAAACAAAAATGAAACTTGTTACTAATTCAACCACTTGACTTGCTGCAAGCCAATTTGTGCTCCCTTTATATTGGGGTCAGTTCTTTTAACTTTTCATCTATAAAGCAATTTATTTCATTCTACAATTTTTGTATTATTCCCTATAATTATTTTCATTTCTATAAATTCTATAGTAATACGGAGCTTCTGATTCCAATTTTGGTGATTTGAAAGATCAGATAAATATTTCTCTTATTTTTGTTTTTCTCTGAAGAAACACATTTAATTGTTTTACATTATTTCTATTTGCTCTCTAGACCTATAATATTTGCTTTCTTAATTCATGTCATTTAATTCTAATGTTATTATTAGGTGTTTAGATAGCTGTCTTGATAAATATCTGCCCCCTATAAATGCATTCAAGACTTATTTTTGTGGCTTCTAAACCTATCATCAACCCTATAGGAAGTACTTAATTGCCCTGCTAAGCATTATTGTTTAACTAGCAGAGAAGAAAAGCCTCAATTGAAAAAAAAATTTTTCCACTAGATGGGCTGTATATAAATCTCTGTGTATAGTACCATCCCTGATTAAATGGCATATTGAACAAACTATGTGTAGCAATCAGTAATCCGCATTAGCCCATGGATTTTCCACCTCATCTTTCTTTAAAGGTAAAAGAACTTCAGCTCCTACCACCATATTGCAGCCTTCACTTCCTTTGATGATGGACTGTAAAAACATACAAAATAAGCCACATTCTCCCCAAACTAATTTTCATCATTGTGTTTCATCAAAAATCAAACTAAAACATTTTTTGTGTGTACTTAAACTTTTATTCTGCTTTCATTTGATGTACCTAATTAGGTACAAGATATTGATATTTTGAATATGTTACAATTGTTATACAATATGTTACAATATTTTATAATTACCCTTTATTGAAACAAGAGTGTTGATGTATTTAACTATTATCATGGAGTTATCTATTTTTCTTAATTTAATTCTATTAGATTTTAAAACATATATTTGAAATTTAGCTGTAATGCCTGTATGTTAATAACTGTTATTTACTTTTAGAAGTTAATTTTGGTTTCTCCACCTCATTTTCCTTTAAAGGTAAAAGGGACATTGAGATCTTTTAACTGTCCTCTATTATAGAAACCCTGTCATTTGGTGAATGTATGCAATTCATGTCTTTAAATACAACTCTTTAGAAGTGTTCTAGTATGCTTTTGTTCTGGGACTAAATAGTCTGCCTAAAACAGCATAGTAGGTGGGTAAAATAATCGATGTTGCTTACACCCTGCAGTTAATAATTTATCACTGAGGGAAATAAAGGCAGGAACTTGAAGAAGAAACACTGAAAATGTGCTGTTACAGGCATGTTTATATGTTCATGTTTAGTCATCTATTTATAGAGGATAAGTCCCATAATATGCTTAGCTCTCCTACAATCATTTTCAATTAAGGCAACCCTGCACAAATATGTTCACAGTCTAGTCTTACCTGAGCAACCCTAAATGGTGGGTTGTAATTCTAAGCTGTGTCAAGTTAGCCTTCATGATAACTGGGACAGCTGGTGATTTCAAATTTTATATTCCTAGTTGAGATCTCTCCCCAGATTCCAGCTTCTTATATGAAATTTCTCCTCTGTCTTTATTGTATCCAAAATGGACTCGAAGCAGAACTTCTGTTGTACTTCCTTCCTACTGTCTTATTTGTTTCAGAATGTTCCCTGTGCCCAATGGTATTTTTGTATGTTAATCTCTTACTATAAGCAATTATTCAATAAATGTAATTGTGAAATCTATATTTTCCTTGCTTCCTTTCTTGTCACTATTGTCATCTAGCATTTCCAATGCTGCAGTCACATTCTATTTGGTCACAATCATTCTGATCTCCACTTCCCAGTCCAATATTCACATTAAAGTCATTTGGTCATAAATCAGGTCATGCCCATTCCTCTTTTGAATCCCTTACTCTTTTCTAGTTTGAATGAAAGCCAACATTCTTTTTTTTTTTTTAACCAAAACTTCAAGTTAAATGAGTTAAGATTGAGTTGGTACCAAATTTTTTTTTCAAATATACTCTTTTTCCTAAATATATCTTTTTCATTCTCAAATTTTGTTCAAGTACTTGGCATGTGCTAACTCCATATGTTTGCTCTTTTGTATATGTTATGTCTCACAACAGGAATGTGAAACAGATGGTCCTGTGGCAATCAGAGTCACAAAGCTGCTGCGATAGAGATTACCGCTATCCTTCCTTTCTTCATTTGTCTAGTTTAGGATCTCAGAGCATAGAATGGTACGATCTTCAGGATAGACCTTCTCCCCTCAAGCTCCCTAGTTTACAAACTTCCTTACAGATAAGCCAAAGGTTTATCTTATAGATAAATCTAGATCTTGTCAGTGACAGTATTAATCAAAATTTTAGCTGGATAGAAATTTACCACCATCAAATCAGTAGCCTTCCACTACTCAAAGAATAAACAGGCTGAGAAAGAAATTATGAAAATGACACGCTTAACAATAGTCACAAATATAAAATATTTTGTGTGACTCCAACTAAGCAAGTGACTATGGTAAGAATTTCAAATTGCTGAAGAAAAAAATAGAAGATCTCAGAAGATAGAAAGAGCACCCATGCTCATGTATTGGCAGGATTAATACAGTAAATATGGCCATTTTGCCAAAAGCAATCTACAGATTTGATGCAATCTCCATCAAAATTCCAACTCAATTCTTCATAGAATTAGAAAATGCAATTTACAAATTCATTTTAAAATAACAAAAAACCCATGATAGAGAAAACTACGTTCAACAATAAAAGAACTTCTGGGGAAATCACCATCCCAGACATTAAGATGTATTATAGAGCAATAGAGAAAAATCACTCAAACTGAAAGGCATTGGTAAAGAGAAATGAGGGAATATGAATAGAACAGAACTGAAGACCCAGAAATGAATCCACACACTTTTGGTCACTTGATCTTTGACAAAGGAGCTAAAACTAATACCATGGAAAAAAGACATCATTTTCAACAAATGGTTCAGGTTCAACTGGAGGTCTGCATGTAGCATGCAAATGGATCCATTCTTATTTACTTTTACAAAGCTCAAGTTCAAGTGGATCAAGAACCTACACATAAAACCAGATAAGGTGAAAAGAGAAAAAGTGGAGAAAAACCTTGAACACATGTACACAGGGCAAATTTTCCTGGAAAAAAAAAAAACACTGATGGCTTAGGTTCTAAGATCAAATGCACACAAATGGGACCTCATAATATAGGAAAGATTCTGTAAGACAAAGGATACTCTCAATAGGACAAAATGCAATCAACAGATTGGGAAGAGATCTTTATTAGTCCTACATTTGATAGTTGGATAATATTCAATGTACACAAAGAACTCAAGAAACTAGATATCAGAGAAATAAATATCCATATTAAAAATGGAGTACATAGTTAAAAAAAAAGAATTCTCAACTGAGTAATATCAAATGCTGAAAAGTACCTAAAGAAATGCATACCATCTTAATCATAAGGGAAATACAAATCACACAACCCTGAGATTACACCTCACACCAGTCAGAATGGCTAAGATTAAACACTCAGGTGGCAACAGATGCTGACAAGAAGAAGGAACACTCTTCCATTATTGGTGGGATTGCAAACTGGTACAACTACTGTGTAAATTAGTCTGGCAATTCCTCAGGAAATTGGACATAGTACTACCTGAGAACCCAGCTATAACTCTGCTGTGCATATGCTCCAGCAATTAATAAGAACACATGTTCCCACTGTGTTCATAGCAGCCATACTTATAATATCCAGAAGCTGCAAATAACCCAGATATTCTTCAACAGATATATCAATACAGAAAACGTTGTGCATTTACACAATGGAGCTCTGCTCAGCTGTTAAAAACAATGAATTCATAAAATTCTTTGGTAAATGGAAGGAATTAAAAAATATCTTCCTGAGTGAGGTAATCCAGATACAAAAGAATACACATGGTATGTACTCACTGATAAGTGGATATTAGCCCAAGTGCTTGGAATATAAAATATATAATCCACAGTCCACATGAGGCTCAAGAAGAAGGAAGACCAAATTGAGGATGCTCCAGTCCTTCTTAGATGGGAGAACAAAATATTCAAGTTATGAATAACAGAGACAAAGTGTGGAGCAGAGACTGGAGGAAAGGCTATCCAGAGACTTCTCTACTTCAGTATCTATCCCAGATACAGACAGCAAACCCAGACACCATTGTGGATGCCAAGAAGTGTTTTCTAACAGGAGCCTGATATAACTGTCTCCTGAGAGGCTGTTGCAGAGCCTGACATATACAGATGTTGATGCTCTCAGCCAACCATTAGACTGAGCACAGGATTCCCAATGGTAGAGTCAGAGAAAGGAGTGAGGGAACTGAAGGGGTTTGCAACCCATAGGATGAAAAACAATATCAAATAACCCAAGAGCTCCTAAAGCCTAAACTGCCAAAAAAAAGAGTATACATGGAGGGACCCATTGCTCTAGCTGCATATGTAGCAAAGTATAGACTTGTCAGCTACTGATGGGCAGAGAGGCCATTGGTCCTGGGAAGGCTTGATGCCCCAGTATATGGGAATACCAGGGCAGGGAGGCAGATGTGTTTGTGTGTAGGGGGAAGCACCCTCATAGAAACAATGGAAAAGAGTATGAAATAGGGGGTTTCTGGATGAGAAACCAGGAATGGGAGTGACATTTGAAATGTAAATAAATAAAAATACCCAAATTAAAAAAAAAAACAATTAAAGATAAAAGCTTCCATTTGCCCTTAGCTGGCACATTTTCATCATTCACTTTTAGCTTTAATATTTCCCAATCCTCTGAAATTCAACTTCCTCGTGTGTATAGCAAATACTATGATGGTTCCATGTCTGCTTTAAAGCACATTTCATTTTACAACATGCATGGGACTTAATTGCTCCTTTGAATATTCTACTCACTTATTAGACTCAAATTTTCTCTCTCTACTCATCACTCTTACTATTGATTTCTTAAAAACATAGATTTCCTGTTTTATTAACCTTGAATTCTCTACATGGCAGCTGTCAATAGACATTTATTTTATCAAGGTATTACTAAATATATCTACCAAGGAAGGAATGGATTATTTAAGTGTCAATATAAGAGATAATACACCCTAACCACATTCGGTCTATTTTTCTTCATGGAATATTACATTTGATTGCCTGTGTACACAGGTTGAGTGGGTAAAGTATTTTCCTTGAATACAATGAAATCTTAGATTGATGTCCAGACTCTACATTAAAGAGTTTGTAATAGAGCTGTATGCCTATAATCTCAGCACTGTTGAAATACATGCAAGCAGATGCCTGGCCAGGCAACCTACTCAGTAGTTACAAAGTAAATGATCTCAGAAAAATCAAAGATGAAAACATTCAGCAAAAATACCCAAGGTAGATCTTTGGTCTTTGCACACACAAATCTTTGAAAATACATATACATGCAAATTCTAAAATAGGATAGTGCATGGCCACACCTAGAGATAGAGTTGGTGTCATTACACTGGAATCATAAGGACTGAGCATAAAAGAGATTGACAAAAATACTCAGAATTCTTTACCAGAGAATAGTCAACGACAAGAGAAGCAGAAGATGCAGTATTTTTAAACTTCATAATGATTAAATCTGTATAAGGAAGAACCAACCACAAATTATAAAATGTAAAACTATGAGCTTAGTAGAATAAAAACACTGAATATACTGAATATTACTTTAAAATATTAAATACAACTTTAGAATTTTTTTTACACTGGCATATATTTTAATCATTCCCAAAAACATACTAGCTTTGTTTTTCTCTTTATCTCTTTTTATTTGTTCCTTTTGTTTTCTTAGTTAATTTAACATTGGCTTTAATTGTGTGTATATGTTTGTGTGTTTGTGAGTATATGTGTGTTAGTATGTGTGTGAATACTTAGAATGTTAGAATGATAAATGACATAAAATGTGATATTTTGTTTTTCTGGGATGTCCATAATTAGCTTAATATATTTTTTCCAGTTGCATCCATACCTTCATTCATATTTATGGCTGAAATAATTTGCTTAAGTGTGTAAACTCTGCTTTAGTATCTATTCTTCTACTGTTGAACACATTGGTTGGCTTAATAATGTAATTAATGTTCTTGGACCTGCAGTATAATCAATGAGCCAGTATTGCAGTGATGCATAAATTTGGAATCCTCCAAGAAAAAGTACCCAAGAAGTTTACAACTGATCCAAATGGAATCTAAATGATAGCTCTTATATGATAGAATACAAATAGATATCTTAGAAGAATTTCTGTCATGTGTTACACTTCTCTGGAACTGATGTGAGTTTTTGAAGTCACAGCAGGATACTGTTAATAAATTCAATTACAATTCTTGTAAGACAAGGATCTCTCAGAAAGTAAAGAAAACACTTGGGGAACCTAAAGCACCAGAGCCAAGGAACTCAAGTCTCCATTCACAAATATTCTTCAATAAGCAGCAACTTCCATGGCTTTAGGAATGAGTGAAAGTCAAGACTAAGAGGCTCACAGAGGCTCACAGATAAAAAAGCATTGAAAATCAGAAGAGTGCACCTGCACTAGTTTAAAAAATAGTGTGAGCTGACAGAGCCTAAACCAATAGCACTTGCTTGTTAGGATATTGATAGAATTTAAGGAAGATTTGTCAAGAGAATATAAAGCCTGCCTTGAATCCAGAAGGATAAACAAGAATGGAATACATGATGAAAATATGAAAGTATTTTAGTGAAAACTGAGGCAGTAGGTAGTAGATAGAGATACAGTGGTTGTGTGCTCAGCATGTGTGCCCCCACTGGATGCTAATAATAATATGAATGGTCTCAATCATCAGGGATAAGGCTCTGGGTAGAGATGCCCTTACATCACTTGGCTGAATTCTGCATTCTTACCAGCTAGTTATTACTCCTAGTTTCATGAACAAGGTAAGGAATATGGGAATGATTTCAGACAGTCCATCAGGATATCAAGACAGCTAGATGCCCAGCAAATTGTGTTTCTAGAAGATAATGACATGGTCAATGACCAACCAGGACAGAGAACAACTTAAGAGTGAGGTCCAATGCTTGTTATTATGTATGTAGTGACAAATTACTTCCCATATCATGGAGGAAACTACTTTGGGTTCCATTGAATGAGTTGAGTACAGCAGAAATCTCAACACACAATTTCATGATTCAGTTCTCATGTTTAATCTTAATTGAATGTGAATCTTGTTCCTGCCTCTGTTCATCATTCTTCAACTAACTAGCCAATTAGCCTCAGGGATTCTTCGGGCTAAAAACTCCCAGCTCATATTAGGAGTTCTGGGATTAGAGTTGTTCACCCCGTCATCTGGCATTTTATGTGTACCCTGGGGACTGAATTCAACTCATCATGTTTACCTGGTAAGCACTCTTACCCACTAAGCAATCTTCTCAGCCCTGAAGATATGATTCTGTCTCTCAAAAGGGGGAAAAGTTAGTCTATGATAGTTTACCCTCTCCAGAATTTGGATCATGAATAATTTAATATCTCTACCTAAATATATTTCAGAAATGTCAATTATACTCTCTACAAATAGCTAATACTTTACTATGGGACAAGAGAAAAATAGTTCATGCCAAATTAATTGGCTTCCCCCGACTTAATTACTCAACAAAATGCTTTTGAAGTGTTCACTTAAACTTGAAAACAAGTGAATTTTAAGTAGATTTCCTCTTGATCAGAAAATGAAGCCTACCCTCTATCACACATTGGGATCTTTTGAATATTGTGCTGTATCATGTGTGGGGGAAACTGGGCATCTATTCAGAGGCAGATTAGTGTCTCTGAGGCTGATGTAGATTTTGGAAACCTTGTCAAGTAGAAATTTTTAAAATTCCTTATTTATATTCAAGTAATGTGAGAACTACCACCAAATACTCAAAGGAATAAAATTTGGTGTTGCTTTTAACCTTGGTCATATTCTAGAAAATCATTCATCAGGTGGATGCCTCTGTCTAATCTCTCTGTCTGTCTGTTTGTCTGCCTCTCTCTCTCTCTCTCTCTCTCTCTCTCTCTCTCTCTCTCTCTCTCTCTCTCTCTCTCTCTCTAATACAACCCAGTTTTTTAAGGGTAAGATGATTTTGTAAATGTGTATTGCTTCATTCTTTTTGTTCTTAATTATTTTATTTTTACATCCCATATGGTCATTTTAATGCTCTCAAAGGATTCCTGATTGAATAAAGGGCAGTGGATCCTTGTTGCAGAGTATCTCTGCATCCCACAACTTATCCTGGTTTCTCCTAATTTTCTTCTAGAATTCGACTTACAGCAAAGAGTGAATGATAAACACTATTGAGCAATGCCTTGTACTAGCAAGTCTCAGGTGCAACAAAGCCAAATTTAGAAAAGGTTCCTTAAATGTTTTGTGATATTTATTTTCTCTTCTTTTTCTTAAATGATTTAGATCTTTTTATTGACAGGTCTACTTGCATATATATGTGAAATATGATGTGATGTTATGTTAAGTTGTGACATGATTTAGTTGGGGTAATTAATATCCATCTATTTATTTATCAGTTTTTCCTAATGAGTCACTTGAAATTCACCTTCCTAGTTCTTTGTAGCACATGCTTGATACTTCAATATGGGACACTCACCCAGATTTTACATCTGAGACTTTGTACCTTGACCAACATCTCAGGGTCTGTTTTTTCTTTTCTGTTCAGCCAATGGTAACTGTAAGGTATAAGAGAAGGAAAAACAGATAAGGGGGCAAGTAACTGTGTGGCATGCTTATATTCATGGAAAAAAAAAGACTTTTGAGGGGATGTCTGAAGGAAGAATAAAAGTCTCTTGTATGTTAACAGCCTGGGGATTACTTACAGGGTAGAAGTCAGGGAGGCTCCCACATTTAGCCTGAGATTGGCTATTGATGGGGTAAACAAGGAGTTGCTGAAGGTATGTAGAGAGGTAAAGCCATACATGGGGGTTGTTGTGGGTGGCAAGGCTCTTGTTCTATGAGTGGGAGGAACAGCATGATTCTAGAGCACTGTTCCTAAACTTGTGCATAACAACCTAACTGGAGGTCATAGCACTTTCACAGTGGTTCCCTAAGATCATCAGAAAATGCAAATGAATATTACACTTCATAACAGTAGCAAAGTTACATTTATGAGGTAGGGATGAAAATAATTCCAAAGTTATAGGCTGCAACAACATGAGAAACTTTCCTAAAGGGTGAGGGCATTAGGAATGTTGAGACTCACTGGTCTAGAAAAACAAGTTGTGAAAGACAATTTACTATGGTTACAATCTCCTGAGAGCTCTGCATGTAGCTTGTATATTCAGTACTGGACAAGGAAGTGAGGGTGGTTGACTGGGGAAGGGGCGATGGCTGTTGGGATTTTTGGGGGAGGATGGAACCAGGAAGAGGGACAACATTTGAAGTGTAAATAAAGAATATACCTAATTTAAAAAAAAAGAAATTATGTTGATACTGAAGAGGCAAAAGTTTTCTTTTTTTTTTTGAAGATAGAAACAGTTAGATTAGTGGCATACACGATCTTTGTCTGCAATTAGAAATGTGTGGACTTCTTTTTATATATAGTATCTCATATGAAATATAAACTGAGTGTCTGGGAAGCCAAACAAATGGGAAAAGCTCTTGCCACTCAAGTATGAAGACCTAAATTTGAATTTCTGAGAATTAATGCAGACAGATTCATAGCTTCTATTGTAAGATAGGACCCTGAGACAGAAGAATACCTGGAATCTTTGGGTCTGGCTTGTCTAGTATACAAAGTGGCCAATAAAAAAGTCTGTCTGAATTTCAAATATGATCAAAGTTGAGGATCAACCCCACAGGTTATCTTTTGTCCTGTACATATATGCCACTGCAAATGCACATACCTGTACAGGCATGTTCACATAGAAACATATAAACACACACACATACACACACACACACACACAAACAGGCAGGAGGGAAAAAATGGATAGGATAAATTGACAGTTTGAAAACAAAAGAATCTGAAGAAGGTAAAGGATAACATTTAGAAGAGGAGGATTCCAAAAAGAATATCTTCAGTTTTTGATTTTGCTTTCAGAATGTAATATGTAGACAATAAATTAGACTTGGTGTTGGTATCTTGAAACACTTACTTTTTTCATTCCAAAGGTAAAATTTAAGTTAATGTTCCTGACAAATTTTGCTTATGCTTTGATGTAAAATCATCAGGAACATACATATGGAACATTTGTAAGAATTTTATATTTTTAAGATACAAAGAATGCTCTTTATTAATGTGATTCTGTGCTAAATCCTGACTCAATATCGTTCACAATGTTATGATGGTTATGTTAAAGCTATTTTTAATTAAAGTGAATAACTTGATTTCATAAAATTATAATGTTCTTTAATACCTGGGGGATTGTTTCCAAGGCAGAAAACTGACATTTTGCCTTAATCAATGCACATTTTATTAAAATCAATGAAGTCTATTTTGTAAGGCCTACTGAAATAACATTAATTACGGTGATCAATAAAATATAAACAACTCTAATTGAATTGATATTTAAAATGATAGTTACAGTGTCCATTCTATATGCATTTATAGAACACTCACGGTGTCTTAGGCACTGAACAAGAATCAATGAAAAGTCCCCTCTCATCCATTTGAGTTTTATTGAAGAATAACTTGCATAGCATTATGCAATAGATTCAGGTCACCCTGATTTTGCAGTATTTCATGAGCATTTTAAAGAATTCCTCCATTTTAAATGAGAATTCTGTCCATGGAACTATTAAATGATGATATCCCTTTCAATTGTTATAAAATAAGTATGTAAAGAAAGTACAATAGCTTCAACTTCATCCTCATGGGTTTTACTCTTGAAAGTGTGTGTGTTTATGTGTGTATGTTTGTGTGTGTGTGTTCATAGGAATTTAAGAATGTGACTGTATTGATGGACATACCTTCAAGAATTGACTAGAGAACACTAGGAATCATGTATGAACTGGTGAATAAAGAACTTGCAGTTTTGGCTTCCTAGGTTTTCTGTTCTTTAAGCTCCTTTTATCTGACATCCTCTGCTCCCCATAGTTTTAAGAACCCAACATGTATTATAATGTCAATCTTTGTACAGAGCTGCTAGGGATTCAAACTCTGGTCACTTGTACAGCAAGTGTTTTATCCATTGAGCCACCTTCTCTTGTCCCATTTATGGGCATATTTACTTTACAGAATTAATAGTTTTGATTCTCCTAGAATTTGTCTTCTTGTTACAAAAATCAGACTTCCAGACAATTTATGCTTATTGGCTTCCAAGAATTCTGAGGTCTTTAACTCCTGGAGCCAGTAGAGGTATCACAACTGAAATCAATCTTTTGATTTCCTCCTACTCAATCCAATATTAAATTAATCTTCTCTTTACCAGACATGAGATCTGCTTTCTTGTTAATATTGGATTTTATTCCATTACACTTGTCTTGTTCAAGAATAGTTCAAAACTTAATTTTTAGTATATAGAAGAGTCAAGTAAATGAGTAAGTTTAAAAATATGTCATAAAATGTTATATGGAACAGGCAGATGTCTTGTTTTGTAATGTGTTTACATTGTAAGCATATTTACTTGAATTTGATCTCCAAAAGTGATGAATATGAAACAACCTCCTGAACATGGTGGTAAACTTGGAGAGGTAGAATTAGGGAGATTGGGGTGAGGGGAGCTTTCATTTCAGCTAATTTATTTGGTGAGCTCCAAGAGTGAGAGATCCAGTATCAAATACTAGGACAGTGCTTAAGGAATATCACTGAGGCTGGAACTGGTAAAGGCACACATGCATGCATACACACACACACACACACACACACACACACACACACACATACACATACACACACACACACACACACACACAAATTTCATACACTTAAAGAAACAAATAAAATTTAAAAAAAATTATACTATGTCTTATAATACTGCCTAGCACTTGCCATCAGAAATCTTTGTTGTAAACTTCACATATCTGGAAATAGAAAATTTGCATGAAGAACTATGTTTATTATATTGTTTGGTGCACAAGACAGTGGGGTAATTTCTTAATTGGTAACTCTTTTAGTTTGTTTCTCTAATACTAAGGTAAAATGACATGATTAAAAGCAACATGAAGAAAATAGAATTTATTTCAACTCACATTTTATAGTCCATCATGGAATGAATTTAGACCATGTTCTCAAGGCAGAAATCTAGAGGCAGAAACTGAAGCAGAAGCCAGGGAGAATTGCTGCTCACTGTATCAGTCTTCATATCTTCCTCAGTCTGTTTTCTTGTAGCTCCAAGTACCACTTTCCCAGGAATGACACTTCTCCTACATCACTCATTAATCAAGAAAATACCTTTACAGACTTGCCTATAGACAATGATGGAGGCATTGTTTCAAGTGCACATTTCTTCCCAGATAATGCTAGATTGTATCAAGCTGACAAAAAAGAATAAAAAAAAAAAAAAAAACCCAGGACACTAAGGGGGTTTTATATTGTACTAGACTAGTAACGTCCATAGGATGCTTAGCATGAGTGTATAAGAAAATTTGCTGAGGGTTTGAGGGATGGTTCAGCAGGAACGAACATTCACTGCTCTCACAAAACACAACATCTCTATAGTGGATCTGTTGCCTTTGGCTTCTACAGGCATCCACAATAAGCAATTTGTGGACACAAGCATACAAATTAATTTAAAATAAAATATTATTTAAAATCAAAAGTAGCTGAAAATGAATCTCCTAACATGGGGAGATTCAGAGACAGAGTGTGAAGCAGAAACTAAAGGAAAGGCTATTTCAAGACTGTCCCACCTGGTTATCCATCCCATATATAATTACCAAACTCAGACACTATTGTGGATACCAATAAGTTCTTGTTGACAGGAGCCTGATATAACTGTCTCCTGAGAGGCTCTGCCAGTAACTAACAAATACAGGGGTGGATGATCACAGGCAACCAATGGAATGAGCATGTGGTTGCCAATTGAGAAAATAGAAAAAGAAATCAAAGGAGTCCCAGGGATTAAACCAAAGTGTACACATGGAGAGACTCATGACCCCAGCTGCATATGTAGCATAGGACAGCCTTGTTGGACATCAATGAGAGGAGAGGTCCTTGGTCCTGTGATGGCTGGATACCCCAGGGTAGGGGAATGCCAGGATAGGGGAGCAGAATTGGGTGGGTTGGTGACCTGAGGGAGCCGGATAGGACAGCAGGTTTTCAGAAGGGAAATGAGAAAAGGGGATAACATTTGAAATATAAATAAAGAAATATCTAAATACAAGAAAAGAAATTCAAGTCTCTGAAGCAAAATAATTGATGAAGATATCAGAATATGGGAACATTTCCTATGCCCATGGATTGCAGGGTCAAAAGAGTGAAAATATCCATCATGCCTAAACAATCTACAGAGCATAATTCTGATCAAAACTCTAGCCCAATTCTTTAAAGACTTTGATAAAACAATATTAAATTTCATAAAACAACAAATAAACAAACAAGAAACCCAGGATAGCAAAAACAACCTGAGCAATAGAAGAACTTCTAGTCACCACCCCTGTCTTCAAGTTGCACTAAAGATCAACATTCATTAAAAACCATGTGATATTGCTATAAAAACAGACACATTGATTTATGGAATCAAATTGAAAACCCAGATATATACCAATAAGTCACAATCAGCATTTTTCATCTGATTTCTGTTTCAGATTATTCTGTGAATTCTAACCATGACTTACCTCAATGATG
Source organism: Apodemus sylvaticus (assembly GCF_947179515.1). NCBI lineage: Eukaryota > Metazoa > Chordata > Mammalia > Rodentia > Muridae > Apodemus > Apodemus sylvaticus. Next base: position 6,245,948 of record NC_067483.1, on the reverse strand, counting down.
AACTATGTCCTGACAGTGTAAGATAAAATACACACTTTCCTCCAAAATTAACTTTTGTCCATGGTATTGAAACAGCAACAGAAGCAAAGTATGACAAAAACTGATAGACAAATGTGACACACTACTGTGAGAGACCTGATCATGTTGATTTGGGAAACAGTGTTTGAATTACTTAGAACATTGAACTGGAAAAGCCAGCAAGTGTTCAAAGCTTGTTGGAATGTTGTTGTAGAATCACAGAACATAAGAATTCAGGAAGAAACATGAAAGACACAGGGCTGTCCCATGAAGTTTCAGAAGGTAGTCTTATGGGACCCCGCCTTTTTTGGGGAGACCCCCACTCGAGTCTCGGGATGTTGTACACCCAAGGAAACATGAGAGACTGACTTGATGCAAACACATGAGGCCATTTAATATTTTATCTCCGGGCCGAAACATATCTCACACAGGAGACAGAGGAATCAACCACGAGGCTTGGAAACCAATGGTCTGGTTGGATTGTCAGGGGGATTTGGCACAGTTATACATGATTGGCTGATTCAAACTTTGGTGGAAGGAGCAGTACATGCAGATCTGGAGTCAGCAATTATCTTTGTCAGCAGGAAGTCTGGTTAACATTAAAATACACCAAGGGAGCAGGGACCAGGGAGGCGTCATTCCAGATGGCCCATGACTCAGAGGAGTTTGTCCAGGCATGTCCCTTATCTTTATGGCCTGCTGGTTCCTGGAATGACTTAAAAGCCTTGGTTCAGGCCTGTCAGGGCATGTCCAGGCTTGTCCTGTTCTGTTCCCTTCTCAAAGTCTGTTCTTTCCTTTAACTTTAATTATGAATTCTGAGGAGTTCTAACTCCTTTTAGTCTGAAAGTCTGAAATGACAATTCTATTAAGGCCATTCCCATAATACACTAAAAATTAAGAATCTGTGGATATGTAACCTGTGCTTCTTTGGAATCATGGATGGTGGTTACCTGAAGAATAAACTGTGATTAGTAAGAAAGAACCATCCTAGAAATGATAATTAGCAGAGTGTATTCCTTAGGTTTCAACGAAGACAAGAACCAGAGAAGTGGGATTGTTCAGTCTCTTTGGAGCCACAAAACATGAGTGAGTCCTATATTCTAGACATTGAGCTGTTTATATATTGCTATATTTGGGGTTTGCCTTGAAAGTGATTTTTTTTTTAATGCCATGGATTTTATATTTTAGAATAAGAAAATATCAAACTTTTTTTTTTTTTAACGTAACAAGATCTTACATTTAAGAGATTTGGGGCTTTAAAAGAGACATAGAAATTTTAAACCCTTAAAAATATTAAGCCAGGATTGGAGAGACGGTAATTAAGAGCACTAATTGCTCTTCTGAAGGTCCTGAATTTAAGTCCCAGCAACCACATGTTAGGTCACAACCATCCTTGATGAAATCGGACACTCTATTCTGGTTCTTCTGAAGACAGCTACAGTGTAGATAGATATAACAATAAATGAATCTTAAAAAGTATTAAAGATAATAGAATTATTAACAGTTGAGCTATAATATTTTCATCTAACATTAACATGATACCATGGGAATAAGAAAAAAAGTTAAGGTTTAATAGTGATATTGGTGTTTGTCCACTTGAGAAGTAGTAGACTTGTGTTGGCTAAGCTTAACTGTCAACATGACAAATCAGGTAAGAATTACCTTCAATTAAGTAATTACCATTGACACATTTGTCTGTGAGTATGTCTATGGAAATGTTTTATTACCAAATGATATAGAAAAACCTAGAGTAGCGTGATTGTTGCTATCCCCATGCAGGAAAGCTTGGGACAAGGCCACTAAGCACCATTTCTCTTTGTTTTCTGCTTTAGTTCTTGTTTGAGTGAGAGACCCCCCAACTCAATGTTTTTAGACCTCTAAGCAACTAGCCCATCACAAAGTAACCTGTATTTCTGCTTTCAGATTGAGAAAGATAGCCCACCCTGTTCTAGTTACAATGTTTAACTATACAGTGCCCCAAGGATTTTTGCTCCAGATAACCTCTAACCATCCTTACTTCCTCATTCTGTACTTCCCCATTCCGCACATGTTTTGTCCTCCACCCCTTGCCTTGTGAATTGTGTCCTCCAACCCTTGTCTTGTGTTTTTTTCCCCTTTAAATACCCCTGACTTCAGTTGCACAGGGTCCTCAGTCCTCTACCCCTGCGTGGTGTATGGGTATGGAACCCAGAATTCTGGAATAAAGAAATCCTCATGCTATTGCATCAACACTGTTTCTTGCGATTGATTTGGGTGTCGCCTTCCAGGGCATGAGGTGCTGGGGCACACTCAGTTTTGGGAGTGTTACATTTTTGGATACATTGGCCGGGAAGTGTGATTTCCCTTCACACTCAAGAATCAACTCAGAGGTAAAGGGAATCCCCTCTGGAATGTATATGTGCCGGCTGGTGTCTGTATCCTGAATGTCTGCACTGCTCTGTTTTCTGTATCTGAGGAGACGTGCATTTTCAGTGGACAGATGTCCTCTCGGGTTCGTGAGAACCTGACGACCGTGGTGGGCACACATGCTCTGTTCCACAGGCTGCGACCAAGAGAGACGTTCCTGGGTATTTTGGGGGGAACTCCAGAGACCATGAAGATTCCCATCTGAATTTCGGAGAGGACACGGTAGCTCTACTGAATTGGAGAACTTATTCACCCTCCTGGCTGTCTGGTTTTCTGATCTGGGTCTGTCCATCTCAGTGGAGGCGAATACTTGTCAGTTTTGTGTGTCTGTTTTCTACAGTTTGACCACTAGATGGGTACTGCGGTTTGTTTTCTGTCTGTCTCACTGTGTGTCAAAGTCTGAGTCTATAAGCCTTTCTGAAAATTTCAGTTTTGCTTGCAAGCTTCTGGTGTGGTACGTTCCGACTGGCAACTGCTAGAGTTGAGACCATGAGGGTCTGGAGGAAGCTTTAGACCTGTGAGAAAGCTGAATAAGGGTCTCCTCCATCAGTAAACAGCAAGTCAGTAATGGTGGAAGCCATGCTTTGCAGAAACCTGTTTTATCTGATCCCTGCTATGTGTGCAGGGGCACCTGGTGTCTGAAATTGGGCCCCTCTAGAGGCAAATTGTGTGATTTTCCTTACTCTGTGTTCTTGAATCTAGAGGTCTGATGGTGGCAGGGTCAGGCTGTCTATGTGGTATTGTTTCGTGTCATGTTTTGTGTTCCTGGACTTAGACAGATATGTGGCCCCTTGTTCTGAAAAGACTCAGTGAAGCAGTATAGAGCAAAATTAGAACAGGGAAATGGGAAGGGTTGGGTGGGAAGGAGACTGATGGGACTTTCAGGGAGTGGGGCTCCAGAAAAGGGGAAATCATTTGAAATGTAAATAAATATATCAATAAAAAATAAAAAAAAAATTTGGTCACTCTTAGATTTCTGATGGGGTTAAAGACTGTTAGTCTCACAGACAGCCCAAGCTGTTTAATCTTGAGAAAGCTGATATAAATTTAAATAAATGATTTTCAGGTGACATAAAATATAAAGCCAGGACATGAGTCAATTCTTACAATGTTAATTCTTAAGTGTTAATTCTGACAGTCTTTTAAGATAATATAGATGAAAAGGGTGCTGTTTAATTTACAGGGATGATAAGCTAGCTGTTATGTCTATCTTATAGTTTATAATTTACAAAATGGTAATAATTATGCTCAATTGATATTTAGAGAGGACCGCAGAGTGGAGCAGGAGAGGACCTGAGACCACCTATACTGATACCATAGTAGCTCTCTCACTAAGGGTATATCTCCCAAGAGACTAATTAATCTCTTTGAGACTATTTTATTTGTAACACAGGATGCCAAAAAGATTACCTCCTCAGACAAAGGTAAGAGGCTTCTGACAGACCAACACCAGACTCCATTGGCAGGTCTCTGAGGGCATGGCAGCCCATGAATTTGACCAAGGTATGTAAGGTTAAACAGGGACCAGATGAGTCACCTGCAGCTTTTCTAGAGCAGCTCATAGAAGCATTCTGCCAATATACATGCTATGAATCCAGGGGCTTGGATTATAAAGCTACTATGGCAATGGCTCTTATACACAGAGCTAGTAGGGATTTCAGAAAAGAGCTTCATAGGCTATAGGGATTTGATGCAGGTTGCTGACAAGGTTGTAGAAGGATTTAGTAGTGTAAGTTACTGAGAAAGTCTGTAGAGAGATTTAGTACTTTGCTGAGACAGGGAGAAAGAAGAGGAGAAGAAACAAAGAAAAAGAAAGAAAATGACAGAGAAGCAAGGAAGCTATAGAGAATTCTGGATATAATAGTTAAAAAAAGCAGAAAAGGAAGACAGAAAAGGACCAATGTGCATACTATAAAGAAAGAGGCCACTGAGCCTTAGTGTGCCCTAAGAAATAGAAGTCGGGAGCAGGAATTCCTAGGTCTTGGGAAAAGTACTCCCAAATGACAAACCCAGGTGTTAGCCCTGGGTGAAGACAGCGACTAGGGGAGATGGGTTTTCTCACCACCTCTCCCAACTCAGGATATCTGTGGGAGTGAAAGAGAAACCCACTCAGTTCTTGGTGGACACAGGGGTTCAACACTCGGTCTTCGAAGCCAATTGTGCTGTTTCCAAGAAAAGATCTTGGATCCAAGAATCCCCTATCACCAAACTGTATTCATGGACTACCTGAAGAACAGCAGAACTAGGGATGGGATGGGTAGCCCATTTATTTAGGGTCACCCCAGACAGTTCCTACTCTCTGTTGGAGTAAGACACACTCTCCAAATGGGGAGGGGGCAGATATGCTTCCTTCCCAATGGGCTGTAGCTTACTGGCCCAAAAAGAGACTGACCCCTGTTGAAAGTTACTACAGACCAGTGCAGTTTTCTCCATGATGAAAGCAGGTGCTGCCATGGTGGAAGGCACAATTGTCATCTGGGTAGAAGAATCTTTACCCCCAGGCATGTCAATGCAGAAAGTGGAGCTCATTGCCTTCACCAAGAACTTGGAACTTGGAACCAGCAAGAAAATCAACAGCCACATGGATAACAGCTATGCCTTTGCCACAGCCCACATCCACAGGGATATACGCCAAGAGGACTGCTCACATCAGAGGAAAACAACAGGAAATCTTGGACCTCTTAGATGTCCTAATGAAGTCGGCCACTGTGAGTATTCACTGCCCAGGATATCCAAAGTGAAATGATCCAATGGGCAATAATCAGACAGAGCAAGTGGTTCCATGAATGGATAGCAGGAGCCTATACTGATTATGGGTTTGTAAGAGACACCCATTGGGAAATGGGACAAAATTAAGGAAAAGCCTCAATTAAAAAAGGACTGAGATTGCTAGCCACCCTACCAACTATTACCAAGAGAAGGTGTACACAAGAAGGGAGAACTATACTCCCCAGAAAGTAAGCCAAGGACTCACTAGGCCAAATGCACAGATGGACTCATTTGGGGGATTTAAAAAAAAAAAAACTGTCCTGGCAGTTATGGGACCAAACATATATATTTATGACTAGGTTTTAAGCTAGAGAGATATTTAACAGAACAGTGTAAGATATGCCAGCAAGTAAATGCCTATGCAGTAAAAAATAAACATGGCAAAAGACCTAGAAGAGAACAGCCTAGAGTATATTAAGAGATTTTATAAAAGCTATGGCAGGAGAATATGGTTATAAATATCTTATAGCATTTATAGATAATTTTATCTAGACGAGTTCAAGTAGGAAACAGCTGCCAAGGTTAGAAGAAATATTTCCAAGTTTCAGAGTGCCCAAGGTAATTAGATCAGACAATGGTTCTCTTTTGTTTCTAAGGTAAGTCAGAAATTGACAGAGATATTGGAGACTAATTGGAAACATTATTGGATGTACTGTCCCCAGGGCTCAAGGCAGGTAGAGAGATAAATAACACACTATGAGAGACCTTAACTAAATTGACCTTGGAGACTGGGTGGTACCTCTCCCCTTGTTTCTGAAGAGCCTCTACCATCTTAACCTGACCCCCCTAGAGATCCTCTTTGATACTCCAACTCCTTTGGTGTCCATGGGGCCCTCTCAGGAGGTATCCCACTATATATTATTTGCTTTAAATGCTCCAGGCATGCCAGAGACTCCTCACTGCTTCCAGATAGATGACTATATCTATATAAGAAGGCTTCAGGAACTGTTACTGGAACCATGATGAAAGAAACCTTCACCAAATTGACTGCAGAGACTGGTATTAATGATTAGATAGCTCTCCTACCCTTTTTGCTTCAGGCTTTTGTTCTCTAGGCTCAAGGACCTCGAGTGGGTGAGGCAGCAAGCGTGGAAGCAACTCCAGGAGGCCTACCCAAGAGAAGTCCCACATCACTTCCAATTAGGAGATTCAGTCTAGTTACACGCCACTGTGCAGAAAATCTTGAGTCTCAATGGAAAAGCCCTTATCTTGTACTCTTGACCACACTGCTTTCTGTTTTGATGAGACCCTTTGTAATTTTACTCCTTTTGCTTACAATTGGAATCTGTGTGACTAACTGGTTAATAACTTTTATTAGGGAAACATATAAGTGCTGTGTAGATTCTTATGCTATGCCAACAATATCAGAGATTAGGGAAAGACAATCCAGAATATATAGAGTCAGAGATTTAGTTCTATAATTTTAAGATTAGAACTATTAACAAGAGAAGGAGTGGGGAATGAGAGACCCCCCCCCCCAACTCAATGTTTTAGACCTCTAAGCAACTAGCCCATCACAAAGTAATTTGTTTTTCTGCTTTCAGCTTGAGAAAAATAGCCCACCCTGTTCTAGTTTCAATGTTTAACTATACAACGCCCCAAGGACGTTTGCTCCAGATAATCTCTAATCTTCCTTACTTTCTCATTCTGTACTTCCCCATTCCATGCATGTTTTGTCCTCCACCCCTTGCCTTGTGAATTGTGTCCTCCAACCCTTGTCTTGTGATATTTCCCCTTTAAATAGCCCTGACTTCAGTTGTGCAGGGTCCTCAGTCCTCTACCCCTGTGAGGTGTACAGCTGTCGAACCCAGAATTCTGGAATAAAGAAATCCTCATGCTATTGCATCAAGACAGTTTCTCCATCACACTAAGTGAGGTAACACAGTCTCAAAAGATCAATCATGGTATGCACTCACTAATAAGTGGATATTAGTTTGGAAAACTGGAATATGCAAAACATAATCCACACTTCAAATGAGGCACAAGAAGAATGGAGGAGTGGCCCCTAGTTCAGGAAAGACCCAGTGTAGCAGTATTAGACAAAACCAGAACAGGGAAGTGGGAAGGGATGGGTGGGAGAACAGAGGGAGGGTAGGGGGCTTATATGACTTTTGGGAAGTGGGGAACCAGAAAAGGGGAAATCATTTGAAATGTAAATGAAAAAGATATCGAATAAAATTTTTAAAAAAAGACCATTTCTCGTGATTGATTTGGGTGTCACCTTCTGGGGTGTGGGGTGCTGGGGCACTCTCAGTTTTTGGGGTCTTACATGGCCTCCTGCCCTCATTTTTCTCAGTGACAGTGACCTGGAAGAATAAGATGAAATAAACCCTTTTCTCTTCAAGTTGCTTTTGTTTTGGTGTTTATTATTACAACAGAAAATGAACTAGAATAATACTGAACTAAAAGCTAAACGGGTAATATTTTATGAATCTTGACTTTTCTGGGTTTGATTCATTAGTTAATTATTGTGTTTTGGGAGAAAATAAGCACATATTTTGCTTATTTATAGACCATCTTCAACCCAGTCTGCATATTTATTACTTACTAGAAATAAGACACAGAGGTGGCCCATTATAGATTTATACAGATGTCCCATCAGAGTAAGGTAAGCGTTTAGAAAGCACTAATAAGAAGTCAGATTGTGGGACTACAGCCTACCCAGTGGTCCAACCTTGGACAAACTCTTAGCCTTGTGAAGATTTTTTTTGTATGAATGTGTGTGTGTGTGTGTGTGTGTGCGAGAGAGAGAGAGAGAGAGAGAGAGAGAGAGAGAGAGAGAGAGAGAGAGAGAGTGCTTGTGTGTTTGTGTGTGTATACACACACATGTATGAATGTGTGATATTTTGGTGCATTTATATGTGATATATATATGTGTGTGTATGTGTGTGTGTGTGTGTATGTGATGTGTGCATATGTGAATGTGTGTTTGTAGATTTGATGTATGTTTTTGCACATGTCTATTTGTGATGTACATGTGTGTATTATGTGTGTGTATATTTATGTGTGTTTGTGGATATGTAAATACATACAATGTGTTTATGAATATATGTGCAATCCACATATGTGTGTGAAGTGCTAATGTGTATGTATGATGTGCTCACATACATATATGTGATATATTAACTGATATATACTTCATGCATTCCTATGTATATGGTAATATTCATGCATGTGTTTTTATTAATATTAGTCTTTGTGGAGTGTTCATGTGCTTAAGGATATACAAGAGTCATCCCAGAATCCTGTTATCAGCTGGGACAATCAAGTGAGATTCTCTAAGGCACAACCCTCCACTAGTTAGTTTCCCCAGCATGCTCTGCCCCTGGGAAATCATCTCTGGCTCTGCAGGCCAAAACTCTACTTCTAACACTGGAGATATTTTGCCACATAGGATGTCTAGAGATCTGAAGCCATCAGGGACTGCCATTTCTTCCTATATCACTTGTATCCTGTTGTAATTGGGACAGGGATCTTTATTTGAAATCACAGAGGCCTTCAGTCTTCTAGGACTAAAAGCTTTACCTGCAGCCCCAGATTCTTGATGCCATCAACACATACAGTCCTTCCAACACTGTAGACAAGCAGATTGCTAAAGGCCAGTGTAAGAACAAAATTTAAAATATCCCGGACAATACAACACTAGAATGACAAAGCTATCCTATATAACCTGGTCTGGGATAGCCTAACACACTTGACAATCAGGAACATGAGAACTAAATCTAATCTTAGGGAGATGATAGAGTCTTTAATGAGGTAGAGGCTTTTAAAAGGAAATGAATACTTATGAAGAAATAGAAAAAAAACACAATAAAAAGGTGAAAATCTGTTCAAACCTTAAGATGGAAAAAATAGCAATAAAGAACACAGAAATTGAGGCAATCCTGGAAATAGAAAACCTTGAAAAGTACAGATTCAAGCATCACTAACAAAATACAAGAGATGGAAAAGAGAATCTCAGGCTTAGAAGATAAAATAGAAGAAATGAATTCATGGATCAATGAAAATACTACTCCTAAAAAGATCAAAACAGAAATCATCCAGTAAACATCGGTCACTATGAAAAGACTGACCTATGAATAATAGGAAGTGACAAAGAAGAGGATTCCCAACTCAGAGGCCCCAAAAACATCTTGATGAAAATCAGACACAAACTTTTTCCTAACCTGAAAAAAAAGATGCTTATGACCATTAAAATTGATAGCTTACAGAACACCAGAGTGGAAGAAAAAAGAAAATCATCTCACCACATAATAATAAAAATACTGAATGTATGCAACAGAGAATGAATATGAAAAGACACAATAGATGAAGATCCATTGAAGATCCATAAATGCAGACTGACAAAAATTGCACCCCACTTTTCAACACAGACTATAAAATCCAGAAGAACCTGGGCAGAAGTCAAATAGACTCTAAGAAATCACAGATGCCACCATATTCTACTACATCTATCAAAAAACCATAACCATTTTAGAGAATACAAGTTATTCTATGACAAACCCAAATTTAAGCAATTTATTTCCATCAATGCAATACTACGTGGAAAAAGAAACTCTGCCTCTTTCTCTGTCTCTTTCTTTCTGTCTTTCTTTGTCACACACACACACACACACACACACACATACACACATATATCACAGTACTATCACCAATATTGAAATAAATATTAAAAATATTGGTAATTATTAATATTGCCTAATATCAATATACTCAATTTCCCAATAAAAAGACACAGGTTATCAGAGTAGATGCAGAAAGAGGATTCATTTTTCTGCTCTGTACAAGTGGGGAGAGGAGATTGGATAGGGGATTTGCAGAGGAGAAACCAGGAAGGGGAATAATATTTGAAATGCAAATAAACAAAATAACAAATGAAAATAACTAGATGGTGAATCTAGAACAACAGCAAAACAGGGATGGACTTTGCTTGTGCAGATGACTTTGATAATTTTGTAAGCAAAGAGATATAACATTCTTTTGATATCTTGTGTAAGCAAGTTATGCATGTTTCAGGAAATTTTTATCAATATGGCTTGCTTTTGCATTTCTCAGGCTTAAATATTCTATTATGCAGAAAAAAAGTATGTAAAAAAAAAACCCAAAAAAACAAGAAAAACAAACAAACAAACCAAAACCAAGAACTATACCTCAATCTGTTTGTTAGATAGATATTCCTTTAGTGAATGGCTGGAAAAGCTTTTTCCAAACAAATGGAGCCAAGAAACCAGCTAGAGTATTCTTTCTAAGATATAATGAGATATTCAACCAAATATTATCAAGACAGATGGGGAAAATCACTTCAAATTTTTCAAAGAAAAAATCCACCAAGATGACATCTTGAATATGAAGATATGCTCTAAATGCAAATATAAGCACACTTATAAAGGAAACATTTCTGGTGTTTACATTTTACATGGAACACCATACATTTAAAATGGGGGACTTTAACAATCAGATCTCACAAATGGATAGGTTATCAAGACATAATCTAAGTAAAGAATCAATGAAACAAGCTGATGTTACGATTCAATTGAGCCTAACAGAAATCTACAAAATATTTCACAAAACCACAAAAGAATATTTATTCTTTTCAGCACATCATAAATCCTTCTCCATAAGTTACCATATAGTTGGTTACAAAGCAAATCTCAACAGATGCAAAAGAGAAAAATAATTTCTTGTATTCTTCCAAATCAAAGACAGTTGGAATTCAACAGCAACAAAAATAACAGAAAGTCCACATACTCATGGAATTGGTCAACTCAATTCTCAACAGATTCCTTCAAGAGAGACATAATGCAGTAATAGATTTTCTAGAACTCAATGAAAATAGAGGCACCGCATACCACTATTATCAAACACAATGAAACCAAGGCTAAGAAGGAAGTTCATAGTACTAAGTACCTTCATAAAGAAATTGGAGATTTCTACTACTAGTAATTTAAACATATTCTTGATAACTCTAGGCAAAAATGAAGCAAAGACCACATAGAGTAGTAGACACAGGTAACCATAAAACTTGTGAATGAAATTATTCAATTAGAATGAAAGGAAACAATACATTCAATGATATCAAGTGTTTGTTCTTTGAAAAAATAAACAAAATAGCAAATTGGTAGTCAAACTTAGGCTAAGAGAAATATATATAATTTTTAAAAATTAGAAATGAAAAGTCAGACATAACAACAGAAATTCATTAGGACTGTATTTCATGAGGAAATACAGATTCATTAGGACTGTATTAGAGTTTTACTGCTGTGAACAGAAACCACAGCCAATGCAAGTTTTATAAAAGACAACATTTTCTTGGGGCTGGTGTACAGGTTCAGAGGACTTCAAAGCAGAAGCATGGCAACATCCAGGCATGCATGGTACATCTTTATGCAGAGGAAGCGACAAACAGACTAGGCATCCTTAGGCATCTAGGAGGAAGATTTCTAAGCCCAACCCCATAGTGATATACTTGCTCCAACAAGGGCACACTTTCTAATAGTGCCACTCCCTGGAATGTGCATATAAAAGCCATCACAAGGTCTTACTTCAAAATCATGTACTCCACAAAATTAGAAAGTCTAGATGAAATAGATTATTTCCTAGACATATATCACTAAAGTCAGAATCAATTATACTATCTAAATAGTGCTACCACAATACCTAAGGAAATAGAAGAATTGATTAAAAGACTCCCAACTCTCATTCATTGTCCACATCAATCCCCCCCCCAAAAAAAATGCCAGGATCTAATGTCCTTAGTACAGAATTCTACCAGAAATTCAAAGAAGAGGTAATCCTAATACTCCTCAAATGATTCCATACAATAGAAATTGAAGGGACACTGTCAAACTCATTCTATGAGGCCACATTCAATTTGACACCTTGGTACTTAAACCATACATAGATTCAACAAGAACAACAACAAGAACAACAAGAGCAACAACAAAGAGAGAGAAAGAGGGGGGGATTTCAGACTATTTTCCTTTATGAACAATGATGCAAAAATGGAATCTAAGAACACATGAAATATTTCACCTATCATTATCAAGTAGACTTTATTCAGTGGATGCAGGAGTGGTTCAATGTACAAAAATGATCAATATAACCCACTGTATAAACAAACTGAAAGTACAAATACACATTATCATCTCTTTAGAAGCATTTAATAAAATCCAACACACACTATAATGCAAAAACCAAAATACAATAAAGACAATAAACAGCAGCTCTACAATTGCGCACATCAAGTTGAATTGAGAGACACTTAAAGCAATTCCACTAAAATCACAGGCAAGACAAGGTCTATCTTTTCATTATCTCTATCATTAGATATCTCTCTATCTCTTCATTATGTTACTTGAAGTCCTAGCTATAAAACAACGAAAGGAGATCATGTACCTCAGGAGTAATGAAGAAGTCAAAGTATTGCTATTTTTAAATAATATAATATTATACATAAGTGACCCCAAAATTCTCAAAGGCAGCACTTAAAGCTGATAAAGAACTTTGTCAAAGTACCTGAATACAAAATTAACACACACACACACACACACACACACACACACACACATCAATTGCTTTCCTTTCTATAAACAATAAATTGCCTGAGAATGGATGAAGGGAAACAATAGTCTTTACAACAACCACAAATAATATAAAACATCATGCTGTGACTGTAAACAAGCAAGTAAAAGACCTGTATTACATGAACTTAAAAACTGAAAGAAACTTGAAGCAATACCACTGAAATGGGGGACTAGTGAAGACTGTCCAGTCTCTCCCTACCTGTTCAATATAGTACTTGAAGTGCTAATCAGAGCAATTAGACAACAAAAAGTGGTCAAAGGGATAAAAATTGGAATGGAAGAAGTCAAAATATCACTATTCGCAGATGATAAAATAGTATACTTAAGTGACACCAAACATTCCGCTAGAGAACTTCTAAACCTGATAAACAACTTCAGCTAAGTGGCTGGCTATAAATAAAATTACCTCAAACAAACCAGTTAACTCCCTGTACTGAAAGGTTAAACATCCTGAGAAAGAAATTAGGGAAACAACACCCTTTACAATAGTCATAAATAATAAAAAATAAATTAGTGTGCCTCTAACTAAGCAAGTGAAAGATCTGTGTGACATGAACTTCCAGTCTCTGATGAAAGACATTGAAGAAGATCTCAGAAGATAGAAGGATCTCCTTGTTTCATGGATTAGTACGATTAATATAGTAAAAATGGCAATTTTGCTGAAAGCAATCTATGGATTCAATGTAATCCCCATCAAAATCCCAAATTAATTCCTCATAGAGTTATAAAGAGCAATTTCTAAATTCATCTGGATTAACCAAAAGACCAGGATAGCAAAAACTATTCTCAGTAATAAAAGAACCTCTATCAGAATCACTATCCCTGACCTAAAGCTATACTACAGAGCAATAGTGGTAAAAACTGCATGATATTGGTAAGGAGACAGGCAGGTAGATTATTGGAATAGATTGAAGACCCAGAAAAGATCCCACACATCTATGGGCACTTGATCTTTGGTGAATGAGCTAAAACAATCAAGAGGGAAACAGGACTTTGTTTTGAAAAAAAGGATCTAGGTCAACTGGCAATTAACATTTAGGAGGATGCAAATTGATCCATTCTTACCACAGTGCACAAAGCTCAGGTCCATGTGGATCAAAGAACTCCACATAAAACAGATATACTGATTCTAATAGAAGAGAAAGTGAGGAAGAACCATGGCCACATGGGCAAAGTGGAAGATTTTCTAAATAGAACACCAATAGCTTATGCTCTAAGATTAAGAATTGACAAATGGGACCTCATAAAATTGTCAAGTTTCTGTAAGGCAAAGGACACTGTCAATAGCACAAATTGGCAAATAGCAGATTGGGAAAAGATCTTTACCAATCCTACATCATATAAAGGGCTAATATCCAATATATGCAAATAACTCAAGAAGTTAGACTCTAGAGAACCAAATAACCTTATTAAAAATGGTATACAGTGCTAATCAAAGAATTCTCAACTGAGGAATACAGGATGGCTCAGAAACACCTAAAAAAATATTCAACATCCTTAATATTCAGGGGACTGCAAATCAAAACAACCCTGAGATTCCACCTCACATCAGTCAAAATGTTTAAGATCAAAAACTCAAGTGACAGCAGATGCTGGTGAGGATATGGAGAAAGAGGAACACTACTCCATTGCTGGTGGGATAAAATGGTGACACAACTACTCTGGAAATCAGTTTCATAGTTCCTCAGATAATTGGATATATTACTACCTTAGGACCCAGCTATACCACTTCTAGGCATATACCCTGAAGATGCTCCAACATGGAATAAGGATATATGCTCCACTATGTTCATAGCAGTATTATTTATAATAGACAGAAGCTGGAAACCACACAGATGTCCCTCAACAGATGAATGGATACCAAAAATATGGTACATTTACACAATGGAATACTACTCAGCTAATAAAAGCAATGAATATATGAAAATTTTAAACAAATGGATGGAACTAGAAAATATCATCCTAAGTGAAGTAACTCAATCACAAAATAACACACATGATATGCACTCACTGATAAGTAGATATTAGTCCAGAAGCATGGAATACCCAAGATACAATTTACAGACCAAATGAATCTCAAGAAGAAGGAAGAGCAAAGTATGCATACTCTGGTCCTCCTTAGAAGTGGGAACAAAATACCCACAGGAGGAGATACATAGACAAAATGAGGAGAAGAGATTGAGGGAAAGAGTATCCTGGGACTGCCCTTTCTTGGGGTCCATCCCATATACTGTTACAAAACCCAGACACTATTGTGGATGCCATCAAGTGCTTCCTCATCAGAGCCTGATATAGTTGTCACCTGGGAGGTTCTGCCAGTGCATGACATATATAAATGGGGACACTCAGCCAACCATTGATCTGATCACAAGGTCTGCAATGAATGAGCTAGGGAAAGGATCCAAAGAGCTGAAAGGGTTTGCAGTGCCATAGGATGACCAACAATTTGAACCTAGTACCCCTAGAGTTCTCAGGGAGTAAACCACCAAACAAAGAGCAGACATACAGGGAACCATGGCTGCAGATGCAAATGCAGCAGAGGCTGATCTTGTTAAACAGCAAATAGAGGAGAGGCCCTGTATAGAGCCATATTGGAGTGCTATGCCACTTGGTAGGAACTTGACATTGGCCAAGGACAAGGGCTTCATGCAGGAATCTGACATTCGGGCATAATAGGGAAGTAGGTTATAGCAGGAATTATTATCCTAGGGTGGAATGCTCAGAGTGAACTTGACATTGGTCAAGGTGAATTTCTTCTCCTAGCCTTTGTTGAGCAGGGATTCCTGTGATAGTCGGGATACTGCTCCACCTAGGGTGGAGTGCTCAGAGTGAAGGTGAAGGTCATTGTTCCTCCTGGTCTACTAGTTCCTGAATTAAGCATGTGACCCACCCAGATGCCTGAGCAGTGGAGCCAAGAACCCAAGTACTACCAGACGAGCTCAGGCCATAGTCTGGGAGGAAGGGCTTGCACAAACTGTTAAGTTGTCCAACCTCTATTAAAATTTGTCCTCGGTCAGTAAACTATCATCCTGGCCCTCGTTCTTTTCACTGTTTCCCAATCTATCCCTCAGCTTCTGTTCTAGGTTCCCAGTTCACAATAGCAGCAGACAGCTACAGAATGCAACAAGGCTCTTGGTCCTGAGAAGGCTAAATTCCAATTTTAGGGGAATGACAGGACAGGAAAGTGGGAGTGGGTGGATTGGTGAACAGGGGGAGGTGTGATAGGTTATGGAATTTTCAGGTGTGTGTGGGGGAACCAGGAAAGGGGACAGCATGTGAAATGTAAATAAATAATATATCTAATAAAAAAACAATGAAGTCTAAACCATACAATGGTGAAAGAAAGCTTCTTCATCAAGTTGTTCCATTCTAAGTGGACGTCTGAATGTTGAAGAATGCATATAGGTCCTTATATCAAAGACCTCAACTTAAAATCTGATGTGCTACATCTCATACATGTTGCAAATTTCTAAATAGAACACCAACAGCTCAGGCTCTAAGATCAGCAATAAATAAGTGGGTTCTCATGAAACTGAAAAGCTTCTCCACCATAAATGGGACAAAATAGCATCCTACTGAATGAGAAAAGAACTTTAATGAGCCTACATCTGACAAAGGCCCAATATCCAAGATGTATATAGAACCTAAATAGTAAATCTAAGGCTGTCCTCACAGATGAAAACCTTAAAGTTGTATTGAAAATTGTCTCAACATAATTAAGAGAGAACTGAATAGGTGGTTCAGTGTCTAAGAGGACTGGTTGGTCTTCCAGAGGACCAAAATTTGAGTCTCAGTACACACATGGCAGATCACAACCATCTGTAAAGCCAAGAGATCCCCTGACTTCTACAGGTACTAGGCACAGAAGAATTTATGCAGATACAAACCAAACACACACACACACACATACACACACACACACACACACACACACTCACAATTAAAATTAGGTATAGAGCTAAACAGATTTTTTAATGGAGTATCTCTAATGGCCAAGAAGCAGTAATGGAAATATCCAATGCCAATACTCATGAGGGAAATACAAATCAAAAGGATTCTGAGATCCTACCTTATATCCATTAGAATGCCTAAGATAAAAAACTGAAGGGACAGCACATCCTGGCAAGGGTGTAGAGCAAGAGAAACACTCCTCCATTTCATGGAACTGAAAACTTGTACAATCACTCTGAAAATAAACTTTATAGTTTCTAAGAAAACTGGGAATACTTCTACTGGAAAACTAAGTTATACCACTCCTAGACATATACCCAAGTTGTTCCACTATCTACAACACTTGCTCAACTGTATTTGTAGGAGATTTATTCATAATAGACAGACACTGGAAACAACACTGATATTTCTCAACTGAAAAATGAACAAACAAAAATGTTGTTCACATGCACAATGGAATACTACTCAGCTGTTATCGTCACAGAAAAAATGATATGTGTAGGCAAATATATTGTGCTCAAAAATGTCATCCTGAGTGAGGTAACTCATACACAAAGTATGGTATGTACTTACTTATAACTAAATATTAGGCATAAAATAAGATAAAAGGAGATCCCAAGAAGGATTCATAAATCTCTCTAAGAAAGGAAAATAAAATAAACTTCAGTAGTGAAGTTAGGGAGGGAAGAGGGTGGAAGAGAGGATGGAGAGGGTAACAGGACACGGGAGAGGTATCTTGTATATGGAGAGCTGGGGAGAGAGAAACTGACTATTGGTGTGGGATGGGAATAAACTCTACCATTGAGTGGAGACCCTCGGATGAGGGGGGGGGGGATCTCCAGAGAGTCTATGGTAGTGACTTTGAGACTCAATGGCAATAGAAGATATTTTGCCTGAGGTGGCCACCTCCTGTAGCCAAGCAGGAATCCTTGTTGAGAGAAAACACACACACACACACACACACACACACACCACACAAAATGTGTCCTGCCTACAAGATCTTAGTAATCAAGACAATCGCACACAGACAAGCTCAAGGGCAAGTCTGATCTAGGCAATCCCAAAATTAGGACTTTTTTCAAAGAAGACTGAAAGTTATCTTAAGACAATCAAAGCTAACTATGACAGTATATGGTGGCACAAATGATTTACACAAACACTTCAGAGTCAGAATCACCTATATCTCCAGGAGTATCAGACCTGCAGAGTTTTCTAACCTTATCTTTTCTAAACATAACAACAAAAACGAAGCTAAGAAGGATACCCCAATACCATGGATTATTACTTTCAGAGTGTCTTCAACATATATCTGTATTTGCTCATTCATACAGGAATCATTATTTACTTGGAAACAAATACTGTATATAACTCATTCCTTTCATCTCCACTAGTATTTATGCAGAACAGAGGAGTTGGTATTATTTTTAAAGTCCTGTTTGGCAGGCAAAATGGCTTAGTTAGTAGAGGACTTGCATTTTTTCTCTCACGGGCCATATTACGTAGATAAGCCCAAGGACATACTTGAATTTCCATGTACATACACACACACACACACACACACACACACACACACACACACACACACACATACACATACATCCATGTGCACAAAGTCCTTTTTAACAGATTACAAGACACTAGACATTGCTTGCAAGGTATTCTAGGAAGAAATCATGTTTTCTAAAAATTTGTAACCCATAAAATTTCAAGTGTTTTAATGGTGCTATTTCAAAGCTGAAGGGTTTTTGAAATGTGTGTTACAATCTGATGGCTATGGGCATGAGTGACATTTCTTTTCCACCTATCAGTTTTCTGGATGCAATTTATTTGGATTTTCCTTTTTAACCTGTATTTTTCTCTCACACCAAGCTGCAGTCCAATCTCTGCAGAGTCTTTCTGTTCTTCCCATATGAATCAAGCTGAGCATAGTGATCTTATTGTCACATTTGCCTGACAGATAGATTTGCTACAACAAATGAAAACACTAAATAAGCAGCCCTCATCTAGTTTTTATGATTGACAGTAGTTCCCAGCAAAGACTAAATGTTATCTGAAGATGAAAGCATCTATATTTCCTGAAAGTTTCCTTTGGTTATAAATCATGAAGTACATTTTCATTGTATGTTATTTTTTTAAAGATAAGCCAGACCTAAAATACATATGTTTTCTAAATTCCTTAGGAGGGGTTACAACAAAGTTTGAACCTAACAAGAGCTACAGGGAAATTGGCTATTGTCAATGTTACAGAAGGATTAAAACTATCTACACAATATTTATATTGTGACAATACTTTATAAATAACGATATATATTAATATATATAAATGGATACAATCAAGAGGTCAAAGACAGAGTAATCAGTTACAGATGCTTCTTTTCCCAATAACCCCTAAAACTTTCACTTTTTCTCATGTTCCATGGTCATCCTCACTCAGATGGCAGAGATCCTGAACCTAAAATGACCTAGCAAGACCTATCAACAGCAAACAATCCTGCTTGCCATTCCAGTATTCTTCTGTAAGAAAATAACAACAAGAAGTAAGGGAAACAGAAAAACTTTTGGGTTAAAAGGTAAAGAAAATGTCATGGACAGGGGAACTGATGAATCTGGAAAGAATTTTATATAACCCAGGGTTAAAGTAATATAACACAGACCCAGAAAGTTAAAAATAAAATATTCTCTCTCAAACTCAAATCCTAACTTTTAATGTTTGTATATATGTAAATATGGGATAGAAGAATGAATATAATCTATGAAAGCAGATAAAAGAAGTGACTCATGAAATGTTGAAGAAAGGAAATGGAATGTGTAACTATATAACCAATGTGGAAATGACTACAAGAGAGGAATAGACCATGACAGGAAAGGTTGACAAGAAAGAAGGAGGAATCATAAAAAAAAAATGTTTAAAATGTAGTAATGAAACCTAGTTCTCTATGTATCAATAAAAATGAACAATTTAAAATAAAGAGATAAAGTAGATGGTTCAGTAGGTAAGAGTGTTTCTGCACAAGCATGGAGATGAATTTACCCAACACCTGTTCAAAAAGCCAGGCACAGTCATATGCTAAACTGGAAATTTTGTGCATTTGAGGTAGTGCAGGAGCAGAGACAGAAGAATCACTGGAATTTAATGGCTGAAAGCATAGTTCCAGA
This sequence comes from Apodemus sylvaticus, assembly GCF_947179515.1. Lineage (NCBI taxonomy): Eukaryota > Metazoa > Chordata > Mammalia > Rodentia > Muridae > Apodemus > Apodemus sylvaticus. Next base: position 6,226,065 of record NC_067483.1, on the reverse strand, counting down.
TTTTTATACCCTGTTTTGAAGGATGTATATATATACACACACATATATGTGTGTGTGTGTGTGTGTGTGTGTGTGTGTATGTGAATGTGTATGTGTATGCTTATGCATTTGTGTATGTGTATGTATATGTATGTTATGCATATGTATATATATGTGATGTATATGTCTATGTATATATGTCTATGTATATATACCTATGTCTATGTCTATGTATGTGTTTGTGTATGTATATGTGTATGTATGTGCATGTATATGATGTATGTATATGATGTATGTATATGCATATGTATATGATGTATGTGTATGAGTATATATATGTACATGTATATGTATGTGATGTACATGTATATGCATGTGATGTACATGTATATGTATGTGATGTACATGTATATGATGTATATGTATATGTATAGCTTACGTTATGATATGAAATTTATGTTAATGTTTCATAAAAGAAATTGTGTGCCCCAAGCAGACAATGAACTGATTGTTCATTTATTACAATGTGGACACTTATATCTCCTTTATTGTCTATTATTATCTTCACATTTATCACTATTATTGCCTTTAATCACTATTAAGGACTCATTGAAGAAGGGATGGGGAAAAATAGAGACAAGAGGTTCGCAACTATCAGAAAAACCTTTTTTCTTTTCTTTTCTATTTTTTTATTACAAGCATTTTCTTTATTATTATTATTACTCTTCTAAAATCATTTTTGCATTTTTCACTTTTTTTAGATAGTTTATTTAATTTCAAATGTTATTCCCTTTCCTGCTTTCCCCTTTGCAAAACACCTATTTCCTCACCTCTCACCCACCTTTCTATTCCCATCTAACTGCCCTGGCATTCCCTTACATTGGGGCATTGAGCCTTCACAGGGCCAAGGACCTCTCCTCCCAGTGATTCCAGAAAAGGCCATCCTTTGCTACATATACAGTTGGAATAATGGGTCCCTCCATGTGTAGTCTTTCATTGGTGGTATAGTCCCTGGAAGCTCTGGGGGCTCTACTTGACTGATATTGTTGTGCTCACTATGTGACTCCAAATCAACCTCAGCTCCTTCAGTCCTCTCTCTAACTTCTCCACTGGGGAACCTGTGCTCAGTCCAATGTTTGGCTGCCAGCATCAGCATCTGTATTTGTCAGCCTCTGGCAAAGCCTCTCAAGAGACAGCTATATAAGACTCTTATCAGCAAGCACTTGATGGCATTAGCAATAGTGTCTGAGTTTGGTGGCTGCATATGGGATGGATCCCCAGGTGGGGAACTCTCTGGATTGCCTTTCTTTCAGTCTGTGCTCTGACTTTTTCCCTGTATTTCCATAATCCACAGCTCAGAAGGGATTCTGAATACATAGGTAGAACCATGTTCATAATACCAGTTTGCAGCACCTGTTTATTACAAAAGAAAATGAGGCTGGTTCTCTTGGTATCCAGGTAGCTTTCAGGTTTCTAGCCAAGTAGAACTTTGAACACTATCTTTTTGTTTGTCTATATTTAAAGAATAATTCTTATGTACTACAGGCTACCCTTGAACCTTTGATCTTCCTTCCTTCACCCTCCACATTCCAGAATTAAAATCTGTGCCACCATACACAGTTTATTTAGATATATCTCTAGACCCAAGCCAGGAGGCAGAAACAATTTAGTCACATCCGCAGTCACCAAGAAACAATTTTAAACAAGGGATAGATTGATTGATTTCTACTTGACTAGGTCAAGACTGAACATATATTTTCCCAATGGGGTTAAGGGTAGCTAACTTTATCCTAAGCAATACATTTCTCATGATGTAATGGAAACCTTGGGTCAGCATGGTAAGGGATTTGTCACTTTCATCTAATGATGTAACTTCTCACTTACCAAATTTGTTGAGAACCTGCTGCATACAAAGCTCTATTCTAGGGGAGAAGAAAACAGCAGTCAACATGACACAAAGATATCCCCTCTCGTAGAATCAGCTGGAACTACTGTGTGTACAGCCATAAGCAGCTTCTTATAGGAGAGGTGGAAATGCAAACTCAGGAGATTATGCTTTAATAGTAAACACAATACTAACTTACCCAGCTCACAGACCTCAGGAGTCCTGTGAGATAGAAGTTCAAGAATTTCTCAGACTTTTCACATTAAGCGTATTCCCACCAAAAGTCCATACTACTATCAGAAAAGTATTCCTCCACTTTTGTAATATAGAGAAGGATTGGACATGTTCTTCTTAATAGAGTATTTAACAGTAAGTCTGGGATGAATTATTTGAGGCTGGAGAAAAAAAAAGGTAAAAAATTTCATACTTTCATTTCCAGTAATAATGATAAAATGTTATGATAATAGACAACTTAAGAGATAAAGGGCTTATTTGGTCCTCAGTTACAGATTAGAGTCCATCACTGCATTATGTCAAGATGGGAGGAACTTGAGACAGCTAGTAAGACTACACGTACAGTCAAGCAAAGAGAATAATTAATGCATGTATGTTATCACACAGTTCACTCTCCCGTTTATTTTTCTCTTTTACATTGAGTCCAGGGTCCATCTTATAAAAGATTACTGCTCATGTTCAGGATGTTTTTTTTTTCCCTCTTCAGTTACCCCAACTGAGAATACTCCTCTAAGCAATGCAAAAAACCCAACCTAATAGAGAAAATTCCTGGCTGAGACATCTTTCTTACTATGTTCCACACTGTGTCATGGTGTCAGTCTAAATTAACCACTACAAAGGACTATCACAAGGATCTCTACTGAAGACCAGGAAGAGAAATGAGGTCACTTGTTTCCTTTCAAGGAACATCATATGGATTTGTGTGTCACTGTGATGGAAAGCTTTAAGTCTATATTCCAAAGCATTATACCATGATAGGCCTGTTTGTCTCCAAAACTTTGTTTATTGTGTGGAACTAAATAATGTTGTTAATATGTATCTATGCTATGAAACCTGATTCTACATGAAACCCTATGAGAGAAATAGCCACAATAAATGTAGGACTGAAATATATCAAAGTGAAAGAACAAATAGCAATATTAATTTCTCTGTTTACAGATCATAGTACTGCCTGAGAATGATAGCCAAATGGCATTCATGGTACAGTGCTCAAATTAGGCATTTCTTGTCTTTAAAAAGGCTAGCCTACATAGCAATTCATTATTTTTTCTATATTAGACAGACTTGTACTACAACATAATATGATGATTACAATATTTTAAAAGTGATTGTTTGGGATAAAGATATCTCCAACCTTTCATTGTGTGAATTTTTAAGTATATGCTGGGTGTTTTATATATTTTAACCCAGTTAATTTCAACACCCCCAATTTTTTTACTATTCTCTTTTCAAAATTCATAAAACAAGCAAAAAAGGAGGGATTGCCCTTTCTTTAGGGTCCTATATATCAGGGTTTCCATGTGCATTTTCGTTTTGATTGATCTGGATTCAGCAAGCAACACTCCCCATGAATTTTTATTATATTGGATATATAATTGTGTAATGCATAAGTATTCATAAGAAATGGTTTAGATGAGTTTTCCCCATGTCACATAGCTGACAAGAAAATCAAGGTATGGGGGAAAGAAAGAGAAGAGATATTTGTGATTTAAATGATGCACAGAAGGAGCTTCAGCTAGTCTTAGAGTTTATGTACCTTGCATGGCATCACCGGCCAGTAAACAGACCTAATTCCATGTGTCATTCTCTAGGAATGAGGTCTGTCACAAACCTATCACATATCACATATAATAGAACCACTATCAAGCTAGAAGACATCTCCATGTTTTATCCAAGATAGGAGTCACTCAGGATGTATTAACATAAACCCTATAACTTCTTGTAAGTAACTGCCTATCTTAGTATTTCTATTACTGAAATAAACATTGTTACCTTGGGCAATTTAATAAAATGTTTATTTCAGTGTATGATTTTCAGATTGCATTCAGTAAAGTCAGAGAAGGAGCTCAAGACAGATACCTGAAGTCAGTGTCTGATACAAAGGAATGGAGGAGTGCTGCTTACTTGTTTACTTCCCTTAGCCTGCTCAACCATTCATCCCTGTGTTTCCATTCTGGCAGCAGATTGTGGTATGTGGTTAGTAGGTATATGCATGTTTTTTCCATTACTACTGGCTCTGTGATACATACCCATAACTCTGTATGATTTGTATTTCTTTATTGATCTGTATTTCTATAATAACACAGAAAATATGGCAGGGAAAGGCAATGAGAGATACATTTCTACAAAAGTCATTAGCAATGTTTTAAGTTACTTTACTAAATCAGAATAGCACTCAAAACCTCACACAAACATTTTCAACCTATGTGAACATGTTGTTTCTAATGTTTATGAAATGATTTTTGCTTATAGTTGTTTCAACCTTTTGGCTGCATTCAGCAAATGATTACTACAACATACACATACCCTCAGACACTATTATATGTCTGGGACACAAAGTACATAACTTAAGATTATAGAGATGTATTAGTACAGGTTGTAAAAGCAGTTTGCAGTTTGCATTGAATATCCCAATGTAAGGTTGGTTACATTAATATCTCAAAAGCAGTTTGAACTTAAACAGGATGGGCACAGAATGGACCTGCAGAATGAGTAATTTCCTTAAATAACCTCAGTTATATAATTAACTTGATTGCAAGGACAGGCAAAATTTTAGGCTCTTAAAAGTGGGAGAGAGTCTCAGAAATAGATAGATGATAGATAGATAGATAGATAGATAGATAGATACATACATACATACATACATACATACATATATAGATACATAGATACATAGATATAGATATAGATAGATGTGTATATATATATATATATATGTGTGTGTGTGTGTGTGTGTGTATGTGTATGTGTAGGTGTAGGTGTAGGTGTAGGTGTAGGTGTAGGTGTAGGTGTAGGTATAGGTATAGGTATAGGTATAGATAGATATAGATATAGGTATAGATGTAGATAGATGAAGATGTAGATAAAGATAGAGATAGACATAAATATAGATAGATTGATATTATAAATAGATAGATAGAGATATATTTTCAGAGATAAATATAATAACTTAAAAAAATTATCTAGGCAATAGACTAATAAATTATAAGGAAATTTTGATTTCTATGGGTAGAAAACTGTGAAGGTATCTGTTTTAGCTTTCTTTTTAGCTTCCATGACCAAAAGCAACATAGAGATGAGAGGGTTTATTTCATCTTACAGGTCACAGTCTATCACGTAGGGTAAAAAGAGCAGAAGCTTATGTATGAACAGCCAAGGAAGTTCACCTGAACTGGCAGAATGCCACATGTAGACTTATACTGGCCTATGCTTAGCTAGTAGACTAAGCTCAGCTAACTAATTCACCTACTTGTTTAAATCAGGACAACATGCATAATGATGGGAACTGTCCAAAGTATGCCGAATACAATTTTACACACACATGACCATGAGACAGTCGGGTCTGAGCCATCTTTCAAATGACACTCCTTTTTCAGGTAGCACTTGTATGCTAAGTAAACAGTTAATGCTCCTTAGGACAGTTTATATGTGAGACATTAATGTAGATGATGTTAATCACATAAAGTTTATGTATGCTATTCATGTTAGTGATGTTTCTTCCTCTATGGAAGCTTCATTCTAATCTCTCAGGCATTAGAAGAAGAGGAAATTCCTTCATGAAGAAAATTTATTCTCAGGATTTAGGACAGGGACAGAACAGGGTACTGTTTCAGTGTATGCTTTTAATTATTTGATTTTAACAAAAATATGCAACATAAGAAAGCATCAAAATTTGGAGAGTCATGTTCTGGACAACTTCAAGCCAACTAACAAAAGCTACTTTTAAGAGTGAAGCATGGTAGATTTATGATGCTTGGTCCAAACCTTGAAGCATGTACTTACTGAGAGTACCTACTTACTGAGAGTAAACCAATTCTTCTCTTCTTTTCCATGATTTGATGTTGAAAAATACAATGACATATATTATTAACTCATTAAGGTACAAATATTTGAAACAATTATCTTGGGTGATTTTTTTTCTTTATTTTGTAGAGCATTCAAGACAATAGATCATACAGGAGATTTAATTCTCTCCTCTTGGAAAACTGGAAAATATTTGAATAATCTACATGATATATTAGTTTGAAGAATCATACAAATATTAATTTTTAGACCAGAACTGCAAAACAACCACAAAGAGTGTGAATATGAACCCTGCTAGTTTCTCAATGTCAACAAGCATGATTCGCACATAAAATTTGCTTACATGGTGGCGTTAGCTAGAGAATCTCAATAACCAGATGAGTGCTTTTTTTAAAAAAAGCATAGCATGTAGTTAAGCTGCAGAAGTGATCAATGTGAGCCAGACTGAAAGTTTCTTCTTTCATTCTGTCTTTAAATCATTTCTGCACCTACAGGTACTTAGCCTAAACTCTGAAAGCAATTTATAATTTAGACACAGATTTTTGCCACCTAGAAAGTTACTGTAAGGAAGAAAGCATGTCCACAATGATAAGCCACATAAAAACCACAACTGGCTATTATTATTTTTGAGGTCAGATTGTACATGTTCTGGCAGCACACACCAGCAAATCTGTGTTTTGTGTTCTTAGCATTTATGAGTTTGTATTTTAGAGATTCAGAAATATTATATTAGAAGTGTGAAATAAATGACATACAGAAAAATTTCTTTGTGCTACAGTATAAACTGTAAAATATAAATTTATGACTAGCATAACTAGTGAGATGGCCCTGCTAATATCTCAGTGTATTCTCATGTTTTATAGTGTATTAATTATACATTATCTGTTGATCAGACACTTACATCTCTCAAAAGCCTTGTGTTGAAATTTAATCAGAAATGGAAGCATTAAAGGAATGGCGCCATCAATGATGAGTGTTGGAATGTGGAACATTTATAATTCACAATGATACACTCAAGAAGAATTAAAGCAGAGATGTATACATCTTCTATCACCTGATAAGTTAGCCAGAGGCAGCATCCATAGAGAAACAGATAGCTCTTGACAGACATTAAGTTGGCCAAGACCTTGATTTTGAAGCACTCTGCCATTCAAATTATAAATATAAAAGGTCTATTTTTTATTAAGAAAATACAAAAATTCAAATAAATAAAAAGACAAAACAAAGAAGAAAACAAAATATCAGTATAATGTATTTTGTTATAGGATCCTAATAAGACTAAAACAATAATCACTTTACTAATAAAATTTTGTAAACATTGACTTTTTAAATGAAGAGAAACTTGATGCAATCCCACTAAAATCAGGGACTAGACAAGGCTGCCCCCTCTCTCCATATCTTTTCAATATAGTACTTGAGGTACTAGCTAGGGCAATTAGACAACATAAGGAAAGGAAGAAGTTAAACTATCACTATTTGAAGATGATATGATAGTATACTTAAGTGACCCAAAAACTCCACCAGAGAACTCCTACAGCTGATAAACAGCTTCAGCAAATTGTCTGTCTACAAAATCAATTCAAACAAATCAGTACCGTTCCTATACTCAAAGGATAAGCAGGCTGAGAAAGAAATTAGGGAAATGACACCCTTCACAATAGGCACAAACAATATAAAGTACCTTGGTGTGACTCTGACCAAACAAGTGAAAGATGTGGATGACAAGGACTTCAAGTCTCTGAAGAAGGAAATGGAAGAAGATCTCAGAAAATGGAAAAATCTGCCATGGTCATGGATTGGCAGGTTTAATATAGTTAAAATGGCCAACTTGCCATAAACAATATACAGATTCAGTGCAATACCCATCAAAATCCCAGTTCATTTCTTCATTGAGTTAGAAAGAGCAATTCTCAAATTCTTCTGGAATAACAAAATAACCTGGATAGTGAAAGCTATTGCCAACAACAAAGGAACTTCTGAGGGAATCAGTATCCTGGACCTCAAGCAATACTACAGAGCAATAGTGTTAAAACACTGCATGGTATTGGTACAGTGACAGACAGGTGGTCAATGGAATAGGCATGAAGATCCAGAAATGAACCCACACACCTATGTCCACTTGATCTTTGACAAAGGAGCTGAAAACATGCAGTGGAAAAAAAAATAGCCTTTTCAACAAATGATGCTGGTTCAACTGGAGGTCAGCATGCAGAAGACTGCAAATTAATCCATCTTTATCTCCTTGTACTAAGCTCAATTTCAAGTGGATCAAGGCCCTCCACATAAAACCAGACACACTGAAACTAATAGAAAAGAAACTGGGAAAGACCCTTGAGGACATGGGAACAGGGGAAAAGTTCCTGAACAGAACATGGATAGCTTATGTTCTAAGATCAAAAATTGACAAATGGGATCTCATAAAATTACAAAGTTTCTGTAAGGCAATGGACACCATCAGAAGGACAAATTGACAACCAACAAATTAGGAAAAGATCTTCACCAACCCAACATCTGACAGAGGGCTAATATCCAATATATACAAAGAAGTCAAGAAGTTAGACCCCAGAAAACCAAATAACCCTATTAAAAATGGGGTACAGAGCTAAACAAAGAATTTTCACCTGAAGAGCTTTGGATGGCTGAGAAGCATCTTAAAAAAGGATCAGTATCATTAGTCATTAGGGAAATGTAAATCAAAACAACACTGATATTTCACCTCACAACTAGTCAGAATGTCCAAGATCAAAAACTCGGAAGAAAACAGGTGCTGGCAAGGATGTGGAGAAAGAGGAACACTCCTCGATTGCTGGAGTAGTTGCATATTGGTACAGCCACTCTGGAAATCAATCTGGTGGTTCTTCAGAAAACTGGTCTTGTCACTTCTGGAGGACCCTACTATACCACTCCTGGGCATATACCCAGAAGATTCTCCAATATGTGACAAGGATACATGCTCCATTATGTTCATAGCAGCCCTATGTATAATAGTCAGAAGCTGGAAAGAACCCAGGTACCCCTCAACAGAAGAATGAATACAAAAAAATGTGGTATATTTACACAATGGAATAAAATTAAAAAAAATATTGAAAAAAATGGCAAAAATGGTATGGAAGAAAAACCTTTTGACTCTAACTGCAGAGAAGTCTGAAAACTGATAGTGGAGGTGGTAAAAGAGGGAACAGAAGGTGACTTCTTCTCTGGAGTTCACCATTCTCAGGTGTAGTGATGTGGAATATTTGTTCCTTCATATCTTTTCTTCAATTGTGTTCACAGAATGTTTTCTCTTAGATATCCTTCTGTCTTACTGACCATGTCTTCTCATTCTCATTTCCAGATATACTTTCATTGCTACTTGGACTTTCTGGAGTATCAGAGCTCAGCCAGCTAACCAGATCTCATCACTTTTTAGTCCCCTGTAATCATGAGACAGGCTCTAACTGCAAAGACACTGACATATGGAGGATTATGAGTTCCTGAACCCTTGCCCCTGAACACCAGGGTCACAATTAAAATTGTACCGTGGCCTTTCATTTCCTATTGTAAAAGCACAAACCTACTGCTCATTCCTTTCTAATACTGATACCAGGCATGCCCTGCCTTTACCCTATACTCCATGTTTTACCATAAAGCCTTAATATGACTCACATTCTGTTGAAAGGATATCTTATTGATGATCTTTACTGGAAAGCAATTCTAAACTAGAAAGATGGGGTAAGAAAGTTTTTATTTTATTTTATTTTATTTTATTTTTTAATTCGATATATTTTTTATTTACATTTCAAATGATTTCCCCTTTTCTGATCCTCCACTCTCCGAAATTCCCATAGGCCCTCTTCCCTCCCCCTGTTCTCCCATCTATCCCTTCCCACTCCCCTGTTTTGGTTTTGTCCTGGACTGCTACACTGAGTCTTTCCAGAAGCAGGCCACTACTCTGCTCTTCTTGTACCTCATTTGATGTGTGGATTATGTTTTGGTTATTCTAATTTTCTAGGCTAATATCCACTTATTAGTGAGTGCATACCATGATTGATCTTTTGAGAGTGGGTTACCTCACTTAGTATGATATTCTCCAGCTCCATCATTTTGTCTAAGAATTTCATGAATTCATTGTTTTTAATGGCTGAATAGTACTCCATTGTGTATATATACCACATTTTTTGCATCCATTCTTCTGTTGAGGGATACCTGGGTTCTTTTCAGGTTCTGGTTATTATAAATAGGGCTGCTATGAATATAGTGGTGCACGTATCCTTATTACCTGCTGGGGAATCCTCTGGGACTATGTCCCGGAGAGGTATAGCAGGATCCTCTGGAAGTGAAGTGCCCAGTTTTCTGAGGAACTGCCAGACTGATTTCTAGAGTAGTTGTACCAATTTGCAACCCTACCAGCAGTGGAGGAGTGTTCCTCTTTCTCCGCATCCTTGCCAACACCTCCTGTCTCCTGAATTTTTAATCTTAGCCATTCTGAACTGGTATAAGGTGAAATCTCAGGATTGTTTTGATTTGCATTTCACTAATGGCTAATGAAGTTGGGCCTTTTTAAAGATGCTTCTCAGCCATCCGAAGTTCTTCAGGTGAAAATTTTTTGTTTAGCTCTGTCCCCCATTTTTAAATAGGGTTATTTGGCTTTCTGGGGTCTAACTTCTTGAGTTCTTTGTATTTATTGGATATTAGTCCTCTCTCTGATGTAGATAAATCATACCTCATAAAATTACTAAGTTTCTGTAATGCAAAGGACACCATCAAAAGGACAAATAGTGAACCAACAAATTGGTAAGAAAGTTTGTTGCACAAGTTTGAATATCTTGTGTTTAACTCCCAGTTCTTCCATAAATAAATCCTGGTGTGACTACATACACAGGTGTAACCTCAAAAAGTATGAGGAGAATAGAAAAAATAATTGACATTTTCTGTCTGTCTTCCTAGCTCCAAGTTAAAAGAGAGAGCCTGTCTCAAGGGATTAAAGTAAAACATAGAACAGGATACTCCATGTCCTGTTCTGGCTTGCAAACTTCCCCTCCACACATACACCTACAGAAACACACACACACACACATACACTCACACACACACACCTTCAGACACACACACTTACACATGCACACACACCTTCAGACATACACACAAACACAGACACACACAAACAAACACAAACACACACATATGGAACCACCTCTAATTCTATTCTTACCGAATCTGTCGCTACTTCTTTACCTACTTCTTCCTTCACTGACTTTTCACTATGTGGCATAAATGTAAGCTCCATAATGATTACTGGCATTTTTCATATATTCAACTAGTACTTACTGAATTAATAGCTTGATTAGTTCATGACTGAACAGTCCAATGTTGTTGAGTATGGTTCACTTTTCAGTTCTAATATATTGTATGCCTTGAACAGAACAAAGGGCAACAAATTCAGCATTAAATTCCAGTATTACTTTTGTGAATGCCAGGAATCCTGCTTGGGTTTTCTGGACTTGCAACTCTTGTGCCAGTGTTGTCCTAATATTCTCAACAACCAGCAGTCTATTAACCATGAGTTTTCCTTTATTTCCCATGTAACACGACTTTTTATCCTCAAAAGAAGAAATATGAGGGACTGGCAAGATGGCTGATTCAATAGAATATCTACATGTAGTTAGGAGGGAATGGGTGAGTTTCATATCTTTGTGAAATACTGGACCCTCCCAAGAGGCAAGGGGTGATGGAGTTGAGAGTAAATTGCTTGTATTCATTGATCATGCAATTTAGCTGATCTACATTCACACACACACACACACACACACACACACACACACACACAGAGAGAGAGAGAGAGAGAGAGAGAGAGAGAGAGAGAGAGAGAGAGAGAGAGAGAAACAGAGACAAAAGGACAGAGAAAAAGAGACAGACATACACAGACAGACAGATGTACAGATATGAGACAAGAGACAAGTGACGAAAATTGTAAGAAGGAGGGTGATCATCTTCTAGGACAAGTGTTTTCTCTCAAAAGCCAGACAGCCATGCTATAGTTTGAAAATTAGAAATAGTCAGTGAGCTTTGTTTGGTAGCAACCTCCATTTTTCATATCTGGGAAAGACAAAGGAATGTATATGATGGTGTGACTGCAGGGCTTGCTTGCCATGAAGCAAAAGAGAGACCTGTGAGTAAACAGAAAGTACCGCACACCACACAAGCCTCTCATGCAGCTATGATTGTACATTTCCTACACACTCTTGTTTCCCTGCTCATATTTCACCTATTCCTCCTATCCCATTTCCATTAGGTAGTTAACAGTGGATCTTAAAAGGGACACTCAATTTGCACTTCTGAGGAGCCAAAAGAAAAAAAAATGTAAAAATTTCAGTTGATATCAATATGAAATAAATTGATCTCAGTGCATGAGCCCTCCCCCTAGCCTTGAGCAGGCAAGTGTTTGCCACAATTGGACCTTAATGACCCAGGTGGAGTCAGTTTCTTACAGGAGCAGAATGCCTGCTGAGCTTGCTTTGTAATTCAATCTAGTTGATACAGGACTGGGGTCTGTAGGCTTTTCCTATATAAACACAGCACTGACTAATAAACTTGGAGCCTTGATCTGACACTTTTGTCTTCCCTTCATTCTTCTCCTGTACCCAGTCCCTTTCCATTTCCAGCCCCACCCCCAGCTTTCAGGTAACCCATTTCATCCTTGGCTGCTGGACAGGTACAGGTGGTGCTTGAACAAGGGGCCTGAAAACAGAGAACCTACTGAGAAAGGGTGTCTTGGGTGGAGCACCACAGAAAATGGAAAAAATAACAGTATCCTGAACAGTAGTAGGCAACAAACAGCATTAATGCTAGCTCTAGCCATATATATATATATATATATATATATATATATATATATATGGCTGTTGTTGCAATATATTATATATTGCAGGCTGTTGTTGTCAAAGATACATAGAGGATACAGTCTAGGTTGAGGCAGAGTTGACCTGACATAGATCTCACCTAGGGGTAGACAGCACATAAGGAATGGAGGAATTTGATATAGGCAGTTGTCCACAGCCATAAATAGCTGTATCAGGCAAGACGATTAGGGTTTAATAAACAGATGTTAGAAAAATTCTTGGCTGGAGTGAATTTGCACTGTGCATGGTTCCCAGAGGTAGAAATGCTAAATATACATATAACATGATAGGGAGAGAGAGAATGGGTTTCAGAAAGGTGGTTGTCCCCTATCAGATAATGTGCTAGCAATAAATGGATATAAGCTATCTCAGAGCTCTCCTAGAAAAGTGGAAGTTGTCCTGATTCTCTTCTGACTCCTATTGGAGATTAGATTCAAATTCTTTCCTCTCTGTCTGGATTGCTTGTTGGAGGTTGAATTTCACTTCTTAAAGTTGCGGTTGTGCTCAGGTGTTACAAGAGAAACCAAGAAATTGTATTTAAACTACCAGTATTCCATTGGTTGCATTTTGCAGTTTGATCACAGGCTAAGTATTTTTAACTCACCTTTAATTTGATTTAAGATGATTGCTAGAGTTATAAAAGTTAAAAACAGATGTGTTTAGTATGGACCTGCTTCCTGTTTTACATGAACTGTATCAGATAGAGTGGTAGAAGCAAATTTAACCTCTCATACACATGGTGGTCAGACTTTGTGTTTGATCTTTGCCAATTGGCAGCTGAATAAAATACCTGGGGCAGCCCACAGACAACTTTAATTTCTAATTATATTATTGTTGCTTTTAACTTTTTTTTAAATTTTTTTTATTCGATATAATTTATTTACATGTCAAATGATTTCCCCTTTTCTAGCCCCCCACTCCCCGAAAGTCCCGTAAGCCCCCTTCTCTTCCCCTGTCCTCCCACTCACCCCTTCCCACTTCCCTGTTCTGGTTTTGCCGAATACTGTTTCACTGAGACTTTCCAGAACCAGGGGCCACTCCTCCTTTCTTCTTGTACCTCATTTGATGTGTGGATTATATTTTGGGTATTCCAGTTTTCTAGGTTAATAACCACTTATTAGTGAGTGCATACCATAATTCACCTTATACCACTCCTGGGCATATACCCAGAGGATTCCCCACCATGTAATAAGGATACATGCTCTACTATGTTCATAGCTGCCCTATTTATAATTGCCACATGCTGGAAAGAACCCAGGTATCCCTCAACAGAAGAGTGGATGCAAAAAATGTGGTATATCTATACAATGGAGTACTATTCAGCCATTAGAAACAATGAATTCATGAAATTCTTAGGCAAATGGATGGAGCTAGAGAACATCATACTAAGTGAGGTAACCCAGACTCAAAAGGTGAATCATGGTATGCTTTTAACTTTTGAACCTTGAATCTTAAAAAGAATGGTTGTCCTTCACATAGGATCACTTTCAGCAAGCCCATCTATTCATCATGGCAGTTATTTATGGCTATGAAGAAATGCATTGAGTGCTTATTTATATGTCCTTTGCAGCTTTGGTCTGAATAAAAAGAGTGTGCTTTTGAAGGACAGTGATCAGGGATGGGATAACAATGTTCTTGACCTCCTATCAATTTAAGACAGACATGTACATCAACATGCTATGTTTGTTGTCCATGATGGGTAAGAAGGAGAAATATAGGTATGAATATAAAATAGGCATAGATACCTAGCCACTCTATACTCGAGATGGGATTATGAAAAACAGGTAAATCTTGTGTTCCCATTCAGTTTATCTTTAAAAAAAAAACAAAAAATGGGGAATTGTGCTCTTTCCCCAGCCTTGAGCAGGCTAAATAGACCTTTAGTGTTTGCTGCAGTTGGGCATTATTGACTCAGGTGGAGTCAATTACCAACAGGAGCATACTGTCTGTTGAGCTTGATTTGCAAGTGAATCCAGTTGATACAAAAGATGGGATCAGTGGGCTTTCCCTATATAAATGCATTGCTGATTAATAAACTTGGATTCTTGATCTGAAACTTTTGTCTTGGCTCCATTCTTCTCTTATATCTCATCTGACCTTTTTCATTTCCAGGACCCTTTCAGGTAACCTAGTGCATCCATTGCTGCTAGACAGTTACAGGTGAATTTTGATTTACCCAATAAAGGATTTGCTTTTCTTTAAATACAAGTAAGTTGTTCTTGCTACCATTGTGACTTGTGACACATTCGGCCTCAGAGCACAGTCAATTTATCCATGATTTTTTCCTCGGGTCCTGCCTGTTCATTAAACAATGAGCAGCTAATAGTTTAAAAGAGGACTTGAGCTTAGAACACCTGCATCCACAAAAAAGCTGAATGTGGTATCACATGTCTCTAAGCTAAGCTCTTGGAAGAGACATACAGACAGATATGTGAAGCTCACTGGCCAACTATCAAATGGTGAGCTATATGTCCAGGAATGGATATGTCTCAAGCATAAGGTGACAGGTCAAGAGAGAAGACACAGAAGTTAAAAGCAATTCCTGCTCTTCCAATGTAATGGTGTAACTTTTTTTTTATTCGATATAATTTATTTACATTTCAAATGATTTCCCCTTTTCTAGCCCCCCCCCCACTCCCTGAAAGTCCCGTGTAGACTAAACTTGACTTTGTAATTGATATATGGCAGATGCCTCAGCCATCCATGCAAGCAAAAAGGATTTCATACACAAGTGGAAATAAACAGCTGGACTGTTAAATGTATACCTTGTCAGAATAGCTAAGGCAGTAAAATACTTTATAATAGTTATCAGTTTTTAAGAATAGCCGAGTTGCACTGGGAATTTGTCTATCTTAGGCAGGTTTTGTGATAAAGTATGTTCAAGATAGGAGTAACTTTTTCATTGCCTATAAGCTAAAAACAATTTTTATTGTAAGTCTTCTCAGCACAGTAAATTGTTATATAAACATAATGTTCATGAACACCTTGACATCAAATAAGAAACCTCTTTAGTGTGCAGAGCTATTGTGTGTATTGCATGATGTTACATCCTTCCTAGGCCTTCCAGGAATATGTGAAGAATCTGTATCAATTATGAAAACCCTATCATATTTTGTTTTTTACTGCTGTGAAGAAACACCATGACCAATGCAAGTCTTATAAATGATGTTCAGCTTAGTCTGGCTTACAGGTTCAGAGGTTCAGTCCATCATCATCAAGGCAGTAACTTAGCATTGTCCAGACAGACATGGTTCAGGAGGAGGTGAGAGTTCTACATCTTTATCTGAAGGCTGCTAGTGGAAGACTAACTTTCAGGCAGGTAGGAGCCTACACTTTAAATCTTACACCTGTAGTGACACACCTACTCTTACAAGGTCAGACCTCTAAATAATGCTCCTCCCTTGGCCAAGCATATTCATTCAATGACACCTGTATTATCTGTTTAAATATCCACTTCCCGAAATATTATCTCATAAGTAAGATGTCCCTCAACAGAGAAATGGATACAGAAACTGTGGTATATATACACAATAAGTACTATTCAGCTATTTTAAAAAAATGAATTCATGAAATTCTGAGGCATATAGATGGAAGTATAAAGTGTCATCCTGAGCATGGTAACCCAGTCACAAAAGAACACACATGGTATGCACTCACTAATAAGCAGATGCTAGTCCAAAAGCTCAAAATAAACAAGTTACAATTCACCCAGCAGAGGAAGCTCAAGAAGTAGGAGGACTTAAGTGAAAGTGCTATGGTTCTTTTGAGAAGGGGAACATAATACAGGAGCAATAAGGGAGGCAATGTGTAGAGCAAAGTCTGAAGTAAAGGCCACCCAGAGACTGCCCTACCTGGGGATTCATCCTATAAACAGTCACCAAACCCTGACACTACGACAAGAAGTGTGTACCAAAAGGAGCATGCCATGGCTGTCTTCAGAGGGGAACAGCCAGAGTCCTACAAATACAGAGAGAAACCATCAACCAACTATTGGACTGGGCTTGGGGTTCCCAATGGAGGATCTAGAAGGTGGTCTGGAGGAGATGAAGGGGTTTACAGCCCCATGGGAAGAACAATGACTTCATACATCCTGACACCCCAAGACTCCCAGGGACTGGACCATTAACCAAGGGGTACACATAGTTCCAGCCAAAAATGTGGCATAGGAATGCCTTGTTGTGCATCAGTGGGAGGAGTGGTCTATGGTCAGGTAAAGGGTCAATAGAGGCCCCAACACAGGGAAACAAACAGGAGGTGGGGGATTGAGGGAGGTGGTAATGTGTCTGTTAAAGGGTCATACATATACATGGAGGCAGGGGGTGGGAGGAGGGGTAGGGAATCATTGAAGAGGGGGGCTTTTTGGAGGGGGGAAATTGGGAAAGGTTTCACCATTGGCAATGTAAATGAAGAAGATACTAAAAAAAAATTCACAACTAATCCAAGGGAGTCAAGATCAAAACCTGGACCATTAGAAATATAGTATTTTTTCTCTTGTTTACTATTGTGGCTGGAATAATACCAGATCCCCATTATGTTTATATGTGCACACATGCACATATGGTAAGTATCCATAACCATGCAGATAATTTCACATATGAATACTTATGAACACAGACACAACCTAGGTTAAATTAAGTATCCAGTACACTTTGAAGCTGAGTGGTGGCAAGTGTGGGTCTGAAGTATAAAGCTAGAGAGGTAGAATCACATGCAGAGAAGGGATCTGATTTGGAAGTTTGTGTGTGTGTGTGTGTATGTGTTTTCTACAGAGTTGTTAACTCTCATAAATTTTGCAGTTAATGGTGATTTTACCTCATTGACAAAAGGATTTTCAAGAAGACTGGGTTCTGGTCTTTTAGAATGGAAGATACTCAGAGATGGCCTGCTCTACTTTCTTGATGCATGTTCTTATTTTGTCTTGGTTATAAGATCAGGGATGCCAGAAAGAGAAACTGGTTGCAATCAGGAGTATGGAAATGGGTAATCTTACCTTTTCAGTTTCTAGATTCCTGACTCCAGCCAATAGCAACAGCTCATATACTTAAGTATCTGTTTCTTTGTCTGTAACATAAGGGAAGTAAATTTGTTTTCACTGATGAGTTAGGTTGTCGTGAAGGGCCTCATCACATCAGTCATTGTGTGTGTGTGTGTGTGTGTGTGTGTGTGTGTGTGTGTTTGTGTGAGTGTGTGAGTGTGTTATAAACAGCATCCCTCTTGCCATCCTTGTTGCATATTTAAATGATGCAGGCCCTTTTCCTCTCAGACCACAGGCGGCAAGCAGTCTGGGTTCACAAATTGGAATACTCATATCATTGTAATGTTTTCACACCTGTCTATCTCTTTATTAAATGTTAGTTAACATTGTTTATGTATATTTATGCATGTGAATATGCATTTGAATATGTAAATACCAGTTTATGCATATGTATGTACATATAGGCATTTATGTACACACCAAGGAGTAAACTATAGAGACCAAAGGACAACATTAATTGTTATTCCTTGAATAGAGTCTACCTTGTTTCTTTTCTCTTAAAAATATAATTTTTGGTGGGTTGATCAGCTTCAGTGCATGTGTCCAAAGAGGGCAGAGAAGTCAGATACCATGGAGCTAATGGTATTCATGATTAGAACACAATTTCAGTGGATGCTGAGGATTGAATCTCTGTCTTCTGATAGAACAAGTACTCTTAACACTGAACCACCTCACAGGCCCCTATCTTGTTTCTTGAGACAGGACATTTCACTTTTAGCCTGAGTTCTTTAATGCATATCTAGGTGTCAAAGCCAGTCATCTGCCTCTGTAGCAATGAGTTATGAGAATGAATCATAAAGTCTTGCTATTTAAAAAATAATTTTCTATTTTTGAGATTTATAATATAATTTTATTATTGCCTAGAGTTCTTTCTTCCAAACAACTCATTCTTGTATTGTTTTTTTTTACATATTACTGACTTTTTCTCATGAATTATTTATGCACATACACACAAACACAAAGACACACATACACACACCTACTCAGTCTGTACAATGTTATGTATACGTGTTTTCCAGCTTGATCAATTGTTATTGCATTGTCCATTGGTGCACTTTTAACCAGAAGAACTATTTCTCCTTTTATTACCATTCCATAGTTGCTTTAACATTTTGTATAGAGTTGGACCCTCATCCACATTGGCATACCTAAAGTTGTTGTTCTTGCTCTGCTCTTTTGGTCTGTCATGTCTGTGGGACTTTGTGGATGTAGCTTCTGTTACCTAAGAAATGCACTCTCATGGCAAACTACCTGTTACTCTGATTCTTTCAAATATCCTGTCCCTCTTCTGCAATAATTTCTGATCCTTAGATGTAGTAATTTTATTGAACATGTATTTTTTGAGACTGGATTCCACATCTCTGCTTTTTGACTAGATGTTGTTTACTATAATTATCTTTGTTGCTGTTACAAAAAGAAATTTCCTTGATGAGAGCTAACGTCTGCACTTATCTATTGGCGTAAGGGCAGATACTTAGAAAGTAGTTAAAAATTATGCGGGGTTAGTAAAGTGTCAGTTGTTAGCTCCTTTCAATGATCCAAAACTTCATTGTGTATATAGTTAGGTTTCTTACACTGGGCAGGTTTGCTCCTTGTTGGACATATTTTAAATTCAATTAGATGGCTTTTGGTTACTGCCAGGGTGTGCTCAACATGAATGAACCCCAAAGGATATCCTGCAATACTGGCCAAACTTTTGCTTTATAGGTGTCCTAGCTGGGAAGAACTATTGCTTTCTTCCCTTGCCCCCAACCCTGTGGAAGCTTGCATGAAATAATTTGTAGCATGAAAGCTAGACTTGATGGAGGAGATCAGTTCCAAATCTGTTACAGATCAGGGACTCATGGGCACCATGTGCAAAGTGCGTGTTGATTTCAACAATAGGGGGTTTTCCTACACCTCTCTGTGGTGACCAAACACAATAGCAATAGTGTAAATTTAAAAAAAAATTCTTGTACAAACCTAACCAACAACTTAAAATCCTTGATGAGCTTTGGTAAATTAGAATACCATGTTTCAAACACAGTTATATTTGGATTTTGTAGTGGTTAGATTGAAATATTCTTAAGATTGTTGAATATTTAAACATGTGATTCCTAGTTGATAGGAGATGCTGCTTGGGAGATTAGACATTGATGGTGGAACTGCTTTATTGGGTTTAGGATTTGAAATTTCCAAGTATTATGCAATTACCTGATTATAATCTCTGTATGTTGCTTGAGTGACAAAATATGAGTCCTCAGCTTCTTGTAATTGCTGCAAGGCTTTAGTTCACCATCATGGTCTCTAAACATGTGAATCTGGAAGACCACAATCTCTTTCTTCTATAAGTTGCCCTGGTTATAGTGTGTTAATATAGAAATAACTAATATAGGCTTATATTCAGCCTTGTGTAATCAATGAGTGCACACACATATGGGCACACAAACATGAACATTGGTTGTTGCCTATGCTTCACCCTTTCATCCTGGTACCTTATCAATAGTGTGGGTTAGACTGTTCAACATCAACAGTTCAACACAGTTCATTAATTTAGCAAATTCTCTGCCTTATTTAAGTGGGCAATCTAGTATTTCCATGTACTGCTTCACAAACTTCATTTAGCCATTTTGAAAAATAGGTAATATATCAATATTTTTTGGATATTTTATAAGGTGATGAGAAATTAAGGGCATTTCCTGAAAAGACCATGTTTGTGATCATATTGTTGGTGGGATTTAGGGATTAAATACTCAATCCCATGTCCTTTCCTGGGTTTATTAATTAAACATGCTCAGGAATTAATTTTGGATTAATATTGTCACTATTAAGGTAGCATTCATCATGCATCAATTTTTTACAGGTAATATTAGATATCACTATCTTATCTAGTTTACAAAGCAATTAAGATAAGAGAGTTTATTTTAAATTAAGCTTCAAACAAATATTTCAGAGGCACCAATGTGCAATTGAATAATTGCTTGCTGAAAGTATCAGTGGCTTGCCTTTGTTTCCATTTTCTTCCTCCCTTTGCCCTCCCTCTCTTCCACCTTTCCTCCCTTTATCTTCCTTTATCTCTACTTTTCTGCTAGGACTGGCAATTAAAACATATAATCTCGTGCATATTAGTACACCCCACCTCTTTTAGATCACCCATGATCTTGAAATCATCCTTAAAACTAAGCATTAACTTCTTGTATGTTCTAAGTACTCCCTTCCTAAGTACTCTGGCAGAAGTAGACTTACAAATTTCAATAGTAAGATTTTTACTGAAAAGCTTTGGAGTTTGTTTTCTTGCATTTGATCCTGGCTTCATTGTTAGTGATTGGGTTGATTTGGACAGTCTGCATATCCCACTTTTCTCTTGCCTATAGAATAAGGACAGTAACACCTCCTCCATAGAAGATTTCCTAGAATGCAGGAAGTCTCTGAAAAATAAAAGGACATGAAGGATCTTGCTGAACAGATTTCTGTGAGAGATCACAAATAGAAATTGCTTCTATTTCAGGGGTTCATTTTGCATTTTCTTGTTAGAACTCTTTTCCACATTGTGCACAAGTGTGTGTGTGTGTGTGTGTGTGTGTGTGTGTGTGCATTTACTTGTGTGTTTGTGTGTGTTCACACATACAGGTGTGATTGTCCACTCAACCTTTGACATGATTCCTCAGGAGTCTATCATATTATTTTTGGAGAGAGTCTCTATCTAGAAACTGAGGCATATCAGTCTGACTAATCAACCTCAATAATCAGTTTGTCTTCACCTCCCCAACACTGAGATCACAAGCACAGACCATTATCTTAACCTATTTGTTTGTTTGAACCTGTCCTTGTGCTTTCACGAGCAGGTATGCTTTGCATTTTACCAATGGACCTAACTCCCTAGCCTATCTTAGAAATTGCCTCTTCAATGTCTTTCTTTAGTGTTGTTTTCTATTCAAAATTGAAGCCTGTTCTTACAGCACAATGGGAAACACTCACTTTCGGTTTGGGAATCCCTCTCCTACTTTCCCTCACTGTTATGGTACCTGCTTGTACATTCAGCATCTCTGAGCTTCTCCCAGTGTCCTGGTATTCTGAGTTTCAGGCCAATACCTCTGCTGTGTATAAGCTCAGGTTTCCTTTTGTTCTTTGGAATTCAGCTCTGGATGGTTCTCATCTTTGTTTTACACTTCACGTCCAGGGATCAATATCATCAAAAAAGAGAATAAGCTTTAGTATGACACCTGGAATAAAGTTTTCAGTGACTCAGTATCTCCATTCTTCTAGGCTCTTCCCTCATTTCTCTTTTCCTTGGCAGTGAAGCCTCCTCAGTGTCTCCTCACGACACTGCTTCATGTTCTGCTCTTTTCTCCATGTTATCTTAGTCTGTGTGTGTGTGTGTGTGTGTGTGTGTTTGTGTGTGTGTGTGTGTGTGTGTTTTACTTGGTTTTGTGCTTTCTATTATTCCCTATCTTGGCATATATCAAACTTCTTTCTAACCAAATGCAGTATATTTAAAAATATATATGTTATTTACTATTATTATTTGTATGTACATGTGTATGTATGTGTGATTATATTGCAGGTGATCAGAGGACAACTTTCATGGGTTAATTTCCTCCTTCTATAGTTAGGTGGTTTCTGTGACATGCTGTACATAGGTCTGCAGTCTTTTTGCTACAAAACCTTACCCTTCTGTGTTTGCATCATGTTGACTCATAGTGTCTGTTTTATCACTTTCTGTTCCATCCACGACATCTCAGAAGATCCAGTTAGTCATGCTTTTCCTAAGATGTTCCCTTCTCCTGAGGCATTATACACACTCTGAGGTTTCTTTATGCTTTGTTCTACTTTCTCCATTCATTACACTCTAGATTTGGGTTACTTCCATATTCTGTGCTGCCAACATATTTTCCCTCTGCCAATCAATTTACTATTAAAATGTGCAAGGTCACTCGCAATGGAATAGTAGACTCTAAAATTCATTCTTAGTTTATTTTTTTTCTCACTACTCTGAGAATACCATTCCCCAATACAACAATTTCTAGATGATGTATGAGGTCTGATTTTGTTAAGGTCTAAATACTACCAATGCTTAGTGTACAAGAATATGGTATACAGACCCCTAGAAGATTCTTCCTACTTTGCTCTCTTAAAACTGTTCTTGAATATAACAGCCCTGGGAGGAAAAATAATTTAGGACCCTTATCATAAGTAAATATTTTATTGTACTACCCAAATCTGTGTATAGGTTCCAAATGCTGTTCAAATAGCACCCATTTTCCTAAACGTGATCTCTGTGTCTTATTTCTTCTTTTATAATATATCATTTAACACTTACCTAGAATTTCAATTTCATTGTAAAACTGAAGTAGACATTTTATTTTTATTAGTGTGTCTGTTTGTATTTTATTAGTGTATGTGTGTGTGTGTGTGTATGTGTGTGTGTGCATTCATATCTATGTGCAGGTGCATGTAGATAAGAGAACATTGGACCCTTTGGAGTTCAAGATGTGAAGTTGAGCTACCTGATGTAGGTATTGAGAAAAGAAATGCAATTCCTGTGAAAAAAGTTGTATATATTCTTAACTAGTGAACCGTCTTTCCAGCACAAATCTCTTAAAGTTTAACCTATAGGTTTGTTGTTCTGTGTCTTCTTTAATGGCTCTATAAAACCATCTTTCCATTTGAAGTATTACTTTGTTTATGCTTTGGAAATACTCTTGAAGAATTGGCACACCGTTTCACTCATATCAAATCCATTTTTGGAAGTCTTTTTGTATTCTACAGCATAAACCTAGATGGATTGAATATTGCAGAAGGCTTAGTAAAGAATATCTTGGAATAATAGAGTAGAAATAAAATGAAAAATGTGTAATGTGAAATTAACAGAAAAATATCCTTATGCCAAGGCAGAGACTTTATAGATAAACATTCTTAAAGTATATATAACTGCTCTATCGTGAGAGTTTCAGAAACCTGTTTTGAAAGTTTTAAAATAAAATCTTGTATTGTGGGGGACAAGATATATCTACACCATGCTGGGGCATCAAGCCTTTGTAGGACCAAGCACCTCCCCTCCCACTGATGTCAGAGAAAACAATCCTCTGCTACCTATGTAGCTGGAGCTATGGACTCATTCATGTGTAGACTTTGGTTGGTGGTTTAATCCCTGGGGGCACTGGGGGATTATGTTAGTTGATAATTTTGTCTGTCCTATGGGATTGCAATTCACTTTATCTCCTTCAGTCCTTCCTCTAATACTTCTATTGTGGTCCCCAGGCTTAGTCTGATTGTTCAGAGTGAGTATTTGTATAAGTCAGGGGCTGGCAGAGCCTCTCAGAGGATACCTATGCTTGTCTCAGGTCAGCAAGTACATCTTGGAATCAGCAATAGTGTCAGGATTTGGTTTCTGCAAATGGGATAAATTCTAAGGTAAGACACTCTCTGGATAGCCTTTCCTTCAATCTTTAACCCACTTTGTCCCTGATTTTACTTTAGACTGGAACAATTCTGGATTAAAAAAAAAAATAAGATGGGAAAGTATCCCATCTTTCAACTTGAGAGCTCACCTGTTTACTGGAGGTTGTCTATACAGGTTATATCTCCCCTCTGTTGGGTATTTGGCTCATGTCATCCCCATTGGATCCTGAGAACATCTCACTTCCATAGCATCTTGGACTTTCCAGTTGTTGCCCCCACTCAGGTTCCCTAACCCCAACAGCTATATATTTCTATTCATTGTCATGACCCTATGGGTTTCTCTCCTGTCTATTCACATACCTGATACCGCCCCCCTTCCTCTTTTTTCTTCAAGTTCTGTCCTTCCCTCTAACTCCTATGATTATTTTGTTCCCACTTCTAAGTATTATTGAAGTCCAGACTTTTTTCTTTTTTCTTATTAATCTTCATATGGTCTCTCAATTGTATCATGGGTATTCTGAGATTTTGGCCTAATATCCACTTATCAGTAAAAATACACCGTGCATGTATTTTTGCTTCTGGATTACCTCACTCAGTATAATATTTTCTGGTTCCATCCATTTGCTTACAAATTTCATGAGGTTGTTGTTTTTAATAACTGAGTATTTCATATTTGTTTAAATGTACCTCATTTTTCTGTATTCATTCTTCTGTATAAGTACATCTGGGTTTCCAGATTCTGGGCATTATAAATAATGCTGCTATGAAGGAATATAATGGAGCATGTGCCCTTACATGTTGGAACATTTTTTTGTGTATGTACCAAGTAATGGTACAGCTATGTCTTCAGAAAGAAATATTTCAGATTTTCTGAGTGACCACAAGATGTCTTATCAAAGTTGTTGTACAAGTTTGCAATTGCACCAGAAATGGAGGAGTGCTACTCTTTCTCCTTATCCTAAACTTCATCTGCTGTCACCTGAAGTTTTGATCTTAGCCTTTCTGATTGGTGTGAGATAGAATCTCTGGTTTGTTTTCTTTCGATGTTGAATATTTCTTTAGATGCCTGGCAGCCATTCAACATTGTTCAATTGAGTTTTCTGTTTAGCTCTGTACCCCATTTTTGAATAGCATTACTTGTTTCTCTTGAGTTCTTTGTATATTTTGGATATTAGCACTTTAATGGATGTAGGGATGGTAAATGTATTTTCCCAGTCTAAAGACTTCCATTTTGTACTATGACAGTGTCCTTTTCATTACAGAAACTTTTTAGATTTATGAAGTCCCATTAGTCAATTTTGATTTTAGAGCCTCAGCCACTGCAGTTGTGTTTGGGGAATTTCCCACTGTGACAATGTGTTCAAGACTCTTTCCTATATTCTCTTTCATTAGATTCATCATATTTGATTTTATGTGGAAACCATTGATCCACATGGACTTGACCTTTGTACAAGGAGATGAGAATGAGTCAATGCACATTCTTCTACATGCTGACCTCCAGTTGAACCAGCACGGTTTGTTGAAATTGCTGTTTTTGAAAATTTATTTATTTTTATTGAATGTCGTCTTCATTGACATTGTCAATGGTAAAACCTTTCCTGATATCCACCTTCCCCTAAGACACCTCCTTCCCCCTTCCTCCACTTATATGCCTCTCAATCCAACATACACCCTCCTCCCTCCCCCCACCCCCACCCCCTGTTTCCCATTGTTCAGACCTCTGTTTTGCCTTTTCTTGACCAAGGATCATTCTTCCCAACGATGCCCAACAAAGCATTTCTCTGCCATATTTTTGGCTGGAACCATGTGTGCCCCTTGGTTGATGGTTCAGGTCCTGAGAGTCTTGGAGCATCTGCGTGGCCAAAATCATTGTTCTTCACATAGGGCTGTAAACCCCCTCAGCTCCCCTAGACAATCCTCAAGCTCTTCCATTGGGGACCCCATGCCCAGTACAATAGTTAATTGCTTTTATCTGCCTGTCTATTTGTAAGACTCTGGCAGGGAACATCTGGAGACAACCATCACATGCTCCTTTTGGTATAGACTTCTTGTTGTCCATAGTAGTGCCATGTTTTTTTTTTTTTTTGACTGTTTATAGGGTGAATCCCCAGGTATGGAAGTCTCTGGGTAGCCTTTACTTCAGTCTCTGCTCCACACATCGTCTCCCTTATTGCTCCTATGATTATTTTGTTCCCTTTCTTAGAGGAACCAAAGCATCCTCACTTAAGTGCTCCTTCTTCTTTAGCTTGGTGAATTGTCACTTGTTTATTTTGAGCAATTGAGCTAACATCTGCTTATTAGTGAGTGCATAATATGCGTGTTCTTTTGTGATTTGGTTGTCTCACTCAGGATGACACTTTCTAGTTCCATCCATTTGCCTAAGAATTTCATAAATTCATTGTTTTTAATAGCTGAATAGTACTCCATGATATATATCATGGAGTGCTATTTGTAGAT
This sequence comes from Apodemus sylvaticus, assembly GCF_947179515.1. NCBI lineage: Eukaryota > Metazoa > Chordata > Mammalia > Rodentia > Muridae > Apodemus > Apodemus sylvaticus. Next base: position 6,199,412 of record NC_067483.1, on the reverse strand, counting down.
TCTTGTTCTTAGAGCATAAGCCATTGATGTTCTCTTCAGGAACTTTTCCACTATGCACACATGTTCAAGATTTGTCCCCACTTTCTCCTCTGTAAGCTTCAGTGTGTCTGGTTTTATGTGTAGATCCTTGATTTACTTATACTTGAGCTTTGTATAAGGAGATAAGAATGGGTCATTTTGCATTTTTCTGCATGCAGATCTCCAGCTGATCCAGCACCATTTGTTAAAATGCTATCTTTTTTCCACTAGATGTTTTTTGCTCCTTTGTCAAATATCAAGTGACAGTATGTGTGTGGGTTCCTTTCTGGGTCTTCAATTCTATTCCATTGATCTTCCTGCCTGTCTGCATACCAATACCAAACTGTTTGTATTACTACTGCTTGGAAGTAGAGCTTGAGGTCAGGAATGGTAATTCCCCCAAATCTTTTCTTGTGGAGAATAATTTTTGCTATCCTGGGTTTTTTGTTTGTTTGTTTGTTTGTTATTCTAGATGAATTTGAGAATTGTTTTTTCTATATATATGAAGAATTGATTTGGGATGTTGATGGGGATTGCATTGAATCTGTAGATTGCTTTTGGCAAGATGGCCATTTTTACTATATTGATTCGACCAATCCATGAACATGGGAGATCTTTCCACCTTTTGAGACTTTCTTCAATTTATTTCTTCAGAGACTTAAATTTCTCGTCATATAGATCTTTCACTTGCTTCAATAGGGTCACATCTAGGTATGACATATTGTTTGGGACTATTATAAAGGGTAACATTTCCCTAATTTCTTTCTATCTTTTGAGTCGAGGAAGGTTTCTGATTTTCTTGAGTTAACTTTATATCCAGCAACCTCGCTGAAGTTGTTTATTAGCTTTAGGCGTTCTCTGGTGGAAGTCTTGGACTCACTTAAGTATACTATCATATCATCTACAAATAGTGATATTTTGACTTCTTCCTTTCCAATTTGTATACCTTTGACCTCTTTTTGCTGCCTGATTGCTCTGGCTAGGAATTCAAGTACTATATTGAATAGATATGGAGAGAGTGGGCAACCTTGTCTGGTCCCCGATTTTAGTGGGATTGCTTCAAGTTTTTCTCCATTTAACTTGATGTTGGCTACAGGTTTGCAGTATATTGCTTTCACTATGTTTAGGTATGGTCCTTGGATTCCCGATCTCTCAAAGACTTTTATCATGAAGGATGCTAGATTTTTGTCAAAATTCTTTTCAGCATCTAATGAAATGAAAACGTGTTTTTTTTTTCCTTTACTTTGTTTATATAGTGGATCACATTGACAGATTTCCATATATTGAACCATCCCTGCATCCCTGGAATGAAACCTACCAGATCATGGTGAATTACAGTTTTGATGCGTTCTTGGGTTTTGTTGGCCAGGATTTTGTTCATTATTTTCGCATCAATATTCATAAGGGAGAATGTTCTGAAGTTCTCCTTTCCTGTTTGGTCTTTGTTTAGTTTAGGTGTAAGAGTTATTGTGGCTTCATATAATTAGTTTTGTAGTGTTTCTCATGTTTCTATTTCTTGGAAAAGTTTGGAGAGTATTGGTATTAGCTCTTCTTTGAAAATCTGATACAATTCCCCACTAAACCCATCTTGTTTTGGGCTTTTTTTTTTTCTTTTTTCTTTTCTTTTTCTTTTCTTTCTTTTTTTTTTCTTTTTTTTTTTTTTTTTTAATGGGAGACTATTAATGACTGCTTCTATTTCTTCAGGACTTATGGGACTATTTAGATTATTTATCTGATTCTGTTTTAATGTTGGCACCTGGTATTTATCTAGAAAGATGTCCATTTCATCGAGGTTTTCAAACTTTGTTCAGTATAAGCTCTCGTAGTAGGATCTGATGATTTTTTTGAATTTCCACAGTTCTTTTTTAACTAGTGAATTTATTTGTATTCTTTGTCAAAGATGAAGACACCTTAGGTGTGATTATTTTTGGACTTTGATTCTATCCATTGAATCTACCTTCCTACCTTTGTATCCATACCATGTGGTTTTTATGACTATTGTTCTGTAGTAAAGTTTGAGGTTAGGGTTGATAAATCCACAAAAGTTATTCTATTGTTGAGAATAGTTTTTGCTATCCTGAGTTTTGTTATTTCAATGAACATGAGAATTGCCCTTTCTATCTATGAGTTCTATTAAGTTGAAATAATACAAGTTTGTATCTTCTTTCTGATATATACTTCTATATCTCTAGGTAAAAACTGAATGATTTTTTTCATGATAAATCTATGAATTTAACAAAAGATAGATTATTGTCTGTTCTTCAACTTTGGTCTCCTGATAATTTAAGATGAGCAGCCTTACACTGCATGCCATGCAAGGTAAAATTATTATTTTGGAGTGACAGAGATATGATCAGATTGGCAAATTTCATGCCTCTTGTGAAGCCTATTGGATTTCAGGTTCTTAAAGGCCAGGGATATATTCCTGTTTAATTACTTGTGTCATGTGGAGAATATCTACTCCTGGGGTACCCTATGAGGCAATGTCATCTCATTCTGGGAAAGCTCAACATTTTAGCTCTAGGAGTTAATAGTGTTTTTAAGGCATCTGTATTAGTCAGTGTTCTCTAGAGTCACAGAATGTATAGGTAGTCTCCATATAGTTAGGGAATTTGTTGATGACATACAGTCTGTAGTCCAACTCCCCAACAGTGGTCAGCAGCAGCTGTGGATGTAAGTCCATGGATCTAGCTGTTGCTCAGTCCCATGAGTCTTACTTGTAACTGACTGCATGTACATCAAATGGGTTGCCTGAAAGGAAAGCTGGGGAAGAAATATAATGGGATTGCAAGAAAAATAAGGCACAAAGACAAGTTTTCTGATTAAGGCTCTAAGTTTTAATGAGAAACTCCAAATATAAAGGTGGGGGTTGGGGGAAACCCTTTATTGAAAACTGAAAACTTGTCCAAAGAACTGGTTCGATTGCTCAGTAAGTGACTAGTTCCTCTTAGGAGACTGCAGGTCCTTGAAGAACAATGAACTAGAGCTTCCTCCACCCTATGTGGGAAATAGAGGCTAACATCAAGACCTGAAATTCCTCCTCAAAGGATAGGGTGGACACAATTCCTCCCTTTTTATTAGTTTTAAGAGGAGAAGGTAATAACCAAGTGGACAATCATCCATCAAAGTATGGTGGGCATCAACCAGGGAGAGGAAGATTGACCTGGTTCTCCTAAATACTTTATGGTGTCTTTTATGGAGAAGAGGATCTAGGATTCCTTGTTTCTTATTCTAAGGAATGTCTTTAAACACCAAACTCTATGTAACCTGGTTTGTTTCACAGGGGAATCAGAGGCAGAAAACATGGTCCTCCCCTTGCAGTACCTTGCCTTGCACTTTCCAGTGGTGCCCTTGACTGCTCAATAGTGGACATACATAGATCGGAGTTCTGTGTAGCTATCATTGGAAGTTGCATCAATTATAGTATACTTGTATATGATTTGATGCCAGGGAGTCAATTTGTGACAAACACTCTGCAAGTATCTTTGAACCTTTTTGTAATTATAGTGACTATTCATTGTAAACTTCAGAAGTAACACAAATCTACTGCTATTTAGCATGGCATTACAGATGACAGCTTAGTTTTAAACTCTGGACCTGTTCTCTAATAATTTGAAGGGTATCATAAAGAGTGTCAATCCATTGCTCCAAACATCTATCTAAATCTTCTTGTATATTCAGAACCTTAGTAACATTTTTTTTGCTAAATCATTAACAAAATTTGCTATCTTAACTTCTCTCAAGGCAATTTAAGAGGCAGTGATGCTAGCTATATATGTAATTAAAGCAGTTATACCAGCTATAATCAAGCTCACTACCCTCTTGCTTCTAATTAAAGCCTGACTCACTTCCTCTAGTACCTTCAAGCTTCTTTCAGAATACCAAGGTCCTGTAATATTCACAGGCAATAGAACAAAAACTGGTTGCTAGACCACCATAACAGACATGCAAGTTTTCAATCCAGGTGAACCCAGGTAGAGACAACCTGGGTTTAAAAAATAAATAAATAAAAGTCAGGAGTTAGAAGCAAAACAGGATTAACTTGTCTTTGGATGGCCCAAGGTATTCAATTTATTTGCAAATTAGCAACTTTCAGACACAAAGCCTGAATTCCCAGTGTAAAGGAAGTGACTTTGAGAATCAACAAAGTGCCAGATAAGCCAGATGAAAAAGTTTATTAGTTACCTTCATAAATTTAATCTCCAATATTGGATTTATTTCTAGTCCAGTTCATGATTGAGTCAAAAAAAACTGATCGCATTAAAGAAAAAAGAATATTCATTTTAACTCCTCCTTTAGATTAAGTCAGTTTTAACAGTCTCCATATTCTAGAAAGGCCTAAGCTTCTTGTGAGAAAATTAGACCCCTATCGAACTTAGAGCCTGAGACAGAAATAGAGTCAGAGCTGCATGTTAGCCCAAGCTCCACCTGACTGGATCCTTAGTTATGGAATTGGTTGAGCTTGGCCTGGCCCTGGGACACCATGCCCTAGGAACGAGGTAACCACAAAATTTGAGCCATCCTGTACTTGTCCATTCTGTACTTGCCCATTCTGTACTTCCCCATTCCATGAATTTTTTCCTCCACCCCTTGCCTTGTGATTTTCCCCTTTAAATACCCCTGACTTCAGTGGCTTGGGCTCAAACTCCTCTACTCCTGTGTGGGATATGATCTAGGGCCCAGTGCACTGGTTTCCCCAATAAACCTCATGTGATTACAGCAAGGATGTTTTTTCGTGAGTTATTGGGGGTCATTTTAACACACAAATTAAGTGAGGGTCTCCCTTCTCTGGGGTTCTTTCATTTGGAGGCTCAACCAGGATTGGCAACCACCCTCATCTCTGAAGACCGACTTGGAGGTAAGGGGATCCCCTCTGTAATGTGTGTGTGCCAGCTGATGTCTTTGTTCTGAGTGTCCTTAGTGTCTGTTCTGTTCTGTTTTTGGAATCTAAATCTGATGAGATGTGTGCTTTTGATGTGCAGCTGTCCTCTAGGACCGAGATGACCAGAGGACTGTGGTCAGCAGACATTCTTGGAGGACCAAAAGCTAAAATCCTGGGAGATGTCCCAGGAGGTTCAGGGGAACTCTGAGGATGAGTGGAAGATTCCAGTCTTGGTGTTGGAGAGAACATGGTAGTTCTACTTAATTGGAGAACTTATACACCCTCCTGGCCGTCTGGTTTTCTGATTTGGTTCTCTCTGTCTCAGTGGAGATGAATACTTGTTAGTCTTTGTTTTGTGTGTCTTTGTCTACAGTTTGACCATTGTATGGGTACTGTGGTTTGTTTTCTGTCTGTCTTACTGTTTGTCAAAGTCTGAGTCTGTAAGCATTTCTGAAAATTTTGGTTTTGCTGGCAAGCATCTGGGGCTCGGAAAGCGTGTCTGCTGTAGTAAGTTCAACTGGAAGTCATGCTAAATAGAGATGATAGGGGTCTGGAGGAAGAAAGGGCTGAATAAGGATCTTCTCCATCTGTAAACAGCAAGGCAGTAACAGTGGGAGCTGAGTTTTGCCGAAAGCTGGTTTGTCTGGTTCCTGCAGTGTGTGCAGGGTTACTTGGTGTCTGAAACTGGACCCTCTAGGGGCAAATTGTATGTTGATTTTCCTTGCTCTATGTTCTTGAATCTAGAGGCTTGAAAGTGGCAGGGTCAGTCTTTCTATGTGATGTTTTTTATCTTGTTCTGTGTTCTTGGACTTAGACGGACGATGTTGTTTAGACTTTAGACCGACTGAAAAACAACTCTCTTTCTCTGTGGCACCAAAATCAGGTCACATGACTCAAACCCGCCAAGTTACAACAAATGGAGAGACAAAATTCTTGAGCTCTGTGGCCCCCTGATAGGGAAAATAAGTCTTATCAAGACACTCAAAGCAAGATTTCTGGGTTTAAGTTGGTACAGATGGTTTATTTCATTTATTTTAAATTGTTTAGATTATTATGATAAATGTGATGTTAAACTTTGTGGTTGTATTGTTCCTCTTGGAGGGAGACCTCCAGAAGACTAGATTCTAAAATATTAAATGAAAAGTCTGTCTTTTTGATGCTAAAATATTGTTTTAAGATTTATATTAGAGCTGAGTTTATTGTTAGGAAGCTTTCTAGGTTTTAATCAGAAATAGCTAAAAATAGTTTAACTGACAACAGTCAAGATTACTTTACATAGATAGTTGGCTTTCAAAAACATACAAAAAAATCCTTGGACTATGATATTCTCAGTTAACTTTGGTCACTCTTAGATTTCTGATGGGGTTGAAGACTGTTAATCTATTAGACAGCCAAAGCTGTTTAATCTTGAGGAAGATGATATTGATTTAAGTAAATTATTTTAGATGACATAAAATCTAAATCCAAGACATGAGTCAATTCTTAGAATGTTAATTTTTAAGTGTTAATTCTGACAGTCTTTTAAGAAAATACAGTTGAAAATGTTCTATTTAATTGACAGGGATGATAAACTAGGTGTCATGCCAACTTATAGTTTATAATTTACAAAATGGCAATAATTATTCTCAATTGATATTTAGAGCAGACCACAGAGTGGAGCAGGAGAGGACCTGAGACCACCTATCCTAAAACCAGGGTAGCTCTCTCACTAAGGGCATATTTCCCAAGAGACTGATTAACCTCTTTAAGACTGTTTTATTTGTAATACAGGAAGCCAAAAAGATTTCCCTCAGACAAAATGTAAGAGGCACATGAAGGACCAACACCAGATTCCATTGGCAGGTCTTGATGGCAGGGCAGTCCATAAATTTGACCAAGATATGTGAGATTAAGAAGGGACCAGATTAGTCACCTGCAACTTTTCTAGGGCAGCCTATACAGGCATTCTGCAATATAAATGCTTTGACTCTTGGGGCAAGGAATATAAAGTTACTGTGACAATGGCTTTTATAGACTGGGCTAGTAGAAATATCAGGAAAAAGCTTCAGAGGCAGGAGGGATTTGGTGCAGGTTGCTGAGAAGTTATGTAGAAAGATTTAGTGCAGTTTGATGAGACAAGGAGACAGAGAAAGAGAAGGAACATAGAAAAAGAAAGAAAAAAAAATACAGAGAAGGATGCTACAGGGATTCCTGGCTTTGATGATTAGAAAAAACAGAAAAGAGAGACAGAAAAGGACCAGTGTACATACTGTAAGGAGAGAGACCATTGAGTCAAAGTGTGCCCTAACAAATAAAAGCTGGGACAGGAATTCCCAGGTCTTGGGAAAAGTGCCTCCAAATGGCAAACCCAGGTGTTAGCCCTGGGTGAAGACAGTGACTACGGGAGATGGGGTTCTGACCACTTCCCCAAACACAGGATAACATTGGGAGTGAAAGAGAAACCCCTTCAGTTCTTGGTGGACACAGGGGCTCAACACTCAGTCTTCCAAGCCATTGGCCATTTCCAAGAAAAGATCTTGGGTCTAAGAAGCCACTGGCATCAAAAATGTATTCATGGACTACCAGAACAACAGTGGACCTAAGGATGGGATGGGTAGCCCATTCCTTTAGGGTTACCCCAGACTGTTCCTACTCTCTGCTGAAACAAGGCATACTCTCTAAAATAGGGGTGAGGCTGATATGCTTCCTGCCCAATGGGCTGCAGCAAACTGGCCCCAAAATAGAGATTGATCCCTGCTGATAGTCGCTACAGACTGGAACACTTTTCTCCAGGATGGACAGAGATAAGCAGGTGCTGTGATTGTGGGCAAATGTCATCTGGCTAGAAGAATCTTTACCCCCTAGTATGTCAATGAATAAAGTGGAGCTAGTTGCCCTCACCAAGACCTTAGAACCTGGAACCAGCAAGAAAATCAGCATTCACATGGATGACAGGTATGCCTTTGGCACAACTCACATCCACAGGGATATAAACCTAGAGGACTTCTCATATCAGAGGAATCCAGCAGGAAATCTTGGACCTCTTAGATGCCCTAGTGAAGCCAGCAACTGTGAGAGTATTATTCACTGCCCAGGGCGTTAAAACAGAAAAGACACAATGGGCAATAACCAGGCAGAGCAAGTAGCTGCAAGAATGGATATGCAGAAGCCTATACTGGTTATGGGTCTGTAAGAGACACCCACTGGGAGATGGGACAAAATTAAGCAACAGCCTCACTTAAAATATTCTGGAAAAAAAAGGACTGAGATTGCTACCCCCCTTACCAACTATTACCAAGAGAAGGTGCACACAAGAAGGGAGAACTATATTCCACAGAAAGTAAGCTAAAGACTTACTAGGCCAAATGCACAGATTAACTTGTTTAGGGGATTAAAAACCTTGTTAAGGGACCTAACCTATATTTATGACTCAGGTTTTACACTAAAGAGATATTAGAACAGTGTAAGATATGCCAGCAAGTAAATCCTTATACAGCAACAAGTAAACATGGCAAAAGACCTAGAAGAGAACAACCTAGAGTATATTAAGAGAGTTTATAAAAGCTAAGGCAGGAGAGTATGGTTACGGATACCTTCTAGCATTTATAGATACTTTCTCTAGATGGATTAAGACTTTCCCGAGTAAGCAGGAAACAGCTGCCAGGGTTAGAAGAAATTTTCCTGAGTTTCAGAGTGCCCAAGGTAATTGGATCAGACAACTGTTCTGTTTTTGTTTCTAAGGTAAGTCAGAAATTGACAGATATTGGGGGCTAATTGGAAATATTGTTGGACGTACTATCCCCAGGGTTCAAGAAAAGTAGAGAAAACAAACAAAACCATATAAGAGACATTGACATTGGAGACTGGCTCAGGCTGGGTGGTGCCTCTCCCTTTGTTTCTAAACAGCTCCTACCAATTTATCCTGACCCTCCTATAGATCCTCTTTAATACCCCAACTCCTTTAGTGTCTACTGGGCCCTCCCAGGAGATGTCACACAATATGAGATTTGGCTCAAACTATCTGCCTTAAATGCTCCAGGCATGCCAGAGACTCCTCACTGCTTCCAGACAGGTGACTAGATCTGTATAAGAAGGCTTCAGGACCAGTTGCTGAAACCCTGATTAAAGAAACCCTCACCATATTGACCACAGAGACTGGCTTTAATGATTAGATAGCTCTTCTACCCATTGTGCTCTTCAGGCCTTTGTTTTCTAGGCTAAAGGCATGCGAGTGCATGAGGGAGCAAGCATGGAAGCAGCTCCGGGAGGCCTACTTAGAAGAAGGAGACGTGCAAGTCCCACATTGCTTCCAAGTTGGAGATTCGGTCTAAGATGCCACTGCACTAGAAACCTTGAGACTCAGAGGACAGACCCTTATCTTGGACTCTTGACTACTCTACTTTCTGCTTTGATGAGATCCTTAGTAATTGAACTCCTTTTGCTTACAATTGGACCCTGCATGATTAACTGGTTAATAGCTTTTATTAGAGAACATGTAAGTACTGTGCAAATTCTGATGTTACATCAGTGGTGCCAAGTCATGGTGCAGGATGATCAACTCTATGATGCAGAAGTCTAGTTCTAAGATTAGAACTAGGCATTAGGAGAAGTGGGGAATGAAAGACCTAAGCCCCTCATTAGAAAATTAGACCCCTAGTGAACTTAGAACCTGAGACAGAAATAGAGTCAGAAGTGCATGTTTGGCTAAGCCACACTTGACTAGATCCTTAATTCTGGAATTGGTTGACCTTGGTCTGGCCCTAGGTTTAGAACGTCCTGCTCCAGGAACTAGGTAACCAAAAAATTTGAGCCATCCTGTACTTCCCCATTCTGTACTTCCCAATTCCTCACATTTTTTCCTCCACCCCTTGCGTTTTGGTTTTCCCCTTTAAATACCCTTGACTTCAGTTGCTCGGGGTTGAACTCCTCTATCCCTGTGTGGGATATAAGCTTGGCCTCAGTGCACTGGTTTCCTGACAAAGTTCGTGTAATTGCAGCAAGGATGGTTTTTCGTGAGTTCTTGGGGGTCGAGTTATCCTGTGATTTTTGTGAGGGTTTCCCCTCTCCAGGGGTCTTTAATTTTCAATCCCACAAGGTCTAAAAGCTTGAAACAGGCAGTTTATCTAATCTGGGACATAGGCAAGTAAATGTGAGTCAAGAACATATGCCCACTACAGCTTTCCTTTCACCATTGTACGATCACTCAGCACGCTTACAGGTCAGCACTATCTTTAGTATGCCACATCAATCACTCTGACAGATAGCATGTTTCTGCAGCATTCTGCAGAATTAACATAAACCTGCCTTATTCCCCATATCAAATACCTGATCAGGATCATGTCATATGCCAATAAGTGAATCCTTCCATCTCATCAAAGCATGAGTATACCTAGATGTAGGATGATATAGACACTCAGCAAGGAATTCCTTGGCATCCAAATTTTAAAATGTTCTTAAAAATATAAAAGCTTGATTTAGATATTATACACAGGGATATAACTGTTCCCCCATCCTTTTTTAGGAAGATAATATTTTACAGTTCAACAATATCTTGTCCTTGAGAATTATAAAAAAAAAAAAATTGCTGTTAAATTGCTGTTAAAACATCTCAAATGTTTGATGACTGTGATAAATAACCAGTTTCATTATTTGTTTTAATCTAAGTTGGAATACCAAGCATAGGCAATAATGTAGGCAATGACTATGTAAGCACAGAAAATAAATGTCACATTTTCAGTTGCTATTTCTGTTAGAGCAGTTGCAACTAGGAAGCCTGAAAATTTATTAGTCACATGTACATATTTTGATTTTTTATAATCAGAAATTTGAGTATTATTTATTTGTAATAATTGGTTAATTTCTCTAGAACTAACACCATTATGTGGTATAGGTAAACAATGAGGATATTGAGAACAAGCCTTCATAATTTGATGTGTACATTTTCTAAAAATATAATAATATTTTCAAGCCATTACTATTTTGATGATGTAAATAATAAGATTATATGGCAAATTGTTTCTATGTAAGGCCTATAATCTTCCTGGGATATAAATCTCTTGTGGTTTTGCTTTAATTTTTCTTGTCTAGGCAATCTAGGATGAGTTCTTTTTTAAAAAAAATTATATATAGTTATAGATATAGATATAGATATAGATATAGATATAGATATAGATATAGATAGATATGTATTAGCTGTCTTCAGACACACCAGAACAAGGTGACAGACCTCATTAAAGATGGTTGTTAGCCACCATGTGGTTGTTGGGATTTGAACATTGGCCTTCAGAAGAGCAATCAGTGCTCTTAACCAATGATCCAACTCTCCAATCCCTGGATGAGCTCTTAAATGTCCAGAGGACAATCATTTAAAGGAACAGTATATTTTCTTAACTTGAATTGTATTTGCATAAATAATTATAAAATTTAATAATTAGCAGTATCTAAAAAAGGAACAGTTTCAAGCAATTGTAAACCATGAGCTATATATATTGGCTATCAGTATGCAAATTAAAAGCTTGATTTTTAACATTTTAAAAATAACAGCTACAGCACCCAATTCAATTATCTGTGCAGAAGCAAAGGGTAACTAAAAAGATGGAGCATGTGATCTTATTATATGAGCTTCTCCTCAATAGATGGGATGTTTATAAATATAATAGATAAATTCTTTATGGGATGCATGCATAAATCTATCGGAAAATATAAAAGTATGCATAGAAGCAAATTTTAACAACTTATCTTTTGGATAACAATTATCAATTTTGCCCAAAATCTTGCCATGTAATAGACCAAGTATTAATACTCTGCAATGCCCAATTTGATTGCTGTTTGAAACAAGCTACAAATGCTTTATTAGATTCTTATGACATTTCTTTTAAGTACTTTTTATGATTTTATCTTTAACACTTTATTAACACAGCAATAGCTTTATAGTAACATATTAAAACTTTATTTGGAGATGACAAAGGGTGAGTCTACATTAATGCTTTATTTTCTAAGGAATCACAGTGAAAATATAATGTAAAATACTGATTACAGTAGCCTTTTCTACTATCTGTAAAGATATTTGTCTTTTGCCAGTTAATTTGCATTTACCTTCAGAACAGAGGTTTATTATCCTCCTGTGGTAAGCTTAGAGCAATGTTTTAGCCAATAAATGTTATATAATTATCAGGATGCAATACTCATCTTCTGAGTACATAATAATTTTGTATGGAGTAGGCAGGCCAGATTTTAATGTCTTCATAAATTCTACAAAGCCTTATTAACCTTTCATAAACCATAAGTTTGAATTGTATTTTGAACCACACCTGGATAAATCTGTCAAGAAAGTTGTTTGGGCTAGAAACTCCATAGGCGAGGTTTGCAAGACATAATCAGTGCCTCCCAGCCTCCACTGAGGCAACTCTGAACTTTGTATTATAAGATTTTCTAATCTGAGCCTATTGTCCAAGGTCAGACCCAATACCCATCAGTCCTGCATGACAGCAGCCTGAGTCAGACCCCATTGTATGAAGGTACAGTAACAAAAGGAATCTTTGAGGGTTTTCAGAAAAAAATTTACTAGCTGTTTTTAGTAGTCTTATCTACAAATTTTTGAAACAGTTTAAAAGTAGACTGATACCAAATAAATTTACACAGATCTCCTTTTCAATCTTGGTGGTCAAATTTTGTTTCTACCACTGTTTCCAAAAAAGTTTGTGAAAAAGTGGCAACAAGTCTATACTAGCCAACGCTGTTTTTAACTTTTATCATTCTTGAAATTATCTTAATTACAAAACATGGTGAGTTAACAGTTGTGAGACTTTAATCAGACTGTACATGGCAGACAATAGTACACTGTCAGTTACTAACCATAATTTTTAAGTTTCTCTTGTAATATTAGAGCAAAACTATAACTTTGGAAAGTAAAACATAATTTTAAACAATTTATTCTCTTTAAAATAGATGTCAAACTCATTACTTTTACATTACAAAGTCTCTTTGCCAATTCTTTGAATGCATGACAGTGTATCTCATAATACCTCATTAAAGAGACATCGTTTTAAATCTTATCCCTTTTAAGTCTAATTTCTAGCATAAGAATTTCATAAAATATTATGGCAATTTAGAAGTATTGCTAGAGGCCTGTTTTTCCTGGGTTGGAAATGCCACTTGTTGTTGTTTAAGATGACACCAAGGCTGAGTTACCAGTTTTAAACTAACTTTTTGATACCAGTGATGTAATTTCAAATCATACACAATAAATTATAAACCAATACTCTATAGTTAAGACATGCAAAACATATACCTTTAAGACCAATCAGAAACAAAACTGAAGTGACTTATACATTTAAACCATTTTTTTTTCTTTTTCTAGATGTAATTTCAAGAGAAAAAGCACTTTGGACCCAATAATCACAATTCAAGGCATTTTCCTAACCATCAGCCTTCATGTGCTAGAACTTAAGAAGCCTCTGCATCAGCTCCTGCTTCCTGACTTGCTTAAGTTCCTGTCCCGACTTCCTTTACTGATGAACAGCAGCGTGGATGTGTGAACTCAATAAACATTTTCCTCCTCAACTTGCTTCTTGGTCATGATTTTTGTGCAGGAATAGAAACCCTGACTAAGACAATGCCAAATACATAACTTTTTTTTCGTTCTTCTGGAGTTCCATCCTAGACAGTATTCCTCAGTTGGCCTCTCCATTTCTAAGCTCCACATTGGTTACTAATCTGTAACTGTCCACAGTTAAATCGAACAGGTTACCTGGAAGGAAAGCTGCAGTGAAATAGAATGGGATTGCAAGAGAAATAAGGAGCCAAGACAAGTTTTCTGATTAAGGCTCAAAGCTTTAATGAAGGGCTCCAAATACAAAGGCAGAGGGGGCACTTCCCCCAAAGGCTGGAAATTGTCCTCAGAACTGGGTCAATTGCTCAGTAGGTGGCTAGTGCCTCTCAGGAAACTGCAGGTCTTTGAAGAAAAATGGGCTAGAGCTCCACCCTAGGTGGGAATTAGTGGCTACCATCAAGATCTGAAATTCCTGCTCAAAGATTGCATAGAGAGCACACTTCCTTTTTCCAATGTACTTATGTAGATCTCCAGCAGAGAATGTGGCACAGATTAATGGTATGTACCATCATGTTTTTAATTCCAGATGACTTTGAACTCAGAGAACTTCAGAAGAGCAGTTGGTGCTCTTAACAGCTGAGGCATCTCTTCAGCCCTCCATATTAGGATCATAGATGAGTCTTCTAATTCTAGATTGTAGTTCATTCTAGATATAGTCAAGTTGAAAACCAGGAATAGCCACTAGAGCATCATACAAATTTAGTGTTCTAGATCATTCTGTTCCAAAGAGAATTGCATGGACTAAAGCCTAGAGTAGCAGGCAGCCAGAGGGCAGAATTACTTCAGCAAAGATGGCAGATGAGGGGAATCAGACTCCTGGACTTTTTCTTTTTTTCTTATATCATTTTTTGCAATTTAGACATAGAGTTTCCAATTGCTGTCTACATTCTGATTGAACAACTGCTTCCTGTTCCCTCTCTTCTCCAATTCTTTTCAAACATGCTGCCTTTCTTGCTCTTTCTTCCCCTCTCTCCTCTTTATGCCCTTCTATCCCTCTCCATCTCTTCTATCCTTATACTCCCATCTCATTCTCTTTGTTTACTAAAATAATGACTTGGGTTAAACAATTGATTCACCCATATTATACTCTGCTTAATTAAGCTTCCTAGCTACCACTTAGAAGTAGCATGACCTTGAGCTTGAAACTGAAACTTTCTTCGCTTCAGCAAACTTATCCATGTCTGGTTGAGAGAGAGCATAGTAATATTTACCAAATCATTTTTAGAGTTCTCAATGGGTGGTTGATGATTCCAGTAATTTTTTATTAATTAGTCATTGCCTTGGCAGTTTACCTCAGTTGGGGTACCTCAGTAATAGAATAAATTAGGAACAACCTACTAATGACCTCAGATAGGCTATTCAGTATTGAAAACCCATTGTCTTGATGTAGAGGTGGGGAGTAGGACTCTGTGCAGATTTCTCAACTTCCAGCTCCATATTCTTGATGATGAGAAGAGAAAACCTATGGGAAATGCTATCTACAGAGGAAATTTAAAAACATAGCACCACACAATATCGTAAATGGATGTTATTTAATTTCTGATTTGGCAAGTATTGGAGTTACAGTGTTATTACAGATATTTCAGCAGGTCCAAAAGTTCAAATTAAGGGTAATTTTGTTGTAATTAAGGGTTGGTAACAACAGCCCTGTCAGTTCCTTGTTTGGATCACACTTGGCACATGTTTCACAGCTGAGAATGATATTAAATAGACCATCTGTTGATATTTATTAGGTTTCCTCTCATAAGCTCCACTATTAAGTATAACTGAATGTACATTAAAAAAATCTTGACATATGTGTTTTCAATTGGTATATTGATCAATATTAATAGCAATGAGTCTTCACCTGAATTTACTATTGATGAAAAGTTAAATGTTTCATAAATGTGAATGCTTGTCCTACAACAAATTTAATATTACTTATCCAAGCATAGCCAGAGAAAGTATCTTGTCTCAGGGACAGACATGATGCAAATGCCTATGTACAGGTTCTCCAATATGGGTGTACAGTTTTCTCCAGCAAGCCTCCCGCTTCAAGTTTTTTCTGTCCCTCTTATCTTCATAAGCAGCGTAGGCAGTATTTCTATGTGAAAGTTTTCCTCATCTTCCTCAGAATCAACATGTTATATATTCTCTCTCTCTCTCTCTCTCTCTCTCTCTCTCTCTCTCTCTCTCTCTCTCTCTCTCTCTCTCTGTTTCTCTATCTCTCTCCTCTCTCTCTCCCTTTAATGTTGTATTGGATATTTTTTGTTAACTTAACATAAACTAAAGTCTTCTAGAGTAAAGAACCTTCATTAAGTAATTACCCTCATAAGACCTAGCTATAGAGAAGCCTGTAGACCATTTTCCTAATTGATATTGGAGGGCCCAGCTCATTGTAAGTAATCTCATCCCTAAGCAAGTGATCATAGGTTCTATAATAAAGAAAACTGACCCAACTATTCTGAATAAGCCATAAGCAGCACACCTTCATAATCTCTGCCTCAGCTCTATCCTCCAGCTTCTGGCTATGTGGCCTTTCATCGGTTCCTGCCTCTAGTTCCATCAAAGATATACTACAATGTGGAACTGAAAGCCAAATAAATTTTTTCCTCATCAAGTTGCTTTTCATAATGGTATTTTGTCATAGCAATAGTGACCCTAACTAAGATATTTGTCTTTATCAAATTTACATATAATCTTATTTTATATTTTTATACAGCCACTACCTATTGTTTGTGGGTATGTGTGTACATATGTTTGTGTATGTGTGTGTGTGTGTATATGTGTGCACACTTACCACATTGTACAAATGAAGATCACATAACTGCCTTTACTAGCTAGGTCTCTCCTCCCATATATGTTTTGGTTTAGTGAAAAGAGTTCCTTAAACTAGACAGCAGATAATTGTTCTTAAAGAGTCATCTTAACAAGCTTCATTTGATCTGTGAGTTGTGTCTTGGGTATTCTAAGCATTTGGGCTAACATCCACTTATTAGTGAGTGCATACCATGTGTGGGTTTTTTTGTGAATGGTTACCTCACTCAGGATGACATTTCAAGTTCCAAAAACAAAGTATGGATATTCTGATCCTTCGTAGAAGGGGGAACAAAATACCCACAGGAGGAACTACAGATACAAAGTGTGGAGCAGAGACTGGGGAAATATCATCCAGAGACTGTCTCTCCTAGAGATCCATCCCATATGCAGTTACAAAACCCAGGCACTATTTTGGAAGCTAACAACTGCTTCTTGGTCTAAATCAGATATAGCTCTCACTTGAGAGGCTCTGCCAGTCTGTGATTTATATAGAGGGGGACACTATTAGCCAGCAAGTGAACTGAGCATAGAGTCTCCAATGGAGGAGCTAGAGAAAGGACCCAAGGAGCTGAAGGGATTTGCAGTGCCTTAGGAGGAATAATATTATGAGCAACCCAGTATCTCCAGAAACACCAAGGACTAAACCATCAACAAATAGTGCTCATGGAGGGACCCATAACTCCATATGGATATTTAGCAGAGCCTGACCTTATTAGATATCAAAGAGAGAGGAGGCTCTCGGTCCTGAGAAAGTCTGATGCCTCAATGTAAGGGAAAACCAGCACAGAGAAGCAGGAGTGCATGAATTGATGAACAGGGGAACAGTGACAAGTTATGGGATTAGGGGTGAAACCAGGACCAGGGACATTTGAAATATAAATAAAGAATATATATATATATATATATATATATATATATATGTGTGTGTGTGTGTGTGTGTGTGTGTGTGTGTGTGTGTGTGTGTGCACATATACACATATATAAATGTAAATAAAGAATATATATACATATTGCACATATCAATATATATAGTACATGTAGACATACATATATGCATATATGTATGTTTACCTAACATATACATAATTGTTAATCACTATATTATTACATTAAACTATTTGTATTTTATGTTCTCATATAATATTTTCAAAATTCACAATAGAAGAATCTTGAACTGTTGAGAAGCACCTAAAGAAATGTTCAAAGGCCTCAGGGATCAGAGAAATGAAATAAAAATGACCCTGGAATTCCACCTTATACCAATCAGAATGGCTATTATAAAACTTCAAGTAACAACACATGTTGATGAGGAAGTGGAGAAAGAGGAATATTCCTCCATTGCTGGTGGGATTGCAAACTGGTACAACCACGCAGAAATCAATCTATAGGTTCCTATGAAAATTCAAAGTAGATCTAATTGAAGATACTGCTATAACTCTCTTGTGAATATATCAAAAAGATGCCCTACCATGCCAGGGAGGCACATGTTCCATTCTGTTCATAGTAGCCTTTTTTCTAATAGCCACAAGCTGGAAACATCCCAGATTTCTCTCTAAAGAAGAATGGATATAGATATTTCACTTGTTAAGTAAAAATCACATCAAGGTATTTTATATATTATTTGTGACTATTGTGAAAGGTGTGGTTTCTCTAATTTTTTTCCCAGCCTGTTTATCCACTAGTAGAGGAAGGGCACTGATTTCTTTGAGTTAATTTCATATCCAGCCATTTTGCTAAAGTTGTTTATTAGGTTTATATGTTCCCTTGGAATTTTTCAGGTCACTAAAAGATATTATCATATAATCTGAAATTAGTGATATTTTGATGACTTCTTTTCCATTTTGTATCGTTTTGATCTCATTTTGTTGTCTACTTGCTCTGGGTATAACCTGGAGTACTATGTTGAACAAGTAGGAAGAAAGTGGACAGCATTGTCTAGCCTCTGGTTTTAGTGGGATTGATTCAAGTTTCACTCTATTTAGTTTGATCTTGGCTATTGGTTTGCTGGGTATTGCTTTTACTATGTTTAGGTATGGGCTTGAATTCCTGATCTTTTCAAGATTTTATCATGAAAGGGTATTGGATTTTGTCCAATTCTTTCTCAGCATGTAATGAAATGATCACTTTTTTGAGTTTGTTTATTTAGTAGATTATATTAATGGATTTCAATATACTGAACCATTACTGCATCCCTGGAATTAAGCCTATTTGATCATGATGGATGGTGATTTTGATTTGTTCTTGGAATCAGTTTGCAAGAATTTTATTGAGTATGTTTTCATCAATATTCATAAGGGCAATTGGTTTGCAGTTCTCTTTCATTGTTGGATCTTTGTATGGTTTAGGTATCAGAGTAACTGTCCCTTCAAAGAATGAATTGGGTAGTATTCCTTCCATTTCTAGTTTTTTAAAGTGTTTGGCAAGTATTTGTATCAAGTCTTCTTTGAAGGTCTTATAGAACTCTACACTAAACCTATCTGGGCCTAAGCATTTTTTTTTGTTTGTTTGGGAGAATATTAATGACTGTTTTTATTAGTTTAGGGCTTATGAAACTGTTTAGATTGTTTATCTGATACTGATTTAACTTTGCTATTTTGTGTCTGTCTAGAAAAATGTCCATTTCATACAGATATACCAGTTTTCCTAGGATTTGAAGTTTTTCTTTTCTTTTTTTTTTTTTTGGATTTCTGTTGTTACGTCTCTCTTTTCATTTCTGATTTGTTGATTTGTATACAGTCTTTGTGCCCTCTGGTTAGTTTGGCTAAGGGCTGATCTATCTTGTTGATTTTCCCCAAAGAACCAGCTTTGATTCCTTGTATAGTTCTTTTTGCTTCTACATTGTGTATTTCAGCCCTGAGTTTGAATATTATTTTTTTAATTACATACATTCTTTATTTACGTTTCAAATGATTTCTGCTTTCCTGGTTCCCCCCACCCCGGAAATCCCATAAGCCCTCACCCCTCGCCCTGTTTCACAATCAACCAACTCCCACTTCACTTCCCTGTCATGGTATTCCCCTACACTGATGCATCGAGTTATTTCTTGCTATATTCTCTCCTTAGGTGTATTTTCTTCTTTTTGTTCTAGATTCTTCAGATGTGCTGTCAAGCTGCTAGAGTATGCTTTCTCCAATTTTCTTCAGGAGGCAATCAGTGCAATGAGTTTTCCTCTTAGCACTGCTTTCATTCTGCTACATAAGTTTGCCTATATTTTGATTGCATTTTTTCTAAAGAGTATTTTATTTCTTTATTTATTCCTTGACCAAGTTATCATTGGGTAGAGTGTTATTCAGGATCCATATGTATGTGTGCTTTCTATTATTGTTGTTGTTATAGATTACCTGGCATAGTCCTTGGTGATATCATAGGATACATGGAATTATTTCAATCTTCTTAAGAAAAACAAGTCTATGAATAAAGAAATTATGAAAGTATCAAATAGAATGATCTCCCATGCTCATGGATTGGTAGGATGAATGTGGTAAAAGTGGCAATCTTGCCAAAGCAATATACAAATTCAATACAATCCCCATCAAAATTCCTACACAATTCTTCAAGAGTAAGAAAGAACAGTTGCCAAGTTCATAGGGAATAACAACAACCACAACAACAAAACTAAAAAAAAGAAAAAACAAAAAACAAGAACAACAACAAAAAGAACAGGATGATGAAAACTATTCTCAAAAAGAACTTCTGGCAGAATTACCATTCCTGACATCATGCTATACTTCAGAGAAATCATGATTAAAAACTGCTTGGTAATGATACAGTGACAGGCAGGTAGATCAATGGAATAGAATTGAAGACCCTAAAATGAACCCACACACCTATTATCACTTACACTTTGACAAAGGTGCTAAAATCATCCAATGAAAAAAATGACAGCACTTCCAACAAATGATGTTGGTTCAACTAGGGGTAAGTGAATGTAGATTCATCAATTTTTTGATTATGTAAATGATTTTTCATTTTTATTTTTAAACTAATAAAATGTATTTTAAAATATACAACTCAGTACTGATATTTCTGTTTTTTTACATTTTTCAGTTGATGTATAACTTATTTTTCTTTTCTTAATAGATATTTTTCTGTATTTGCATTTCAAATATTATTCCCTTTCCTGGTTTTCCCTCCAAAAATCCACTATCCCATTCTCCCCTGATCACCAACCCACTCATTCCTGCTTCCTTGTTCTGACATTTCCCTACACTGGGGTATCTAACCTTCACAGGATGTAGGGCCTCTCTTCTAATTGATGTCTTACAAGGCCGTCATCTACTACATATGCAGCTTGAGTCATGGGTCCTTCCATGTGTACCCTTTGGTTGGTGATTTAGTCCTTGGGAACTCTGGGAATACTGGTTGGTTAATATTGTTGCTCCCCCTATGGGACTGTAAATCCTCAGCTCCTTGGATCCTTTGTCTAGTTCCTCCATTGGGTATCATTACCTCTGTCAATTGGTTGGTTGTGAGTATCCACATCTCTTTTTGTCAGGTACTGGAAGAGCCTCTCAGGAATCAGCTATAGCAGGTTCTAGTCAGCAAGAACTTGTGGACTTTCACAAAAGTGTCTGGTTTTGGTGACTCTATATGTTATGGGTCCACAGGTGGGGCATTCTTTGTATAGTCTTTCCATCAGGTTCTTCATATTTGTCTTTGTATCTCCTCCCAACTGTATTTTTTCTCCACTTCTAAGACATACCAAAGTATCCATACTTTGGTCTTCTATCTTCTTGAACTTCATTTGGTCTGTGAATAGTATACTGGGCATTCCAAGCTTCAAGGCTATTATCCTGTAATAAATGAGTGCATACTATGTGTGTTCTTTGGTATTTTCTTACTTCACTTAGAATGATATTTTCTAGTTCCATCCATTTACCTAAAAATTTCAAGAATTCTTTATTTTTAATAGCTGCTTGGTATTCCATTGTGTAAATGTACCACATTTTCTGTATCTGTTTCTCTGTTGAGGTATGTCTGGGTTTTTTCCAGATTTTGGTTATTATAAATAAGGCTGCTTTGAACATAGTAGAGCATGTGTCCTTATTACATGTTAAAGAATCTTCTGGGTATAAGCCCAGGAGTAGTATATCTAGGTCCAATGGTAGTACTATATTACTATGTCCAATTTTCTGAGGAATCCCCAAACTGTTTTGCAGAGTGGTTGGTCCAGCTTGCAATCCCACCAGCAGTGGAGAAATGATAATCTTTCTGCACATCCTTGCCAGTACCTGCTTTCATCTGAGTTTTTGATCTTAGCCATTCTGACTTGTTTGAGGTGTAATCTCAGGGTTATTTTGATTTGCATTTCCCTGATTGTTGAATTCCATAGCTGCCAGCAGCTATTAAGGACTGGTATGCTGGAACAGAAGCTAAGGGATGAATGGGAGAGGGGCAAAAGGAATGAGGGCTAAGACAATATTTCATTGATCAAAGCCGGAAACTTTAATGGCGCCAGATCTTTTAACAGTTTGGGCAAGCCCTTCCCCCCAGACTCTGGGCTGAATTGCAGTGGAAGTTGTCTAGCTTCTCTTGGAGGTCCTCTTCTTGACTGCTCTGGCTGCTGGGTGGGTCGCCTGCTTAATTCAGGAATTCCTAGACCTGGAGGAACAATGAACTTAACCTTTACTTCCAGTGCTCCACCCTAGGTGGAGCAGGATCCTGGCTATCTGGGAGAAGTTAACCTTGACCATAGTCAAGTACTCTTAGCACTCCACCCAAGGATAAAAATTCCTGCTTTAACCTACTTCCCTATTATGTCTTAATGGCAGATTCCTGCCCTAAGCCAGGGATTGTCCTTGACTAAAGTCAAACTCAAACCATGTGCATGACTGCCCCACTATGGCTCTGTATACCTGATGACTAAGGATGTTGAACATTTCTTAGGTGCTTCTCATCCATTTGGTATACCTCAGTTAATAATTCTTTGTTTAGTTCTGCACCCCAGTTTTTAATAGGGTTATGTCTTTTTCTGAAGTTTAACTTCTTGTGTTCTTCATATATATTGGATATTAGACCTTTATTGTATATAGAGTTGGTAAAGATATTTTCCCAATTTATTGATTGCTGAACCCCTATAGAATGCCAGGACAGGGATGCAGGCATGGGTGGGTTGGTTATCAGTGAAGAGGAGGTGACATAGGGGTTTTCAGAGGGGAAATAAGGAAAAGGGATAACATTTGGAATGCAGGTAAAGAAAATATCTAATAAAAAGAATAATATATAAACTTATGTGAAGGTGTCATACATAGGTTTATGTACATAAGGTTGTGAAAAACAAATTAATTTGGCATAAAAGAAGAATGGATTCAGAAAATGTGTTTCATTTACACAAGGGAATACTTCTATGTTATTAAGAATCAGAACATCTTTAGTTTTACATGCAAATTGAAGGAACTAGAAAATTTTATGCTGAGTGACATAACTCAAACCCAAATGAACATGCATGGGATATACTCAATAATAAGTGGATATTTGCCAAAAAACAAACAAACAAACAAACAAAAAAACCAAACAAACAGAAGAACAAAATACCCAATATATGGTCCCCAGAACTCAAAAAACCAACAAGCTGAAGTGCCCAAGTGCCTCAGACCCATTGAGAGGGAGAAGAAGCATTTGCAAGTAGGAATGGAAGGAGGAAATTAGGAGAAAAAGTGGACATGATGTTGTTGGGAGAAAGTGGACCTGATCTGGTATTGGGTGGTGGAAAAGGGCTGAAGCTGTGATGGAGCAGCAGAAAGATATGATACATGGGACCTCTAGAGATATGAGGTAGGGGGAGTCCCTCCTGAATGCACAGAGGGAGGGACATTATATGTAATGCCCAACCTTAGGGAGATATTACCTATAAAGTTACCTACCTCCAACAGGTAGACAGGGCATCAAATGTGGGAAAGAGGGGACATATCACAGTTACAACTCTAATCTGTAATTGTTCCTATTTGAAATAATTACAGGGATGAAAATGGAGAGGAGCATGAGGAAAAGAAAATCCAGTGACAGGCATGAAGGAAAATACAGTACAAGGAGAGTTTCTGAGGCCTGACACTATTACTGAGGCTAAGGAGTGCTTACAAAAGGGACCTATCATGAGTGGCCTCAGAAAGACCCAACAAGCAGTTGAAAGAGTCAGATGCAGATATTTGCCCACAGGCAATGGAAAAAAGCTGCTGACCCCTGTGGTTGAATTAGAGAGAATCTGCAAGAAACTGAGGAGGATGGTGACCCTTTAGGAAGACTAACAGTCTCAGTTTACATAGAGTCCTGAGCTCTCTCAAACAGTTGACCATCAAACAGAGAGCACAGTCCAGCTGATACTAGGCCCTTAATTCATATGCAACAGAGAACTGCTGGGTCTATCCTCAAATCAGATCAAGCAACTAACCTTTAATAGACTGGAAGCCTACGGAAATTTAGAGGTCAGATGGGGAAGGAGGGTGCCAGGTGCACATCTGCATGGAGTCAAGGGTGTTTAGAGTAGATTTTGGATGTGGAAAGTAAGAGGGTGGACTGCGTGGTGGAGGAATAAAATCTGGGGTTTATAAAATATTCAAAACTATGAAAAAAATTGAAGAACTAAATGAACAAATCAATGAAATGATATTCTACAAAAAAAAGTAAAACCTTGGCTGAACATAATATTTGTTGAGTTCTAAGACTAAGGGCATGCTGTCGAAAAGAGAATGGCAAGATAATAAGAGCCAGAAGTCCATAAGAACCTTAGGGAAACAACTTTTGACATGACAGAATACATTCTTTCTTGACAGGCTCGTTTTGGCCCAGCATTACAAGCATGATGCCAGCAGCTTTTGGCCTCTCCCCTTTCCTCTCCCTGGATAAATGGTTAGATTACATTTCCATAGCTACCCAAAAAGTTCAATTCTCTTATTTGCCATATTTCATATGATTAGATAAAACTCTAACTTACAGCTATCAAGATATCAAGGTCCAGCAATTAATATCAATTATTTGGCTATACTGACTAACTTGCCCAATCAGGATGTATCAACTCATTTTCACCCAGACATCTCCTTTTCTTCTTAAAAATCCACTGTACCAGAGATACCTGCTGTTGTCTTTACTCAATTCAGCAGTATACACACCCTGCATGATCCTCCTTATTAATATTTTCCCTTTTGCTGAGAATTTGGTGTTAGTGTGAGTTCTGTTACAACTCCAAGGTTCCTTTCAATTCAGGGACTCACAGCCACTATGGTTGCTTGCATTAGAACTCAACAAGATCAAGTCAATCAATATTCCAGAATGGACATGGTGACAAGCTCACTTTTACCTACTCCCATCCAAGGACCTATTGAGAATTAAGGCAGTGCTGAATAGACTCTGTGAGCTATAAAGAAAAATATTATGAGTCATGAAACATATATTTATCGAAGCATACAATAGGCAGAGAATGATTAATCTCTATGAGTTCAAGACCAGTCAGCACTGTGAGTTCTAGTGTAGCAAGAGCTATATAGAGAGATCCTGTTTTGAGAGAAAGAAAGACAACGAGAACAAAAGAAAGACATAGAGAAAGAGAAAAAAAGAAAAAATGGGAATCTGGGAGGGAAGAATAGTGTGAAAAATCAATACAGGGAGTTCCTGAGGAATTAAAAAGAAGTGAAATGAGTGTAAAAAACTCTCAGTTAGCTTGTCCAAAATAAAGGGATTTACAGGTGAGACCCAATGGTAGATTTCTCTGAGGATTCTATTTTACTCTGGTTTCTGTTTTTCATTTCTTACAAAATACTTGAGTTTTCTTTGGGGACATAGGCATTACTAGTTTAAAAGACTTTGGTTCAGCAGTGACAAAGATGGAAAACATACAGCTATATTTTCTATATGCTTTGGTTCCAGAAAAATCACCCAGGCTGAGGTCAACTATGTCAAAGAAGTGCTACTCATCTGAGCAATGAGAAGGTTCTTATAGAACATATGCCTACTGACTAAATGGCATACACTAGGACTTATGAGAATATTTCACACATAAATTACTATAGATGTAAGATCATTACGGTTCTATTCATTTCTTGTAGAGTGTGTTTACACACCTTTGTGTGATCACTCAAGTGTTTACATTGCACACACATGAATTTAAAAAGTACAGAGAGTGACATTAACTGTCTTGCTCTATTATTACCTACATTCTTTTTAGTTTTATTAAGGGTCTCTCACTAAAACTAGAGCACATTGTCTGATTAGATTTGTTGGCTAATGAACTCAAAAGATTGATCTTTATCTGCCCCAGAGCACTAGAACTACAGGTGCAAGTTGCTACACCAAACTTACATACTAATTCTCAGAATGGTACTAGGGTTTCCATCTCCATCTCCATCTCCCCATGAATCAATGTCACTCTTTTTTTTTATTCCTTAACTTCCACTACTACAAGAGCTGGCTGAAGAAGCACTGTATGAGTAGTAAGAAAACTAAAGACTGTTTGATAAAGTTTAGAATTTAAAGCTTAGAATATAGTAAATGGCATGTTATGCCACTGAATGAATAGTTTACATGATTAATACAGGGTTTTTAGTTATTTTTCCTTTTCTTTGCTATTTTCTTTCTTTTTTCTTTGTTTTTGGTGTTGCTGTTGTCATTGTCATCATCATTGTCATAAACTTCTACAAGGTGGAGTTATTTGGAAGAGGAAACCCAATTGAAAAATATTTCCATCTAATTTGCTCTGGAAAATTATTAGATAGTTGATGTGAGAGGGAAGGGCTTACTGTGGCTGTGTCATCCCAGTTGAAAGTCCTGTCCTGATTTCCTTCTTTGGTGGACTGTTACTTGTAAGCTAAAATTAGTCCTTTCCTGAAAATTTTGCTTTAGTCATGGTGTTTTATCTCAGAAATAAAGATTCTGTTTCACACAGAGGTGGTATACAAGGCATGAATAGTAAGGGACAATAGGTTCAAGATAGAATAATATGACTTGTAGCTTTTAGTTAGGAAAGGCTCCATGCATTGAGCATTTATCCTGACCACTTTAAAATCCATTTTCAAAAATGTTAGTAAGAAAATATTAACTGGAAATGCATAAACAGTCACCGGCATAAACAATGACAGGCAGGCAGATAAATGGAACAGGATTGAAGATCCAGAAATGAACCTACACACCTATGGCCATTTGATCCTCAACAAAGGAGTTGAAAACATCCAATGAAAAAAAAAAAGATAGCCTTTTCAACAAATGGTGCTAGTTCAACTGGTGGTCAGCATGCAGAAGAATGTGAATTGATCTATCTGTATCTCCTTGTACTAAGCTCAACTCCAAATGGATCAAAGACCTCCACATAAAGTCAGACACCCTGAAGCTAATAGAAAAGAAACTGGGGAAGACCCTTGAGGACATCGGTACAGGGGGAAAGTTCCTGAACAGAACACAAATAGTGTATGTTCTAAGATCAAGAATTGACAAATGGAACCTCATTAAATTACAAAGTTTCTGTAACGCAAAGGGCACCATAAAAAGGACAAATCGGCAGCCAAAAAATTGGGAAAATATCTTTACCAACCCTACATCCGATAGAGTGCTAAATACAATATATATAAACAACTCAAGAAGTTAGACCCCAGAAAACCAAATAACCCTATTAAAAATGGGGTACAGAGCTAAACAAAGAATTTTCACCTGAAGAACTTCGGATGGCTGAGAAGCATTTTAAAAAATGCTCAACTTCACTAGTCATTAGGGAAATGAAAATCAAAGCAAGCCTGAGATTACACCTTACACCAGTCAGAATGGCTAAGATTAAAAACTCCAGAGACAGCAGGTGTTGGCGAGGATATGGACATAGAGGAACACTCCTCCACTGCTGGTGGGGTTGCAATCTGATACAACCACTCTGAAAATCAGTCTGGCAGTTCCTCAGAAAACTGGGCATGTCACTTCTGGAGGATCCTGCTATACCACACCTGGGCATATACCCAGAGGATTCCCCAGCATGTAATAAGGATATGTGCCCCACTATGTTCATAGCAGCCCTATTTGTAATAGCCAGAAGCTGGAAAGAACCCAGGTATCCCTCAATGGAAGAATGGATGCAAAAAAAAATGTGATATATACACAATGGAGTACTATTTAGCCATTAGAAACAATGAATTCATGAAATTCTTAAGCAAATGGATGGAGGTGGAGAACATCATACTATGTGAGGTAACCCAGTCTCAAAAGATCAGTAATGGTATGACTCACTAATAAGTGGACATTAGCCTAGAAAATTGGAATACCCAAAACACAATCCACACTTCAAATGAGGTACAAGAAGAATGGAGGAGTAGCCCCTGGTTCTGGAAAGACTCAGTGTAGCAGTATTCGGCAAAACCAGAACAGGGAAGAGGGAAGGGGTGGATGGAGGAACAGGGGGAGGGAAGGGGGCTTATGTGACGTTCGTGGAGTTGGGGGCCTGAAAAGGAAAAATCATTTGAAATGTAAATAAAAAATATATCGAATAAAAAATGTTAGTAAGAAAATATTAACTGGAAAGGCATAAACATTCTCTGGCACCATACCTATTAACTAGGAATGCAACACCATTTTTGTGTTGGATTAAAGAATTCCTGCCCATTTACCTGGTGGCCATGGTATGACATTCAGTATTTGTGGTGTGTGTGTGTGTGTGTGTGTGTGTGTGTGTGTGTGTGTGTTAGCAAGATTTAAGAATTTTACTTTGACATTTTCATGAGGCCACCAAGACATTTCTGTAGTCAATAAAAATTCCCTATTGATATCTAGCTTTGATTAAACTATGTGATAAACAATGTGAACTTTGTTCAGTTAAACACAGTTATAATCAAAACAAGAAACCATACCATTTTATAAAAAGAATATGCTACCTGGTACCCAATAAACATTTCCATTCTTCTTTAAAGAAGATATTGATTGTAAGAAAAGGGATATTGACAAACATGAAATTCATTGTCTTGTGTTTTTGGTACTTTTTATAAGCTTTGGAACTATGCTGATATTTGTTCTTATTACGCCAAAGGCAGATTAACTTTAGTAAATTGTGGATTTTACATAGAACAAGAAATCATAGTTTTATTTCTCAATTAATTATGCAGCTAATTAAAAAATCTTGGAATATATTGATTGATTTTATTCTGATAGTTGAAAAATTCCAGTAATCTTTTGGGTGCAGAGGAAATTTACTTTGAAATGTGTCTCTTAGACAAATGGGCTTATGTAGAATGATAGGTAAATTAGATCTCAAGGATTTGAGAACTGCTCCAGGATTTCCAGATCTACACAAAAGAACAAGGTAGAATGGCTCATTTGACAAAGTCAAGAATACTTTCTTGGGGTGAAACTATCCAAGGCTTTGATTGAGCTTCCCATAGCTATTTACTAATAACTAAGATTGCCACAGCAGTTATACCTATAATTGCAGTATTCATAACCTACAAAATCATAAACCAAAGTTTCTATCACAGAGTTAGCTAAAGTAGAGCTACTCATAAGTAAGTAGTATTTAGAGAGAATTGTGCCAACACTGTACAAGGTTGTTATATTTGTGTATGATATATATGTATATGTTTGTCAGTGGGAGCATATGGACCTGTCCATGTATGTACTTGTGAACATGTATGTGAAGATGGGCATCTGTATCCAGGCATGTTCACATAGTTTTTTTTTTTGTTTGTTTGTTTGTTTTGTTTTATTTTTTTCTTCAGAAGCCATCTACCTTTTTTCTTTTTTTTCTTTTTTTCTTTTAATATTTTTATTTTCTATATTCTTTGTTTTCATTCCAAATGATTTCCCCTTTCCTGGGTCACCGCTCCCCATATGTCCCATAAACCTTCTTCTCTCCATCCCTTCTCCAATCACCTCCCTCCTTTTTCTCTGTCCTTATATTCTGTTTCCATGCTAGATCAATCCTTTCCAGGATCAGGACCCTCTCCATATCTTCTGGATGGGAGTCATTTGTAATGCAATTTGTGCCTTGGGTATTCAGGGCTTCTGGGCTAATTAATATCCACTTATCAGAGATTGCATTCCATGTGTATTCTTTTGTGATTGGGATACCTCACTTAGGATGATATTTTCCAGATCAAACCATTTGCCTAAAAATTTTGTGAATTCATTGTTTCTAATTGCTGAGTAGTATTCCATTGTGTAAATATACCACATTTTCTGTATCCATTCCTCCTTTGAGGGGCATCTGGGTTCTTTCCACCTTTTGGCTATTATAAATAATACTGCTATGAACATAATGGAGCATATGTCTTTATTGCATGCCAGGGAATCCTTTGAGTATATGCCCCGGAGAGGTATAGAAGGGTCCTCTGGAAATCTCATGTCCAGTTTTCTGAGGAACCTCCAGACTGATTTCCAAAGTGGTTGTACCATCTTACAGCCCCACCAGCAGTGGAGGAGTGTTCCTCTTTCTCCACATCCTCGCAAACACCTGCTGTCTCCTCAGTTTTTGACCTTAGCCATTCTGACTGGTGTAAGGTGAAATCTCAGGGTTGTTTTGATCTGCATTTCCCTAATGACTAATGATGTTGAGCACTTCTTAAGGTGCCTCTCAGCCATCTGAAATTCTTCAGGTGAAAATTCTTTGTTTAGATCTGTACCCCATTTTTTAATAGGGTTATTTGGTTCCCTGGGGTCTAACTCTTTGAGTTCTTTGTATGTATTGGATATTAGCCCTCTATCAGATATGGGGTTGGTGAATATCCTTTCCCAATTTGATGTTGCCGTTTTGTCCTTTTAACAGTGTCTCTTGCCTTACAGGAACTTTGTAATTTTATGAGGTGCCATTTGTCAATTCTTGATCTTAGAGCATAAGCTACTGGTGATCTGTTCAGGAACTTTTTCCCTGTGCCCATGTCCTCAAGGGTCTTCCCCAGTTTCTTTTCTATTACTTTCAGTGTGTCTGGTTTTACATGGGGGTCCTTGATCCACTTGGATTGAAGTTGAGTACCTGGAGATAAGAATGGATCAATTCGCATTCTTCTGCATGCCGACCACAAATTGATCCAGCACCATTTGTTGAAAAGGCTATCTTTTTTCCACTGGATGTTCTTTGACTCCTTTGTCGAAGATCAAGTGACCATAGGTGTGTGGATTCATTTGTGGATCTTCAATTCTATTCCATTGGTCCACTTGTCTGTTACTGTGCCAATACCATGCAGTTTTTAACACTATTACTCTGTAGTGTAGTATTGTTTGAAGTCAGGGATACTGATTCCCCCAGAATATCCTTTGTTGTTGAGAATAGTTTTAGCTCTCCCGGGTTTCTTGTTATTCCAGATGAATTTGAGAATTGCTTTTTCTAACTCTGTAAAGAATTGAGTTGGGATTTTGATGGGGATTGCATTGAATCTGTAGATTGATTTTGGCAAGATGGCCATTTTAACTATATTAATCCTGCCAATCCACAAGCATGGCAGATTTTTCCATTTTCTGAGGTCTTCTTTGATTTCCTTCTTCAGAGACCTGAAGTTCTTGTCATATAGATCTTTCACTTGTTTGGTTAGAGTCACACCAAGATACTTTATATTGTTTGTGGCTATTTTGAAGGGTGTCATTTCCCTAACTTCTTTCTCAGCCTGCTTATACTTTGAGTATATGAAGGAAACTGATTTGCTTGAGTTGATTTTACAACCAGCCACTTTGCTGAAGTTGTTTATCAGCTGTAGGAGTTCTCTGGTGGAGGTTTTTGAGTCACTTAAGTAGACTATCATGTCATCTGCAAATAATGATAATTTGACTTCTTCTTTTCCAATTTGTATCCCCTTGACATCCTTATATTTTCTAATTGCTCTAGCTAGAACTTCATGTACTATATTGAAAAGATATGGAGAGAGAGGACAGCCTTGTCTACTCTCTGGTTTTCGTGGGATTGCTTCAAGTTTCTCTCCATTTAGTTTGATGTTGGCTACTGGTTTGCTGTATATTGCTTTAACGATGTTTAGGTATGGACCTTGAATTCCTGTTCTTTCCAAGACTTTTAGCATGAAAGGATGCTGGATTTTGTCAAATGCTTTTTCTGCATCTAATGAGATAATCATATGGTTTTTTTCTTTGAGTTTGTTTATGTAGTGGATAGCATTGACAGATTTCCTTATTTTGAACTATCCCTGCATCCCTGGGATGAAGCCTACTTGATTGTGGTGGATGATCGTTTTGATGTGTTCTTGGATTTGGTTAGCAAGAATTTTATTAAGTATTTTTGCATCAATATTCATAAAAGAAATTGGCCTGAAGTTCTCTTTCTTTGTTGGATCTTTGTGTGGTTTTGGTATCAGCATAATTGTGGCTTCATAGAATGAGTTGGGTAGAGTTCCTTCTTTTTCTATTTTGTTGAATAGTTTGAAGAGTATTGGCGTTTGGTCTTCTATGAAGGTCTGATAGAACTCTGCACTGAAGCCATATGGTCCCGTGCTTTTTTTGATTGGGAGACATTCTATGACCCTTTTTATTTCTTCACGTGTTATGGGACTGTTTATTTGATCTATTTAATCCTGATTTAGTTTTGGTGTCAGATATCTGTTGAGGAAACTGTTCATTTCCTCCAGATTCTCCAGTTGTGTTGAGTATAGGATTTTGTAGTAGGATCTAATGATTTTTCTAATTTCCTCAGTTTCTGTTGTTGTATCTCCCTTTTCATTTCTAAGGTTGTTAATCTGAATACTGTCTCTGTGTCCTTTGGTTAGTCTGGCTAAGGGTTTATCTATCTTGTTGATTTTCTCAAAGAACCAGCTCCTGGTTTTGTTGATTCTTTGTATGGTTCTCTTTGTTTCTACTTGATTGATTTCGGCCCTGAGATTGATGATTTCCTGCCTTCTACTCCTGCTGGGTGAAATAGCTTCTTTTTGTTCCAGGGCTTTCAGGTGTGTCATTAAGCTGTTAGTGTATGCTCTCTCCATTTTCTTTTTGGAGGCACTCAGGGCTATGAGTTTTCCTCTTAGCACTGCTTTCATTGTGTCCCATAGATTTGGGTATGTTGTGTCTTCATTTTCATTATGTTCTAAAAGGTCGTTAATTTCTTTTTTTATTTCTTCCTTGACCAAGGTATCATTGAGTAGAATATTGTTCAGTTTCCACGTGTATATGTGTTTTCTGTTGTTTTTGTTGCTATTGAAGACCACTTTTACTCTATAGTGATCTGATAGGAGGCATGGGATTAGGTCGATCTTCTTATATTTGTTGAGGTCAGTCTTGTGACCAATTATATGGTCGATTTTGGAGAAGGTACCATGAGGTGCTGAGAAAAAGGTATATTCTTTTGCTTTAGGATAGAATGTTCTACATATATCTGTTAAATCTAATTAGTCCAAAGCTGCAATTAGTTTCATTGTGTCTCTGTTTACTTTCTGTTTTCCTGATCCATCCATTGATGAAAGTGCAGTGTTGAAGTCACCCACAATTATTGTGTTAGGTGCAATGTGTTCTTTGAGCTTTCATAAAGTTTCTTTTATGAATGAGGGTGCCCTTGAATTTGGAGCATAGATGTTCAGGATTGAGAGTTCTTGTATTTTTCCTTTGACAAGCTCAAAAGAGAATTGTCCCTCAGAGTCTCTTTTGATGACTTTGGGTTGAAAGTCAATTTTATCTGATATTAAAATGGTTACTCCAGCTTGTTTCCTGAGACCATTTGCTTGTAAAATTGTCTTCCAGCCTTTTACTCTAAGGTAGTGTTTGTCTTTGACCCTGAGGTGTGTTTCCTGTATGCAGCAAAATATAAGGTCCTGTTTACGTATCCAGTCGATTAGTCTCTATCTTTTTATTGGGGCATTGAGTCCATTGAAGTTAAGAGATATTAAGGAATAGTGATTGTTACTTCCTGTCATTTTTGACATTATTTTTTAAATTTGATTGGTTAACTTCTTTTGGATTTGATGAAAGGTCACTATTTTGCTTTTTCCAGGGTGAAGTTTTACTCCTTTTATTGGTGTTTTCCTCCTATTATCCTTTGTAGGGCTGGGTTTGTGGATAGATATTGGGCAAACTTGGTTTTGTCATGGAATATCTTAGTTTCTTCATCTATGGTGATTGAGAGTTTTGCTGGGTATAGTAGTTTTGGCTGGCATTTGTGTTCTCTTAGAGTCTGCATGAGATCTGCCCAGGATCTTCTAGCCTTCATAGTCTCAGGTGAAAAATCTGCAGTGATTCTGATAGGTCTTCTTTTATAAGTTACTTGGCCTTTTTCTCTTACTGCCTTTAATATTCTTTCTTTGTTTAGTACATTTGGTGTTTTGATTATTATGTGATAGGAAGTATTTCTGTTCTGGTCCACTCTGTTTGGAGTTCTGTCGGCTTCTTGTATATTCATGGGCATCTCTCTCTTTAGGTTAGGGATGTTTTCTTCCATAATTTTATTGAAGATATTTGCTGGCCCTTTAAGTTGTAAATCTTTGCTCTCATCTATGCCTATAATCCTTAAGTTTGGTCTTCTCATTGTGTCCTGGATTTCCTAGATATTTTGGGTTACAAGCTTTTTGCATTTTGCATTTTCTTTAACTGTTGAGTCCATGGTTTCTATGGTATCTTCAGCATCTGAGATTCTTTCTTCTATCTCTTGGATTCTGTTGTTCATATTTGCATCTATGTCCCCTGATTTCTTCCCAAGACTTTCTATCTCCAACGTTGTCTCCCTTTGAGTTTTCTTAGTTGTTTCTACTTATGATTTTAGATCCTGGATGGTTTTGCTTAGCTCCTTCACTTGCTTGTTTGTGCTTTCCTGTAATTCTTTAAGAGATTTTTGTGTTTCCTCTTTCATGACCGCAGCCTGTTGACCAAAGTTCTCCTGTATCTCTTTAAGTGTTTTTTTGTGTTTCCTCCTTATTGGCTTTTGTATTCTCCTGAATTTCTTTAAATGATTTTTGTGTTTCCCTTGTAAGGGCTTCTAACTTGTGATCCATTTTCTCCTGAATTTCTTTAAGTATGTCCTTCATGTGTTCCTGTACCAGCATCCTGACCAGTGATTTTAAATCCGAATCTTGTTTTTCTGGTGTGATGGGGTATCCAGGACATGCTGTTAAAGGAGAATTGGATTCAGATGCTGCCATATTGCCATGATTTCTGTTAGTGATGTTCCTGCGTTTGCCTTTTGCCATCTAGTTCTCACTGGTGTTAGTTGGTCTTGTCAATGCTGGACTCACCAGTGCAAACTCCCTCTTCCCAGGTGGCCTCTGGTGCACAGCTTACCTCCTGTACTGCCTGGAGACAGGGTGCTGTTGCCCAGGCTGTTTAGATCCCGAAGCAGACACCTGAAGACTCCTGCTGTGGCCTGCTGGATTCACCAGAGCACACTGACTCCTCCAAGGCAAGACATCTCTAAATAGTGTCACTAGCAGTAAAAAGCCTGGGATTTGTATGCTAGAAGCAAGTATGTTTTAATTCATGGCATTTCTGGAGTCAAAAGCTCATAAGCAATAGGGCGATGTAGATATGCCCAGAGAATAACACGATCTGAAAATAAAAGTGTTGTACTAGTGGAAAACAATTACTTTCTTTGTGATCCATTTACTTTCCAGAGAGTATACTTTGTATATTTTCCCCTTGAATAAAAGTATTATTGGGGATGGATGAAACAAACTTTACATAAAATCATTGGAGAATTTTGCTTCATGCTCCAGATTGTAGAAACAGTCCTGTGTACTTTAGAGACTATGATTTTGAGAGCTTATTCACCCAGTGGAAGGACTTTTGGTAGATAGATGTAGACAATGTGGTAGAAGTCTAATTGATCACAGGAAATGATTGTGACTTATGAAGAGTGAGATAATGTAATGTATTTCATATACCAGCATAACCAATATTACACATTTGAAGAGAAAGTGATATAAATTATGAGCCCTGTTTATGCCATATTATATTTTGTTAATGTGTTTTCCCTTAGCTACTGAATTTAAAGACCATTTTTCACTTTCAGGGAACTGAAAACAATACATATCCAGAGACCTCCAATGCTACTTAAAAAGGTTTCATTACATGATGCTAAATTCTGTAGGTCTCACAGATTTACAAAAGCATCTGAAGAAACAGTCAAAGTGTCATTTGGATTCTTTTAAGCAAAATACATCATGTATAGGTGAAAGAGGCCACTCCCAGAAAATCTGAGGCTGTTCATAATAAATCTCATTGGCAGTATAAGGCTTACTACATATGGGCTGTTATCCATGGACATTCTTGTGACTCGCACATAATTCAGGTTATTCTACTGCTGTAGATTATATGCTATAACTATATGATAAATTCTAATTATTGCTTATCAAATATGGATAAAGTAGGCTAAGATTCCACTGAAAGTTCTTTCCTACTAACCAGTGTTTGGAGTGCCAGAAGAATGCATGTAGCTTCCTCGAGAGAATTACCATGAATGACCCTGGCTAGTACGACATGCTAGATACTACATTTTAACTATTGCAGTCAAAACACACTTGTTTCACTAATGGCATGAGTGTTGTGGGAACAAACAACTACTTTCTAAATAGATGTATGGATGTTTCATAGTAAGAAAAATGTGTTTGCTATGCTAAAGTAAGAGGCAACCTCAGGCTAGGAAAATCATGGCCCAGAGATAGCCATAGATATTGCTTTACTAGGTGAATCTGATATGCCAGCCAGCTTGTCTTTTAAACATTTATGCTTATGACTGTGAATTATAGTTGCTGTTAGCAATAGTCAACAGAAAAATAATACAATAAGCTATAGCTACTAAAATCAAAGAAAAAAGAACTCAGGTTAAACTACTAGAAATGAGTACCTCAATCTTTGGCATAACATACTAGTAATCAACCTTCATTGAAAATAATCATATAACCCATAGTTGGCTTGGAATAATGTAGCTGTGGGTGTGGAAAGAATATTAAAGGAAAAAGAAGCAGCATAATAATTTGCAGTATAGGAGATTATTGTTGTTTTGTTGAATCAGAGTAGCTGTGGTCATCCATAAAACCCTCAGAAGAGTGGGCTTATCAATGTTTCTTTATTGTGTGAGAGGAGTTCCTAGATTTCTTAGGGTCATGAAGCTCATGAATCCCTCTTTTCCTTAACTTCACATAATATGCAAGACTTTGATTTAGGACACTTTATGAATAGACCATGGCTGACCGTGGCTCTCCAGAGGACTTTTCATCTACATTTCATGAGTTGCCAATTCTGTGAATGACTTACTGTAGTGATGCTTTCACGAATTTTAACCCATTCGTCGATGAAGCTTTACTCTAATGAACCTTCAGTTGAATAATCTCTGTTCTTATAAGTAGCTTCATGGCATGCTCATAAAAATAACAATAATGAAGGCATTTTCCATAAAGGACATACCTGGAATAATTTCTCTTTCTTTCAATACTGACTTGGAGTAAATAGTTATTTCTTTATATTTATTGAGGTTAAATAATTTAATAGGTGTCTTTGTAACTATGGATAAATAACTTTGAAGAGCATGTCTTTCTCTGGCTTTTTAATTTTCTCTATTTCTGGGCTGGTATGGTATAAGAAGCTATCTGTCCAAATGTTCCAGAGATCTAGTGTTAACAACCTGAAACATGTAAAAGTTTGACACAAATAAACCTTTTCCCTTTAAGTTATTTGACTCAAGTATTTTATCATAGTGGCAGGAAGATAACTGAAACAGTAGTCTTGGTTGACTTTTGAAGAGCTCCAAAAATTAGACAGAAGAAAGATTAAAATGGTTCATATTGTCTGTTCCTCTCGCATGCACTTATATTTATGCCTACAAAGAAGAAAATGACAATTGACCTGAATATAATGGTCGCTTTCCTTGGTCATACTTGTAGGCAATGGTTAAGCCTTAGTAATTGGATCAGTCTCTCATACTTGGTCATAAAAGAATTGTTTTATAGTTCATTTAATTATCAACTTGAGTTTACTACTAAATTATGGCAGAAAATTTAGGCCAAAATTGATTCAGTTTCACAGCCTTATACATTAATCTTTACTTGGTGGATAATAATGAAATAATATTTTATGTATCAAAACAGTGATGCCTGCATCACTATATGCATTTCGTACTGTATATTTACAAATATACATTTTTATCATTTTTAGCAAATATAAAATATTAGAATATACTCTATTCTAATATTTAATATTTCAGATTTACTCTTTGCTTTTCTTATTTTGCTTTTGCTGAAATGTCAGTTTCTCTGATAAAGTCTCAGTGGGGTACGTGATGGGCCAGAGCTCTTAGTCCAGGGATTGAAGTTTGTATAGAGACAGGAAATTAAAGATTTGCAGTCACTGGCAGATGTACTATCCTGTGCTGTGCTATGTTGTAATGTATTCTCTCTAAGTGAAAGTGTTTACAATTGACCACAAAGGAGTTTACACAAAATCACTTCAAAGTGGTTGTTTTGCCAGAGCTATCTATTTAGTTACTTATATCATCACTGTTAAGTTATGGTTCATTAGCTAACAAGTTGCTGCTGTCTTAATGTGTTATTCTGGTTAACCACATGTGTACCACATTGTTTAAAGATTTATCTGGCCCTATGGTCTTTGTTCCCTTCAGTAGGGCAGTAGATTTTCTATTACATATACCTTGATATGAGATATTTCCTAGACTCTGACTCTCCTCATGATTAATGTGAAGCTCTCATGGAGATAATCAATGTGGACAAGCAGAGAAAAGATCATAAAGGATTTCTAGCTTTTCTAATGGCTACATGATAAGAACTTGTGAAAAGAAGTCAACAGCCCTGAGAGGTAAGAAGGAAAGGTGGGAATGTATTCATCATAGGGATGAATAATTGTGCTTGTGGATATTTCTGAAAGATACATTAGCAAATTGGTTACATGGAGGTGGGAAAATAACTTAATATCTGTCGGTTTTCTATTTTATTAATGGTGCTGCTTTGCAACAAAAAGGGCTCAGGTATTAAAGTGGCAGTCATAAAGTAAAGATGACCTAAATCCAAACCCCCAGTTTCCAGTAAGAAGCCAAATATGATGATATACCTTGATTCTAACATGAAGAGAGAGGCACAGGAGTATCTATTGGGGGCTCACTGGTCATACAGATTATCCAAAGCAATGATTTCTGAATTCAGTAGTAGACCATGTTCCAAAAATAATGTGGTAAACTACAGAGGAAGAAACATGAAACTCATTATTAGTCTTCACATTTGTCTGCAATGTATACATACCCATATACATGTGTATATATATACTAACAGTACAAATACACAAAACACATACACACAACACATATACATAAAACAAAAATACACAAATACTGATAGAATTAGTATATTCCTACTTATTTTACCTTGCCTAAAAGTATTGTCTTATTAACACTTTCTTTCTTCTCCTCAATTCTGATTAAAATTTTATTTTTTATAGTTTTGGCCCCTGCAAAAAAGGAATTCACCTTGATCCAGTTCTACAGCATGGGAGTCTTCTGTCCTATTTCTAGAAGTTTAGTACAAAGGCAAGCCAACACTCAAGCATTCTGAGTTCTTATTCACTTTATTATTGCTACATAGCCACAAGCCAAACTGAGTGTGTATGGATGAATTTTAGTTTGCAAAATCTGCCCTTCCCTTGCTCAATATTTTTCCTTTTGATTTGTTTACTTGTGATTTCTTTTCAACTATCTGAAAATAGAAAAGATTTAGATAGGATTATATAATCAAAATAGATTACATAAATTAACCTTGACACTATCTTACCTTTGGTTTGGGTGTGAATGACTTAAAAAAGCAGTGATATATTAAACATTCGATAGGTATAATAACTCTTTGAAGCCCACAGGGCGTGCTATTAATTACATTTCTTGGACAATTCTTCCATGGAGTATAATTTACACATTCAGAAAAAATGATTTCATGCTTTCCTGTCATGCTAGTGTTAATGCTTGAGGTCTGCTTTGCTACTTTGAAAAGAAAACTCAGTTTCACTTGTGATGAGCTACAGAGATGAATGTGCTCTGTTCTGCCACAAGACATTGCAGGTTTCTTGACAAAGAGGCAATAAAAGTTTACTGTTTCCCACTCTTTCTTGCCCTACCATTTTGATATGTTTGTAGTGATTTGAAATGTTGGGATTAGAGGGACAGTACTGGTAGATGATAATGTATAGAAATGTTCTCCAACTTGAAATATTCCTTTCAGGATGGACTCACTTGTCTGGGAAAAGAAAAACCTTGTAAGACTTGCTAGGAGATCCAACCGAGATTTATAGAAGTAGCAAATGGTTACTTGAAGAAATTGGCCAGCAGGACCACAGAAAGGAAATATCTCATACTTTTGAATTGTCTTTTGGGGATCGCCATCCAAGGGCTTTTCTATGAAGTCTGGGCTGTTGAGCCATCTCAGCTTTGATACTGGCAAGTAACTTCTCACCCACACTCATTAAACTAATCCTAATAAACTCACGCGTTCACCTAGCTAGACTTTTGTGCATTTCTTACTTTTATTCCATTCCTAAACTGAGTGCACCCATGTCCTATCTTCCCAGGAAGACTCTCATGTACCAGAACATCTTCCCTCAAAAAAGAATGAGGAAGTTCCTGAGAGAGGCTTGCTATAAAATGAAAATTCATGATCTGGCCACACTATTCTGATTCATGTTTTGATATGGCATGCTTTCTTTCAGATACTCTCAGACATTCACTAGAGAGCCATTACCAGAGCCTGTACTGTCCTATTTGTACTTTTATTCTATGTCAGTGTGGGGTAAATACAGCTTGTTTGTTGATAATATTAGACTGCACCAGCTATTTTATCAATCTTGAAAACCATGCATTCTACATGACCCAGATTTATTTTCTGGTCTTAAAATTACTTACTCACATCCATATCTTATAACAATTTATATCTCATTTAGTACCAGCTATAATTTCCTAATAAGCATCCATTCTAGTTTCTTTTCATGTTATGTAATAATCCTGATTTCTCTCTATAGTCTTCACTGAATTAATAAAGTTATTCATATTTATGCCCATTTATAAATTTATTTGGTTGATAATTGTAAGGTTAATGACTTAATTTCTTTTACTATTGTTATAACTAAGAATATAAGAGAGCATATTCAAGAAAAGCATTTATTTTGACTCATTTTTGAAGTTGTACTCTATTATAGTATGAGAAGCCTGAGTCCATGACAACAAGATTATGAGGATGCTTAATCATATGTGAGCAAGCAGGAAGTAGATACACACAGAAAATGAGACTCCATTCTACATTCAAGTTCTCCCTCCAAGGCTTTAAGTCAAATCAGGTGTTCAAACATTAGCTTCTGCAGGGTTAAACAGTCAGAATTATATACTCATATTCTGCATACAATTGACCAAGATTTGGAAAATTTGGTGTAATTGGTATGAGAATGCTTTTTTGTCCAGATTTTATAAATTATTGAGAAAAATGTGCAATGACTAGAGATTGATGAATTAATATTTTATAATTTATTCACTAAGAAAATACATATTAAGAATGTTCTTTGCTATAATAAATAGTAATACACTGTGAACCTCATTTGCCGTGTAGTATATGTACACACATGCATACATACACACAAAAGTTTCAACAGCAAGCGTATATATATATATATATATATATATATATATATATATATTCTTATGAATATGCATATGCATGCACAAGAATATGTATTGCTAGTTTATTTCGCAAAATATTTTCAAATATTAAAATTTAGAAATTAGATTGAAGGAGCAATTTTAACTGTATTTTGTATTAGGAATGAAAGGAAAAATTCTGTATGTTGTTAAGTAAATACATAAAAAAGCCTGCTTTACCAGTGACCCATCCTATAGCCCTAAGTACAGTATCCTACCCAATGCATTGCCCTAACCTAGCACCCAGGAGATGTGAAGACTCTACCAGTTATATCACTAGCAGCCAGCAGTCCACCTATTCTGGTCACTGAACACCTCTCCCCACCAAAAGTAAACACACAAAAAGGAGTAGATGGAAGACAATAATTAAACTGAGAGCTGAAATCAATAAAATAGAAATGAGAAGAATAAAATGAATTGATGAAACAAAAAGGTTCCTCTTTGAGAAAATCAACAAAATTTATAAAAGCATCTATAAAAAAATAGATAATTTTTCAGATAGGTTCTACTTGCTAAATTGATTAGATAATATAAACAATTAAAATGGACAAATAACCCCTGTGGAAATATAAGCAACCACAAGACGTCTCCCACAGCAGATTCTGATGGAAACACCAACAACTGACCCAATTTGATACCGATCCCATGGACAAGCAGAAATCCTTAATACTATTGATGATTCTCTATTATGCTTGCAGAGAAGAACATTCTGTCTTCTAATACAATCACAGACCCTCACAGCTAAACAGTTTATGGAGCTTGGAGACTAAGGTAAGAATTGGAGGAAGGATTGTAGGCCCACAACGGGATGGGAACCACACCTGAATAACAACAGAGTCAAGGAAACTGGATCCTTGAGGCCTTCAGAGTCTGAAACATCAACCAAAGAACATAATCAATTCTGACCTAGTTTTCCCTGTATATATATAACAGATGTGTAGCTTGGTCTTCATGTAGTTCCTGAACAACTGGAGCAGGGATTATCCCAAAAGCTTCTGCCTGTATGAGAGATATATTCTTCTAGCTGGGCTTCCATTTCTGGTCTCAATGGAGAGGAAACACCTAGCTTTTCAGAGACTTGAAGTGAAATGTTGAGCAGGATATCCAGGGATATCCCAACCAATCAGAGGAGAAGAGGAGGGGAAAGGGAAGGATTGTGGGAGAGGCTTACTGGGAGAGGGGCAGGAAACAGGGTGTAAAGAAAATTAAAAGGAGTCTCACAATTATGACTAAATAGGTTACATCCCAGTGATAGATGGTTCAATAAACAATAATCTGCCAATGTAATCCACAATATTAACAAACTGAACAACAACAACAACAAAAAAAAGAAAAGCAAAAGCATGATCACCTCATTTGATGATGAAGAAATATTTGACAAAATCCAACACCCATTTATTATAAAAGTTTCAGAAACAGTAGGGATACAAAAGATCATACCATATATAAGAAAGGCAATTTACAGCAAGAGCATAGCCAATATTGAAGTAAATGGATAAAGGAATTCCAGTAAAGTTAAGAAAATGACAAGGAAGTATTTTCTCTATATATCATTCAACACAGTACTTGAAGTTCTAACTAGAGTACTAAGACAACTGCAGATCAAGGAATTAAAAATTCATAAAAAAGTTAAAGTATTGCTATATCCATATAGTATACATGAGCAACTCCAAAATTTCACCCTCCGTGAGAAATTGGAATACAAGACAAACTCATATATCAATATTCCTCCTGTATATAAATTACAGACTTAGAAAAAGATCAAGGAAACAACACCCTTCACAATAGTCACAAATCATAAAAAACATGGGGACCACTCTAACCAAGCAAGGAAAATGCTTGTATTATAAAATCTTCAAGTTTTTGATGAAACAAATTGAAACAGGTATCAGAAGATGAAAAGATTCCCTATAGTCATCGATCTGTAGGATCAAATAGAAAAAAATGGCTATCCTTAAAAATGCAATCTACTGGTTAAATGCAATCCTTATCAAAATTGTTTAAACAACATGCAATGACAATGTTCAGCTACATATGGAAAACCCAAAACATAGAATAGCTAAAAGAGTTCTGAACAATAAAAGAATGTCCATATATATATCACCATCCTGACTTCAAAAAATAGTAAGAATAAGAGCTCCATGGTACTGGGATCAAAACCGACACATTCATCAATGAAATGGAATCAAAGACCCAGACATAAATTCACATACCTACTGATACCTGATTCTTTGTATATAAAAACAGCTAGAAATACACAATGTGGGGAAAAATCACCTTCAACAAATGGTAGTGTGTTAATGATATCTGCACGTAGAAGAATGCAAATACATCCATTTCTACCAACTGCTTAAATCTAAAATCCAGTGGATAAAAGTCTTCAACCTAAAACCAGAATTCATTAACATAGAAGATTACTTCCTGAACAGAAAATTGATAAGACTGTCACTGAAATCAACAATTAATAAATAGAACCATATTAATAGGACAAAACAGTAGCATACAGAATGGGAAAAGATTTTCACTAACTATATCCTATAAAGTTCTAACAACATATGTAAAGAACTTAAGAACATAGATTAACCAAACAGTAAAATTAAAGAAGAGAAGAGAAGAGAAGAGAAGAGGAGAGAGAGAGAGAGAGAGAGAGTTTTCAATATGGGAAACTCAAAACATCATTATCATAAAGGGAAATGCAAATCAAAACTAATTTGAGATTCCATCTTGCACATTTCTGAATGGCCAAGATCAATAACACAAGTGACTTGACAGCTCATGTTGGAGAGGATGTGAAACAACACTCTTCTGTTGCTGGTGGTAGTGAGAAAACTCAGCTCTATGAATATTGAGCAAATGCCCAATGAACACTCAGTCTTACCACCAAGGAACATGCTCAACTCTATTTATATTGGATTTATTAATAATAGCCAGAACCTGGAAATAAGCAAGATGTTCCTCACCCAAAAAATGGATGAAGGAATTTTGGTATACATCCATGATAGAATACTATTCAGTTGATGAAA
This sequence comes from Apodemus sylvaticus, assembly GCF_947179515.1. Lineage (NCBI taxonomy): Eukaryota > Metazoa > Chordata > Mammalia > Rodentia > Muridae > Apodemus > Apodemus sylvaticus. The sequence continues at coordinate 6,155,550 of NC_067483.1, read as the reverse complement.
ATAGTGACATCATGAAATTTGTATGCAAATGGATCAAACTATTAAAAAATATCATCCTAAGGGAAATATCCTAGAAACAGAATGACAAACATGGTGCATACTGACATATAAGTGAATATTTGTTGTTAAGCAAATGTTAATCATGCTAAAATCTACAGATCGAGAAATATCAAGCAAAAAAAAAAAAAGGATGACACTATGAAGAATGCATAAATCTCCTGGGGAAGATGAAGTAGAGTAAAATTCATGAGTGAAATGGGGGCATGTGGGAATGGGACCATGAGGTATCAGTTGGAGTAAGGAATGGAAAAAGAGACTATGAATAGAGATGACTGGTAATAGGAGTAATTTATTTGTTGGGTTTTGTGGGACATGAAATCCTTCCTAGTTCAACACAATCTCCCATGACTATATGAGGATGATCTTTAGGATGACACCTAGTAATGCAGGATCTTGCCATTCTTGGTTGCCACACAAGACTTCTAGTGGTAGAATTGGGACATGAATTAAACCACAAAATATTTGAACTAAAATCTATCCTGCCTGAAAGATATGCTGGGACAATGAAGGTCCATATCCTTTGGGAGTAGCCAGTCACTGACTGGAATAATGTGAAGAAAACACCATGAGATGTGGCTCTACATGAACAGGAAGTATAGGCTCGATATCTTTGAGATCAATGATGGAAAATATCAATAAACTGTCCCCTAGTGACATTTATTCTCACATACAGTGATGATTGTCTAACCATCACCAAAGAATTTTGCTGGCAGGTTATTGGAGTAGATGTAGAGGCTTTACCCAAATATTAGGCAGAGATATAACACAATAAAAGATTTTCATTAGGTCTGTTACCTTGGAAAGTATGAACACTTGTCAAACATAATTGTGGCAAAATCATAGATTACTGCCTACACTGATGCTGATAACTCACTTACAAACTTCTCCAGCTTCTTGTTCCCAATATGCATGGTTCCTGACTTGCATATTACTTGGCTATTTATAGGTAGTTTAGGAGTTGTTATACCACTGTATACACAGAAACTTTATTATGTCCCATACTGTTCTAGTCTGGCTATCCCCTCTCATATTTCCATTTGAATTAGTGTTCCTTCAAGGAAGAATGGGCCACATTCTAATTTTTAAACAGTTTATTTGATGTTGGGGCTTTGTCTTATTTTATAGAGTCCTTTTCTAGCAATCACAAGTCCCAGGGTATGATCCCTAGCCTTTGATTTGATAAACGTAAAAGTGAAATGAAATATGAACTATATAAATGTGAGCAAACTGGTCACTTAGCAATATTGAATGTTCTAGCAAGCTTGTGTGTGAGGTTGACCAATTAATGACCTGAGAGAATATTGTACTGGCTTTGAGAGCATTGTGAATTACTTCCACACTGCTGGGAAAAAATATTTGACAAAAGAAACTTCAGGATATTAAAAATTCCTTAGATTCACAGTTCTAAGGTACTGTCCACCACAGGGGGGATGGCATGGCTGCAGGAACATGAATCAGCTGGTCATATGACATCCACAGTCAGGAAGCAGAGAGGGCTGAATTATGATATTCATCTCACTTGCTCCTGTTTTTTACTCACCCCGGATCCCAGATCATGCAATGATGTTGTCTATATTTCATGTGGCTCAGAATTGATTATAGTCAAAGCATGCATTTGTATTCCTGGGAACCCTGTAAGGCAGTAAACCCACTGCTCTCATCTGCTTTGGATTAGCTTACTCTAGGGATTCATATGTCTGAATTCTATTCTTTTTAGAGTTGAGGTAAATACTCTCTAAGTCATTCTGTGATTGGACAAAAGCTTCAATTTTAATGATTTATTTTCTATTTATGCATGTTTGCATGCCTATATATACATCCACCAAGTTCAGAATTGGTATTCTTAGAGACAACAAGATAAAATTTGATTTCCTAGAGCTGGAATTAAATACAGTTTTGATCCACCATATGGGTGCTGGTAACTGAACTTAGCCCTATGCAAAACAAGTAAGCCCTCTTAATTGCTGAGCATATCTCCAGTCCAATTTTATTATTTTTGTTTCACAGTTACTTTCTGCAACTTAGCCTCCATAAATTGTTCCTTCTGGAAGTCTGGCTTTGTTCTTTATGAACTCCTTCAGCTCAAAGAGAATATAACACAAAACTCCAGAAGCCACACAAACACACAGCTTCTAAACTTTCAAGAATGTCCTAAGTACTTGATGAGCCTATTAAACCTTGGAAACCTGTATATATGAACTACTTTTAAGGATGAAAGAATGGTAAGTTCAAAGTATTTCTAAGTTAAAAGAATTAGTTCAAACATGGTTGGCCAACTTAAAGAGATCCTATCTCAAAACCACACCAAGGAGTACTGGAAATGTAGCTCAGGATTTAGAACTTGGTTAGAATAAGCAATGTCCTAGACCTAGTTCTCAATACCAAAATAAAAAATAAATAAATAAATAAATAAATAAATAAATAAATAAATAAATATCTTGGTTGATTACCATCAGAGATCATGATTATGTAGTATTTAATGGTTAGCATTATTGTGTAACCACAGAAACCCAAAATAGTCATTTATTTGTCAGGAAGTGTGACATTTGTGTCTCATGTTGGATTTAAATATTGTTGGAGGAAGAAGGTTCTGTAAAAGAAAATACTAGCTTGTCTATTGACAAAGTCAGCTGAAGTTACAGTCTGCTAAATATATGCCTTTATTAGTAGTATATTAGTAGTAGTAGTAATATTTTATTAGTTTTAGTATTATTAGTATATTGTTAGGATATTAGTAATATGTGAGAATTTTCAATTAGATGGATCTACATTTGTATTCTAGTTCCTATTTTTATTGATAGCTTTTAATAACTTAATTTCTCTTAGCTGATAAATAGCCATAGTGTAGGTAGAAAGAATTAATCATGCTGTAGAACTCACAAGGATAAGGTAATCAAGAATTATGCATGAATTACATAACCAGTTGCTATGCCAAAAGGGACTTAAAAAGGAAGAGATTACTTTGGTTCACAGATTGAAGAGAAGTCAATTCAAATTGGAGATCGTGTGGTGGCAATAGTAACACTAGTGTGGTAGCTCAAGTATGAGGGAGCTGAACATATTACTTATGAAGTCAGAAAGCAGAAAGATGAATGTTGGTGCTAGGCTTATGTTGTTCTGTTTATTTATGACCTTAGCCAGTTGAATGGCATTTTCAGATGTAATCTTGCCATCTCAGTGAAACCTCTTCAGAAATGTCCTCTCTGATAACCACAGAGATTTGTCAGCCAGGTTGAGTGTGAGCTCTTTAAAGTTAACAATCAAGTTCACCTTCTCTGGTCATAACCTGAGTCTTCTTGGCTTTTGGTAGATATGGATTTGGGCTAAATATTACTGGTTTTACCATAAGTGACCTTATCAGCAGTGGCTTATACCTAAGTATGATGCATGGCTCCCTTTGAGTGTTACTGTAGACATCTACAGTATGAAATTGGATTAATTGCCAGCATTTTGTGGGGAGAATAAGGAATGCTGGCTGCTTTGCAGTTGTGGGACTTAGGGAATACATGAAAGACAGTGTATCTGATTTATGGGTAAGGGCAGAATTTCTATTTCTATCTGGTATATTTTAGCTCTGATATAATCCACATTAAGTGCCCAATATTGGTGCCTTTGTTTATTGCTCATGGCCTGTCCCTGCTCTCTACCTACATGGCAAAACAAAACAAAACAAACAAAAACAAAAACCATGTAAAAGATTCGTGTTTTTTTGCTCCTGTTTTCCAAATAAGCTAATTGGTTATATTATATTTTTTAATGAAACTTTGTTGTTATTAATTTCAGTTACCTATGTTGCAAAAGTACTATAGGAACTGCTTGTTTTCCATGAGGGAAGTTTAGATCAGGTAAGAACTCCCTTTACTTCTTTGAATGTTGAATATTGAAGTACATTAGAATGGTAATGGTTTGATATCCAGTTTAGCCAGCTATGTTATGAAACATGTTTATTTGAGGAACTAAGTAGCTAAATTTCTCTTTTGATGGAAGAAATGTTCCCTGCTTCACAAATCTGGATTATGCAAATAAAGCATTTCCCTATCTTTGTGCATGCTGCTTTGTGAATTTGTGTAGAACTGTAATTTACATTACTGTATGTAATTCAAAATGTTATAATAACATAGTAAATAATATATGTGTACAATAATATGTACTATAAAAATAAGCCATAATAGTGTTATATTACTCTAATACAAGTAGAAAAGTGATAGTTGTTCATTTTATCATCAGTTTTTGGACGTCTCTTCATCGTTTATGCAGCTGCCATAAGAAACAAATATTTATGTTTTCTGTGGCTATGGTAAATTTGCTAGACATAAATGAGAATCTTAGATGAGAAAAACTTAATTTGGCTTTCAAATGTAGGTCATATTATATCAGTGGTCATACCACACAGCAGCCATGGAAGAAACATGAGTAGAAACCATGAAGGAATGAATCTTGTTAGCTTGTTTGCACATGCCCATCCTGTCTTCATAAATAGTAAAGAGTCACTACCCAGTTATTGTGCTACTCTCTCTAGGACCCTCCTGTGTCAAAAAGTAATCATGATAATCCCCACACATATGAACACATTTTGATCTGATCAGGACAATGTTGTTTGAGTCTTTCCCCTCAAACATATGCTATGTCCAGATAACAGAGAAATATAACCAGGATAGAAATCATACTTGATGTTTTTCATTCATATTTCTTCTTCCTGAAGTGGATATTTCAACATTTTAAGAAAACTGATAAAGAGATTTCGTTCACTCAAATCTTTATTGCTCCTTCTCTGAAAATGTCGAACCTTGCTCCAAAGAAAACTTGATAAGAGATAAATTTCTGAAGCCACTAAGAGAAAGATCTAGATCCCTGTCCCGTCTTTTACTACCAAAGAGAAGTATGCACTCAGGCATATCATTTCCTTAGGAAGATAAACAGAGGAAGCCAAAGTTCCTGATTGCTCTGATTGGCAGAAAGATCTCTACCTGTTGCTGTTGCTATCATCCCTTATCAGGTTGTCTCTAGTTCCTCTACTGCCCCTATTCAGTCTTTAGCTAAGCAAGGATGATTAAGGTTACAATTATTATTGGCTCTTATGCCTGTATTTCATTTACTGTAAACATGAATTCAGCCATTATTTTGAAGTCCATCTCCCTACAATCATGTTTAACATAGCCTAACTACTTGTCTTTTCACTATGTTCGGACAATAGAAATTAACTCTCACACTTGTGGTATTAAAAGATGGGGCCCTTGAGACATGATTAGGAAAAGAAATTCTTTTTTAGAAAGGTTTAAAACCCTGTTCATACATTTTTGACCCATTAATTATGTCAAATTCAGATAAAGAGGCATTCTACTGAGTAGTACCTTTCATACACCAAGTATAACAGCACTTTGGCTTTGGTTTTAACAGATTTTAAGATAATAAAATAAACTTTGCTCCTTACAAAATGCACTTTAACATATTTTGTTATAATAAAAGGAATGATGTAATCAACATGCTTACTATAGTTCTCTTTTTTATAGTGAACTAACTTATAAGTAACTTATAATTACTTACTTGTACTATATGTATCATTTATTTTCACTCCCATTATCTATGTGTGTAAGGTTCTTTCAACTATGGGAAACATGAAGCTTTTTTCTTTCTTTGCACTACTGCAGTGTTTCACACCTTGTGGGGTGTGAAATATTTGGGGACTATATATTAGTTATCCCTCGTATGGATACTTATATTACAAATCATAATGGTAGCAAAATTAACAATGAAATGGTTTTTATGGTTGAATGTCACAACAGCATGAGGAACTGTATTAAAGTGTTGCAACATTAAGAGGGTTGAGAACCACAATCCTTTGGGTCAGGTATTAGCTATAGTTTCTAAAGTTTAACAATTTCTCTGTCATTTGTTGTCCTATACCCATATCTGTCAAATTTTTGGCAGAGCTGGAATGCGGAAGTAGGCTGTATGTCAGTCATTTGGGGAAGAACTCTGATTTTTTTGCTCCACATTCTTCTGAGTTCAAAACATGGTCTTGAACAGCGGTCAATGAGAAGAAATTGCAGTGCATTCAGTGTGTTAGATCTTTAGAAATTCTCATAGTTGCAGACCTATAAGCTTATCTTGAAGGTTTATAGGATCAAAGAAAAATGTCCACATATATTGAATTAACTTTCTTTCTAAAAGGGCTTGAAAGATTGACTATTTTCCTTGTTGCTACATCAAATACACAGCAAGAATTACCTTGAAGATGGAAAGCTTTTGCTGCCTCAGAGTTTGAAGGATACAGAGCATCATAGTGGGAAATTATTTTAGGAGTGTGAGTTGGCTAGCAAGCTGCATCTTCTGAGAGAAAGCATAGAATAAACAGGAAGTAGAGTGGAAAATCAGACATAGAGTGCAACACACAGTCACCAGTTTAATCTAGACAAGGTCAAGGTCCTACAGGTTCTGTTCACCCAAGAGCACAATCAGATACTAACCAAGTTTTCAAATAGCTGAGATTATGGTAGAATTTCTCATTCAAATTAAAACACTGCGACATGAAAAAGTATAAAATATTTGAGATAATATATAATCCATTGTTTGATATAATGACTGGGATTTTTCATCTTAAATCAGATACAATTAACATTAATTTACTAATAGCCAGCACTCTGAGCCAGCAAAAGCTTTCCATCTTTAAGCTTTATATATATATATATATATATATATATATATATATATATATATATATATATATATATATATATATATATCAGAGAAGAGCTTGCATTTGAGAAGTAAAAATATTATTTTAAAACTTATGTGTCCCTCAATTATTGTGTGACCCCAGAAGTAACATTTACCTCACTGGATACACAATAACCTCATCACTGAAAACAGGGGACTGATAATTTTCAAGTCAGATGAAGCATACTAGAATGATTTAATGAAAACTACAATGTTGCTTTGAATGATAAAAATGATAAGGTTTACATTAATGGAACCCTTAGAAAATAAAGGCTAGGGTAGGAAGGGTTATATCTGGATGTGAATTGGAAATGCTACTCAGATGTTCAAGTAGAGATGCTAAAAAGTTAGTTGTGTAAGTATATCTAGGATAACCCCAAGCCCTAGAATGAACATTATAATTTTAGTTCCATTTGCATACAGATTATATCTGAAACCTGGAGAATTGATGGAATAATAAATAAGGTGACTTTAGAAACGGTAAGATAATGAGTTTGAGAATACTTCAGATACAATCTTCAGTCCTGTCCTGAAAATCCATGAACCCACTACCCATAATTTTACGGTGTTGACCTGGAGTAGGTTGGATAAGTTAGGAAAACATGGGACTGAAATTGCATTCAAAGCTGGGTGGTGGTGATGCATGCCCTTTTCCCCAGCACTTGGGAGGCAGAGGCAGGTGGATCCAAGCAGAGGTGGTTCTGGAACTATACAGAGTGAGTTCCAGGACAGCCAGGGCTACACAGAGAAACCCTATCTCGAAAAACCAAAAACCAAAAACCAAAAAATAAGAATAAATAAATATAATAAAAATAAAGAAATCCTATTCAAGAGAAAAGGCCCTTCATGCTAAAGTCTGGTTTTCACCCTTTAATGGCAAATGAATTAATATTTAGATACCACAGATAAAGGCCAATGCCCACAGAGACAGTCCATACTTACCTAAGGACACTTCCAAGAGAAATATCCAAGAAAACAAATAAACTGGGAATCCTTAGACCAAAATGATTCATAAACTTTCAGATGCTTTAAAGTCTCTCATTGATAAATTCAAAGAGTATCCTTCATATATCCACCTGTTTCATCATTGATCTAAACCTCTGCTCCCTTAAATTCCTTATTTCAATTTGCATGAATTATTTCTTTAATTGTGAAAATATCCTAATAAAATAAAGTGAGAAGGAGCTTTAATTTGTCCCCCAGACTGAAGGTACTGTTTTTCATGGATAGAGATGTAGCAGCAGAAGGGTGAAGTGTCTGATTACATTAAATCCACAGTCAGGAAGCAGAGACAGAAATGCTGTTGACCAGCAGACTTCCTGCTTTTTCTTTAGTCAAGGTCCTTCAACCCATGGAAGAAACTACTCACATTTAGAGTGGGACTTTTTAACTCGGGTACCATGGTCTCGGAATTTCTATGCCTGGATACTTGATTCCATGGTGACTCTAAATCTCAAAAAGTTAAACAATTAAGTTAGCCATTATACAAAGCATATATATATATATATATATATATATATATATATATATATATATATGAATTGTCTATCTATCTATCTATCTATCTATCTATCTATCATCTATCTATTAATCCACCCATCTACCTATTATCAAATTTTCCTTAATGAAATGTATATCAGGTATCTTTAATCAGTCTATAAATCACTATATATCATTTATCAATCTATCATCTCTATGTACACTGTCTGTCAATTTAGGTCAGTGTTCAGCTTTCAAAACCTTATAGTGTCTGTTCTGTGTTCCACTCCTTGATCTTTCTACTTTGTGTACCACCATAAAAGAGAGCTGCTTACTTTTGTGCACTGAATTATCAGCATGTGGAGTATCTGTTATTAGTTGTTGAGTATCTGTTTCTTCTAGTTAAAGTGTTCCATCTTGAAAGGAGGAAGTCACCAGATTAAACTTTGAAAACAAAGAGAACTTGAGAAATTGAAGGAGCTAAAAGAGCAACAGGATTCACAAGATTCTCTGCCACAATTGGGACTTGTTTAATAGAGCATACAGGTTGTGCAGAGAAGTTCAGGCATGCAGCAGGAATAAATTATCAGGTGGGTTTTCTTGTAATGCTTTTTGTATCTCTGCTCTCATAAGTAATTCTAGTAAAATCACTGGTTTATTAACACAGACTCTGGTAGAAGAGGGAATCCTCTACCTGAGATGAACAGATAGGAATTTATTCATATGTTTCTGAGGAAATGTCAAACAACAGAGTAAATATATTTTTAATGTTGACATGTCATTGTAGTGGTCTGATAACATCAAATAGTTCTGTGGCATTTTACAAATAAAGATAGAGTTACAAAAGCTTAGACCTTTTCTCATTTGACCCTTTAATGTTAACAGCCCTCTAATACAAACATCCACAACAAACTGCATCCAGGTGCTCTTAGATCTACATGCTTGTTTCAGCAGATTTTACAATGTCTCTCACACCACTTTGAGTATGAAATGTGTGTTTCCCAAACAAGTTTGGAGGTTGTGGTCACATTCAGGCCACACAAGGTTCTGCTCCTTGTCTTTCAGATCTCATAGGAAAAATGAATTATCCCCATTTAAAATGATAAATAACACAATGGCAAATGGTATTTTATTTAGAAATATACTGTCTTACCTCTAGATGGGAGCTTGACAGACAGTGCTTGATTCCCTATGATTTCTTCTCCTACTTCCACATATGCTTATGTACTGAATTAAATTCCATTAGCTTGAAGGACTGCCTTTTGCTGATCTGTGTGAGGGAAACCTTAACGTTTCATGTAGGAACTTATTGAATCTTGGGGGCAGATTTTCATCGAGAAAAATTGGCCCATTTTGCCTGAATTTGGAAATGTAAGACAGATAGCATTTATATGTACTAGTGTAATGAAAGACAGAATTAAAGACTCCCTTTTCTTTGTATAAGGGAGTCTCATAATCCAAAGTTGCAAAGACTGTAATTCTCTGTCTGTATGTCCCTAAAATTATGTCCCATCAAAATGCAAATAGTATCCCCAGGGGCTCATTAGACAGCTTCACTGACTGGGATTGCCAGCTTGCTATCTTCTAGCACACTGGTTTTCATTCTCTGGTTTTGTACAAGCCCAATGGTCTTCTGCTACAGTCATAGACAATGTGACTCAAACTTTTCCCTCTGTCAGCTCCCAATGTGAACATGTAGGTGGAAAAAATTGCTTGTTTTCTTTGTATTTCCCATGTATTTTCTTATTACTGATAAAATAACGCTTTTCATATATAAGGATTTTTATTGTCTTTCACCTGTATGATATACATGTATGGTCATTTTCTTTTTTATGCATGCATGCCATTGTAAGTATATGGATTTAAGAAGACAGTCATGGTTATGGTCCTCATTGTGTACCTCATTTGGAAACTGCTTTTTTGTTATTTGCCTTAGCATGTACCAGGGTAGCTGACCCATGAACTTCCAGGAGTTGTCCTGTTTTGCTTCATATCATGCTGCAAGGACACACTAACATACTGAGCTTTTATGCCTTTTATTTCCCTTACCTGGAAATAAAATTATAACTCAGATCATCTTGTTTGAATATCAAATATCTTACCCACTGTGTCATCTGTTCAGAACATATATGTAATCAATTTAAACATAAATATTTATATCTAATAATCCATATGTTGCTATAGGAGAAAAAGGGTAGATCAGTCTTCTGTGACTTGATAAAATGTGAGACATTTGGGATTATTCTTATGTTTGTTTGTAGGCTTGGTACTTACAAACAATTACTTCTGTGTCATGGAATCAAATGGCAAATATGGAAGGTTTGAAATAAGGAATAAATCATCCAGGTAGACTATGGCACATAGAGGCTCTAAGTATCTCACATCAAGTCTCCAAGACACTGTTTCTTCACTTAGGCAGTTACAAGCAAAAATGAGAAACAGGACAGAATGGGCATGGACATTAAAAGATTTAATCTCTGTATAAATAGAAATCAGATGTGGTACAAAGAAAGTAAGGTTTGACTTGGTATTAACTGGAATAAAAATAACCCATGTCCTCAGACTTCCCTGTACTGAGGGAGGATGAAACTGTATCCATCCATTTTTACTATTTTTTCCCAGGAAATTCAGAAAGAGAGGTGTAACCTAGTATATGACATTCTTACTGTTTAGGAATTTTGTGTAAAATGCTATGAAGAGCTGAAATGATAGTTTAATTGTAAAAGTTTTCTCATCAGCTTATCTCCTGAGCACTTGAATCCCAGCTGGTGGTCCTATTTCTGAAAGTTGTTAGACTTTTAATAGGTATAACATGACTGAAGGAAATGAGTCACTGGGGTGGATCATGAGGTTATATAACCTAACACCATTCCGGTTTACCTACTGCCTCCTAACTACAGACAGAAGGTGAAAAGCCACCTCAGATTCCTACAGTTGTGTTATTTTTTAATTAGATGTATTCTTTACTTACATTTCTAATGTTGTCACCTTTCTTGCCCCCCCCCAAACAAATCTCATAAGGCATCTCCTTTCTCTCTCTTCCCCAGTCAACACTCTCCCTCTTCCCTGTCCTGGTCTTTCCCTACACAGTGGCATCTTTATTTTTTCCATGGTTGATTGTATCCACTATTAAACTGTGAACCAAAATAAATCCCTCTTCCTTTGTGTTGCTTCCAGTATTGTATTTGGTCATAGCAAGAAAGAGCCACAAAGGTCACAGCCCCAAATTTGTTCACATATCCTCTCCATGTTCTTTCTACTTATGGCCCATGATTATTTTCTTAGTGATTTCAGTTACCAAATCCTTAACAAAAAGTAAGCCAGAGGAGGAAACAGTTTATTTGGCTTATCCTGCCATGTCTCTGGCCATCACCATGGGGAAGTCAAGATAGAAACTCAAGCAGCTAGTCTCATCACACCTACATTTATGATCTCAGAGAATTAAGTGTACACCTGCTATCAATCCCTGGGTTCCAGCTGATGTTCTTCACTCTTACACATCCTAGGTCCAATCACCCATGAAGTGCTGCTTCCCACAGTAGGGTGGGTCTCTGTACCTCAATTAACAGTCAAGACAATCTCTCCACAGATATGCATACACTCTTTCCAAGTAATTCTTTGTTGTGTAAAGTTGACATATAAAATGAAAATACACACCTACTAAGTATGAAGGTGGTAGTACCCTACATTAACCTAAGTCATGGTAAAACATATACCTCAGATTACAAATCTTTCATATCATGTACAACAACCATGTTGCTTAGGAATGGAAAAAGAAATATTTTCCCCAAACTCATTAAATTCATTCTACACAGCATGTTTATTTTCTCTTTCCATATTTATTTATTTTTGATAATTATTTTCTACAGTAGAATCTGCACTATGATTCTGATTGTATTGATGGTGCACTTAAACAAATTAAAAGAAACAATTTTGTGTGTCTAGGCAGGTTTGCTAAGTTTCAAATTGATTCTGCATTGTGTAAGTTTCCAGGGAACATTGAATCAGCTTTGAGAAAGGTGTCAAGCAACTATTCAGAACTCTACAGGGCTATGTGCTTGGGTGTCTGCATAAGTGTCAATTTACAAATTCATCTATATAGAAGACATTTTTGTATTACATTATAATCCTATTCTCACAAAATATAAAACAAGTTGGAGAAATTTGATTTTAATTGTTGTAAAAGCTCTGGCTGTAACACAATTATTTGCAAATTAAGTCACTATTCTGGAGTTTTTCCATTTGTTGTCAAATTAATTAGCTCTTTGTAATAACCATAGCTGGCACATCTCATACTCCAACAGATGGTAAGAACATATTTCTGCTAACACTCAGGTAGTGATTTTTATCTGCAATCACATCCATTTCCTAGAGACAAGGCACCAGTTCAGTTATTCTGGCATCTAAATAAAAAGTAGGAAAATAAATCTCTCGCCCAGCTCAACATACAACAGATTTTGGAAGCTGATGGTCCACCATAAAAGCATTATTTACTTGATAATGCTCCACCATACTTCTGTGAATTAGACCCAATAGACAAATCTCTATAAGCTTCAGGCCAATCTGGTGAATATAATTAGAACCCGGTGAGACTAGATATATAAGTAAGACTCTGCACATATGCACACCAAAAGACAAATAATAAGGAGGATTGGGGATGAGGAACAAGAGAAGGGTGATAGGAATAAAAAGGAAGGATGAAATGAGCAGATAAAGAGAGTTGAAAAATGGACAATTCCTAGGTTTGTGGCAAGGGGCAAGTCAGACTATGTCCTCCTTCAGTAGCCTCTACTGTCACTGTTGATATATATGAGATGCTATGCCTCCTTCCAAAATCCTGACTATGTTTGTTTCTCTCTGATGGAAACTAACACTTTTCACCAGGTTCCTGAATTCTAGCAGAATAGTAGGCATTCTAATTCTTGTTCCACAAGGAAGTTTATAGGACCAGAATTCTAGTGACACAGCATCACAAGCATATAACAAAGGACAAATAGTCCCCTCCTATCCACTTTCTTTAATCATCTAAGAAACATAATAAAATAATTTACTATGTTGTTAGTTTCTCTAACACTCACCTGCTACCTAAGACCAAAGTCTTGAGGTTAAGACCTAAGACTTGAGGTTAAGGCCTAGGGTTGAAAAAGAATGGATACTTCAACTTATGGCAGGTAACATGAAAACCTACACTCCTCTAAAACTGTTAATTATTATATTTATATACACTCCATTACGCCTTATGAGATACTTCTCAAAGTTCTTGTCATGTTGTCTGTCTCTACTGATGTAGAGCGCTCATCCTCACAGCACCTTTCCCAATATTGTGTTTTTTAATTGTTTTTTTTTATTAAGTAAGTTCTTTATTTACATTTCAAATGTTGGCCCGTGTCCTGAGTTTCCCCTGAAAATGTCATCTCCCCTCCCCAGTCACCAATTCACGCACTACCTGAATTCAAATGCACTGCAGCATTAAACCTTCACTGGGACCAAGGACCTCACCTACCTTTGATGTAAAACAAGGCCATACTCTGCTGCATATGCATCTGGAGCCATGGGTCCCTCCATATATACTCAATGGTTGATGGTTTTGTCCCTGGGAGATCTGGCAGTATTGGGTGGCTCATATTGTTGTTCCTCCAATGGCACTGCAAAACCTTTCATCTCCTTGGGTCCTTTCTCTAGCTCTTCCATTGGGGACCCTGTGCTCAGTTCAATGGCTGGTTAATAGTGTTCCCCTCTGTATTTGTCATGCACTGGCAGAACCTCCCACATGACAGGTATATCACACTTTGATCAACAAGCACTTGTTGGCATCCACAATAGTGTCTGGGTTTTGTTACTGTATATGGGATGGATCCCCAGGTGTGGCAGTCTCTGAATGTTCTTACTCTCAGTTTCTGCTCCAAACTCTGTCTCTGTAGCTCCTCCTGTGGTTATCCTCCCCCCACCCTTCTAAGAAGGATCAGAAGCTCCTCACTTTGTTCTCCCTTCTAATGTGATTCTTTTGATCTGTGAATATTGTCTTGTTTATTACAAGCTTCTGGGCTAATATCCACTTATCAGTGAGTGTATACCATGTGTGTTCTTTTGTGATTGGGTTACCTCACTCAGGATGATATTTTCTAGTGCCATTCATTCGCCTAAAATTTTTATAAATTCTTTGTTTTTAATAGTTGTGTAGTACTCCATTAGGAGAGTGTAACACATTTTTGGTATCCATTCCTCTGTTGAGGGACATCTGTGCTCTCTCCAGATTCAGGCTATCATAATGATGCTGCTATGAACATAGTAGAGCATGTGATCTTATTACATGCTGGAGAATCCTCAGGGTCAAAGCCTAAGAGTGGTATAGCAGGGTTCTCTTGCAATATTATGCCCAGTTTTCTGAGGAAAACTGAAATGATTTCTGGAGTAGTTGAACCAGCTTGCAATCCCACCAGCAGAGGAGGAGTGTTACTCTTTCTCCACATACTTGCTAGCCCCTATTGTCTCCTGAGATTTTGATCTTTGCCATTCTGATAGGTGTGAGGTGAAATCTCAGGATTGTTTTAGTTTGCATTTACCTGATAATTAAGGATGTTGAACATTTCATTAGGTCTCAGCCATTCTATATTACACAGGTGAAAATTCTTTGTTTAGCTTTGTATCCCATTTTTAATAGGATTATTTCATTCCCTGGAGTCTAATGTCTTAGTTCTTTATATACATTGGATATTAGCCCTTGGTCAGATGTAGGGTTGGTAAACATCTTTTCTCAATTTGTTCCTTGCCATTTTGTCCTATTGACAGTGTTCTTTGCCTTATAGAATTTGCAATTTTATGAAGCCCCATTTGTCAGTTCTTGATCTTAGAGCATAAGCTATTGGTGTTCTGTTTAGGAAATTTCCCTGTGTATCCATGTTCTCAAGACTTAACCAGGGACTGGTTCTTTGAGTAAATCAATGAGACAGATAAACCCTTAGCCATACTAACCAGAGAAAAAGAGACAGTATCCATATAAAAAATCAAAAATGTAAAAGGAGATATAACAAAGAAACTAAGGAATTCCAAAAATCATCAGTTCTTATTACAAAAGTTTATATTCAACACACCTGGAAAATCAGGATAAAACAGACAATTTTCTAGACAGCTACCAAAACCTAAAGTTAAATCTAGATCAGATAGACCATATAAACAGTCCAATAATCCCTAAAGAAATAGAAACAGTCATTGAAAGTCTCTAAACCAAAAAAAAAAAAAAAAAAAAAAAAATGCACAGGGCCAGTTGGTTTTAGTACTGAATTCTATCAGACCTTCAAAAAAATCCTAACACAAATACTCTTCAAACTATTCCACAAAAATAGAAACATAAGTAACACTATGCAACTTATTCCTTGAAGCCACAATTTATGCTGATACTAAAACCATACAAAGATCCAACAAAGAAAGTGAACTTCAGATCATTTTCCCTTAAGAATGTCTATGCAAAAATACTGAATAGCATTCTAACCAAATAAATCATCAAAAAGAACATTCACCTTGATCAGGTAGGCTTCATGCCAGGGAGGCAGGGATGGTCCAATATTTGGAAATCCATCAATGCAATACACTACATAAACAAACTAACAAAAAACCACATGCTCATTTCATTACATGCTGAAAAAGCATTTGACAAAATTCAGCATCTTTTCATTTTAAAAGTCTTGGAAAGATCAGGAATTCAAGTTTCATTTTTAAACATAGTAATAGCAATATACAGGAAACCAGTAGCCAACATCACACTAAATGGATTGAAACTTCAAGCAATCCCACTAAAACCATGGACTAGACAAGGCTGCCTGCTCTCTCTCCATATCTACTCAATATAGTACTTGAAGTTCTAGTTAGAGCAATTAGACAACAAAATGAATAAAGGGATTCAAATTGGAAAGGAAGAATTCAAACTGTTACTATTTGCAGATGATATGCTTGTATATCTAAGCGACCCAAAAAACTCCACCAGAGAATTACAACTGGTAAACCACTTCAGCAGAGTTGTTGAATATAAAATTAACTCAAACAAATCAGTATCCTTCCTATATCAAATATTTTGTTTTTATAGTATTAGTATATATCCTATTAGATCACTTACCCAAAAGTACTATCTCTCCCAATGTCCACATTTAGTACCACCCAGAGACATTTCATGAACAGTCTTGCATTACATTTTATGATATAAGTACTTTTTTCTTTCCAAATTAAAAGCTGTTTGCCAAGACAAGGGTGGTAGCTTCTGTGCAAACATATGACATGACACCTCAATGGTTGGATAAGGGGGAGGTTTTGCTTGTATATATGAGGAAGAGATCAGCCCCAGCCATCTGGAAGAATCCAGAACATAGAAAGAGAGAAGTAGTAGTATTAACATGGTTAGCAGAGTGAACATGATCATGAGAGGAGAGAGGGAAGAGAAGATCCTGATCTGGGGGAAGTTTGAGGGATAGTGAGAATAGCTGAGAAGAGCCAGGTGACCAGCATGAGATCTGAAATGTGCAGCAGGTACCTGTAATACTGAGGGAGCCCATAGGCAATCACATACTTTAGCATGCTAATAGGAACCACAGACAACCATTTGATCTTTCTTTTGATGATAAGGAAACTGGCTTAGAGAAGAATCAGATTCATAAGTTCTCAAAGAATGCTTGCTTTTTTGTAACTTCCAGAATTTGGAAAAATGGAGTTCCCTGTTGACCTGATATTTTCTACTATGAAAGACTGGTATAGATGCTTCTTCATATTACCTTTTATAAGCATGAAGAAAGATGAGCTGTGCCTGCTAAGGGGCTGTCTTCAACCTCTTGATTCCTGATGTCCTCTGGACCAAAATCATAATTGCACCTTCTTCTTCCCAGCATTCATTATCATCTGACCTCTACTCAGTCCTTCTTTCAGTTCTTTGCATACTGGCAATTGGCTATCCACTGTTAGAATCTGGAATGTTCTTTCTTTAGACTTTTGCTGTGGATATGTGCCCCACATAGGTGAGTGTTCATGAAGGTGTGTGCACATGTATGTGTTTTTGGAGCCCAATGGGGTTGTCCAATTCTTTTTCCATCACTCTTCATCTTTGGTTTCATATAATCATAAGATTTTAAACTTAATCTCATTGATTTGACTACAGCCAAAGAGCTTCAGTTTTTGCCTATCTCCATCACCTAATTTCTTCTACAGTGCTGCTATATCTGGCTTTTTACATCAATTCTGAGGATTTTATCTCAGGTCCTCATGCTGTGCAGCTAACTATTACCCACTTATTCGTCTCCCCAGGATTTCATGCTCATCTCTATACCACTCTTACATCAGAAAGGAAACACATCTTCTCCTTCCTGTTTTTTTCTATTGTACAAATATTGATTTTATTCACATTACAAGTCAATTACCTCTGAATGCAGTGGATTATGAATCTATGATGTATATGTATATTAGATCATTTTATCCTCTGATATAATAAAAGTTAAAAAAATTAAATAGCCCTACAATTGAGATTGTTTTGCTGAAGAATATAGAAATGTTTTGGTGTTTTAGAATTTGACTTCTGCATGGTTCAGAAGCACTAGATAGGAGGTGATATTGTTTTGCTTTAGTATGTACAACTTAAGTTTCTCAATGCACCACCACACCACACTTTTTATTTCTAATCTTAGCTCCCATCCCAATTTAATTTGCAAAATGAAATGATGCATGTTCTTCTGTGGGTAAGTGGGTTTGTTTAATTGGCAAGTTGTCATGATTTTTATATTTTTTTAACTATGTGAAAAAAACACAAATGATAAATTGCAGGAACATCATTTGTCATTTTTTTAGCAACAGCCTTTGAATCATGAGTGTTGTGCTGAAAAACGAATGTTAATTACTGTAAAAAAAAAAAAAAAAAAAAAGAAAGATCAAGGACATGGGCACAGGTGAAAAGTTCCTGAACAGAACACCGATTATTTAGGCTCTAAGATCGAGAATTGACAAATGGGAACTCATAAAATTACAAAGTTTCTGTAAGGCAAAGGATACTGTCAAAAAGACAAAATGTCAACCAACATATTGGGAAAAGATCTTCACCAACCCTACATCAGATAGAAGCTAATATCAAATATACACAAAGAATACAAGAAGTTAGACCCAAGGAAATCAAATAACCCTATTAAAAATGGAGTACAGATCTAAACAAAGAATTTTCACATAAAGAAATTCACATGGCAGAGAAGCACCTCAAGAAATGCTCAACATCATTAGTCATTAGGGAAATGCAAATCAAACCAACCCTGATATTTCACCTCACACCAGTCAGAATGGCTAAGGTTAAAAAACTCAGGAGACAGCAGGTGTTAGCAAGGATGTGGAGAAAGAAGAACACTCCTCCACTGCTGGTGGGGTTGCAAGACGGTACAACCACTGTGGAAATCAGTCTGCCAGTTCCTCAGAAAACTGGGCATGACAATTCCGGAGGACCCTGCTATACCTTTCCTGGACCTATACCCAGAGGATTCCCTGGCATGCAATAAGGACACATGCTCCATTATGTTTATAACAGCCTTATTTATAATAGCCAGAAGATGAAAAGAAACCAGATGCCCCTCAATGGAGGAATGGATACAGAAAATGTGGTATATTTACAACCCTGCTATACCTCTCCTGGGCATATACCCAGAGGATTGCCCGGCACACAATAAGGACACATACTCCATTATGTTTCTAGCAGCCTTATTTATAATAGCCAGAAGATGAAAAGAACCCTGATGTCCCTCAATGGAGGAATGGATACAGAAAATGTGGTATATTTACACAATGGAATACTACTCAGCAATTACAAACAATGAATTCATGAAATTTTTAGGGAAATGGTTGGAACTGCAAAATATCATTCTAAGTGAGGTAACCCAATCAGAAAAGAATACACATGGAATGCAATCACTGATAAGTGGATACTAATTAGCCCAGAAGGTCTGAATACCCAGGACACAATAACAAATGACACCCATGAAGAAGTAAGGAGAGGGCCCTGAACCTTGAACGGCTTGATACAGCATTATAGGGGAGTACCAGGACAGAGAAAAAGGAGGAAGGTGATTGGAGAATGGGTGAAGAGAAGAAGGCTTATGGGGCACATTGGGGGAGGGGGGGGAACTGGGAAAGGGGAAATCATTTGGAATGTAAACAAAGAATATAGAAAATAAAATAAAATAAAATAAAATATCTCAATGATAAAATTTACAATAATTAGATTTGTTAATATAAAAAAAGAAAGATGATCAATACCTCTAATGGAATACACAGTTGGTTTTTGTTATTGTCTTTGTTAGCTGGCCTACTAACAGCTTTTTTTTCTTTCTTCTGTGTAGAATCCATCTCATACATTCTAACAGCAGGTTCTCTTGTAGGAGAGATGGGTATAGGAATGTGAGCAAGAGAAAACACTTGGAGAGACACAAAAACACATGGATTCTGGTTCAAGTCTCCATCTTTAATCCCTCTCTCCCAAAATACAAAGGCAGCCCAAACCCCTCCCCTGAAGTCTGGAAGCCAGTTCTTTTTGTTCTTCAACGAGGTGGGTGGATCAGGTTGCTGGTTGCTATCCTTTTAGAACAATGGGCAGGAGGAGGTCACAATTTTAAGAAAAACCAGTGGATAAATATATTTGTTACAAGAAGATGGGCATTCACCAGTGAGGGAAAAAAATTAGCCTCGACCCCCTTAAATATTAATTGATGTCCTTTTCAGGGGAGGGGAAATTGACAGCCTTATTATTTTAAAAGAGAGTCTCTCAAAATCGACCCCTATGCAGCAGCCAGGCTTAATTTCAAGGAAACTCAGAAGCAGGACATTTCCTTTTTCTCTTGCAGTGCCCTACCTTGCACCTCATAACTGATGTCCATGTTTGCTTAATTAACAAACATGCATCGATATAAGTTCTATGCGACTCCATTTTTGGAGATCCACTGGTAAAGCAAATGTCTTGTGAACATGAGCTTGCTGGCTTTCATAGCAGCCCACCTTCAAGTCCTGGAAGCCATTGCTGTTGCAGGCCACCTTCGAGTGCTGTAACTGAATGATACCTGCTTGAAACACAAAATAAGACATTAAAAGGAAAAAATGCTTGAACTGTTTCTCTGGAGGGCCCATGGTATTTAATTTGGTTTTAAATTAGTACTCAGGAATAAAACCTAGCTTGCAAATTAATTGCTAGAGGAAAAGCAGCCTACCTTCCCAATATGGGAGAAGCAGCTTTAAGAATATTATTAGTCATACTTACCAGCTTATTCATGATATCTATTTACCTATCATATCAATCTGGCAGCCATCGGGCTCCATTTTCTTTTTGAGAGAAAATATAAATAGAACATCTTCTTCATGTTAAAACAGTGTCTGGACCTCTCCATGTATTAGTTAAAGTGTCCCGCCATTTAACCATGGCATAAGAATTAGAAGTTGCAAGTTGCCAATGGTGATCCGCTGCAGACTGATCTTTAGCATCAGTTTGCAAGATATTCAAAACAAACAAAACAAAACCAAGGCATGCTTTGGGTGATCTAGAAGGGTATAGTTTCCACCATCTTTGTTTTAAAAAATCAATTTTTAAGAGTACAATGTGCATACACTCAACAATTCCTTAACCCATTGGGTTATAAGGAATTCCAGTTTTATGTTTAAAACCAAATTTTTTACAAAATGAGATAAAAGTATTGTCAGTGTAGACTGGCCCCATTGTCTGTCTTAATGACTTTGTGTAATCCCTTGGTATAAAAAGCTTGTGAACAATGATTGATTACATTTAGAGGCTTCTCTTGAATACAGAGAAGTGAAAAGAAATCTTGGACAAGTATCAATGCAAACATGTATAAATTTTAATTTTTCAATTTTGCATAGTGAGTCACATCCATTTGTCAAAAATGATTGGGCATAAGGCCACATGGATCAACCCGTAAATGAGGAGTTGGGGACAAGGAAAGGCAGTTAGGGCATTGTTTTATAATAGTGCAAACAGAGATCCTGAGGATGTATTAAAATTAAATGTGCCATAGGTTTCCAATAAAAGGACAAATTCTGCAACATACAAGCTAATTGTTAAAGAATTAAAAGTATTATTTATAGGTTGAAAAACATTTAATACCATTGTCAGCTCTGCTAAGTAAGCTGAGCCCAGATGTTTCTATAACCACCTGTTGATTATAAATAAGATATATATCTCTTCCTTCAGAAGAGCCATCTATGAAAATCAAAAGAGCATTATGCGGTGGCTGAAAAGATCATATTAGGAAATACAACCTCATGCATATCTAAAAAAACATCATTAATCTATCTTGAGGATAACGGCCATGCCAATAAGTGAATTTAAAAATATATAAGCATAATTCAAATTATATGCATGGGGATACAATTTCCCCTCTCTTTTTCTTTTTTAAGAAGATATTGTTTTGTTTTTAAAAAATGTTTTATATTACCTCGTCTTTGAGGATAATAAAGAATCAAATTGTCAAAGATATCTCAAATGAATAATCTTTATTTATTAAATGGTCAGTTCCAATGTTTGTTCCAATCCAAGTTAGAACACCAAGCATATATCATAACAAAGGCAATAACTATGTAGCTATAGAAAATAAACGTAGCAGTCTCAGTTGGTTTTTGCTAGAGCAGTTGCAATTAGAATGTCCAAAAATGAATCATAGGTATATGTACATATTTTGATTTTCTAAATTAGAAATATGAGTATCATTTATCTGTAAAAATTAATTAAGTCATCTAGAATCAACACCATTATGTGGTAGAGGTAGAAATTGAGGACGTCCAGAAAAAATCTTTATAATTTGATGTGAATAAAAATACAAAATTATTTTTAAGCCATTATGCTTTTGATGATGTAATTAATATAAATGCTTGTACATCTGAATGTTTTTATATAGCCTCTTTAGGATACAAACTTTATGTGCCTTGCCTTAAGGGATCTTGCCCAGGCACCTTTTTAAAGACTAACTACATATATAAGTATATTGTAGCTATGTTCAGACACACCAGAACGGGGCGTCAAATCTCATCATAGGTGGTTGTGAGCCACCATGTGGTTGTTGGGATATGAATTCCCATGTTTCAAGAATGAAGGCCTACCCTTTAATCGGCTTGGCCTTTAATGGCTGAGCCATTTCTCCAGGCTCACAACTATAAAATATAAGAGTTTGGCTCCCAGCACACATGGCTGTCTCTCCAGCCTTTGGATTAGCTTTCAAATATCTAAAGGACAGTCATTTAGAGAACATATCTTTTGAAATTTGAATCACATTTGTATAAACAATTGTAAAAATTAAGAATTTGCAGTATTAAAACTGGAACAATTTTAAGCAATGGTAAACCATGATATAAGTATATGTGTGTGTATATATATATATATATATATATACATATATATATATATATGTATATATATATATATATATATTATTATTATTATTAAAAGCTTGATATTGAAGATCTTAAAATAGCTGCTATAGCACCCAAGTCAGTTATCTGTATTGAAGCAGGGAGAAACTTAAAGGAATAAACTTGTGATCTAATTATATAAACTTTACTCCCATTAATTTTGCCTAAAAAGGCTTGCCATGTAATAGATCAACCAATAATAATAATTAATTTGATTGCTGCTTGAAGCAAGGACCAAACATTTTTTTAGGCTCTTAAAACATTTCTTTAAAATATCTCTATAACATTTTAACAACACATCAGTATCTTTATTGAAGGATGTAAAAATCTTTATTTTGAGAGCAAAAAATGTGATTCCATATTAATGTTACTCTGCCAAGGAATGGCAGTGAACACATATCATAAACAGCTGATTACAGCAGCGTTTATCTGTAAAATTATCTATCCTTTGCCATTTGATTTATATCTGCCTTAAAAACAGGTTTAAGTCCTTCTGTGGCAAGCTCAAAGAGATGTCTTAGCAAATTAACTTATTTTAATAACCTTTGAAAGTTATTTATTAAAAAATTTAAAAACCCAAGGGCAAAGGCCAGTTTTCTATAAACAAAGCATTTTTATAAAGAAATATTTTTATAAAACAAAAGAAATTTCTATAAATAAAATATATTCAAAAAAAATTTTGAGATCTCAGCTTCTTGTACTGAAACAGAGAAAAAACACTCCTCACATAAGGCAAGGCTATATTTGAATTGTATTTTGAATCATATCTGTTTGAATCTGCAAAATTTCATGGCCAGAAACTCATGCTTTGTCTCAAATAAGCAGTTAGATCTCTATGGTTAGACTAACTACAAGCTGACTGCTAGGTGCTGCCTGCAAAACCACAGCTCAGGCTCGGCACACAGGGAGTAAGCAGTGGGGAGACACCTCCCTCCTGCTGTCCCACAGAAAATCTGAGTCCCTCAGGCCATTCCTGGAGGCTGCTTGGCTTGAGTCCCATGTCATACGCGATGCAGGCTGCACACCATGCAGCTTGTCCTCTCTAGCCTTAGAGAGAAAAAGACAGCTATCCCCATGGTGGCCATGGCACACACCACTGCCCGGGCCAAGGCTGAGTAATTTGTGGGGCTCATTCTTCGCCTCCAGCTGCTTGCCCAGGCCACTGAGCTGCAGCCTGCAGAGTTCCAGGCTCCCTTCAGCCAGGGCCGCCATTGGCCTGCGCCCCACACCACGCTGTGCCTAATCAAAGGACCTGGTCCTCATGGCAGGGACTCCGCTCTGGCCTCTTCCCTGCTCATTTGAGCAAATGCTCAAACTTAGCAGGTCACCATGTGTTCTAAATGGCTGCGACTCCAAGCCATCAGCTAAAAAAAGCTTCTATATCTATAACTCCATAGTTAAGACATGTAAAACCTTATACCATTAAGACCAATTAAAAACATAAATCTTATAAGTTAAACCACAGTTTTCCCAAACTGGAGGCTACTGGCACTTTAAGAAAAAAAAAAATGTTGAGCATGCTGCCCGCTACTGCGTGCAGCTTTAAGTTAGACTGCAGCCGGCTCAAGAGGTGCCAGCAGATAAAATTTTCACCAATTTTTTTCAACATGAAACAAGCAAACAGTCATTCACATAAAACACAGAAAAATAAACATATACGTGGACAGACAATTGGTGCACCGAAGACATAGAAATTGAGCGGACCTGCAATGTAATTAAATCCATATTCCTTCTCTTCCTCTTCCTTAATGTTTTTAGAAAATTTATTTTTGCTTTTTATTTTTTGTTTTTTACTCTTTTTATTTTTTTTTTATATATTTTATGCCCTATTTCTCTTGTCCGGTGCAGTTCTTATACTGCAGACAAATGCCTAACTAAATTAATTCCCTGTTCCATTTCATTGTCACACCCTAGCTGATCTTAGTGCCGGGTCTTCAATAATTCTGTCTAGCCTGTATCTGTACTCACTCCTTTAGCAACATCTATTAGAAATAAATGACATTGTTAATGATAAATGTATACCCTGATGCTTACTGTACCGGATAGATAAACTATTTTTTTCTATTTCTTTGGAGCTCCATTCAGACAACATACCTCATTCTGCCTCTCTGTTCCCAGTTGTAATCCACATTGGGTAGCATATGTAGAGTCCAGCTCATACATTCTAACAGCGGATTCTCTGGAAGGAGAGATGAGTATAAGAATGGGGGCAAGAGAAAACACATGGAGAGACACAAAAACACATGGCTTCTGGTTCAAGTCTCCATCTTTAATCCCTCTCTCCCAAGATACAAAGGCAGTCCAAGCCCCTCTCCTGAAGGCTAGAATCCGGTTCTTCTTGTTCTTCAATGAGGCGGGTGGATCAGGTTGCTGGCTGCTATCCTTTTAGAACAGTGGGCAGGAGGAGGTCACACTTTTGTGTTTAGGAAATTCACTTTTACTCATTAGCCTTGACTTGTACTGAAGGCTGAAGAAGGACAGAGCAGAGAATTAGAAAAATTGTGTTATGAAAGCAGGATGATGGCAATCATAATTGGAGTATTGCATTTTTTTGCCAATTGCTACTGGAAGGACATGAGAATTGAAGTTGTTACTGAAGTAGCAGCAACTCTTTGCTAGTCATGTTTTATTTTCCTTGTTGTCTCATGAAGAAGATGGCTGTGGGAGGATGTTGAGCAGTCTGCACACACATATTCTTTCCTCTGGGTTAAAGCCATCATTTGAGCTAGCTGAGGGCTGTGTGTAGTGTGTGTGTGTTTGTGTATGTGTGTGTGTGTGTATGTATGCGTGTGTGTATATTTGTGTGTATATATGCTTGTGAATAAACTGGATTGATAAAACTTATTTATTCCTAAAAATATTAAAATAGGTAAAATATAAGATTGTAATACTTAATTGTTTTTATGATTGCAGTAAAAGACACTTTACTACACAATCTTTAAAAAAAAAAAAAAAGACTTTGGAGGATAACTCAAAGTGTAAAGGCCTTGATAGCGCAGCATTGAGATCTGTGTTCAGATCCCCAAGCACTGTTATAGAAGTTGGGAGGCACAGATGTCCAAAAGTATAACTCATGCCTAGATGGGCAGCAGCAGGAGGGTCACTGAAACACATTGTACAGCAACTCTAGCCAAAAGAGTGAGATTAAGCTTCAGTGAGAAAGCTTAGAGACTGATACACAGAAAGACTCTGAAACATGACATACCTCTGTGTTTCAATGTAAGTAGCAGTACATATACTTGCCCCTCTCTCTCTTAGTTCTCTCTCTCTCTCTCTCTCTCTCTGTCTCTCTCTCTCTCACACACACACACACACACACACACACACACATACAAACACACATGCACATGCACACACATGCACACAAACAATCATACACACACACACACACTTACACACATACACACACTCACACACATGCCAGAATGTAGAAAAACAAGCACCTGGACATTCATCTGCACAAATAAATGAAAACATGTGTTAAAAATTACTAAAAACTGCTAAGATGATAGAAAGCATAAAGAAACATCCACAGGAATAGATGTATTTGATCTCTTCACTGTTACACTCTATTGTTTTTCTTCTTTTCAGAAAATTGGGTGCAACAGTAAGCATTTTTACTTTTATTCTTTCTCTCTCTCTCTCTCTCTCTCTCTCTCTCTCTCTCTCTCTCTCTCTCTCTCTCTCTCTTTCTTTCTTTCTTTCTTTCTTTCTCAACCTCCTGAGATTTTAGAGAAGGACAGGTCAGTTCAAGAAAAGCAAAACCATTTTTCCTGTAAGAAGACCAATCTAAATGCTGATCGTGTCTTTTTCTTTTTCTTTTTCTTTTTCTTTTTCTTTTTCTTTTTCTTTTTCTTTTTCTTTTTCTTTTTCTTTTTCTGTTTCTTTTTCTTTTTCTTTCTTTCTTTCTTTCTTTCCCTCTTTCTTTCTTTCTTTCTTTCTTTCTTTCTTTCTTTCTTTCTTTCTTTCTTTCTTTCTTTTTTTTTTTTGGACACAGGGTTTCTCTGTACAGTCCTGGCTATCCTGGAACTCGTTCTGTAGTTTAGGCTGGACTCAAACTCAGAAATCCACCTGCCCCTGCCTCCCAGAGTGCTGGGATTACAGACGTGCACCACCACTGCCCTGTTTGACCATGTTTTAGTCATAAACTTTGCTTTGTGAAGCTCAAGGAAAAAAAGTAAACCATGAATACTTTCAATTTAAAAAATAAATTGAACTTCTACTATGAATAAAATTTCAATGTGATGAACTGATTTAGTGTGATTGGTAATATTCACTGTCAGCTTGATTTAATATGGAATCAACAAAGATATGTAGGCCTGTGGGCATTTTCATGGAAGTTGATTTCTTTTCCTTATTTTGTGTGATTAACTTTCACAGACATTATTATACTTAAATATTTGCTTTGTATTTTTAAATAGATGAAACCTTAGAAAGTTAAGTGACTAGACACACTCATAGATTATTAATGAATTCATAGATCAACAGAAAGATAATGAAGAGTTTATTCTTTGAAAAACTCTATTCAGACAAGGAGTCCAATGGAAGGCATTTACTTAGCCCATGATCATTAGAAAAGCCTTTACTGAAGTCTATTTTTTATGCATAACAGAAAGCCCAGTTTGGAGTCACTTTTCAGAGAGCACAAAATCTCAGGTGAAAGTTGATTTTAAATCTGTTTTACTGTATTAGTACTCAAGTTTCAAAGGAAAATTGTAGATTAATTCAGTCATATGCTTGAGAGCATCAACTGCTAAGATTTATCAAAGCGTACAGTGTCCATACATTTGCAACTTCTTTCAGCAAGACAAATGAACCTCTCAGATCAAAAGACTTGCTTGGATGAGTCAGGCATGAAATAATCACAGGCTTGCTCCTTCTTGAACTGTATAACTAGAAATGCACAAACAAGTTACTTTGATGTGTAAAAGTAGCTTGTGCAGTAAGTCCAAAGTAAGTACATGGCATACAAAATGACCTAAGTCCAGGTGGTAGCTGCTGTGACAGGATGTGAGAGGAGCTGCTAAAGGTTCTGAGTGTATTCAGGAAATCCAAGATCTGAGTTGTGACGAACTGGCTCAGAGAAAGAGAAAGAGAAAGAGAGGAGAGTGAGTATGGGCTGACCAAGATATTAGGACAAGGATATTTAAGGGACATTTACGACAGCAAGTGAAAACTAACTTATAGCAACACCAAGTCAACAAGTTTCTAAGTCAAGAAGAAAACTGACTAACCATGGATAGGCTAGTAACATTAGAGGTATCGACCACCTAAAATTCATGGGTTATTCTTCTAACGTTCATTCTTTGTTTAGATCTAGAACCTGGAATGGATTCTACCATCTTAGCTTTAAAACATCAAAAGAAAAATATAATTTTCTAACACATTTTTAAATTTCAGATTTCGGTATGCAAACAAAAGATGGATTGTAAAGCCACTCCATTTCTGTATAATACATCTTCTCATATAGTAACAGCAAATTTTAGTTGTGACAGCATCACATGACCTATACAGCCTAAACTATTTACTATCTGATGCTTTATTAAACACATGTCGATCTTCTGCTCTAGATAAAGAAATAATGTTTTCTTTTTAACATTATGTCTATTTATTCAAAAATAAATAAATATTT
This sequence comes from Apodemus sylvaticus, assembly GCF_947179515.1. NCBI lineage: Eukaryota > Metazoa > Chordata > Mammalia > Rodentia > Muridae > Apodemus > Apodemus sylvaticus. The sequence goes on along the minus strand of NC_067483.1, from coordinate 6,127,241 downwards.
TGTGTAAATGAGGTGTTTTCATTCATGCACACCAGACAATGGCATCAGATTCTCTGATGGATTATTGTCCCCAACCAAAAATAATTCATAAGAAAGAAAATATTAATAAAGAAACAAAGAAAGATACAATGAACCAAAAAGAGGGTGGAATAGCAGGTTGAGCAAACTGTGGCGGGAAAGCCATTAAGCAGCTTTCCTCAATGGTTTCTGCCTCTGCTTCTTTATTAATTCATAACCTAACATGATTCAGTGATGGATTCTGATAAGGATGGATAAACTGAACAAATGTCTTCCTCCAATACTTGTGGTTTCTGTTTTCAAGGGAAAGCAATGGGTGATACGCCTAGCAGGAGGTGTGATGCTGAGGCTGAGTGCCTCTTCTTTTTCCCGTTTTTGTCTCTCTGCAGTATTCAGGCACCCTTCCATTTCCTCTGAGCTTTCCCAAATTCTTTCTATTTCTGTTATGCTTCATGGCAGTTTGAATAGAAATGTTTCCTATAGGTTCACATATTTAAATACTTGGTCCCTATCAATTTTGGTAACTAGTATTTTTGTACTTATATGTTGATCCATGTTTTCAAGGTTCTTGAATTATAGTCTATTTATTTCTAAAACACTTAAAGTATTTAATTCATTAAAATATGATCCAGAGAATTATTTTTTGATGTGTTTCAATGTAGATGTGTCTTCCTTTCTGTCTTTCTATCTTTCTATTTTCTGTCCTATTTGTTGGCAATCTCTCTCTTTTCTCCTCACTCTCTCTCTCTTTCTCTCTCTTCCTATCATCTTCTTTTCTTTCTCTCTTTTTTTATTCTGTTCTTATTGCCATTATCATTTTGAATTATGTTAAAATTATTTTACATATAATGAATATGAGAATATTTTAAGCAATTTTGATTCTTTTAGAATTAGAATCATTACAATTTTTAAGTTACATATTTATTTAATATGTTATTATTTCATTTATTTATTCAATTATCTAACTATCTATCATCTATCTATCAGTCTGTCTATCTATTTCTTACATTACAGATTTTATTACACTCATGTTCCACTTTTCAAATGTTCCACATCCCATTCCATTTTCCCATCCTATCACCCCTGATGCTACAAGGATGTCTCCACCACCCACACTACACCATACCATTCCCTACAAAACTTGTGAACTCCCGGGGACCTCCAGTCTCTTGAGTGTTAGGTGCTCTTTATCTGAGTGAACCCTAACAAGTCTGTCCTCTGCTGTATATGGGTTGGGGCCTCATATGAGCTGATGTATGCTTCTTAGTTGGTGGTAAATTTGTTGAGAGATCATGGGGGTTCCCATTAATTGAGACTTCTAGTCCTCCTAAAGGGTCATACTCTTCCTTAACTCCTTCAAGCTTTTCCAGAACTCAACCACAGATTTCAGCAGCTTTTTTCCCATTATTTGGGCACAAATATCTGCACCTGGGTCTTTCAGGTACATGTTGGGTCTTCCTGAGGGCCGACATGGCAGGTTCCTTTTGTGAGAGCTTCATAGCCTCAGTAATAGTGACCAGCCTTGGAACGTCTTCTAGAACTTGATCCCACTGTGGGCCTGCCACTGGACCTTCTTTCCCTCAGCATCCTCTCCATTTCTATCCCTGTAGTTCTTTCAGACAGCAACAATTATGGGTCAGTGTTTTGACTATTATTGGCATCTCCCTCCCTCAGTTGATGCCTTATCTTTCTGCAGGAGGTGATCTCTATAAATTCCCTCTTCTGTCTAGCATTTTTTTTTTCTAAAATTCCTTCCTTTGAGTATTGTGGGTCTCTAACCTCCCAGATCTCTGGGACATTCTGGAGGGTGCTCCCAAACTCCTGTCTCCTAAGGTTGCCTATTTCCCTTATTTCTGCTGATGTTCTCAGGCTTAGCCCTTTTTTTTTCTTTTTTTTTTAATTTATTGATATATTTATTTACATTTCAAATGATTTCCCCTTTTCTGGACCCCCACTCCCCAAAAATCCCATCTGTCCCCTTCCCTCCCCCTGTTTTCCCACCCAACCCTTCCCACTTCCCTGTTCTGATTCTTTTTCCCTCAACTAATACTAGATCACGTTCCCCTCTTCCCTCTTACCCTGTCCAATTTTCCTCCCAGGTACCTCCATATTTCCTCCCTTGTGATTGCTTTCTTCTTCCTCCCAAGTGGGAGTGAGTTATCCTCACTTGGACACTTCAGTTTATTAATCATTGTTTTCTGTGGACTATATCTTGGGTAATTTGTACTATTTTTGCTAATATCTACTAATTATTGAATATATACCATGCATGTTCTTCTAGATCTGAGTTACTTCATTCAGGATTATTTTCTAGTTCTTTCAGTTTGCCTGCAAATCTCAGGATGTCCTTCTTGTAGCTGAGTAGCTTTCCATTGTGCAAATAAACTACACTTTCTTTATCCATTCTTTTGTCATAGGCTATCTTGGTTGTTTCCAAGTTCTGGCTATCACAAATAAGGCTGATATAAACATAGTGGAACATGTGTCCTTGTGGAATGGTGGGGCAACTTTTGGGTATATGCCCAAGAGTAGTATTGCTGAGTCTTTAGGTAGATCTATTTCTAATTTATGGAGGAAACTCCAGATTGATTTACAGAGTGGTTTTATCAATTTTCTATCCCAGCAGCAGTGGAGGAATATTCCTCTTTTTCCACAGAAAATATATTAATATGTTTAGCATACTCCAAATTATTTCTATCCACAAGCTATTAAATTTTAAACTTAACATATGATAGATAATTGCAAATATCTTTCAGTTTAATAAAATTTATGGATATTTAATTTAAATATTAACTTTTAATATTAATTTCATAATCAGAACTCTAATGGCTCATGCTCTAAGATCAAGAATTAATAAGTGGAGCCACATGAAACTGAAAAGCTTCTGTACAGCACAGGACATTCAGTAAGACAAATAGGCAACCTACAGAATGGGATAAAATCTTTAATAACCTCACATCCAATAGAAGGCTAATATCCAAAATTTAAAAAGAACTCAAGAAGCTAATCACCAAACAACCAAACAACCAAATTAAAAAAAAAGGGGGGGGGTATAGATCTAAACTGAGATTTCACAACTGAGGAATCTCGAATGGTAGAGAATCATCTAAAGGAATGAATGTTCAGAGTCTTTAGTGTTCAGAGAAATGCAAATCAACATGATCCAGAGATTCCACCTTACAACAATCAGAATGGCTAAGATCAAAACTTCTGATGACCACATATGTTGCTGGTGGGATTGCGAACTGGTACATCCATTCTGGAATTCAATCTGGAGGTTCCTCAGAAAATTGAAAATAGAACTACATAAAGACCCAAGATACCACTCTTGGAAGTATACCAAAAAGATGCCCTACCATTCCTCAGGGGCGTATTCCACTATGATAATAGAAGCCTTATTTGTGATAGCCAGAAGCTGGAAACAACCCAGATATTCCATGATAGAAGAACGGATAAAGAATATGTGGCTCATTTACACAATAGAATAATACACAGCTATTATGTACATGGAAATCCTGACTTTTGCAGGCAAATGGATGGAACTAGAAAATAATCCTGTGTGAGGTAACTCAGACCCAAAAAGACATACATGGCATGTACTCAATGATTAGTGGACATGAGAAAAAAAATACAGAATACCTGAGATAGAGTCCACAGAACTCAAGAAGCTCAAAAATCTGAAGTGTCCAAGTGATGATGCTTCAGTTTCATTTTGGAGGGAGAAGAAAATAATCACAAGTGGAGAGGGAGGGAGTGAGGGAGGGACCTGAGAGGGAAAGTGGATGGCATGGCAGAGTTGGGGATGGGAGAAGAAACCTGAGCTGGTATGGGGTGATGTGAAAACAATGAAGTACTGAGAATGGAAACAGGCAACCTCCAGAGGTAGGTGGTTTGGGAGACCATCCAGAATGCACCAGAGACCTGACAGACTCTCAGGACTCAAATGGAGGGATTATAGTTGAAATTCTGTACAGTGAGGAGAGGAAACTTATAGAGACTACCTCCAGCTGGAAGGCAGGGCTTCAAATGAGGGAGGGGGACATTGCAGAATCACAACTCTTTCCCATAATTATTCCTGTTTGTAACAATTACAGGGATAGAAATGGAGAGAAGCCTCAGTAAAGAAAGTCCAGTAACAGGCCTAACGTGGAGTACAGCTCGAGGGGAGGTCCCAAGGCCTGACCCTATTACTGAGGCTATGGAACACTCACAAAAAGGGACCTAGCATGACTGTACTTCGGAAGTCCGATCAAGTAGCTGAAAGAGACAGATGCAGATATTTGCACCCAAGCAATGGACAGAAGCAGCTGATCACTGCTGTTGAACTAGAAAAGATTGAAAGAAACTGAGGAAAATGACAACCCTGTAGGAGAACCAATAGTCTCAATTAATCTGGACCCCTGAGATCTCTCAAACACTGGACCACCAAAAATGGAGAACATGCCAGCTTATATGAGTCCCCCCCCAACATAGATACAGTAGAGGATTGCTGGGTCTGTGTTCATTCAGAGATGATACTACTAAGCTCAAGTGACTGGATGCCCTGGGGAGGTTAAGGTCAGGTGGGTTCAGGTTGGGGAAATCCACATGGTTACAGGGGGTGGTGAGAGTAGGTATGGCATGTTGAACAATCAGAGGGAGGATGGAAGTAGGGAATAAATTATAGAGTTTAAGTTAATTAATTAATTAATTAATTAATTAAAAAAGTCTACATGAATACATCAACAAAAATAGATAAAACATTATGAGGCACTCACCACCCCACACCCTCCAAAAAATTACTAGTAAATTAGTTTTTCTTTGGCCATGTATTGCTGAGCATGTGTCCTGCAATTTATTTTAGTTTTTATACCTAGTGAGACTCCACTAGAGAAAGCTAATTTTTTCTTTGTGTGCAGGTATCAATTGAAGATTAATTGGAGATAATTTATAGGTTAGTGTTTGTGGTTTGTGTCTACTTATCCTCTCAATGCTAGGGCCCCATATGTCTTAGAGATATGTAGACTTTGTGCATATTATCAAAACCTCTTTTTGTTCACATGTGTTTTACTTCTGTTATTTTTTTTTTATGTGTTTGGTATCCAACATCCTCATTGGTTGTTACAATCTTTCTGTCACCTATTCTACAATTGCTCCTTATTCATATGTCAGTGTTGGAATGTAGATATTCCTTTTAGGACTGAGTGTTTCATGATCACTAACTTTTGACTCTTTGTCTATTTGTGTGTCTCTGTATTTGTTCCCATTTACTTCAGGCTCATAAAGACATTCTGGTATGATTGTAGATCAGAAACATACTCACCCATTATCAGAAAAACAGACTTTTTCTAAATCACACAAAACTGTAAACATGTTCACTAGTTTGTACTGGGAATTACGTAAATCATGTGTTCAAACATAATGTTCAGAACAAGATGTTGTATGTGGAAATTTCCAGTGTATGTGTGAATTACATATTGTCTCAGTCACTTTGTCTTTTGATAAGGTACAGAATGTAGGTGTAAACAATCACATTGCACATAGTCATTTTTATTATATCTGCTTGCTTTTTTTGTCTTTCTCAGTCAATACAATTTTTCTCATTATACTTCCTTGTTATTACTTCTTTTTATTTCTCTTCCTTCCATTCTTTCTTCCTTATTTATTTATTAATTAATTAATTAATTAATTTATTTATTTACTTGTCCTCAGTCAGCTCCAGGGTCTCATGCATTAGAAGAATCACCTACCATTCAACAATTGTCTCATCCCCATCAATTTTTCATTGAAAAACTGTATTCTCTTAATAACTATTAGATGCCAACATTTTAATATTTGTTTCCATTTATCTCATTCCTTTGTTTTGAATTTGCCATTTTTCTTCATTCATTTGAACTATAGCATTAATTCGAATATGTTGAAATGCAAGAATATTTTTATCTTTTAGCCAGTTATCTCATTTAATATCATGATAAAACAAATGTACTTGCTTCTGCAATTTCTAACATTCAGTTTCTACTTATTATTTCATAATTGTTTTCAGATTTTTAAAAATATTTCTTTAATTTGTTCCTTGAAAATTCCATATATGTAGTACATTCTCACTATATTTTCCCATGTTACCTCTTCTGCCACCACTTTGCCTCTCTTTCTGTATATTTTCCATTCAAATTCATCTTTTCTTTTATTGCATTTTTAATTTATAGTAATTGTAGTTGTTATAATCAATGGAATCAAATTAGTACTGCACATATGTACAGGATATGAAGCCAAAATCAGTGTCCTTTTCTTCTCCTGAAGTCATCAAGAGTCAAAAGATCTTCAGCTATGGTTCTGATCTTTGTCACCCTTACACATGCAATGTTTCTAACTGGATTGATCATTTGCTCTTTCTTTTTCAGCCTGTTTATCCTCTGAGTAGAGGAAGGCCACTGATTTCCTTGCATTAAATTTATAGTCAGTCACTTTGCTGAATTTTAAGTATTATCGGCAAATAGCAATATTTTCTTCTACCTTTAAAAATTGTATTCTTTGACCTCCATTTGTTGTCTAATTGCTCTTGCTAAGACTCAGAGTAGCATATTAAATAGGTAGGGAGAGAGCAGACAGCCTTGTCTGACCCTGATTTCAGTGGGATTGTTTCAAGTTTCTCTCCATTTAGTTTGATGTTGGCTACTGGTTTGCTGTATATTGCTTTTACTATGTTTAGGTATGGCTCTTGGATTCCTGATCGTTTCAAGATTTTTATCATGAAGGGGCTTGTATTTTAATAAATGCTTTTTCAGCATCTAATGAAATGAACATGTGCATTTTTATTGATATATTTTTGTATTTACATTTCAAATGATTTCCCCTTTTCTGGGTCCCAACTCCTTGCAACTCCCATAAGCCCTCTTTCCTCCCCCTGTTCCTCCATCTACCCCTTCCCGCTTCCCTGTTCTGTAATTCCCCTATACTCTTGCACTGAGTCTTTCCAGAACCAGGGGCCACTCCTCCATTCTTTTTGGACATCATTTAATTTGTGGATTATGTCTTGGGTATTCAAAGTTTGTAGGCTAATATCCACTTATCAGTGAGTGCATACCATGGTTGATCTTTTGAGACTGGGTTACCTCACTTAGTATGATGTTCTCTTCTCCAGCTCCATCCATTTGTCTAAAAATTTCATGAATTCATTGTTTCTAATGGGGGAATTGTACTCCATTGTGTAAATATACCAATTTTTTGGAATCCATTCCTCCGTTGAAGGAACCTGGGTTCTTTCCAGCTTCTGGCTACTACAAATAGGGCTGTTATGAACATAGTGGAACATGTGCCATTATTGCATGCTGAAGAATCTTTTGGGTATATGCCCAGGAGTGGTATAACAGGGTCCTCAGGAAGTGTCATGCCCAGTTTTCTGAGGAATCGCCAGACTGATTTCCAAAGTGGTTGCACCATCTTGCAATACCACTAACAGTGGAGGAGTGTTCCACTTTCTGCACATCCTCGCCAGCACCTGCTGACTCCTGAGTTTTTGACCTTAGCCATTCTGACTGGTGTGAGGTGAAATCTCAGGGTTTGTTTTTGATTTGCATTTCCCTAATGATTAATGATGTTGAACATTTCTTAAGGTGTCTCTCAGCCCTCCGAAGTTCTTCATGTGAAAATTCTTTGTTTAGCTCCATACCCCACATTCTAATGGGGTTATTTGGTTCTCTGAGTTGTACCTTCTTGAGTTCTTTGTATATATTAGGTATTAGCCCTCTGTCAGATTTAGGGTTAGTGAAGATCCTTTCCCAATCTGTTGCTTGATGTTTTGTCCTTTTGACAGTGTCCTTTGCCTTACAGAAACTTTGTAGTTTTATGAGGTCCCATTTGTGTATTCTTGATATTAGAGCATAAGCTATTGGTGTTCTATTCAGGAACTTTCCCCCTGTGCCCAGGTCCTCGAGAGTCTTCCCCAGTTTCTTTTCTATTAATTTCACTATGTCAGGTTTTATGTGGAGGTCCTTGATCCATTTGGAGTTGAGCTTAGTACAAGGAGATAAAAATGGATTGATTCGCATTCTTCTGCATGCTGACCACCAATTGAAACAGCACCATTTGTTGAAAAGACTATCTTTTTTCCACTGGATGCTTTCAGCTCCTTTGTCAAAGATCAAGTGACCATAGGTGTGTTGGTTCATTTCTGGGTCTTCAATCCTATTCCATTGATCAGCTTGCCTGACATTGAACCAGTACCATGCAGGTTTTTTTTTAATATTTTTATTTTCTATATTCTTTGTTTACATTCCAAATGATTTCCCCTTTCAGGGATCCCCCCCTTCCCATATGTCCCATAAACCTTCTTCTCTCGATCCCTTCTCCAATCACCTCCCTCCTTTTTCTCTGCTCTGTAGTAAAGTTTAAAAGCTAGGATACTGAATCCCCATAAAGTTCTTTTACTATTGAGAATAGTTTTAGCTATCATGGGTATTTTGTTATTCCAGATGAATTTGAGACTTGCTTTTTCTAGCTCTATGAAGAACTGGGTTGGGATTTTTATGGGGATAGCATTGAATCTGTAGATTGCCTTTGCAAGATTGCCATTTTAACTATATTAATCCTGCCAATCCACGAGCATGGAAGATTTTTCCATTTTCTGAGATCTTCTTCGATTTCCTTTGTCAGAGATCTGAAGTTCTTGTCATATAGGTCTTTCACTTGTTTGGTAAGAGTCACCCCAAGACACTTTATGCAATTTGTAGCTATTGTGAAAGGATTCATTTCCCTAATTTCTTTCTCAGTCTGCTTGTCCTTTGAGTATATAAAGGCTACTGATTTGGTTGCATTGACTTTGTAACCAGCCACTTTTCTGAAGTTGTTTATCAGCTGTAGGAGTTCTCTAGTAGAGGTTTTTGGGTCACTTAAGTATACTATCATATCATCTGCAAATAGTGATAGTTTGACTTCTTCTTTTCCAATTTGTATACCCTTGACTTCCTTATGTTGTCTAATTGCTCTGGCTAGGACTTCAAGAACTATATTGAAAAGATATGAAGAGAGGGGACAGCCTTGTCTAGTCCCTGATTTTTGTGGAATTGCTTCAAGTTTCTCTCCATTTACTTTGATGTTGGCTACTGGTTTGCTGTATATTACTTTTACTATGTTTAGAAATGGGCTGTAAATTCCTGTCCTTTCCAAGACTTTTAGCATGGAAGGATGCTGAATTTTGTCAAAGGCTTTTCCAGCATCTAATGAAATGATCATGTGTTTTATTTTTCTTTGAGTTTGTTTATGTAGTGGATAGCATTTTTGGATTTCCTTATACTGAACTATCCCTGCATCCCTGGGATGAAGCCTACTTGATCATGGTGGATGATCGTTTTAATGTGTTCTTGGATTCGGTGGGCAAGAATTTTATTTAGTATTTTTGCATCGATATTCATAAGGGAAATTGGCCTGAAATTATCTTTCTTCGTTGGATCTTTGTTTGGTGTTGGTATCAGCCTAATAGTGGCTTCAAAGAAGGAGTTGGGTAGTGCCCCTTCTGTTTCTATTTGGTGGAAAAGTTTGAAAAGTATTGGTGTTAATTCTTCTTTGAAGGGTCTGTTTAAATGGTCTATTTGATCCTGGTTTAATTTTGGTAATTTGTATCTGTCTAAGAAAATGTCCATTTCCTCCAGATTCTCCAGTTGTGTTGAGTACAGGTTTTTGTAGTAGGATCTGATGATTTTTTGAATTTCCTCGGTTTCTGTTGTAATATTTCTGTTTTCATTTCTAATTTTGTTAATTTGGAAACTTTCTCTGTGCCCTTTGGCTAGTATGGCTAAGGGTTTATCTATCTTGTTGATTTTTTCAAAGAACCAGCTTTTGGTTTTGATGATTCTTTATATGGTTCTCTTGGTTTCTACTTGATTGATTTCAGCCCTGAGTTTGATGATGTCCTTTCTTCTTCTCCTCCTGGGTGAATTAGATTCTTTTTGTTCCAGGGCTTTCAGTTGTTCCATTAATCTTCTAGTGTATGTTCTCTCGAATTTCTTTTTGGAGGCACTCAAAGCTATGAGTTTTGCTCGTAGTACTGCTTTCATTTTGTCCCATAGATTTGCGTATGTTGTGCCTTCATTATCATTAAATTCTAAGAAATCTTTGATATCTTTGTTTATTTCTTCCTTGACCAAGGTATCATTGAGTAGAGTATTGTTCAGTTTCCATGTGTATATGGACTTTCTGTTTTTTTTATTGTTATTAAAGACCACTTTTACTCCATAGTGATCTTATAGGAGGTATGGGATTATTTCATTCTTCTTATATTTGTTGAGGTCTGTCTTGTGACCAACTATATGATCAGATTTTGGAGAAGGTACCATGAGGTGCTGAGAAAAAGGTATAATCTTTTGTTTTGGGATGAAAAGTTCTATATATACCTGTTAACTCCAATTGGTCCAAAGCTTCAATTAGTTTCACTGTCTCTCTGTTTAGTTTCTGTTTTCCTGGTGAAAGAAGCTTAATATCCTGCTTTTTCCAGGGTATAGTTTTCCTCATTGTAATGGTGTTTTCCCCCTATTATCCTTTATAGGGCTGGGTTTGTGGAATGATATTGTGTAAATTTGGATTTGTCATGGAATATCTTGGTTTCTCCATCTATAGTAATTGAGAGTTTCACTGGCTATAGTAGCCTTGGCTGGCATTTGTGTTCTCTTAGAGTCTGCATGAGCTCCGCCCAGGATCTTCTAGCTTTCATGTTCCCTTGTGAGAAGTCTGTTGTAATTCTGATAGGGCTTCCTTTATATGTTACTTGCCCTTTTTCTCTTACTGCCCTAAGTATTCTTTCTTTGTTTAGTACATTTGTGGTTTTGATTATTATGTGACAGGAGGTATTTCTGTTCTGATCCAGTCTGTTTGGAGTTCTGTAGGCTTTTTGTATATTAATGGGCATCTCTATCTCTAGGTTAGGGAAGTTTTCTTCTATAATTTTGTTGAAAATATTTGCTGGCCTTTAAGTTGTAAATCTTCACTCTCATCAATGCCTATAATCCTTAGATTTGGCTTTCTCATTGTGTCCTGGATTTTCTGGATGTTTTGCGTTACAAGTTTTTTGCATTTTGCATTTTCTTTAACTGTTGAGTCCATGGTTTCTATGGTATCTTTGGTATCTGAGATTCTTCTATCTCTTGTATTCTATTGTTGATATTTGTAGCTATGGTCTCTGATTTCTTCCCAAGGTTTTCTATCTCCAAAGTTGTCTCCCTTTTTTCTTTCTTAGTTGTTTTTACTTCTGTTTTTAGATCCTGGAAGTTTTTGCTCAGTTCCGTCATTTGCTTGTTTGTGTTTTACTCTAATTCTATAAGAGATGTTTGTGTTTCCTCTTTCATGACTTCTGCCTGTGGATCAAAGTTCTCCTGTATTTCTTTAAGTGATTTTTTGCATTTCCTCCTTATTGGCTTTTGTATTCTCCTGAATTTCTTTCAATGATTTTTGTGTTTCACTTGTAAGGGCTTCTAATTTTTGATCCATTTTCTCCTGAACTTCTTTAAGTATGTCCTTCATGTGTTCCTGTACCAGCATCATGACCAGTGATTTTAAATCCAAATCCTGTTTTTTTGGTGTCTTGGGGTATCCAGGACTTGCTATTATTGGAGAATTGGTTTCAGATGCTGCCATAATATCTTGGTTTCTGTTATTAACGTTCCTACGTTTGCCTTTAGCCATCTCATTCTTCCAGGTGTTAGATGGTCTTATTGTCACTGGCTGGTGCTTCAACGTACTGTGGATCTTTAAGTTTATTTCTGCAACACTGGATGACTGAGTTTCTTCTGTCACAGATTACTGATATGCTGCCTTCCTCTTTTGTGCCTTTGGAGCCCTGTTCAGTCTCGCCTCAAGCAATGTTATATTTAGGTTGTCAAGGTTAACCCCGTGTTCTCTGTCTGCTCTATTATGGAGTGAAGATGGTGTGGTGGGGGTCACTCCCTCTGTTGATTCTCACCTAGGACACAGGTCCCACGATGGACTGGCTTGCAGATGAACTACCTATGTGCTCAGTTCCTGAGTGTAGGCAGAACCCTGGAGATTTGAACCCCCAGATATCTAAAGCTCAGGGTGATCCAGTACCTAGTGGTGCTTTTCTGTCCTGGCTAGGAACGAATATGGCCACAGGGAATCTCTTCCTCTGCTGCTCTCTGGGCAGGACACAGGCCCATGCCCAGCTGGCTGGCAGACAAACTGCCTATGTGCTCAGTTCCTTGGTGGTGGAAGACCACTGGCAGTTTGCACCACCAGAGATCTAAAGCTCAGGGTGATACAGTACCTAGTGACCCTTTTCTGTCCTGGCAGGCAGCGAATATGGCCGTGGGGCTTCTCTCCTTCTGTAGCTCTCTGGGCAGGATACAAGCCCCAATCCCAGCAGGCTGGCAGAGAAACAGTCTATGTGCTCAGTTCCTTGGCGCAGGCAGACCCCTGGAGGTCCCATTTGTCGATTCTTGAACTTGGAGCATAAGCTATTGTTGTTCTGTTCAGGAACTTTCCCCTGTGTCCATGTCCTCAAGAATCTTTCTCAGTTTATTTTCAATTATTTTCAGTGTGTCTGGTTTTATGTGCAGGTCCTTGATCCACTTGGACTTGAGCTTAGTACAAGGAGATAAAGGCAGACCAATTCGAATTCTTCTGCATGCTGACCTCCAATTGAACCAGCACCATTTGTTGAAAAGATTATCTTTTTTCACTGGATGTTTTCAGCTCCTTTGTCGAAGATCAAGTGGCCATATGTATGTGGGCTCATTTCTGAATCTTCAGTCCTCTTCCATTGATCCGCCTCCCTGTCACTGTATCAATTCCATGAAGTTTTAAATGCTATTGCTCTTTAGTATTGCTTGAAGTCAGGGATACTGATTCCCCCAGAATTTCTGTTGTTGTTGAGAACAGTTGTAGCTATCCTGGGTTTTTTGTTATTCCAGATGAATTTGAGAATTGCTCTTTCTAATTCTATGAAGAACTGAGTTGGTATTTTGATGGGTATTGCATTGAATCTGTATTTTGCTTTTGGCAAGATGGCCATTTTAACTATATTAATCCTGCCAATCCACGAGCATGGCAGATTTTTCAATTTTCTGAGGTCTTCTTCCATTTATTCTTCTTTAGAGACTTGAAGTTCTTGTCATTCATATAGTTCACTTGTTTGTTCATAGTCACACCAAGATACCTTATATTGTTTGTGGTTATTTTGAAGGGTGTCATTTCCCTAATTTCTTTCTCAGCCTCCTTATCCTTTGAGTAGAGGAAGGCTACTGATTTGTTTGAGTTGATTTTATAGTGTTCCACATTTCTGAAGTTGTTTATCAGCTGTAGGATTTCTCTGGTGGATTGTTTTTTTTGGGGGGGGGGTCACTTAAGTATACTATCATATCATTTGCAAATAGTGATAGCTTGATTTCTTCCTTTCCAATTTGTATCACTTTGACATCCTTATGTTGTCTAATTGCCCTAGCTAGTACCTCAAATACTATATTGAAAAGATATGGAGAGTGGGGGCAGCCTTGTCTAGTCCCTAATTTTAGTAGGATTGCTTTAAGTTTCTCTCCATTTAATTTGATATTGACTACCAGCTTTCTTTTTTTTTTTTTTTATTTTAGTCGATATATTTTTTATTCACATTTCAAATGATTTCCCCTTTTCCGGTCCCCGACTTCCTGAAAGTCACATAAGCTCCTTCCTTCCCCCTGTTCTGCCACCCACCCCTTCCCACTTCCCTGTTCTGGTTTTGCCTTATACTGCTACATTGAGTCTTTCCAGAACCAGGGGCCACTCCTCCATTCTTCTTGTACATCATTTAATGTGTGGATTATGTTTTGGGTATTCCAGTTATCCAAGCTAATATCCACTTATTAGTGAGTGCATACCATGACTGATCATTTGAGACTGGATTACCTCACTTAGTATGATGTTCTCCAGCTCCGTCCATTTGCTTAAGAATTTCATGAATTCATTCTTTCTAATGGCTGAATAGTACTCCATTGTGAATATATACCACATTTTTTGCATCCATTCTTCTGTTGAAGGATACCTGGGTTCTTTCCAGCTTCTGGCTATTATAAATAGCGCTGCTATGAACATAGTGGAGCATATATCCTTATTAAATGCTGGGGAATGCTCTGGGTATATGCCCAAGAGTGGTATAGCAGGATCTTTCAGAAGTGACTTGCCCAATTTTCTGAGGAACCAACAGACTGATTTCCAGAGTGGTTGTACCAATTGCAATCCCACCAGCAGTGGAGGAGTGTTCCTCTTTCTCCACATCCTTGCCAACAACTGCTGTCTCCTCAGTTTTTAAACTTAGCCTTGGTGTAAGGTGAAATCTCAGGGTTGTTTTTATTTGCATTTCCCTGATGACTAATGAAGTTGAGCATTTTTTTAAGATGTTTCTCCACCATCTGAAGTTCTTCAGGTGAGAATTCTCTGTACCCCATTTTTAATAGGGTTATTTGGTTTTCTGCGGTCTAACTTCTTGAGTTCTTTGTATATATTGGATATTAGCCCTCTATCTGATGTTGGGTTGGTGAGGATCTTTTTCCAATTTGTTAGTTGCTGATTTGTGCTTTTGATGGTGTCCTTTGCTTTACAGAAACATTGTAATTTTCTGAGGTCAATTTCATTTGTCAATTCTTAATCTTAGAGCATATACTATTGGTGTTCTATTCAGGAACTTTCCCTCTGTACCAATGTCCTCAAGGTTCTTCGCCAGGTTCTTTTCTATTAGCTTCAGAGTGTCTGGCTTTATGTAGAGGTCCTTGATCCATTTGGATTTGAGCTTATACAGGAGACAAGGATGGATCAATACACATTCTTCTGCATACTGATCTCCGGTTGAACCAGCACCATTTGTGGAAAAGGCTATCTTTTTCCATTGGATGTTTTCAACCACTTTGTAGAGGATCAAGTGGCCATATATTTGTGGGTTCATTTCTTGATCTTCAATCCTGTTCCATTAATCCACCTGCCTATCACTGTACCAATACCTTGCAGTTTTTAACACTATTGCTCCGTAGTATTGCTTGAGGTCACGGATACTGATTCCCCCAGAATTTCTTTTGTTGTTGAGAATATTTTTAGCTTTCCTGGGTTTTTTGTTATCCCAGTTGAATTTGAGAATTGTTCTTTCTAACTCTATGAAGAATTGAGATGTGATTTTGATGGGTATTGCATTAAATTTGCATATTGCTTTTGGCAAAATTTCCAGTTTAACTATATTAATCCTGCTGATCCATGAGCATGGGAGGTTTTTCCATTTTTTGAGGTCTTCTTCCATTTCCTTCTTCAGAGTCTTGAAGTTCTTGTTATACAGATCTTTCAAATGTTTGCTAAGAGTCACCCCAAGGTACTTTATACTGTTTGTGGCTATTTTGAAGGGTGTGATTTCCCTAATGTCTTTCTCAGCCTGCTTATCCTTTGAGTATAGGAAGGCAACTGATTTGCTTGAGTTGATTTTATAACCTGCCACTTTGCTGAATTTGTTTATCAGCTGTAGGATTTCTCTGGTGGAGTTTTTTGGGCCACTTAGGTAGACTATCCTATTATCTGCAAATAATGATAGTTTGTCTTTTTCCTTTCCAATTTGTATCCCTTTGACCTCCTTATGTTGTCTAATTGCCGAGCTAGTACCACAAGTACAATATTGAAAAGATAAGGAGAAAGGGGGCAGCCCTGTCTAGTCCCTGATTTTAGTGGGATTGCTTCAAGTTTCTCTCCATTTAATATGATGCTGGCTACTGGTTTGCTGTATATTGCTTTAATATGTTTAAGTATGGGCCTTGAATTCCTGTTCTTTAAAAGACTTTAAGCATGAAAGGATGCTGAGTTTTATCAAATGATTTTTCAGCATCCCATGAAATGACCATGTGTTTTTTTTCTTTGAGATTGTTTATGTAGTATTTTGCATTGATGGATTTCCATATATTGAACCAACCCTGCATCCCTGGAATAAAGCCTACTTGATCATGGTGGATGATCATTTTTATGTGTTCTTGGCACATATTGGCAAGAATTTTATTGAGTATATTTGCATTGATGTTCATAAGGGAAATTGGCCTGAAGTTCTCTTTCTTTTTTGGATCTTTGTGTGGTTTTGGTATCAGTGTAATTGTGGCTTCATAGAAGGAAATGGGTAGTGTTCCTTCTGTTTCTATTTTGTGGAATAGTTTGAAGAGTATTGGTGTTAGGCCTTCTTTGAAGGTCTGATAGAATTCTCCACTAAAAACATGTGGTCCTGTGAGTTTTTTTTTCCCCCAGTTGGAAGACTTTCTATGACCCCTTTTATTTCTTTAGGGTTTATGGGGCTGTTTAGATGATCAATTTGGTCCTGATTTAATTTTGGTGTTTGATATCTGTCTAGGAAATTGTCCATTTCCTCCAGATTTCCCAATTGTGCCAATTGTGTTGAGTATAGTCTTTTGTTTAAGGATCTGATGATTTTTTTTTTTTAATTTTCTCAGTTTCTGTTGTTATTTCCCCCTTTACATTTCTAATTTTGTTAATTTGGATACTTTCTCTCTGCCCTTTGGTCAGTCTGGCTAAGGGTTTATCTATCTTGTTGATTTTCTCAAAAATACAGACCCTGGATTCATTGATACTTTGTACGGTTCTCTTTGTTTCAACTTTACCAATTTCAGCCCTGACTTTGATGATTTCCTGTCGTCTACTCCTCCTGTGTGAATTGGCTTCTTTTTGTTCCAGTGCTTTCAGGTGTGCTGTTAAACTGCTGATGTATGCACTTTCCATTTTCTTTTTGGAGGGATTCAGGGCTATGAGTTTTCCTCTTAGCACTGCTTTCATTGTGTCCCAAAGATTTGGGTATGTAGTGCCTAAATTTTCATCAAATTCTAGAAAGTCTCTGATTTCTTTCTTTATTTCTTTTTTGGCCAAGGTATCATGGAGTAGAGTTTTGTTCAGCCTCCATGTGTATGTGGGCTTTCTGTTGTTTTTGTTGCCATTGAAGACCACTCTTACTCTATAGTGATCTGATAGGAGGCATGGGATTAGTTCGATCTTTTTATATTTGTTGAGGTCTGTCTTGTGACAAATTATATGGTCTATTTAGGAGAAGGTACCATGAGGTGCTGAGAAAAAGGTATATTCTTTTGTTTTAGGGTGAATTGTTCTATAAATATCAGTCAAGCTTCAAATTGGTCCAAAGTAACAATTAGTTTTATTGTGCCCCTGTTTAGTTTCTGTTTTCCTGATGGGTCCATTGAGGATAGTGGAGTGTTGAAGTCACCCACAATTATTTTGTTAGGTGCAATGTGTGCTTTAGTAAAATTTCTTTTATGAATGAGGGTGCCCTTGCATTTGGTGAATAGATGTTCAGAATTGAAAGTTCTTCTTGGTGGATTTTTCCTTTGACCAGCAAGAAGTGTCCTTATGTTATCTCTTTTGATGACTTTAGGTTGAAAGTGAATTTTATCTGATATTAGAAAGGCTACTCCGGCTCGTTTCCCAAGACCATTGGCTTGTAAAATTGTCTTCCAGCCTTTTTACTCTAAGGTAGTTTTTGTCTTTGACATTGAGGTGTGTTTCCTGTATGCAGCAAAATATAGAGTCCTTCTTCCTTATCCAGTGTGTTAGTCTATGTCTTTTTATTGGGGAGTTGAGTCCATTAACGTTAAGAGATATTAAGGAATAGTGATTATTACTTCCTGTCATTTTCGATGTTATTTTTTTTTTTTTTTGGAGTGGTTACCTTCTTTCATCAAACGCGTTTGATGAAAGAAGGTAACTATCTTGCTTTTTCAAGGGTGTTGCTTCTTTACTTGTATTGGAGTTTTCCTCCTATTATTCTTTGTAGAGGGCTACCAGCTTTCTGTATATTGCTTTTACTATGATTAAGTATGGGCCTTGAATTCCTGTTCTTTCCAAGACTTTAAGCATGAAACGATGCAGAATTTTGTCAAATGCTTTTTCAGCATCCAATGAAATGACCATGTGGTTTTATTCTTTCCGTTTGCTTATGTAGTGGATTGCAATGACGGATTTCTGTATATTGAACCATCCTTTCAACCTTGGGATGAAGCCTATCTGATCATGGTGAATGATCGTTTTGATGTGTTCTTTGATTAAGTTGGCAATAATTTTATTGAGTATTTTTGCATCAATGTTCATAATGGAAAATGCTCTGAAGTTCTCTTTCTTAGTTGGATCTTTGTTCGCTTTTGGTGTCAGCATAATTGTGGCTTCATAGAACAAGTTGTGTAGTGTTCCTTCTGTTTCTATTTTGTGGAATATTTTGAAGAGTATTGGTGTTAGGTCTTCTTTGAATGTCTGATAGAATTCTGCACTGAAACCATCTGGTCCTATGCTTTTTTTTTTTTTTTTTTTTTTTTTTTTTTTTTTTTTTTTTTTTTTTTTGGAAGGCTTTCTATGACCCCTTCTATTCCTTTAGGGGTTATGGGACTTTTTAGATGATCTATTTGATTCTGGTTTAATTTTTGTATTTGGTATCTGTTTAGGAAATTGTCCATTTTCTACAGACTCTCCAGTTGTATTTTGTATACGCTTTTGTAGTAGGATCTGATGACTTTTTGAATTTCCTCAGTTTCTCTTATGATATCCCCGTTCATTTTTAATTTTTTTCATTGGGATACTATCTCTGTGCTCTGTGGTTAGTCTGGCTAAGAGTTTCTCTGTCTTGTTCATTTTCTCAAAGAACCAGCTCCTGGTTTTGTGGATTCTTTGTATGGTTTTCTTTGTTTCCACTTGATTGATTTCAGTCCTGAATATGATGATTTCCTGCCTTCTATTCTTCCTGGGTGAATTAGTTTCTTTTTGTTCCAGAGCTTTCACTTGTGCCTTTTAGCTGCTATTGTATGCTCTCTCTCATTTCTTGTTGAAAGCACTCAGGGCTATGAGTTTTCCTTTTAGCACTACTTACATTTTGTCCCATAGATTTGGGTATGTTGTGCCTTGATTTTCATTAAATTCTAAACATTCTTTGATTTCTTTATTTCTTCTTTGGTCTGGGGATCATTGAGTAGAGTTTTGTTCAGCTTCCATGTATATGTGGGATTTTGTTTTTTTTGTTGCTATTGAAGACCACTCTTACTTCATAGTGATCTGATAAGAGGCATGGGACTAGCTCAGTTTTTTTTTTTGTTTGTTTGTTTGTTTTTGTTGTTGTTGTTGTTGTTGTTTTTGTTTTTGCATTTTTTTGTTGTTGTTGTTGAGGTTTGTCTTGTGACCAATTATTTGGTCGATTTTGGAGAAAGTACCATGAGATGCTGAGAAAAAGATATATTATTTTGCTTTAGGATGAAATGTTCTATAAATATCTGTTAAATCCAATTGGTCCAAAGATTCAATTAGTTTCACTGTGTCCCTGTTTAGTTTCTGTTTTACTGATCGGTCCATTGAGGAGAGTGGAGTGTTGAAGTCACCCACAATTATTGTGTTAGGTGCAATGTGTGCTTTGAGCTTTAGTAAAGTGTTTTTTTTTTTTTTCTAATGAGGGTGCCCTTGCATTTGGAGCATATTTGTTCAGAGTTGAGAGTTTTTCTTGGTGAATTTTTCCTTTGCCTAGCAATAGGTGTCCTTCCATGTCTCTTTTAGTGACTTTAGGTTGAAAGTCAATTTTATCTGATATTAGTATGGGTACTCAGGATCATTTCCTGAGACCATTTGATTGTAAAAGTGTCTTCCAGCCTTTTACTCTAAGGTAGTGTTTGTCTTTGACAATGAGGTGTGTTTACAGTATGCAGGAAAATATAGTGTCCTGGTTCCTTATCCAGTCTGTTAGTCTATGCTTTTTATTTGAAAATTGAGTCCATTGATGGTAAGAGATGTTAAGGAATAGTGGTTATTGCTTCCTGTAATTTTTGATGTTATTTTTATATTTGAGTGGTTATCTTCTTATGGGTTTGATGAAAGAAGGTTACTCTCTTGCTTTTTCCAAGGTATAGTTTCCATCCTAGTATTGGTGTTTTCCCCCCACTATTATCCTCTGTAGGGCTGGGTTTGTGGAAAGATATTGTGTAAATTTGGTTTTGTCATGGAATATCTTGTTTTCTTCATCTTTGGTGATTGAGAGTTTTGCTGGGTATAGTAGTCTTGGCTGACACTTGTGTTCTCTTTGAGTCTTCATGAGATCTGCTCAGAATCTTCTAGCTTTCCTAGTCTCTGCTAAAAAGTCTGGTATAATTTTGATAGGTCTTCCTTTATATGTTACTTAGCCTTTTTCTCTTACTGCCTTTAATATTCTTTCTTTGTTTAGTGAATTTGGGGTTTTGATTATTATGTGACAGGAGGTATTTCTGCTCTTGTATAGTCAGTTTGCATTTCTGAAGACTTCCTGTATTTTCATGGGCATCTCTCTCCTCAGGTTATAGAAGCTTCCTTCCATAATTTTGTTGAAGATATTTGCTGGTCCTTTCAGTTGTAAATCTTCACTCTCCTCTATATCTATAATCCTTAGGTTTGGTCTTCTCATTGTGTCCTGGATTTCCTGTATGTTTTGGGTTACAAGCTTTTTGCATTTCAACTTTTCTTTGACTGTTGAGTCAACGGTTTCTATGGCATCTTCGGTATCTGAGATTCTTTTTCATTTCTTGTATTCTGTAGTTGATATTTGCATCTATGGCCCCTGATTTCTTCCTAAGGTTTTCTATCTCCAAAGTTGTCTCCCTTTGCTATTTCTTCATTGTTTCTACTTCTGTTTTTAGATCCAGGATGGTTTTGCTCAGTTCCTTCATTTGTTTGTTTGTCTTTTCCTTTAATTCTTTAAGAGATTTTTGTGTTTCCTCTTTCATGACATCTGCCTGTTGACTCAATTTCTCCTGCATTTCTTTAAGTGATTTTTGTGTTTCCCCTTTATTGGCTTCTATCTGTTGACCCCTATTCTCCTAAATTTCTTTAAGTGATTTTTTTTTGTTTCCATTTTAAAGGCTTCTAACTTATTCATGTTCCCCTGTATTTCTTTAAGAGGTTTATTTATGACCTTTTTGTGTTCCTGTAGCAGCATCATGGCCAGTGATTTTAAATCCAAATATTGCTTTTCTGGTGTGTTGTGGTATCCAGGACTTGCTGTTGTTAGAGAATTGAGTTCAGATGCTGCCATATAAACTAGATTTCTGTTTGTAATGCTCCTGCCATTTTATTATCTCTGGAATTAGTTGCTCTTGTTGACATTGGCTGGTATTTGAACATTTTGTGAGCCTGTAAGGGTATTTCAGTACCTCTGGATGACTGGGTTTCCCCTGGCACAGATTGCTGATGTGCTGCCCTCCTCTTGGGTGCCCTTGGAGGGCTAGTGTGACCTGCCTCCAGTTGTCTCTGTGAACCTGGTGTTGCCCATTTGCTCCTTCAGGGAGTGATGATGGAGATGCTGCTGGGACATTTTCTGAGTGCTAATCTCTCTACAGGGCAAAAGATCCCCCAACAAGGTTGGTGCACAAACTGTACACCTAGCTGTCCAGGCCCTGAGTGCAGGTAAAAGTCTGGCAGGCTTAGGCCTGGGCGATGTTTGCCTTTGGCTATGTCTGGTAAATGGTTCTGTCAGGTAGCCAAGATGGCAAAGTGTGCCCCTGAAAGTGCTGGACAGTTTGCAGGGCAATGATCCCCGGACCGGGTTGGAGCAAAGACAGCCCACTGAGCTGTCCATGGCCTATGTGCAGGGAAAAGCCTAACAGGTTTAGACCCAAGAGATGTTAGCATCGTGATATGTATGCATAACTGGCTCTGTCCCATAGATCACTCTGGCATCCAGTAGCCAAGATGGCGGTGCACCTACACAAGTGCTGGATAGTCTGCAGGGCAAATGACCTCCTGCCTGGTTTGGCACACAGACAGCCTACTGAGCTGCCCAGGACCTATGTGCAGGCAAAGGCCTGCCAGACTTAGACCCAAGTGAAGTTAGCCGCAGGCTGTGTCTACTAGCTGGCTTTGTCTACTAGATCTCTCTGGCATCCATTAGCCAAGCAGGTGGTTCGCGCCCCTGCAAGTGCTGGGCAGTCTGCAGGTCAAACGACCCCCTGAGCAGGTTGGCATGTAAATGGCCCACAAAGCTGCCCAGGGCCTAGGTGCAGGCAAAAACCTGTCAGGCTTTGACCTGAGTGATGTTAGCCTCGGGCTATGTCTGCTAGTTGTCTTTGTCTGTTAGATCTCTCTGGCGTCTGGTAGCCAAGATGGTGGGGTACCCCCTGCAAGTTCTGGGCAGTCAGCAGGGCAAAGGACCTCCTGACTGGGTTGACACACAGATGGGCCACCGAGCTGCCCAGGGTCTGGGAGCAGGTAAAAACCTGCCAGGCTTACACCCAAGAGATATTAGCCTTGGACTCTGTCTGTATACCTGGCTCTCTCGGTTCTCTCTGGTGTCTGGAGGCCAAGATAGTGGAGTAACTCTTGTAACTGGCTGGCAGGAGTCAGAGGTCTTCTGGGGCTTCAGTGTGGTAAAAAGCACTGCAACTCCTCTGCGGTGGCCAGTGGTAGTGGATGCAGGACCTGCCTGGTTCCTGTTGATTCGGTTTACTGGTGGCAGCCCAGAACCTCCAGAAGCACTGCTGCTGCTGCTGCTGCTGCCACCACCTCTCGCCACTGCAGCCACCCCTGCTGCCAATTCTCTTGCTTCTCTTGTCTTCCATTCTCTTTTAGGTGATCCAGGAAACTACACTGACTGTCCTGAGGTTCTGGACACTCTGGCGCTCAACATTGAGGCTCCCTGTGGAGTCATACTGGAGAGAACACTGTGCTACCAATAGGGAATGTGCCTTCAGTTGCAGCTCCAGGAGTGAATAGTTCCAGGCAAGGTTGACCCACCAGTGCTCTGCCAGGGAATAATCATCATGGTGCAGGTCTTGGAAGGTAAGACACGGGACAAGCATTCACTCAGCAATCCCTGTTCATTTCAGGGTTTACAGAATCTCTCAAGATGAAAGGGACCAGGGTTAAGAAAAAGGATCTTAAGAATTTTTTAGACTTTTACAGACAATTCTGTCCTTGGTTCCCAGAGGAAGGAATGTTAGATAAGAAGACATAGGCTATAGTAGGTGATTGTTTTAGAGATTACTATAAGACCTTCAGTCCTGAAAAAATCCTTGTCACTGCCTTTAACTACTGGTCTATGATTAGTGCTATTATTCAAAATTCTCTACACTGGCCTGCCCTGAGGATCTAGTTTCTGAGGTAAAGCATTCTCTTAAAAAGCCCTCATCCTGGACACTGTCTCTGCACTCTCTTACTCATCCTGCCCAGTTGTGATTGAAATGAAGGAGTGACATTTAAAACAGTCTCTGTCTATGTCTGCTCTTTTTCCTAAACTCTCAAAAGGAGCATATAGCAGGAAATAATATCCTTCTCTACAAACTCTGAAATCTATTCATGATCATGATGATGTCATTCTACCCCCTTGGGGAGGAAGACCCAGACCCATCAAAGGTTGCTGCTCCCACTACTAACATTGCCTTTGCTTCAGCATCCCCCCATACCAGATTTGGTTCCACCTTTTTGCCCTCTGCCTTATGGACCTTTTGATGAGATTTTTATTTTCCCCTCAGCTTCTGCCTCCTGACAGAGAGCCACTGAAGAGATTTCTTCTTTCTGCCAAATGGTAGAAAGCCAAAAGGAACAAGTAGCCCTCTTAAAGGTGCAATAAGCAGTGGGGCCACTGTTCCCCATGAAGCCCCTATTGAGAAAAGTCCAGGTGAGAATGAGGGAGAGGAGGAGGAAGAAATAGGAGATCAGTCTCCAGGTACTCCACCCCTGCATTCCCCAGATATTGTAACCCCAGATGATGGCAGGAATGGTCCATGTATTAGATTACTCCTACAAGCTCCTTGGCTTTAAAATTCTAGAAAAATTGGTGTTCTGTTCAGAAAATTTCTCCCTGTACCGATGTCCTCAAGGGTCTTCTCCAGTTTCTTTTCTATTAGCTTCAGAGTATCTGGATTTATGTGGAGGTCCTTGATCCATTTGGATTTGAGCTTAGTACAAGGAGACAAGGATGGATCAATTCACATTCTTCTGCATGCTGACCTCCAGTTGAACCAGCACCATTTGTTGAAAAGGCTATCTTTTTTCCATTGGATGTTTTCAGCCCCTTTGTCGAGGATCAAATGGCCATAGGTGTGTGGGTTCATTTCTGGATCTTCAGTCCTGTTCCATTGATCTGCCTGCCTGTCACTGTACCAATACCATCCAGTTTTTAACACTATTGCTCTGTAGTATTGCTTGAGGTCAGAGATACTGATTCCGCCAGAATTTCTTTTGTTGCTGAGAATAGTTTTAGCTATCCTGGGTTTTTTGTTATTCCAGATGAATTTGATAATTGCTCTTTCTAATTCTGTGAAGAATTGAGTTGGGATTTTGATGGGTATTGCATTGAATCTGTATATTGCTTTTAGCAAAATGGCCATTTTAACTATATTGATCCTGCCGGTCCATGAGCATGGGAGATTTTCCCATTTTTCGAGGTCTTCTTCCATTTCCTTCTTCAGAGTCTTGAAGTCCTTGTCATACAAATCTTTGACATGTTTGGTAAGAGTCATCCCAAGATACTTTATACTGTTTGTGGCTATTGTGAAGGGGGTCATTTCCCTAATTTCTTTCTAAGCTTGTGTATCCTTTGAGTGTAGGAAGGCCACTGATTTGCTTGAGTTGATTTTATAACCTGCCACTTTGCTGAAGTTGTTTATCAGCTGTAGGAGTTCTCTAGTGGAGTTTTTTGGATCACTTAGGTATACTATCATGTCAAAGTTTCTGAACAGAGCACCAATAGCATATGCTCTAATATCAAGAATTGACAAATGGTACCTCATAAAATTACAAAGTTTCTGTAAGGCAAAGGACACCATCAAAAAGACAGATCGGCAACCAACAAATTGGGAAAAGATCTTCACCAATCCTACATTAGATAGAGGCCTAATATCCAATATATATAAAGAACTCAAGAAGTTAGACTCCAGAAAACCAAACAGCCCTATTAAAAATGGGGGTACAGAGTTAAACAAAGAATTCTCACCTGAAGAATTTCGGATGGCGGAGAAATATCTTAAAAAATGCTCAACTTCATTAGTCACTAGGGAAATGCAAATCAAAACAACCCTGAGATTTCACCTTACACCAGTCAGAATGGCTAAGATTAAAAATTCAGGAGACAGCAGGTGTTGGCAAGGATATTGAGAAAGAGGAACACTCCTCTACTTCTGGTGGGGTTGCAAATTGGTACAACCACTCTGGAAATCAGTCTGGCTGTTGCTCCGAAAACTGGGCACCTCACTTCCAGAAGATCCTGCTATACCACTCCTGGGCATATACCCAAAAGTTTCCCCAGCATGTAATAAGGATACATGTTCTACTATGTTCATAGCAGCTGTATTTATAATTGCCAGAAGTTGGAAAAAAACCAGGTATCCCTCAACAGAAGAGTGGATGCAAAAAATGTGGTATATCTACACAGTGGAGTACTATTCAGCCATTAGAAACAATGAATTCATGAAATTCTTAGGCAAATGAATGGAGCTAGAGAACATCATACTAAGTGAGGTAACCCAGACTCAAAAGGTGAATCATGGTATGCACTCACTAATAAGTGGATATTAACCCATAAAACTGGAATACCCAAAACATAATCTACACATCAAATGAGGTACAAAAAGAAAGGAAGAGTGGCCCCTTGTTCTGGAAAGACTCAGTGAAGCAGTATTAAGCAAAACCAGAACGAGGAAGTGGGGT
This sequence comes from Apodemus sylvaticus, assembly GCF_947179515.1. Taxonomy (NCBI): domain Eukaryota; kingdom Metazoa; phylum Chordata; class Mammalia; order Rodentia; family Muridae; genus Apodemus; species Apodemus sylvaticus. The sequence goes on along the minus strand of NC_067483.1, from coordinate 6,101,576 downwards.
TTTGGTCCCCCTGTTGAGGGGGTTCTTTCCAGCATCTGGCAATTATAAATAGGGCTGCTATGAACATAGTAGAGCATGTATCCTTATTACATGGTGGGGAATCCTCTGGGTATATGCCCAGGAGTGGTATAGCAGAATCTTCTGGAAGTGAGGTGCCCAGTTTTCAGAGGAACCGCCAGACTGCTTTCCAGAGTGGTTGTACCAATTTGCAACCCCACCAGCAGTGGAGGAGTGTTCCTCTTTCTCCACATCCTCTCCAACACCTGCTATCTAATGAATATCCACTCACTAATAAGTGGATATTAACCTATAAAACTGGAATACCCAAAACAATCCACACATGAAATGAGGTACAAGAAGAACAGAGGAGTTCTGGAAAGACTCAGTGAAGCAGTATTGAACAAAATCAGAACAGGGAAGTGGGAAGGGTTGTATGGGAAAACAGGGGGAGGGAAGGGGACTGATGGGACTTTTGAGGAGTGGGGGTCCAGAAAAGGGGAAATCATTTGAAATGTAAATAAATATATCAATAAATTAAAAAAATAAATATTTATGAAATATTAAAAAAACAAAAAAAAATCTAGAAAAATTAATATCTGCAGTCACCACCTATGGGCCAACAGCTCCTTTCACTTTGGTACTCTTAGAATTTTCCATCAAGGGCTGACTCACACCAAAGTAATTTATCCAGCTTGCTCCAGCTGTGATCTCCAGGGAAGAGTTGTTCTCTGGAAGTCAGAGGCTGTTGAAATGGCCAGAGAAATCAAAAGTAAAAATAGCTCACAGACTAAGTGAAAGTCCTGGACTGCAAAGGAACTCCTGGGTGATTCACTTTGTGTGTGTGTGTGTGTGTGTGTGTGTGTGTGTGTGTGTGTGTGTGTGTGTGTTTTATTTGTTTAAATTTTTTTTTATTCCATATATTTTTTATTTACATTTCAAATGATTTCCCCTTTCCTAGCCCCCCCCCACTCCCAGAAAGTACTGTGAGCCCCTTTCTTTCCCCCTGTCCTCCCACCTACCCCTCCCCACTTCCTCCTTCTAGTTTTGCTTAATACTGCTTCACTGAGTCTTTCCAGAACAAGGGGCCACTCTTCCTTTCTTTTTGTACCTCATTTGATGTGTAGATTATGTTTTGGGTATTCCAGTTTTATAGGTTAATATCCACTTATTAGTGAGTGCATACCATGATTCACCTTTTGAGTCTGGGTTACCTCACTTAGTATGATGTTCTTTAGCTCCATCCATTTGCCTAAGAATTTCATGAATTCATTGTTTCTAATGGCTGAATAGTACTCCACTGTGTAGATATACCACATTTTTTGCATCCACTCTTCTGTTGAGGGATACCTGGGTTCTTTCCAGCATCTGGCAATTATAAATAGGGCTGCTATGAACATAGTAGAGCATGTATCCTTATTACATGGTGGGGAATCCTCTGGGTATATGCCCAGGAGTGGTATAGCAGAATCTTCTGGAAGTGAGGTGCCCAGTTTTCAGAGGAACCGCCAGACTGCTTTCCAGAGTGGTTGTACCAATTTGCAACCCCACCAGCAGTGGAGGAGTGTTCCTCTTTCTCCACATCCTCTCCAACACCTGCTATCTAATGAATTTTTAATCTTAGCCATTATGGCTGGTGTAAGTTGAAATCTCAGGGTTGTTTTGATTTGCATTTCACTAATGACTAATGAAGTTGAACATTTTTTAAGATGCTTCTCCGATTGGCAAGAATTTTATTAAGTATTTTTGCATCAATGTTCATAAGGGAAATTGGTCTGAAGTTCTCTTTCTTTGTTGGATCTTTGTGTGGTTTTGGTATCAGCGTAATTGTGGCTTCATAGAAGGAATTGTGTTGTGTTCCTTCTGTTTCTATTTTGTGGAATGATTTGAAGAGTATTGGTGTTAACTCTTCTTTGAAGGTCTGAGAGAATTCTGCACTGAAACCATCTGGTCCTGTGCTTTTTTTGGTTGGAAGACTTTCTATGCCTCCTTCTATTTCTTTAGGCATTATGGGACTGTTTAGATGATCTATTTGGTCCTGATTTAATTTTGGTATTTGGTATCTGTCAAGGAAATTGTCCATTTCCTCCATATTCTCCAGTTGTGTTGAGTACAGGCTCTTGTAGTAGGATCTGATGATTTTTTGGATTTCCTCAATTTCCATTGTTATATCTCCCTTTTAATTCCTATGTTTGTTAATATGGATACTTTCTCTGTGCCCTTTGGTCAGTCTGGCTAAGGGTTTACCTTTCTTGTTGATTTTCTCAAAGAACCAGCTCCTGGTTTTGTTGATTCTTTGTATGGTTCTCTTTGTTTCTACTTGACTGATTTCAGCCCTGAGTTTGATGATTTCCTGCCTTCTACTCCTCCTGGATGAAATAGCTTGTTTTTGTTCCAGGGCTTTCAGGTGTCATTAAGCTGGTAATGTATGCTCTCTCCATTTTCTTTTTGGAGGCACTCAGGGCTATGAGCTTTCCTCTTAGCACTGCTTTCATTGTGTCCCATAGGGTATGTTGTGTCTTCATTTTCATTGTGTTCTAAAAAGTCTTTAATTTCTTTCTTTATTTCTTCCTTGACCAAGGTATCATTGAGTAGAATATTGTTCAATTTCCACGTGTATGTGGGTTATCTGTTGTTTTTGTTGCTATTGAAGACCACTTTTACTCCATAGTGATCTGATAGGAGGCATGGGATTAGTTCGATCTTCTTATATTTGTTGAGGTCTGTCTTGTGACCAATTATATGGTCAATCTTGGAGAAGGTACCATGAGGTGCTGAGAAAAAGGTATATTCTTTTGCTTTAGGATAGAATGTTCTATATATATATATCTGTTATATCTAATTGGTCTAAAGCTTCAATTAGTTTCATTGTGTCCCTGTTTAGTTTCTGTTTTCCTGATAGGTCCATTGAGGAAAGTGCAGTGTTGAAATCACCCACAATTATTGTGTTAAGTGCAATGTGTGCTTTGAGCTTTAATAAAGTTTCTTTTATGAAAGAGGGTGCCCTTGCATTTGGAGCATAGATGTTCAGGATTGAGAGTTTTTCTTGTTGTATTTTTCCTTTGACCAGCAAAAAGTGTCCCTGAGAGTCTCTTTTAAAGTCTTTGGGTTGAAAGTCAATTTTATCTGATATTAAAATGGCTACTCCAGCTTGTTTCTTGGGTGATTCACTTTTTAACACAATACAAGCCCAAATAAAATATCCCCAAGGATCTCCTTTTTGCCAGGTACAGTAGCAATTCAGTACAGGCCATATAGAGCCTTCTTCTTCCCCTTGGAATACACCCATCTTTGTAATTAAGAAAAAGTCTGGTAGATGGGGACTTCTTCAAGATCGCAAGACTGTCAATAAGTCATAATTCCTAAGGGGGCCCTTCAGCCTGGCCTGCCTACCCTGGCAGTTATTCCCACGACCTTTTTCAAATTTTTTTTTATTTAAAAGATTGTTTCTTCACTGTCCCCTTACATCCCAATGACTGTCCTCATTTTGCTTTCAGTCTCCCACAAATTAATTTTCAGGAGCCTATGGATAGGTTCCTCTGTCAAGTAATTCTCCAGAGCATGGCTAATATTCCTTCCTTGGCTGAGGAGTATGTTGCTCAAGCCATCTACATCATTCATAAAGCATGAATACAAATTTATTTTCTTCAGTACATGGATGATGTTTTTCTTGGCACTCCAACGGAGACCCAAGCCTCACAATGCTTCAAACAACTCCTGACAGCTTTGTACTCTCGAGGTTTGAAAATTGTCCCTGATAAGATTCAATTCCAAGCTCCTTACTCTTGCTTATGTTTTCAGCTTATGCCAGATCCCAGATGGCTCCCATCATGTCTTGTAAAACAAGTTAATCCTATGTCCAGAGTGGAGCACTTGCCTCCCCCTGAGACTCATTCTCCTTCTCTTGCAGTTGACCCTCCCATGGCAAGATGCACCAGTGACAGCAATCAAACTGCCCCATAAACCCTCTTCAGAAATGTTCTCTGTACACATAGTTTGGAATTTTACATGGGTGGTCCTCTCAGAAAGAAGGGAGTCTGTCTGGTCTACCTCCAAATTGTCTAGTCAAGATTCATGGCCAGATATTCTGACCCCTGATCTTTGCAAGCTGAGTCTTGGTGCAGGAGCACCTTGGGGATCCAAAGATCTTTTAGATTTATCCATCGCCCCAGCAAATGATCTTCCCCCCACCCCCCACCCCCACCCCTGCCATGGTAGGCTGTGCTGGAATGTAGGACCTCTTCGTTTCTGTCCACCACAGCACTAAGCCAGGTTGTAGCAACTGGGTCTAACGCAGTATTTTAAAGGGAACTGACTTTTATGTCTGCCCTGGATTCCATCATAGCACGCATAATAAGTGTGGAGGCAGAGCAGATCTTTTCTGTGCCTCCTGGGGCTGTGAAACCACAGGAGATGCATATTGGAAACCCACCTCCTCATGGGGTTACAACCAAGTAAAACACAATTTTACATGCCTGACTAGTTTTCTAACAGGTGATGATTCCTGCAAAGCTTCTAATCCCTCTATAAAGGGGTAGTACACACCTTTACAAATTAAGTTAACCACATATGGAATATTCTCTCAATTTAAATTGGCAAAAATGTTATAAATGGGGTTTTTGCTTCTATCAGTCTGACTCAGGTACAGGTATTACCTTCACTATTATGCTTCTTAAAGAGCCTTTGCATCATGCCCAGTCAGTCCCAATGAAGCCTAATCCTGTTTTGGTATCTTGTCCTGCTCCCCCTAGAGGAACTGACCAGGACACCACCTGTGCTCCCTCTCTTAAAGGTACCTCTCTACCTTCTCTATTTACCCTCTGGCCACCAGTCAGGCCACTAGCCACTATTCTGCCTGTACCACCTCCACAACCAGCTTCTACTAAAAATCTCACCCTTTCTTTATTTAATCAGACCTTTCTTACCTTAAATGAAACTTCCCCTGATTTTTTTGAAGATTTCTGGTTGTGCTACCATTCCAAACCACCCATTTATGAAGGAATTGCCATTCTCAGTGATCCCCTCTATGTTGATGATCCAAAAAACTGTCATTGGCAGAGAGGTGCTTGGCCCAGTGGTCTTTCATTAACCCACATATCTGGCCTGGGACTTTGGGTGACCTCCAGTGGAAGAGATGTACCCTCAGCCTATGCTCCTTTGTGTAATGAAACATTTTCTCACCCTCCTGGCAATTTTTTTTTTTTTTTTTTTTTTTTTTATTCTCCAGCCAGATGGAACCTGATGGGTGTGCCTTGATGGCCTCACACCTTGTCTCTCCACCTCGGTTTTTCAAAATTGAAAGCATGGAGAGATCCCTGAGTTTTGCATCCTTATTAAGATGGTTCCTCATTTACTTTATTACCACTCTGAAAAAATTTTCCACCTACAGGTTCAATCTACATCCACTGGCCTGTCCACCTCTTTGAGCCACTACCACAGAGAACCTATCTCTGCCATTACTATCTCTGTCCTACTTTGCCTTGGAGCTGTGAGAACAGGAACATGTATCTCTTGCACTGTTCATTTTAATTCTAGGTACACAGAGCAAAATGCCACTATCAACCAAGATGTCCAATGCCTTCATCAGGTGATAGTTGATCTCACTGACTCACTCCATTGACTCCCTAGCTGAGGTTGTTCTCCAAAGTAGGTGAGGACTTGATCCCCTATTCCCTCAACAAGTTGGACTTTGTGCATCTTTAAAATAAGAATTCTGCTTCTATACAAGTAAAACAGGTGTTGTAAGAGATAGCATGAGAAAAGTCAGAGAAGGACTAGAAAACTGAAAGAGAGGCAGAAAACTGAAAACAGGCAGAAAGTTGGAATGAAAATTGGTTTTCAACTTCTCCATGGCTCACTACCCTGTTACCCAGTATTCTCAGACCCATTGTAGGTCTATTAATGTTATGTTCTTTTGGATCATGGACTTTTAATCACCTCATTACCCTAATTACACAACAGGTAGATAACTTTGCAACTAAGCCTATCCACATACATTACCATTGTTAGGCTATGGAGAATCAAGAGATGACTACCTAGCCCCGCCAGGGCAGTTACAAAACAGCCCAAAGTGCACAATTGCATGCCCTTCCAGTTGGGACTCCAGAAGGAGCCCTCAAACTCAAGACACCTGTAATAATACAATTGCTGAGTAGTTAGCCAATGATGGGCACCTTCCCAGGACCTTGGCCCCCTAAGACAAAAATCTTTGGAGAATGGCAGAGATCTCCAGTGACAGGTAAGGGATTATGGATCACTGGGTTGAAATTCCTAAGATAAACACTAATTCAACTTTTTCTTGCCTCATTTGCTTTATTCACCAATGGTTGTCTGATCTTAGCTCTCTTTGAAACAGAGAAGGGAGAGATGCCAGGAGCCATTCTCACATAGATCTCAAAATGTCCTCCTTTCAGCCATCTTGCATGCTCAAGCCTGCTTTTAGAAGAAACATTACTAGCATTCAAGCTAGCCAAATAGCAAGGTAGTCAGCACATACAGAGCTCACCTGAGTAGGCTAGAACAAACAGAACTCACCTGTTTTTCCAGCTATTCCATGAGATTCTGTGAGACAATTCTGAGAAACTGTTCCCAAGGAAAAAAATGCTTGCCCCCTTTACCCCTCCCTATACCTTGCTTGCTTTCCTTTATATTGCAGTGTTTAGAACAATAGAATTTGACAACTTGATCACAATACTGTCTTGCTGTCAATCTCTTGATTCTCTTGTACTCCATTCTCTCCTAGGTGGTCCAGAGAACCCCGTGGACTGTCCTACAGGTCAGGACATATCTCCATTTAAATCTTTATGTGAAATGAACCACATTCTAAAAATTGTTTTTGAATTTTTTTTAGTTGTTTGTTTGTTTTCATGGGGGTTTTTTTGGTTGTTTTTTACTTTATACTTTTAAATTACACATACATACATGCATCTGAATGTGGAAAAGTGCATATGTTATTCAGGTACCCATGAATCTAGGAAAAGTGTGTCAGTTTCCTTTAAGCTGGAGGTATTGGCAGTTGTGAAGCTGCTCAGCATGGGTGAAGGAAACTGAACATAGGTCCTCTACAAAAAGTAACATCACCTTTTAAACACTAAGGTCTTAATCTAGCCTCCATGTCACATTTTGATGCTACTGAAAAATATGAAATTATTTTATCTAGTTTGCTTCCACGTATCTTCATGTGAACACACACTACTCTTTAGTTACATTGGGATGGATTCATAGTTGTTCATTTTCCTTTCAATTTCTTTTCATATAAGAAAAATCAAAGCATAATTTTATGATCTATAGGATAGAAGCCCAAGAAGAACATACAAAAAAAAAGAAATGGAAAAACAAAACAAAACAAAACAAACAAACAAAAAACCCTTCCAGTGTTGTCTGCATCAGTAAGTAGTCGGCTAAATGGATTAGCAGTTATCATGTTCTAAAACCCTGTCTGCCAAAGAAATCTTCTAAAGAGAGTGTTCTGTGTTCTTAGTTATAAGGTTAGTGTATTTAACTTTATTGGATAAATGGCAGCTGACATCAAACTCCAGATACAGCAGAATGTAGCAGATTCTTCATTAATTAAACAATGGACCTAGAGAAAGAGCTCTGTCAGGCACAGAATTAGTTGATAAGAATGGGTAGTTAAGATCTTCACTTCCTGGCCCCTTGTTCTGGAAAGACTCAGTGAAGCACTATTTGGCAAAACCAGAACAGGGAAGTGGGAAGGGGTGGGTGGGAGGACAGGGGAAGAGAAAGGGGCTTATGGGACTTTCGGGGAGTGGGGGGCTAGAAAAGGGGAAATCATTTGAAATGTAAATAAAAAATTATATCGAATAAAAAAAATTCAGGAGAAAAACAAACAAACAAACAAACAAAAAAAAACCAAAAACAAAAACAAACAAAAAAACAGATCTTCACTCCCGGTCAGACAGGACAAGCAGCCCCATGTACTGAGATATCCTAAGTTTAAGATCTCTGGGGACACAGACCTACAGGCTGCTGCATGTGCCCAGGACCTGGGCAGATCTGAGGTTGTCTGTGTGCATTCCAGGCATGGGTCCTGTGCTCCTCGGGGTAGTCGACACTTTGTGAGGGGGATCCTCGCTGCCATCTTTGCTCCATGACGGAGCAGATACGCAACACCAGGTTCACAGAGACAACCGAGTATAACATTTTTTGGGGCAGCACACCAGGGTTCCAACGGCACCCAAGAGGAGGACAGCACATCAGCAATCTGTGTCAGGGGAAACCCAGTCATCCAGTGGTGTAGAAATAGACTTATAAGCTCACAGGATGTTCAAACACCAGCCAGTGAAAACAGGACCAACTAATGCCAGAGATAACCAGATGGCAAAAGGAAAAGGTGGAAACATTACTAACAGAAATCAAGGAAATATGACAGCATCTGAACTCAATTCTCCAACAAAAGCAAGTCCTGGATAAACCAACATATCAAACAATATTTGGATTTAAAGTCAATGGTCATGATGCTCTTAGAGGAAGACAAGAAGGAGATAAATAAATCTCTTAAAGAAATACAGGAGAAAATGAATCAAAATTTAGAAGGGGAACACAGAAATCATTTAAAGAAATTCAAGAAAATATGGGTCAAAAGATAAAAGCCAATAAGGATCAAATGTAAAAATCACTTAAAGAAATACAGGAGAACTAGGGTCAACAGGGCGAAGTCATGAAAGAGGAAACAGAAAAATCTCTTAAAGAATTACAGGAAAACACAAACAAGCAAGTGAAGGGACTGAGCAAAACCATCCAGTATCTAAAAACAGAAGTAGAAACAATGAAGAAATTGCAAAGGGATACAACTTTGGAAATAGAAAACCTTGGGACGAAATCAGGGGCCATAGATGCAAATATCAACAACAGAATACAAGAGATATAAGAAAGAATCATAGATGCCAAAGATACCATAGAAACCATGGACTCAACAGTCAAAGAAAATGCAAAACACAAAAAGACTTGTAACCCAAAACATCCACGAAATAAAGGACACAATGAGAAGACCAAACCTAAGGATTATAGGTATAGATGAGAGTAAAGATTTACAACTTAATGGGCCAGCCAATATCTTCAACAAAAGTATGGAAGAAAACATCACTAACCTAAAGAGATGCTCATGAATATACAAGAAGCCTACAGAACTCCAAACAGACAGTACCAGAAAAGAAATACCTCCCATCACATAATAATCAAACCCCAAATGTACTAAACAAAGAAAAATACTAAAGGCAGTAAGAGAAAAATGCAGGTAACATATAAAGGGAGACCTATCAGAATTACACACAATATCTCACCACAGACCATGAAACCTAGAAGATCCTGGGCAGATCTCATGCAGACTCTAAGAGAACAGAAATGTCAGCCAAAACTATTATACTGTGCGAGACTCTCAATCACTGTAGATGGAGAAACCAAGATATTCCATGACAAAAGCAAATTTTCACAAGACCTTTTCACAAACCCAACCCTACAAAGGATAATAGGGGAAAAACATCAATACAAGGAGTGAAACTACACCCTGGAAAAAGCAAGATAGTAACCTTATTTCATCAAACCCAAAAGAAGATAACCAATCAAATATAAAAAATAACATCAAAAATAACAGGAAGTAATAATCACTATTCCTTAATATCTCTTAACATCAATGAACTCAATTCACCAATAAAAAGACATGGACTAACAGACTGGATAATTAATCAGGACCCTGCATTTTGCTGCATACAGGAAACACAACTCAGTGTCAAAGACAAACACTACCTTAGAGTAAAAGTTTGGAAGACAATTTTACAAGCAAATGATCTCAGGAAACAAGCTGGAATAACAACTATAATATCAGATAAAATTGACTTTCAACCTAAAGTCATCAAAAGAGACACAGAAGGACACTGCTTGTTTGTCAAAGGAAAAATCCACCAAGAGGAACTCTCAATTCTGAACATCTATTCTCCAAATACAAGAGCACCCTCATTTGTAAAATAAATCTTACGAAAGCTCAAAACACACATTGCACCTAACACAGTAATTGTGAGTGACTTCAATACTTCACTCTCCTCAATGGACCAATCAGGAAAGCAGAAACTAAACAGGGATACAGCAAAATTAATTGAAGCTTTGGACCAATTGGGTTATATACATACATATGCATATATATACATATATATGCATATATACACATAAATTTGTATATATATACACACATATATATGCATACATACATATATATATATACACATATATATGCATACATACATATATATATATATATATATATATATATATAAAACATTTCATCCTAGAGCTAAAGAATATACCTTTTTCCCAGCACCTCATGGTACCCCCATGCCACCTTTGCTTTACAGAAACTTTGTAATTTTCTGAGGTCCCATTTGTCAATTCTTGATCTTAGTCATACACTATTGGTGTTCTTTTCAGAAACATTCCCGCTGTACCGATGTCCTCAAGGGTCTTCCCCAGTTTCTTTTGAATTAATTTCAGAGAGTCTGGCTTTATATGGAGGTGGCCTTTTTGGCAAAAGCAATATACAGATTCAACGCAATACCCATTAAAATCCCAACTTAATTCTTCATAGAGTTAGAAAAAGCAATTCTCAAATTCATCTGGAATAACAAAAAACCCAGGATAGCTAAAACAATTCTCAACAACAAAAGACATTCTGGTGGAATCAGCTTCCCTGAACTCAAGCAATACTACAGAGCAATAGTGTTAAAAACTGCATGATATTGGTACAGTGACAGGCAGGCAGATCAATGCAACGCGATTGAAGATCCAGAAATTAACCTATACACCTATGGCCACTTGATCCTCAACAAATGTGCTGAAAACATCCAGTAGAAAAAAGATAGCCTTTTCAAAAAATGGTGCTGGTTCAACTGGAGGTCAGCATGCAGAAGAATGTGAATTGATCCTTCCTTGTATACTTGTGCTAAGCTTACCTCCAAATGGACCAAGGACCTCCTCATTCTTTATTATGAAATGCAGACAGGAAAATTATAATATGAAACTTAAAAGTAACAACTTTACTTCCTCTAGAGAAAAGAGGAAAGAGAGAGAGACAGAGAGACAGTGAAAGGAGAGAGAGAGATAAAGAAAGACAGAGACAGAGAGGAGAGAGAGAGAGAGAGAGAGAGAGAGAGAGAGAGAGAGAGAGAGAGAGAGAGAGAGAGAGAGAGAGAGATTTTAGGAAGCTGGGAATAAGTCTATTTATACATATGGCTTAATATTAAACACACAATACATGTTCAACAGAGACTTCTATACCTGTCAAGTGTCCCTTGAAGAATATGGTTTTGCACAAAAAGAGGAGAGCAATTTAAATACCATAACAATTTAAATAGCTATTTGAAGCAGAGAGTTTATACATGTATGATTATATGTGCACACCCCTAGTGTGAGTGACAATGACTCATCTGACTGTGAAGATTGAATTAGGTAGACTTGTAACAAGGACATTAAAAGGAGGAAAGTGTTATACTGCGACTCAGAATATTTCTCTTTTCACCCTTATAATGATCCCATTTAGCTAGAAGATGGAGTATTTGGCTCCATTTCCTACAAGTTCATTTTGAATGAAAATCTGCCAAGAATAATCATTAATTACATTTTATCTTCTTAGATTTTGCCTTTGTCCAGACATCTCTTTTTACTCATAATTCCTTCCCTTATGGGCAGCAGCTTACACACTTAGGAGCATTATGACAATTTTCTTTTCACTGGAAATGGCCCCTAAATGTCTGATTCGAATGATCTTTACTTGATGTTGCTGACAGGCTAATGAGAATTCTCTGCAGAAGCAAGATGAAAAAATTATGAGAAATGTTCATATTGAAGCACCCTGTATTCTATGGCTTACTATGGGATGCCACATGGAAGACAAAGAATTCTGACAAAAATGAAAATGGACTTAGCAAAGAATCTCACATATGTCAGAATTATTAGAGGCTGGAAAACTACTGCTTTAAAATAAATGCAAGGTACAAAATTGCAGGTTACTTGACTCATATATATACTCTCCCTCCCTCCCCCCTCTCTCTCCCTCCCTCTTGACTTGTTCATTTCCTTCCCTCTCTCCTTCTCTTCCTTCCAATCAATCTCTATCACTATCTCTATCTCTCTTTTTTCGCTTCACCCTCAATGTGTGTTGCATGGTGGATATGTGTGTGCATATGCAAGGTAGGGTCACACATTAAACATTTTTGACTTAAGGCAGAATTACTTTTAGAAACGTATCATTTAAATTATTTTGTCTTACTGAACCCTTCATAATTTAAACCAAAGTCCTCCTCTGAATCTTATTATTTAAGTCAAATTTCCTAAATGTGAAAGAAAAACCATGTTCAGTTTGTCTGACTAGTGACCCCTAAGTCCTCATATGTCTCTCCTATCCTAGTTCTGAAGTTAAGCATGTTTGCTGTTATGCTCAACTTTCAAGCAATAATGGCAATCTGAATGTATTTGGCAACAACCTGGCAAAGTGAATCTGTTCATTATCCCCATATTTGAGTATTGGAGGGTCTTCTGATACAGTTTGGAATTAAGTTTAATTATTTCTACATTCATTATATTATTAAAGCATATTGATTAATTTGATTAATAATTAAATAAATTTTAAGCAATAGACAATAAATAATGAGTAGGCGCTGAGACTCAAAGGTAACAATTTGAAGATAAAACAATGGATGATGGAATATAATACAGGTGAACATTGGAGAAAATGAATGGCCACATGGATTTAGCCTACAAGATTCAAGACAAACAAACTTAGGCTGATTCAGAGAAGACACAGGAAAATGATGAAATAATAGTATTGTTTTGTTACAGCAGATATTCACAGTAACAACAAAACTTTTGAATAATCCAATTATGCATAGCCTTTGTTCTCACTGATATTGCTGCATCTTAAGCCCATGCATTTCCAGAACCCTCCAAAGAACCTCCCATGTATTTCAAAGTATTTCCATCTTTCTTGTTTTACCTTCTTGAATTCAAGTACTACAATTTTTTCCACTAATCATCACCCCGTTTCCATGCTTTATTTCCTGAATGATTACTGACACATGGTGCAATTCATAACTTGTACTTCTACTGTTCCTTAAATACACACACTGCAAACACCTTTCCTTTCTGATACATCTCACAATGAAGAGACCTTGTTATAAACAATATGGAAGGCAATCTTAAAGAAACAAGATTGTTGTTTCAATCTTATCTCTCTTTTAATGAAGTTGTCATCTGACTTCCACATGACACAGGCATGCATATATTTAAACATGGATGCACATACACACATATTCATGTATGAGCATATACACAAACATAAATTAATAATATATATTGTCTTTGTTAAATTTTAATCTTGTCGTTTTTTTCTAAAATTGATCTTCTATTGAGATGAGATTCTGTGACTTTATAGTTCGTAATGTTCGTCTATTATTTATATCTTCATTCACAAAGGCAAATAAGTAACTTTATGATATGTTAAGGAAACATCTTTGATATTTCATGAGAAATGCAGTATATTGGAAGATAAAGATAGTGTGAAACAACACATAGCTATAAACCATACTTATGGAGGTTTAAAAACTGGAAATTCTATATTAAAATATGAAATGCTAAAGTAATATGTAGAGAAGAGTAACCTTAAGTATGTAAAAATACAGTTTATGGCTCATGGAGTTTGTACCTCACATTTGTCCAGAAATCCTGTGGTGATGAGAAAAGGAATACAACAATAGACATACATTATAGACCCATGTGGCCATGATATGCAGTCTCCCACATATCAAACCAGTGCAAATATGGGAAATGTTGAGAACACATAACATTTGATGAAGGCAAAACATTTTATTTCTTAGTGACCTTGCGTACTGTCATCATACAAAACTAGACTGTCCTAGACTTCCATGTAACACTTTAGGTATTAGCTCTTCTGTCTGACAATTAAATCCTTCATGGATGTCCTCCAATCATCCTGTTATACTATCCTTTTCTCCAGAGGAATTCTCTGGTATATTTATGCAGGTTTTAGGTTTCCTTACTTTCTCCTTGTGTCTGTGTGTGGGGAGGGTGGAGCTTACATATTGGGCAGTGCATGTACACCTATGCAAATATGAATTGAAGATTAGAAGACAAACTGTTCATAATTTTTTGTATGTATTTTTGTTGTGTTTTAGTTTACTTTAGTTTTTTTTTTAATCGCTCTTTTCCTGAGAACCATTTTTCCCTTTTGTCCAGAAGTAACCAACTCCACCACAATGCTCACACCAAGCCTATGGAGGTCACTTCACATTCAACAGCACTGTAGTTATTAAGAACTTACCAATTGATGAGGCCAATGGCTGGGCAGGGACAGAGAGGTAGGGATTTAAGATTTACAAGCAAGGCAACAAAGAGGAGAAAGGAAAATTGCCATTCTGAGAAAGGATTAAGATTCAGGCTCAAGAGTTGCAGAAGAGAGAGCATACTAATATTATAAGTGCTAAGGAAGAGCAGCCCCAGCAGGGGGCTCCACATTGTGTCTAGGGTAGCAAAGATGTACTAGAGATTTTAGTAATAACTCAGTACTTTGGGATGGGAGGTGTTATCAATGCTGAAGTTCAGGAGTCGCACAACCATTGAGTTGTTTAAGGCATATTAAAATAGTGGCTGTGTGTGTGTGTGTGTGTGTGTGTGTGTGTGTGTTTCACTTGAGAATTCAGAATATTTGGGTGGGTAACAAGGAATGCAGGCTCCTGCTGCCTAGGCAATTTGAGTAGCATTCATCTTCAGCAACAAGACTATCTCTAAAACACAAGGTGGAAAACACCTGCAGAATAATACTGAGGTTGAATTTTGGATTTTATATGAATGATTTTATATGATTTTATATGAGTGCTTGTGCAGCTTCCTCATGCAGACCTTCACACAGTCACACAGACATGCACACACACATATTTGTATTTGTTGTGAAGAAAAAAAATAAATGAAGATGGGTCCAAATTTTATCACTGAACCCCTTAAAGAAACACAGTCTTTATGGGCATTTGAAATTTGAAAGTGGAATGTTTGGGCATGATTTGAAATGGTGCAAAATCAAGGCATAAAAGTTACTCTGGATGCTAAATTTAGACCCCACATGACAGCTAGTATTTGGATTTCATCATTTAGGAGAATAAGTCATAGACTTCATAAATAGGGAGACTGGAAGAGATAGCTCACGCTGTTGACAAAGTGAAAACACAGAAGGTCACATCTGTGATTAGCTAGTTATTATATCCTTTAATGCTGTGATTTTTAACTCCTACCCTGAGAATTAAGAGAAATACATTACAGTTAAGCATCTACAGTATATTCTATTATAAAGAAGCTAGGATGAATTAAAATACATTTAATGCGCTAACAATTTCTGAGCTTTTAGAAGTGTGTTTGTGTGTGTGTGTGTGTGTGCATGTATGAATGAATGAATGAATGTGTGTGTGCATTTTCATGGGCAGCACTCTCTGGAGCTCACTAATTCAGGTACACTAGTGACCATGGACCAGTGAGCTATAAGAATCCACTCGTCTCCACCTCCCCATGGCTACCATTAAAATTATGCTTTACAATAATGAATTGTTTTATAAGTGAGTTTTTGGAGTTGAACCCAGGTCTTCATACTTATGCCGAAACATTTACTGTTTTAAGCATTTTATCAGCCCAAACATTCATTTCTTACTCAGCTAAGCAAATATCTTCAAAATGGCACAAGCTCTCTTTTTGGAAAGAACATTGGAATCAGACCAAGTGAAGAAAGCATACAGAAGAGGGAGGGGGATTGAATGAATGAGTGCGATGAAACTCAGTGAGAAGATAAGACAAGACGGCTGCAGTGGTTAAACAAGTGTCCAAATTGACCTCAACTCTCTGGATTCTGAGACCTTCAAAAAGAGTGCAGTCCACAGTACCATGCAGTGCACTATGCTCAAAACAAGCTGTGCTGTTCTGTGTACCTTAGGGAAGATACCAGCTGACTTCTAAGAACAGTATCTCTCCTGTTAGAGAAGCAGCTCCACTGCATTTTGTGGGGTTGTCAGGGATCCTGGGATTTCTACTATATTTGGTGTATGACAGGCCTGCTATATTTGAATCACATTGGTATGAATCCATACAATTAAGTTTATAATTTGGGGAGTATGATATAGAATGTCTATCTGTATGTATGCATGTATGTTTGTGTGGTATCTAAGGGGTATGTATGTAATGCATGTGTGTGTGTGTGTGTGTGTGTGTGTGTGTGTTCAGTTGTATACAAACATTCTTTGCAGTGTATTTATGTTGAAGACAGTGAACAACCTTGGCTGTCATACCTCAAGCATTGTCAACAATACTTTCAAAACAGGGTCCATTGATTACTGATAATTCCAGAAATAGAGTATATAACTGACAAGTAAATCTGAGGATATATTTCCTGTGGATGCCTTTTAATTGCTAGACTGGTAGACTCATGAGCCCTGAAGAATCTGTATATAATTTCAAAGCATATAATGTACCAGAGAAGAGGTGGCAAAGAGAATCCACTACCTTCACTATTTTTCCTCACTCATGTTCACTTATGACAGGCACTATGCCTATTCTATCCCTGCGCTGTACCCTCACTGTCCCTGATCATTCCCTGCGCTGTCCCTGGATAGTGCCAGCACTGCCCCCGCCCCCAGAGTCCCCACACTGTCCAGGAACTGTCCCTTCACTGTCCTCCCACTGACCCTCCACTGTACTCACATTGTACCTGCACTGTCCCCGCACTGTCCCAGGAGGTACCTGGCACAGTCCAGGCACAGTTCTGACCCTGTCCCTGCACTGTCTCAGCAGTGTCCCAGCACAGTCCAGGCACTGTCCCCGCATTGTGGCAGTATAGTCCCATCACTTTCCCCGCAATGTCCCCGGACAATTCCCGTACTGTCCCTGCACTGTCCTGGCACAGTCATGGCACTGTCCTTGCACTGTTCCTGCACTATCCCTGCACATTCCCAGCACTGTCCTGGCAATGTACCCACACTGTCCCAGCACGATCCCCGCACTGTGCCAGCACTCTCCATGCACAGTCCCTGCACTGTCCCTGCACTGTCTAGGCACAGTCCCGGCACTGTCCTTGCACTGTCTTGGAACTGTCTCAGCTCTGTCCCGACATGGTCCCCGCATTGTCCAGGCACTGTCTCCGTACAGTCCACACACTGACCTTCCACTGTACCCGCACTGTCGCTGCACAGTCCTGGCACAGTCCTGGCACTGTCGCCACAGTATCCCTGCACATTCAGGGCACTGTCCCCGCACAGTCCCCGCACTGTCATTATCATTCCCATTCCATGGTTTTGAGGTGCTTTTGAATGGTTTTCTGTCAGAGATAAGAGGAAATTTTCTTTTTGTTGTCTTGCCTTTATTTTTGTTGTCAAGTTATAGCCAATCATACCTCACTCCTCTGTCATTAGAACAGAATCTTTGATCTTCAAATGCATACTGATCCACCAGCACACTAGACATCCTCCAGGTCTTTAGCACCAGCCTGGGTCTGCAGAGTCATCCAGCCACAGGGGCTAAAAAATTACATACTTCTTAGCCCTTCAGGTTTTTGGGACTACCTTGACCAGATAGTCCCAAACCTTAAAACAGAATCCCCTACTTTGTATTCATTGTATGGGCTCTATTACCCTGGAGAACCCTTGATTAGTATAGAACTCAAAATAACATAGAATAAGAAACAAAACAGGACCTCAGAATTAAAGATATTTGAAAAATGTTACTTCATTTCTCTGCTATTACACTGATCAAATAAGTCATCAAATTTCTCATTTTATAAACTATTAGTGTGTGACACAAATTTCTGTGGTCCTTCCAGGTAGCCACTGCTGTTTTACATTCCTTTCACTAAAGGTTTTGTTTTCTTTGTTAAAATCTGATTAATCAAAAGCTATTCTTTAACGCTTTCTTCTTTTGAATTTTTGCATTAAATTCACTCTCCTTGTTAGGAAAATTTATTTATTTATTTATTTATTTATTTATTTATTTATTTATTTATTCTTGTCAACTAAACACAAGCTATAGCCATCTGGAAAAATGAAACTCAACTGGACAAATGCCTAGATTTGACTGGCCCCTGGGTCATTGCCTTGATTAATCAATGAAATGTCAGTGTCTTGATTGCTCTGGGCAGTGTCATCTCTAGTAAAACTTTAAAGATGCTGTCATTGCCCAGATGATGCAATAAGAATTTTGTGAGCTGTTTATGAACAATATATATTATCTCTCTTGAAAGAACTAGTTTGATGTGTTATTTTTATGGCATTGATATGTTTTCATATACTTAATTTGTATGTTTGTATTTGACATGTATATTTACAGAGAGAATGTAAGAGATTTCCAGTGAAAGGAGGCAAAAGAAAATAAAAAGAAGTTAAGAATATGAAACAAAGGGTGAAACAGAGACTAAAGGATAGGACATACAGAAAATGCCTCAACTGGGGATCCATTCCATATACAGACACCAAACCAAGACACTATCATGGATGCCAATAAATGCTTTCTGACAGGAGCCTGATATAGCTTTCTCCTGAGAGGCTTTGCCAGTGCCTGATAAATACAGAAGTGATCATGGTATACTTTTTTTTTTTGTATAGCAACAGAAAGTAAATTAAACCAGTCACTTATATAATATAACAAAATCCCTTATTATTGTATATTTTATAATATCATATTATAATGTAACATAAATCCTGAATCACTCTAATGCATATCACAGTGCTTTAGATAGTCTTCAAGGATAATGTATACTATGGGAAACTCATGTTGTTTGTTTTTTGCTTTTGTTCTTGTGTATGTGTGTGTGTGTGTGTGTGTGTGTGTGTTTGTGTTGTCACAAATGGATTTGTAGTGCTGGGAATAGAAGCACTTGATATCACAGCAGGTTGTTCTACATTTACATACTGGTTATCTGACACAGGTCCTCATGCTTGCAAGGTAAGACTTTACCAACATAACCACATCCTTAGCCCTAGAATTTACCTTCTTTAGTAATCTTATAAAATTCCTATCTTCCAACTTCTATAATATTTGATTCATGAGGTCAAGATTATAACTACAGAAGAAAGAGGAACTGGCACTAAAGAGATATCAGCAGAAAATCATTAATAAATCAATTCGTTTACTCGTATAATTCAAAGTGGCTGGAAGCAGAGAAATTGGGCATCCTATATTTATATCATGGTTGCAAACAGAGAAACAGTTCTCTGTACATCAAATGACTTCTTCAAACTAAAGAGCTTCAACAACATAATCATTTTAGTAAAGGAAGTATGTTTTGAAATTTTATTCTGACACAAAGTAAATTTTTGTAATATTCATGTAGTTTGCACATGTACACAAATGTCATAGATATTTTGCTTATATTTCATGCAAAATATTTCTATTTTCTTTTTATAAATGTAGGAAGATAGGAATTAGGAACCCAATTGAATTAATCAAAGTCTCCATGAAGATACAAAGGAACCCACACATTTCTTACGTTTCTTTACAAGCCTTGAAGACAGTATGCTTATATCTTTCCCTCAAAAATTTTAGCCCACAATAACTCTGTTTGTGAATTCCCATTGATTCTTTGTGAAAGATGGTTTTATGTGTTCTCATACATGTCCACTCACCTGCCTGTGGAAGACAATAATAAACCCAGGTGTGACTCTATAGCTTCTATCCACCTTGTTTTTATTAGTCAAAGTTTTTTTTTTTTTTTTTTTTCTGATCTTAGAACTCTCCAATTTGACTAGGCTGGCTGGCAAGGGTACCACATAGATCTAAAAGTTTCTATCCATGGCTAGGATTACAAAAACAACCCACAATATTACTTTACTGAAGAGGGTTCTGGGGATCAAGATATTGTCCTAGCAAATATAAATAAAACATTATTTTAGATGAACAAACTACCTATTTTTTCCTTACAATACAGAAACACAACTGAAGACTTAGTAATTATCATATCCATGCTCTAAAAATCCATTGATCCAATTTCTTGTTTGATTATCTAGAGAGTGAGCATCAAAAGTTCATGTATCCCAGTTTCAATTCTTGTAGGTTTTCCCAGATTAATAACTGCCACCACCATCTCTCTAGTTGTCTGTAGGGGAGTCACTTGATCATGTTAATTAAAGTGAGAAGATCCACCTTGGTTATGGGTAAAACTATCCCATGTGTTGAATCCTTCAACTGAATAAAAAAGAAGAAATAGACTACAGCATTTCATCACAGTGCTTGCTGGTTGCAGATATAACATGAACATATGTATCATGCTCCTATTGCCATGGTTTCTCAGCAATAATGAAACACACCCTCAAATATGAACCCAAATAAAGTCTTCTTTAACTTTTGTTGAGAGATATTTTATCCCTCTGATATAGTCATAAATGGCCTAGAGATTACAGGAAAGCACATAGTCACCATGGTGTGTGTGTGTGTGTGTGTGTGTGTGTGTGTGTGTACTTAAGGAGGACATTTAAAACAAATTTAGAGACATGAAACCAACATTCAGCACTAATTAATGAATGAATTGATATGTCTTCCAGGTCAGTAGGTTTTGAAAGATCTGGTATGGTGTTCAAAGGAGATGGGTTACAACAAACACAAAGCTGTGTCCTACAGCAGAGAATTCCGTGTATTTAACTCTGAAGGTCCTCAAACACCAGTCATTGTTGTCCTAACAGGGGATCATAACATCACGTGGAACTTCTTTTACTCATGTATCTAGGTAATAATCAAATATATAAGATAAAATTGGGAGCAACTTTGAGGGGAGAAAATTAAGAATTTAAATTTGGGGGGGGGAGTGAGATAGTGTGAGGTCAAGATGTAGCTACTAGTGTCTCATCTTCAGGCTTATGGCATATCCACTAGAATTTGCCATGAGAGGATATAGATTTAATATGATTTACAAGATAAGGATTCTAGTTGTTCATCCCACAGATTGAGGAAACATTGTTTCTGAACTATATTGGTGTGGTGTTTGTATTCATGCAGGGACTAATTTGGGTTCTAGAAGAAAGGTAGGGTGACAAAGTGTTAGTTTGCAGGATGTGTACAACAAAGTCCATGGGGCTGAAGCATGGGGTTGGCATAGTAGCAACCCAACAGTGGGAACATAGAGAGCTGGGTGGAAAGATTTTGAAGCTCTGGGTCAGAGTCTACATAAGATTAGAACTGACTGTTAAGGCCAGAGAGTCTGCTGAGATGAGATCACCTGGGGCCCTATGTCTGGGGCTATGTGGACTCTGGTATCTGGTGTAGCACAGGAACTTGCCAGTCATTTTAGGTGACAATCCAATGTGCAGGAGAATAATACACTAGAAATTTAAGATAAATAGCCTCAGAGCTAGAGTTTTATTTTTTCGAAGTGAGAAGCTGGGTAGCACTTGGACAAGTCATGTGGACTCAAGTGCAGGAACTAAAACTAACACATAGAAAGCATGCTCTGAGTTCCCATGCTGTCAGGACTGCAGACTGTTCTGACTCAAATAACTATAGCATGGTATTTGTATACTTCTTGGGACAGAGACTGATTTAACTGTAAATTTATAATATCGGGATTATTTGTCTGAGAATAGATTTATATAGAGATTCTGTCAAAATCACAAGGGGAATTTTGCCTGCTATTCAGAACTAGGATAGGGAAAATTAGTCACTGACTTCAAGTAGAGAAGTCAGTGAACAGATACTAATTAATAATGTCTGTGTCTCCAGGCAGAGAACAGGAAAAAAATTGAGGCAAAACAAGATGGCTTCTCTAGGCATAGAGCCAAACAGAAAGATGGTGTAAAGATATATTGCTCTGACACAGGAGTGGCAGAGCAGTTGGGCCAGGGACTTTCTGTGCTCTACCTGCACCCAGGAGCTAGGCAGTGATATATGTGCATGGGAGAGCCCGTCACCCTGGGGTGCTGAGATAGGCTTCAAGGTCCATAGGAGGGATAAGTGCCAGCAAGGGACAGCAGGACAAGCTAACACCAAAGATAGCTAGATAGCAAAAAACAAGCATAGGAATGTTACCAACAGAAATTAAGGCAACATGGAATCGTCTGAACCCAATTGTCCAACAACAGAAAGTCTTCGATACCACAACACATCTGAAAAGCAAGATATGGATTTATAAAGGGAAACAACTCTGGAAATAGAAAACCTAGGAAAGAAATCAATCAAGTAGAAACAAAGAGAACCATACAAAAAATCAACAATACCAGGAGCTGGTTCTTTGAGAAAATCAACAAGATAGATAAACCCTTAGCCAGACCGACCAAAGGGCACAGAGAAAGTATCCAAATTAACAAACTTAGAAATGAAAAGGGAGATATAACAACGGAAACTGAGGAAATCCAAAAAATCATCAGATCCTACTACAAGAGCCTATACTCAACACAACTGGAGAATCTGGAGGAAATGGACAATTTCCTTGAGAGATAACAAATATCAAAATTAACTCAGGACCAACTAGACCATCTAAACAGTCCCATAATGCCTAAAGAAATAGAAGGAGTCATAGAAAGTCTTCCAACCAAAAAAAGCACAGGACCAGATGGCTTCAGTGCAGAATTCTACCAGACCTTCAAAGAAGAGTTAACACCAATACTCTTCAAACTATTCCACAAAATAGAAACAGAAGGAACACTACCCAATTCCTTCTACGAAGCCACAATTACGCTGATACCAAAGCCACACAAAGATCCAACAAAGAAAGAGAACTTCAGACCAATTTCCCTTATGAACATCGATGCAAAAATACTCAATAAAATTCTTGCCAACCGAATCCAAGAACACATCAAAACGATCATCCACCATGATCAAGTAGGCTTTATCCCGGGAATGCAGGGTTGGTTCAATATACGGAAATCCATCAATACAATCCACTACATAAACAGACTCAAAGAACAAAACCACATGGTCATTTCATTGGATGCTGAAAAAGCATTTGACAAAATTCAGCATCCCTTCATGCTTAAAGTCTTGGAGAGAACAGGAATTCAAGGCCCATACCTAAACATAGTAAAAGCAATATACAGCAAACCTGTAGCCAGCATCAAACTAAATGGAGAGAAACTTGAAGCAATCCCACTGAAATCAGGGACCAGACAAGGCTGCCCCCTTTCTCCTTATCTTTTCAATATTATACTTGAGGTACTAGCTCGGGCAATTCGACAACATAAGGAGGTCAAAGGGATACAAATTGGAAAGGAAGAAGTCAAACTATCATTATTTGCAGACGACATGATCGTCTACCTGAGTGACCCAAAGAACTCCACTAGAGAGCTCCTACAGCTGATAAACAACTTCAGCAAAGTGGCAGGTTATAAAATCAACTCAAGCAAATCAGTGGCCTTCCTATACTCAAAGGATAAGCAGGCTGAGAAAGAAATTAGGGAAATGACCCCCTTCACAATAGCCACAAACAGTATAAAGTATCTTGGGGTGACTCTTACCAAACATGTGAAAAATCTGTATGACAAGAACTTCAAGACTCTGAAGAAGGAAATGGAAGAAGACCTCAAAAAATGGGAAAACCTCCCATGCTCATGGATCGGTAGAATCAATATAGTTAAAATGGCCATTTTGCCTAAAGCACTATACAGATTCAATGCAATACCCATCAAAATCCCAACTCAATTCTTCACAGAGTTAGAAAGAGCAATTATCAAATTCATCTGGAACAACAAAAAACCCAGGATAGCTAAAACTATTCTCAGCAACAAAAGGAAATCTGGGGGAATCAGTATCCCTGACCTCAAGCAATACTACAGAGCAATAGTGTTAAAAACTGCATGGTATTGGTACAGTGACAGGCAGGAGGATCAATGGAACAGGATTGAAGATCCAGAAATGAACCCACACACCTATGGCCACTTGATCCTCGAGGAAGAGGCTGAAAACATCCAATGGAAAAAAGATAGCCTTTTCAACAAATGGTGCTGGTTCAACTGGAGGTCAGCATGCAGAAGAATGCGAATTGATCCATCCTTGTCTCCTTGTACTAAGCTCAAATCCAAATGGATCAAGGACCTCCACATAAAGCTAGACACTCTGAAGCTAATAGAAAAGAAACTGGGGAAGACCCTTGAGGACATCGGCACAGGGAGAAAGATTCTGAACAGAACACCAATAGCGTATGCTCTAAGAGCAAGAATTGACAAATGGGACCTCATAAAATTACAAAGTTTCTGTAAGGCAAAGGACACCATCAAGAGGACAAATCGGCAACCAACAAATAGGGAAAGATCTTCACCAATCCTACATCAGATAGAGGGCTAATATCCAATATATATAAAGAACTCAAGAAGTTAGACTCCAGAAAACCAAACAACCCTATTAAAAAATGGGGTTCAGAGTTAAACAAAGAATTCTCGCCTGAAGAACTTCGGATGGCGGAGAAGCATCTTAAAAAATGCTCTTAGAGCATACGCTATTGGTGTTCTGTTCAGAAACTTTCTCCCTGTACCGATGTCCTCAAGGGTCTTCCCCAGTTTTTTTTCTATTAGCTTCAGAGTGTCTGGCTTTATGTGGAGGTCCTTGATCCATTTGGATTTGAGCTTAGTACAAGGAGACAAGGATGGATCAATTCCCATTCTTCTGCATGCTGACCTCCAGTTGAACCAGCACCATTTGTTGAAAAGGCTATCTTTTTTCCATTGGATGTTTTCAGCCTCTTTGTCGAGGATCAAGTGGCCATAGGTGTGTGGGTTCATTTCTGGATCTTCAATCCTGTTCCATTGATCCTCCTGTCTGTCACTGTACCAATACCATGCAGTTTTTAACACTATTGCTCTGTAGTATTGCTTGAGGTCAGGGATACTGATTCCCCCAGATTTCCTTTTGTTGCTGAGAATAGTTTTAGCTATCCTGGGTTTTTTGTTGTTCCAGATGAATTTGATAATTGCTCTTTCTAGCTCTGTGAAGAATTGAGTTGGGATTTTGATGGGTATTGCATTGAATCTGTATAGTGCAAGAATTGACAAATGGGACCTCATAAAATTACAAAGTTTCTGTAAGGCAAAGGACACCATCAAGAGGACAAATCGGCAACCAACAAATTGGGAAAAGATCTTCTCCAATCCTACATCAGATAGAGGGCTAATATCCAATATATATAAAGAACTCAAGAAGTTAGACTCCAGAAAACCAAACAACCCTATTAAAAATGGGGTACAGAGTTAAACAAAGAATTCTCACCTGAAGAACTTCGGATGGCGGAGAAGCATCTTAAAAAATGCTCAACTTCATTAGTCATTAGGGAAATGCAAATCAAAACAACCCTAAGATTTCATCTTACACCAGTCAGAATGGCTAAGATTAAAAATTCAGGAGACAGCAGGTGTTGGAGAGGGTGTGGAGAAAGAGGAACACTCCTCCACTGCTGGTGGGGTTGCAAATTGGTACAACCACTCTGGAAATCAGTCTGGCGGTTCCTCCGAAGACTGGGCACCTTACTTCCAGAAGATCTTGCTATACCACTCCTGGGCATATACCCAGAAGACTCCCCACCATGTAATAAGGATACATGTTCTACTATGTTCATAGCAGCCCTATTTGTAATTGCCAGATGCTGGAAAGAACCCAGGTATCCCTCAACAGAAGAGTGGATGCAAAAAATGTGGTATATCTACACAATGGAGTACTATTCAGCCATTAGAAACAATGAATTCATGAAATTCTTAGGCAAATGGATGGAGCTAGAGAATATCATACTAAGTGAGGTAACCCAGACTCAAAAGGTGAATCATGGTATGCACTCACTAATAAGTGGATATTAACCTAGAAAACTGGAATACCCAAAACATAATCCACACATCAAATGAGGTACAAGAAGAAAGGAGGAGTGGCCCCTGGTTCTGGAAAGACTCAGTGAAACAGTATTCAGCAAAACCAGAACGGGGAAGTGGGAAGGGGTGGGTGGGAGGACAGGGGAAGAGAAGGGGGCTTGCGGGACTTTCGGGGAGTGGGGGGGCTAGAAAAGGGGAAATCATTTGAAATGTAAATAAATTATATCGAATAATAAAAAAAAATGCTCAACTTCATTAGTCATTAGGGAAATGCAAATCAAAACAACCCTAAGATTTCATCTTACACCAGTCAGAATGGCTAAGATTAAAAATTCAGGAGACAGCAGGTGTTGGAGAGGGTGTGGAGAAAGAGGAACACTCCTCCACTGCTGGTGGGGTTGCAAATTGGTACAACCACTCTGGAAATCAGTCTGGCGGTTCCTCCAAAAACTGGGCACCTTACTTCCAGAAGATCCTGCTATACCACTCCTGGGCATATACCCAGAAGACTCCCCACCATGTAATAAGGATACATGTTCTACTATGTTCATAGCAGCCCTATTTGTAATTGCCAGATGCTGGAAAGAACCCAGGTATCCCTCAACAGAAGAGTGGATGCAAAAAATGTGGTATATCTACACAATGGAGTACTATTCAGCCATTAGAAACAATGAATTCATGAAATTCTTAGGCAAATGGATGGAGCTAGAGAATATCATACTAAGTGAGGTAACTCAGACTCAAAAGGTGAATCATGGTATGCACTCACTAATAAGTGGATATTATCCTAGAAAACTGGAATACCCAAAACATAATCCACACATCAAATGAGGTACAAGAAGAAAGGAGGAGTGGCCCCTGGTTTTGGAAAGACTCAGTGAAACAGTATTCAGCAAAACCAGAACCGGGAAGTGGGAAGGGGTGGGTGGGAGGACAGGGGAAGAGAAGGGGGTTTGCGGGACTTTCGGGGAGTGGGGGGGCTAGAAAAGGGGAAATCATTTGAAATGTAAATAAATTATATCGAATAAAAAAATAAGAAGAAAAAAAATTAAAAATAAAAGGCAAAATGCAAAAAGCTCTTAAACCAAAACTTTCAAGAAATCCAGGACAAAGTGAGAAGTCCAAACCTAAGGATGATAGGTATAGAAGAGAGTAAAGATCTCCAACTTAAAGGGCCAGTTAATGTCTTAAATTTATTGTCTCAATGTCTAAATTTAAATTTCTTAAAGAAATTGAAAATCAAACCATGAAGATATAAGAGCCCAGAGACAGCCTGGGGAGGTAGTCTTCTGATTTCATTCTCTGCCTAGAGGTGATGATGGGCCACATACAAAAATAAGACCACAAGAGAGCTGGTCTCCCAAGAGTATCTACATACCTGAGTGCACAGGTAAAACCACCACATCTCTTCAAATTCCGGGCTGAATAGGGACCTGTCCTGAGCCATCAGGACACAGGAACCAATGTTCAATTAGACACAAGATCCTTCTGTTTTCTGTCTGCACACTTGAACTGAACATGTATCACAGCTCTCCATACCTAAATTTCTCCCAGAGAGAACATGTCTCCCAGCAGTACAGATACACAGACTTGCGGAAAAGATAAGCAAAAGTCAGAGACAGCAAGTCCAGCTTACATAAGAGATAACCAGATGAAATTAGGCAAATGCAAGAATATTACCAACAGAAACCAAGGCAACATGGAAACATCTTAACCTAGTTCTCCAACAACAGCAAGTCTTAAATACTCCAACACACTGGGAATGCAAGACATGGATTTAAAATCATATCTCATGGTGCTGATAGAGGACAACTGGAGGATACAAATAACACCATTAAAGAAATACACATCAAAGAAAAAAATCTACCAAGAACTGTCAATTCTGAACATCTATTCTCCAAATGCAAGAACAATCCACATTCATAAAAGAAACTTTACTAAATCTCAAAGTACACTTTGCACCTCACATAATAATTGGGTTAACTTCAATACACCACTCTCATCAATGGACGGATCAGGGCAACATAAACTAAACACAAGCACAGTGAAGTTAACAGAAGTTATAAACCAAATGGATTTAGCAGATATCTATATATCATTTCATCCTAAATCAAATAATTTATGTTCTTCTCAGCACTGCATGGTACCTTCTCCAAATTTGACCATATAATAGGTCACAAAGCAGACCTCATCAGATATGAAAAGATTGAAATAATCCCTATTAGATCACTACAGATTAAGGCTCATGTTCAATAACAACAAAACAACAGAAAGCCCATGTACACATAAAAGCTGACG
The DNA here is from genome assembly GCF_947179515.1 of Apodemus sylvaticus. Classification (NCBI taxonomy): domain Eukaryota; kingdom Metazoa; phylum Chordata; class Mammalia; order Rodentia; family Muridae; genus Apodemus; species Apodemus sylvaticus. The sequence goes on along the minus strand of NC_067483.1, from coordinate 6,073,458 downwards.
AATGTACTCACTCAGTGATACCTTGGTTAAGAAAGAAATAAGGAAAGAAATCAAAATTTTTTTACAATCTTTTGCAAATGAAGACACAACATTCCCAACCTTATGAGACAATAAAACCAGTGCTAAAATGAAAACACATATCTCTCAGTGCTTCCAAAATGAAACTGGAGAGAGGAGACACTAGCAGCTTAACAGCACAGCTGAAAGCTCTAGAACAGAAAGAAGCTAATACACCAAAGCAAAGTAGATGTTAGGAAATCATCAAAATCATGGCTGAAATTAAGCAAGAAGAAACAAAAAGAACTATACAAAGATTCTACAAAACCAGAAGATGGTTCTTTAGAAAATCAACAAGATAGATAAACCCTTAGCCAAACTAAGCATAAGGCACAGGATAAGTATCCATATTTACAAAATCAGAAATGAAAATGGAGATATAACAGCAGAAACTGAGGAATTAAAAAAAATCATATCTTACTACAACACAAATGGAAAATCTGGGTGAAATAGACAGTTTTTCTAGACAGATACCAAAAGCAAATGTTAAATCAGGATCAGATGGACCATCAAAACAGTCTCATAACCCCTAAAGAAATAGAAATTGAAAGTCTACCAACCAATAAAAGCATAGGACCAGATGATTTTAGGGCAGAATTCTTTCAGTCCTTTCAAGAAGACCTAACACCAATACTCTTCAAACTTTTTCACAAAATAGGAATAGAAGGAACCTACCCAACTCATTCTATGAAGCCACAATTACACTGATAGTAAAACCTCACAAAGATCCAACAAAGAAACAAAACTCAGACAAACTTCCCTTAAAAATCTTAATAAAAAATACTCAATAACATTCTTTACGTCTTAATCCAAGAACACATTAAAATGAACATTCACCTGATCAAGTAGGCTTCATCCAAGAGAAATCAAAGAAAGAAATCAAAAAAGACCTCAGAAGATGGAAAGATCTCCTATGCTCATGGACTGATATAGTAAAAATGACCATCTTGCAGCAAGCAATCTACAGATTCATTGCAATACCCATGAAAAGTGCAATTCAATACATCATAGAGTTACAAAGAGAAGTTCTCAAATTCTTCTTGACTAACAACAAAAACAAAATAAAAACTTTGAGAGCTAAAATTATACTCAACAATAAAAGAGGTTCTCAGGGAATCAGGGTCCAGACTTCAAACAGAACTACAGAGCAGTACTGATAAAAACTGCATGGTATTGGTACAATGACAGGAAGTGAGATCACTGGAATAGAATTGAAGACAAAGAAATGAACCCACACACGTATGGTCACTTGATCTTTGACAAAGGTACTAAAACCATCCAGTGTAAAAAGAGTTTTCAACAAGTGCTGGTTTGACTAGTGGTGAACATGCAGAAGAATACAAATTGATCCATTCTTATCTCCTTGTATGTAGCTCCAGTCCAAGTGTATAAAGGACCTCCACTTAAAACCAAACACACTGAAGCTAATAGAAAAAAAAAAAAAAAAAAAAAAAAAACGTGGGGAAGATCCACAAGCACATGGGCACTGGGGAAATTTCCTGAACAAATAACCAATAGCATATCCCCTAAGATCAAAATAGACAAATGAGACTTAATGAAATTGCAAAGCTACTGTAAGGCAAAGAACACTGTTAATAGGACAAAATGGCAACAAATAAACTGGAAAAAAATCTTTACAAACACTATGTCTGACAGAAGGCTAATATCAAATATATACAAAGAACTCAAGAAGTTAGACTCCAGACAACCAAATAACCCTTTTAAAAATGGGGTACAGAGCTAAACAAAGAATTTTCCACTGAGGGATAGAAAATAGCTTAGAAGCACCTAAGGAAATGTTCAATATCCTTAGTGATCAGGGGAATGCAAATCAAAACAATATTCCACCTCACATCAGTCAGAATGGCTAAGATCAAAAACTCAGGATACAGCAAGTGTTGGAAATGATGTGGAGAAAGAGGAATACTCCACCACTGATGGTGGGGTTGCAATCTGATACAGCCACTCTGGAAATCAGTTATGTAGTTTCTCAGAAAATTGGGCATAATACTACATAATACTACTGGAGGACCCTGCTATATCACCCTTGGGTATATAACCAGAGGATTCTCCAGAATGTAATAAGGGAAAATGCTCCAGCTCCACTATGTTCATAATAGCCTTATGTATAATAGCCAGAATCTGGAAAGAAAACAGATGTCCCTTAACAGAGGAATGGATATAGAAAATTTGGTACATTTACACAATGGAATACTATTCAGCTATTAAAAACAATGAATTCATGAAATTATTAAGCAAATAGATGGAACTGGAAAATATCACACTGAGTGAGGTAACCCAATCTCAAAACAACACAAAATGTATGTAGTCACTGATAAGTGGATATTAGCCCAGAATCTTGGAATACCCAAAATAAAATTCAGAGACCAAATGAAGTTCAAGAAGTATGAAGAACAAAATTTGGATACTGTGATCCTTCTAAGAAGGGGAAACAAAATACCCCCAGGTATACAGAGATAGAGTATCCAACATATACTGAGAAAAGACCACCCAAATATTGCCCCCCCAAGGTATCCACCCTATATACAGTTGCAACACCCAGACACTATTGTGGATGACAACAACTGCATGTTGACAAGAGCTTGATGTAGCTGTCAACTGGGAGGCTCTGCCAGTGCATGACAAATAGTGAGCGGGACACTCTCAGCCAACCATTCAATTTTGCACAAGCCCAATGGAGGAGCTAGAGAAAAGACCAAGGAGATGAAGGGATTTGTAGCACTAAAGGAAGAACAATATGAACCAGCCAGTGCCCCCAGAGCTCCCAGGGACTAAACCACAAACCAAAGATTACACATTGAGGGACCCATGTCTCCAGATACATATGCATCAGAGGATGGCCTTGTTGGACTTCAAAGGAAGGAGAGGCCCTTGTCCTGAGAAGGCTAGATGTCCCAATATCGGGGAATGCCAGGACAAGGAAGCAGGAGTTGGTGAATTGGTAAGCAGAGGAAGTGGGGATGGGTTAGGGGATTTTTAGGTGGTAGGGGAAGCAGGAAAGAGGACATTTGAAATGTAAAGACTATATCTATATCTAATCTATATCCATATCTGTATCGTATCTGTCTCTGTCTCTGTCTCTGTCTCTGTCTCTATCTCTATCTCTATCTCTATCTCTATCTCTCTCTCTATATCTATATCTATATCTATATCTATATCTATCTATATCTATATCATCTATATCTATATCTATATCTATATCTATATCTATATCTATATCTATATCTATATCTATATCTATATCTATATATCTACATCTATCTATCTATCTATCTATCTCTATCTATCTATCTATTTATACATATATATATATATATATATATATATATATATGTGTGTGTGTGTGTGTGTGTGTGTGTACATATACCAGAAAAATAAAACTTGTGCCTGTGCCTGTGCTGAACATATTTATAGGCCTTCTTGATGTAATTATTCCCTATGCAATATGTAAAACAATTCCCTCCTTATTAGTCCCATCATAAAGAATCATTAATGACGCAGATATGGTATGCTTAAGGAAATGTATTCAGTACATAAATATTGTACCATCTCCCATATATAACTTTAACTTCCTCAGATTGTAGTATACACAGAGGCTGGGAAGCACTGCTCATAGAGACTGAGGGATGCCTCTGTCCTTCAAAACTCATACTGTGTCCTTTTAAGGAATATAAGCGTATGACTCTAAGTGAAAGTGAGATCATATACTGTATTTTTAAATGAAAAAAAAAACTGTCATAGAAACAGATTATTCCACTTCTTTCTTGTTTATATATACACATACCAAATAAATATTCAATTATTAAAGTAAGCAAAAATAAAATACTTAAAGAAAAAAATGTTAGGATAGATAACAGTGTTCCATTTTAATGACAAAAATGATAGACTGGGTGTTAGGTCATTCTTGTAACTTATAAATTACAAAATGGTAATAGTAATGCTCAATTCATATGATCAATTTATATCTAAGATAAAAGAGTCTTTTAAGTGGATATAAAGGGGCAAGTGTTGTGGATGGGTCTGAAATTGTAGTTTTTTATTAATTCCATTCACCTGGGAGGGGCTGCAGATGAGGAATAAGTCACATACACAGGTGACTTCTTGTAATCCATCTCCAAATCAATAAAGGTTCCATGCATTGGGTAAGTATGAGGGATTTCCGGGTTGAAAAGAGGAAGAGGAAGCAGGAGAGAGGCGGTGCTCTTTGGGAAGGGGATAGACTGAAGTCAAGATGGAACTTTTACTGTCTCCCAGCTTGTGGCAAATCTGCTATGATTTGCCACAGAAGGATTTAGATTAAATATGGATTAAAAGAATAGGATTCTTGTTGTGGTGTCCAGAGATTGAGTTACCAGTGTTTCTGAAGAAACAAACAAAAAAAACCCAAAACAAACAAACAAACAAAAAAAACCTTAAAAGCTGTCAACTTGGGATCACAGCTCGATTAGTAATGTGCTTTCTGTTAAAGGATGAATAGCTGAAGTCAAGTGCACAGAACATAAATAAATAGCCAGAAATGGCTGAGGAGGCAGAGTCAGTTGGATTGCTAGGGTTCCCTAAGTATTTAGTCATAACTATCTGGATAGTTCTGGGCTGGTGAGAGAGCCCTTGTCTCAGCAAAAACACAACAAAACAAAACAAAACAACAACAACAACAAAAAAAAAACAACTGAACATCACCTAAAGAACATCAAATTTGAACCCTATATTCTACATGCAGGGACACACATACACAAAGTCACATGTGCATGCACCCCTGTGTACACATGCATATATAAGCACAGTTTTTTAAAAAAAAAGTAATTGTTTAAGTATGAGTATAAATGAAATTGATGAACAATGAATCAAGATGTTTAGTTTATGATGACCACAAAAGACAAGTTGGGACAACGAGCAGTAGAGTATGAGGGAACTGAGAGAAGGAAGAATGATAAAGATTTAGTGAAAGTGAGAATTAGTCATGAAATGCTTCCTGGCTGAAATTATGTAAATTTTAAGATTTAAGTGACTAACAGGATAGCAGGAATCACACGGGGAATTACAGACCTCAATTCTTGTGTTATGTGTGTGTGTGTGTGTGTGTGTGTGTGTGTGTATGTGTGTGTGTCTGTATACTTCTCTGACTATATGTCTTGGTGCTTGTGTTCGCACATGTACAGAAGTGAGATGTCAAAGATTGATGTTAGATATCTGCCTCAATTTATCTCTACCTCATAAACTTAATCTGGAACAAAATTTCTCACAGAACATGGACTTGCTGTCTATGCACAGAACACAGAACTAGACTTACTGTCCACCCCACAAGCCAGAGGGATTTATCTCTTTCTACCTGTAGCAAGTGTGAACATTTATATGACATGCTTCTATGCTTTTTTGCATGAGTGTTTAGTGTTAAGATCATTTGTATGACATGCCACTATGCTTTTTTGCATGGGTGCTTATGATTGAGTCCAGGTCCCTATGTTTACTGAGGCCAACTGGGCATTCTGTCCTATCATTAGGTGAAGATTTTTCTTTTTTTTTATTATAATGTTTTATTTTCTATATTCTATGTTTACATTCCAAATGATTTTCCCCGTTCCAATTCTCCCTGCCCCATAAGTTCCCTAAGCCCCCTTCTCTCTTCCCATTCTCCTATCAACCTCTTCCTACTTCTCTGTCCTGGTATTCCCCTACAATGCTGGAACAAGCCTTCTCAGGATCCTGGATCCCTCCTTCCTTCTTGGGAGTCAATTGATATGTGGATTTTGTCTTGGGTATTCAGAGTTTCTGAGCTAATATCAATTCATCAGTGACTGTATTCTATGTGTGTTCTTTTGTGATTGGGTTACCTCACTTAGGATGATATTTTCCAGATCCAACCATTTGCCTAGGAATTTCATGAATTCACTGTTTTTAATTGTGGAGTACTATTCCATTGTGTAAATATACCACATTTTCTGTATTCATTCCTCCACTGAGGGACATCTGGGTTTTGTCCAGCTTCTGGCTATTATAAATAAGGCTGCTATGAACATAGTGGAGCATGAGTCCTTATTGAATGCTGGGGAATCATCTGGATATATGCCCATGAGTGGTATTGCAGGGTCCTCCAGAAGTGTTATGCCCAGTTTTCTGAGGAACAGCCTGACTGATTTCCAGAGGGGTTGTACCAACTTACATTCCCACCAGCAGTGGAGGAGTATTCCTCTTTCTCCACATCCTTGCCAACACCTACTATCTCCTGAGTTTTTAATCTTAGACATTCTAATTAGTGTAAGAAATATCAGGGTTGTTTCTATTTGCATTTCCCTAATGACTAATAACGTTGAATATATTTTAAGGTGCTTCTCAGCCATTCGAAGTTCTTCATGTGAAAATTCTTTTTTAGCTCTGTACACCATTTTTTAATAAGGTTATTTGGCTCTCTGCTGCCTAACTTCTTGACTTTTTGTATACATTGGATATTAGCCATTTGTCAGACGTAGGATTGGTGAAGATCCTTTCCCAATTTGTTGGTTGACATTATGTCCCCTTGACAGTGTCCTTTGCCTTACAGAAATTTTGTAATTTTGTGAGGTCCCATTTGTCAATTCTTGATCTTAGAGCATAAGCTATTGGTGTTCTATTCAGGAACTTATCCCCTTCGCCCATGTGCTCAAGGGTCTTCCCCAGTTTCTTTTCAATTAGTTTCAGTGTGTCTAGTTTTATGTGGAGGTCCTTGATCCAGTTGGAGTTGAGTTTAGTACAAGAAGATAAGAATGGATCAATTTGCATTCTTCTGCAAGCTGACCTCCAGTTGAGCCAGCACCATTTGTTGAAAAGGCTATCTTTTTTCCACTGGATGCTTTCAGCATATTTGTCAAAGTGACCATAGATATGTGGGTTCATTTCTGGGCCTTCAATCCTATTCCATTGATCTACCACTGTACCAATATCATGCAATTTTTAACACTAATGCTCTGTAGTACAGCTTGAGGTAACGGATACTGATTCCCCCAGATGTCCCTTTACTGTTGAGAATAGTTTTAGCTATCCCGGGTTTTTTGTTACCCAAATGAATTTGAGAATTGCTCTTTCTAACTCTATGAAGAACTGAGTTGGGATTTTGATGGGTATTGCATTGAATAGTAGAGTGCATTTGGTAAGATGGCCATTTTTACTATATTAATCTTTCCAATCCACAAGCATGGAAGATTTTTCCATTTTCTGAGGTCTTCTTCAATTTCCTTCTTCAGAGACCTGAAATTCTTCTCATACAGATCTTTCACTTGTTTGGTTTGAGTCACCCCAAGATACTTTATATTATTTGTGGCTATTGTGAAGGGTGTCATTTCCCTAATTTCTTTCTCAGCCTTCTTATCCTTTGAGTATAGGAAGGCTACTAATTTGCTTGAGTTGATTTTATAACTAGCCAATTTTCTGAAGTTGTTTATCAGGTGTAGGAGTTCTCTGGTGAGATTTTGGGTGGCTTTAGTATACTAGCATATCATCTACAAATAGTGATAGTTTGATTTCTTCCTTTCCAATTTGTATCACTTTGCCCTCTTTATGTTGTCTAATTGCTCTAGTTAGAACTTCAAGTACTATATTGAATAAATATGGAGAGAGGGGCACCCTTGTCTAATCCCTGATTTTAGTGGGATTGCTTCAAGTTTCTCTCCATTTAGTTTGATGTTGGCTACTGGTTTGCTATATATTGCTTTACTATGTTTAGGTATGGGCATTGAATGCCAGTTCTTTCCATGACTTTTATCAAGAAAGGATGCTGAATTTTATCAAATGTTTTTTCAGCATCTAATGAAATGACCATGTGGTATTTTTTTCTTTGAGTTTGTTTATGTAGTAGATCACATTGATGGATTTCCTTATATTGAAACATCCCTGCATCGCTGGGATGAAGCATACTTGATCATGGTGAATAATCATTTCAATGTGTTCTTGGATTTGATTGGCAAAAATTTTGTTGAGTATTTTTGCATTGATATTCATAAAAGATATTGGCCTTTAGTTCTCCTTCTTTGTTGGATCTTTGTAAGGTTTTGGGAGCAGCATAATTGTGGCTTCCTAGAACGAGTTGGGTACTGTTGTTATCAGGGATCTTTTCAGTCATTTTTCCACTTTGTGTTTGAGACAGCATCTCTAACTAATACGAAAGACCACTGATATACTAGTAGTCAACAAAGCCCAGGAAGGTCTTTTTTCATCTTTTTATTTGGTAGAATGATGCATCTATCTTGTTATATTTGGACTCTACACCATAGTCAAAGAGCATAAAAAGCATTTACTTATTTTATTTCTTTATTATGTATAGGTGCTTCTCGGCCATCCACATTTCTTCTGGTGAAAAATTTTTTGTTTATTTTCTTTTATTTTATTGTTTTTTTGAGACAGGATTTCTCTGTGTCGTCCTGACTGCCCTGGAACTAACTCGGGATACCAGGCTGGCCTGGAACTCAGAAATCCACCTGCCTCTGCCTCCCAAGTACTGGGATTAAAGGCATGTACCACCACTATTGGCCTCAACAAGCATTTTCTTAACTGAGCCATCTCTCACACCTTTTACTTGATTTATTTTCTCAGCTTCTTCCTTCAAGGCTATATTGTTGTATTTCAACATACTTGTGAATGTTTCTAATTTCCTTTTTTATAGATGTCCAGTTTTATTCCAGATTTTTTCCACCAGGTTAACTGATAGCTGTAATATTTAAACTGTTTTGCATTTATTACAACTTGGTGACACCATAGATGATCTTTACAATGCTTTCTATATGCAGGAGTAAGAATATTTTCTGTTTATGTCTATTACACCTATTTGGACTACAGTTTTTCATAAAGAATCACAGTGAATCACTTTCTAAACTTCTTACAAAAAGTAGAAGAAATAAAAAATACCACTCACAAATTCAATTCATCTTGGAAAGTCAAGATTACCCTAATTTTAAAACCAGAAATAGAAAGTACAATCAAATAAAATAGAATGAACAATGTCCTTGCTAAACAGAGATCCAAAAATGCTGAATTAATTACTAGAAAAGTTAATTTCAAAGCACATTTGATGACTAAGAGGAGTTTTTACTACGAATTCAGTGATTTTTTTTAAATGTAGGCAAAACAGTTAATGTATCATACCATTTTACTAGAAATTGGAGTAAAAAAAAATCATCTCAATAAGATATATAAAAAGCATATGGTGACATCCCCAAGCAGTGCAGAGGGCCAGTGGTGCATCTGGAGTCCAGCCACGGGGAGGCACCTTGCTCAGGTGAGTCTGTCTGACCAGGCAAAGCAGAGGAACCATCTGGAGGCCTCTGGTGGCAGCCTTCCGGTCGCCGCCTCTGGATCCAAAGCAGCCTGGGCTAACCACCCCATCCCCAATCAGTGAGGAAGGCCAGAGGTGCATCTGGAGGCCAGCCACTGGGAGGCACCTTGCTCAGGTGAGTCTGTCTGACCAGGCAAAGCAGAGGAACCATCTGGAGGCCTCTGGTGGCAGCCTTCCAGTCGCCACCTCTGGATCCAAAGCAGCCTGGGCTAACCACTCCATCCCCAATCAGTGAGGAGGGCCAGAGGTGCATCTGGAGGCCAGCCACTGGGAGGCAATTTGCTCAGGTGAGTCAGTCTGACCCAGCAAAGAGGAGGATTTACCCAGAGGCCTCTGGCAGGAGCCTTCAAGTCACCACCTCTAGATCAGAAGCAGCCTGGGCCATGGGCCACATCCCCAAGCAGTGCAGTGGGCCAGAGGTGCATCTGGAGGCCAGCTGCAGGGAGGCATCTTGCAAGGGTGAGTCCTGCATTGACAACAAGACTGACTAACACCAGTGAGGTCTAGATGGCAAAAGGCAAATGTAGAAATGTTACTAACAGAAATCAAGGCACTATGGCATCATCTGAAACCAATTCTCTTTTAATAGCAAGTCCTGGATACCCCAACACACCAGAAAAGCAAGATTTGGATGTAAAATCAATGGTTGTGATGCTGTTACAAGAACGCATGAAGGACATAAATAAATCTCTTAAAGAAATTCTGGAGAAAAATGATCAAAAGCTAGAAGCCCTTACAAGGGAAACACAAAATTCACTTAAGGAAAATCAGGAGAATATGGGTCAAACAATAATAGCCAATAAGGAAGAAATGCAAAAATCACTTTAAAAAGTACAGGAGAAATTTGATCAACAGGCAGAAGCCATGAAAGAAGAAACACAAAAATCTCTAAAGAATTACGGGAAAACACAAACAAGCAAGTGAAGGAACTGAGCAAAACATCCAGGATCTAAGAACAGAAGTAGAAACAACTAAGAAATCGCAAAGTGAGACAACTTTGGAGTTAGAAAACCTTCAGAAGAAATCAGGGACCATAGATACAAATATCAACAACAGAATACAAGAGATAGAAGAAAGAATCTCAGACGCCGAAGATACCATAGAAACCATGGACTCAATGGTGAAAAAAATGCAAAATGCAAAAAGCATGTAACCCAAAACATCCAAGAAATCCAGAATATATTGAGAAGGCCAAACCTAAGGATTATAAGCATAGATGAGAGCAAAGATTTACAACTTAAAGGTCCAGCAAATATCTTCAATAAAATTATAGAATAAAACTTCCCTAATATAAAGAGAGAGAGGCCCATGAATATTCAAAAAGCCTACAGAACTCCAAACAGAATGAACCAGAACAGAAATATATCCTGCAACATAATAATCAAAACCCCAAATGTACTAAACAAGGAAAGAATATTAAAGGCAGTAAGAGAAAGAAGTCAAGTAACATATAAAGGAAGACCTATCAAAATCACACCAGACTTCTCACCAGAGACTATAAAAGCTAGAAGGTCCTGGGCAGATCTCATGCAGACTCTAAGAGAACACAAATGCCAGCCAAAACTTCTATACCCAGCAAAACTCTCAATCACCATAGATGGGGAAACCAAGATATTCCATGACAAAACCATGTTCACCCAATATCTTACCACAAACCCTACCCTACAAAGAATAGTATTAGGAAAACACCAATACAAGGAGGGAAACTTCACCCTGGAAAGTGCAAGGTAGTAAATTTCTTCCATCAAACCCAAAAGAAGATAAACAATCAAATATAAAAGATAACATCAAAAATGACAGGAAGTAAAAATCACTATTCTTAATATCTCTTAACATTAATGGACTCAATTCCCCAATAAAAAGACAAGACTAATAGACTGGATACATAAACAGGATCCTACATTTTGCGGCATACAGGAAACACACCTCAGTGTCAAAAACAAAAAATACCTTAGAATAAAAGGCTGGAAAACCATTTTACAAGCAAATGGTCTCAGGAAACAAGCCAGAGTAGCCATTCCAATATCAGATAAAATTGACTTTCAACCTAAAGTCATGAATAGAGATGCTGAGGGACACTTCTTGCTGGTCAAAGGAAAAACAAACCAAGAAGAACTCTCAATCCTGAACATCTATGCTCCAAATGCAAAGGCATTCTTATTCATAAAAGAAACTTTACTAAAGCACACATTGCACCTAACACAATAATTGTGGGTGACTTCAGCACTGCACTTTCCTCAATGGACCGATCAAGAAAACAGAAACTAAACAGGGACACAGTGAAACTAATTGAAGCTTTGGACCAATTAGAGTTAACAGATATATATATAGGGAGAACATTTCACCCTAAAGCAAAAGAATATACCTTTTTCTCAGCACCTCATGGTACCTTCTCCAAAATCGACCATATAACTGGTCACAAGACAGACCTCAACAAATATAAGAAGATTGAAATAACCCCATGTCTCTTTTCAGATCATTATGGAGTAAAAGTGGTCTTTAAGAGCAACAAAAACAACAGAAAGCCCACATACACATGGAAACTGAACAATACTCAATGGTCAAGGAAGAAAAAAAGAAAGAAATCAAAGACTTTTTAGAATTTAATGAAAATGAAGACACAATATACCCAAATCTATGGGACACAATGAAAGCAGTGCTAAGAGGAAAACTTATAGCCCTGAGTTCCTCCAAAAATAAAATGGAGACAGCTTAATGACACGCCTGAAAGCCCTGGAGCAATTTCACCCAGGAGGAGTAGAAGGCAGGAAATCATCAAACTCAGGCCTGAAATCAATCAAGTAGAATCAAAGAGAACCATACGAAGAATCAACAAAACCAGGAGCTGGTTCTTTGAGAAAATCAACAAGATAGATAAACCCTTAGCCAGACTAACCAAAGGGCACAAAGACATTATTCAGATTAACAAAATTAGAAATGAAAAGCTAGATGTAACAACAGAAAGTGAGGAAATTCAAAAAATCATCAGATCTTACTACCAAAGCCTATACTCAACACAACTGGAGAATGTGGAAGAAATGGACAATTTCCTAGACAGTTACTGAACACCAATCTTAATCAGGATCAAATAGATCATCTAAACACTCCCATAAACCAATAAGAAATAAAAGTGGTCATAGATAGTCTCCCAACGAGAAAAAAAGCACAGGACCAGATGGTTTCAGTGGAGAATTTTATCAGACCTTCAAAGAAGACCTAACACCAATACTCTTCAAACTGTTCCACAAAATAGAAACAGAAGGAACACTACCCAACTCGTTCTATGAAGCCACAGTTACACTGACACTAAAACCACACAAAGATCCAACAAAGAAAGAGAACATCAGGCCAATTTCCCTTATGAATGTTGATGCAACAATACTCAATAAAATTCTTGCCAACCATATCCAAGAACACATTAAAACGATCATCCACCATGATCAAGGGGGCTTCATCCCAGGGATGCGGGGATGGTTCAATATACAAAAATCCATCAATACAATCCACTACATAAACAAACATAAAGAAAAAATCCATATGATCATTTTATAAGATGCTGAAAAGGCATTTGACAAAATTCAGCATCCTTTCATGCTAAAAGTATTGGAAAGAACAGGAATTCAGGGCCCATACCTAAACATTATTAAAGCAATATACAGCAAACCTGTAGCCAACATCAAACTAAATGGAGAAAAACTTGAAGCAATCCCCCTAAAATCAGTGACTAGACAAGGCTGCCCTCTCTCTCCATATCTTTTCAATATAGTACTTGAAGTCCTAGCTAGAGCAATTAGAGAACATAAGGAAGCCAAAAGTATACAACTTGGAAAGGAAGAAGTAAAATTATCACTATTTGCAGATGACATGATAGTATACTTAAGTGACCCAAAAAAGTCCACCAGAGAACTCCTACAGCTGATAACCAACTTCAGCAAAGTGGCAGATTATAAAAACAACTTAAGCAAATCAGTTGCCTTCCTATGTTCAAAGGATAAGCAGGTTGAGAAAGAAGTTATGGAAATGACACCCTTCACAATAGCCACAAACAATATAAAGTATCTTGGTGTGACTCTAACCAAACAAGTGAAAGATCTTTAAGACAAGAACTTCAGGTCTCTGAAGAAGGAAATCGAAGAAGACCTCAGAAAATGGAAAAATCTGCCATGCTCATGGATTGGCAGAATTAATATAGTTAAAATGGACATCTTGCCAAAAGAAATATACACATTCAGTGCAATCCCCATCAAAATCCCAACTCAGTTCTTCACAGGGTTGGAAAAAGCAATTCTCAAATTTATCTGGAATAACAAAAATCCCAGTATAGCTAAAACTATTCTCAATAGTAGAAGAACTTCTGGGGGTATTACTATCCCAGACCTCAAACAATGCTACAGAGCAATAGTGTTAAAAACTGCATGGTATTGGAACAGGGACAGGCAAGTGGACCAATGTACTAGAATTGAAGACCCAGAAATGAATCTACACACCTATGGTCACTTGACTTTCGAAAAAGTAGCTGAAAACATCCAGTGGAAAAAAGATAGCCTTTTCAACAAATGGTGCTGGCTCAACTGGAGGTCAGCATGCAGGAGAATGCAAATTGATCCATTCTTATCTCCTTGTACTAAGCTCAACTCCAATTGGATCAAGGACCACCACATAAAACCAGATACACTGAAACTAATAGAAAAAAATCTGGGGAAAACCCTTGAGGACATAGGCACAGAGGAAAAGTTCCTGAACAGAATACCAATAGCTTATGCTCTAAGTCCAAGAATTGACAAATGGGATCTCAAAAATTACAAAGTTTCTGTAAGGCAAAGGACACCATCAAAAGGACAAAATGGCAACCAACAAATTGGAAAAAGCTCTTCACCAACCCTACATCCGATAGTGGGCTAATATCCAATATATACAAAGAACTCAAGAATTTAGACTCCAGGGAACCAAATAACATTATTAAAAAATGGGGTACAGACATAAACAAAGAATTTTCACCTGAAGACATTCGGATGGCTGAGAAGCACCTTAAGAAATGCTCAACATCATTAGCCATTAGGGAAATGCAGATCAAAACAACCCTGAGATTTCACCTCACACCAGTTAGAACGGCTTAGGTTAAAAACTCAGGAGACAGCAGGTATTGGTGAGGATGTGGAGAAAGAGGAACACTCCTTCACTGCTGGTGGGATTGTAAGATGTTACAACCACTCTGGAAATCAGTCTGGCGGTTCCTAAGAAAACTGGGCATGACACTTCCGGAGGACCCTGCTATACCTCTTCTGGGCATATACCCAGAGGATTCCGCAGCATGCAATAAGGACACATACTCCACTATGTTCATAGCAGCCTTATTTATAATAGCCAGAAGTTGGAAAGAATGCAGATATCCCTCAATGGAGGAATGGGTACAGAAAATGTGGTATATATAAACCATGGAACACTATTCAGCAATTAAAAACAATGAATTCATGAATGTTTTACCAAATGGATTGAACTGGCAAATATTATCCTAAGTGAGGTAAAGCAATCACAAAATAATACTCATGGAATGCAATCATTGATAAGTGGATATTATTTAGCCCTGAAGCTCTGAATACTGAAGATACAATTAGCATATCAAATGATTCCCATGAAGAAGTAAGAAGTGGGTCCTAATCCTGGAAAGGCTTGATCCAGCATTGTAGGGGAGTACCTGGACAGAGAAAAGGGAGAGGGAAAGACAGGAGAATGGATGGAGAGAAGAGGACATATGGAACATATTGGGGGGAGGGGACTAGGAAAGGGGCAGGCTTCTAGAATGTAAACAAAGACTATAGAAAATAAATTTGAAAAATAAAAAATAAAAAGCATATGGCAGAATTCAGAACTGTTTTATTGTTAAAAAATTATGAACTAGGGTGATGACTTTCATTCCCATAACCCACATTAAAAATGTTGGACATTCTATCGTATTGGAAGATGTTATGCCAGTTGCCAAGGAAGAAATGAAATTATTAGTCCAATGAAGCTGTAAAGATTATGAAAAGCAACAATTAATAGCCTGGAAATAATCTATTAAAGAGATATACACATGTCAAAATGCAAAGAAAGTGATTATTTGGTCCCAGACCCATCTAATGCACCTACAATCCAAACTTTGCATCCAAAGCTCAGGTAAAACCAATTAAAATATTGAAGAAGGACTGCAAGAGTGAGGACGAGAATACCAGCTTGGAAATAGTGTTCTGTAGATATGTCCAAATGAAACTGAAATGTCAAGCTAGTTAAGATCTGTAATAAATTTATTTGGAATTAATTTTTATGCAATAATGAAGCCCACTATTAGATATAATTAGCAAAGAATCATAAAACAATTTTTAAAGAAATCCTCAGTCTTCAAACCTTATATAAATTCTAATAGCAAACAAAAATTCCATTTCTCTTTTAACTTATTTACACTTTGAAACAAATGAAGCAAGTTTATACTTGTATTATACAATAACATTTCTAAATGTACCAATTAAGCAGAGATCTATTTCCCCATAATTTCTCTCTGCCTCTTTCTTTCTGTCTCTGTCTATGCTTCTGTCTCTCTATCACACACACACACAAACACAACATGCTATCTCTTAAAAGCAGCGTCAAAGGAATATATATACATTTGTTCTTAGACTGCTAAGTATAATTTCATGCATGAACATTTTATTCCAAGTAAATCTATATTATAATATAGTTTTGTTTAACTGGAAACCAACTTTATCTTCAAAGACTATTATAGAAATTCTACTGGGGGTTATACTGTTCCTGTTACTCATTGGCAGATCTATTCTAGGTAACTTGAAATTTCCCTAGATATGAGAGCAATATATTAGAGCACTTTCTCTGCTATTTCACTATTTACATCAAATATGCACAAAAATTCTTTAAGTAGGTTTATCCTCCCCTTTGTTAGACATTTTGCTAATATCTTTCTTGGGTCTTGGGAAACTCTTGGGTCCCCACCCCCAATATTACACATGTCCCTTCAATTTCTTGACCTCTTGTACTTCTCCCTGTCTCCTCCCATACCAGATACTTCCCTCCCTTTGTCCTCCCCCTCCTCTCTCCCTCCCTTGATTATTTTCTTCCCCCTTTTAAGTAGGGTTGAAGATTCTAAACATGTGTCCTCCTTCTTGGGTTTCATATGGTCTGTGAGTTGTTTCATGGCTATTCTGAACTCTCTTTCTGTCTCTCTGTCTCTCTCTGTCTCTCTCTCTCTGTCTCTGTCTCTCTCTCTCTCTCTCTCTCTCTCTCTCTCTCTCTCTCTCAGCTAATATCCACTTATCAGTGAGTATATACAACGTGTGTTCTTTTGAATGAAGAATGGTGACCACTCATGAATCTCAAAAATATTAATAATTTTGCTCCTGTCAAAAGGAAATGCAGAGAAAAAGAATAAAACAGAGACTGAAGGAAAGGCCATCCAGAGACTACATCACCTAGAGATACTTGTCATCAGCAGACTCCAAACTGAGACATTATGTTAGATTCCAAGAAGTATTTGATGATAGGAGCCTACTATACCTGTCCTCTGTATTTCTATGCCAAAGCCTCACCAATTCAGATGCAGAACCATGGACCATAGGACTGAGGGTTGGGAGTTAAGTGGAGGAGTTATGGAAAGGATTGAAGGAGATGACAGGGTTTTCAACACCATAGGAAGAACAACAATATCAGCAAACAACACCCCCATCCAAAGATCCCAGGAACTAAACCACCAACCAAAGGGTATACCATTGCTCTAGTTAAATTTGTAGCAAAGGATTGACTTATCTGGCCTCAATGGGAGGGGTGACCCTTGGACCTGTGGAGCCTTGATTACCTAGCATAGGGGAATTCTAGGTTACTGAGACAGAAGTGAGTGTATGGATTTGTACTCTCTTAGAAGAGAGGGAATAGGGGAGAGAAAACTGGTTTGTAGAAGGAAAAGTGGGAAGGGAGATGATACATAAAAGTTAATATAATAAACAATTAAAAATAGAAGCTGAACCAATTTATGTTGTCTTCAGCAATATAGAATATTCATCACTATATTTAATATTTAATATAGAAATTTTAATACATTTAAAATTTAATAAATATACTTATTTTGTATAACGTCTAGGTAAATATGAAGTAATTAACAATTATAAGCTAGTAAAACATTAGTGATAAATTTCTATTAATAATATAATGATCTTGTATAACACCTCAAATTAGGATTGTAGGTTAGTGAGGTGTGCTTCTTTTCACAAACCACATACTAAGGCATTATAATAAATACTCACAGAAAATAACCGAGAAGTGAGGGATTCAATGATGAAATGAATGCTGCAGGTAAACCCATAAAATTGCAATGAGGTGATGGATACATGCCATTTAAATGCTATGCAGCATTTGAAATTACTTAAACTTTCCCACAGCACAGAAAAGAAAAGAACAATATTCTCAAATACTGGACCAAACTGATAATGTGATAATGATAATGATTGTTGACCTAAAACCTTGTCTCATGAAAATAATAGAGTCCTTTAAAGAAGATATAAATAATTTGCTGAATGAAAGTCAGGAAAACACAGATAAACAGGTAGAAGCTCTTAAAGATGAAACAAATGAATAGATTAAATGAATACACGAAAACAGAATCAAACAAGTGAAAGAATTGAACAAAACAATCTGAGACCTAAAATTGGAAGTAGAAACAACAAAGACATCAAAAATGGAGGCATCCCTGGAAATATAAAACCAAGGGAAAAGGTCAGAAACTACAGATGTAAGCATCAAAAAGAAAAGACAGAAGATAGAAAAGAGAATCTCAAGAATAGAAGATACTTTAGATAATATTGACAGAATAGTCAAAGAAAATTAAAAATACAAAATACAAAAAGCTCCTCATCCAAAATATCCAGGAAGTCCAGGACACAAACAAAACGACTTATACTTAAGAATATCCAGAATAGAAAAGAGTTAAGATTCCCAGCTCAAAGAAACAGAAAATTTCTTCAACAAAACCATAGAAGAAAACTTCCCCAACCTAAAAATAAAGATGTTCATGAATGTACAAGAAGCCTATAGAGGGCCAGATAGATTGGATCAGAAATGAAAATCCTCCCAATTAATAATCAAAATATTAAATGCACAAAACAAATAAAGTATGTTAAAAGCTGTAAGGGGCAAAGGCCAAGTAAAGGCAGACCTATCAGAATCACACCCAAAAGAACCTGGACAGAGGTCATGCAAACCCTAGGAGAACACAAATGTCACCCCAGGGCACTATACCCTGTTAAACTCTCAATCATCATCGATAGAGGAACCAATATATTCTAAGACAACTCAAATTTAAACTATACGAATCATACAATCAACCCCTACAGAGTATTCTAGAAGGAAAACTTCTACAGAAAGAAGGTAGCAGCTACACATAACTAAAGCAAGGCATCAATTATCTCAGAAGAAAACCATAAAGAGAGTGTCACATACGCATAATACCACCTAAAATAACAACTATTACAGGAACTAACAATTATCTGTCATTACTATATCTCAATATCACTTGAATCAATTCCCGGGTAAAACGACATAAGCTAACAGACTGGATACACAAGCAGAATCAAGCATTTTCCTGCATGAAAGAAATACAACTCAATGAAAAATATGTCCATAGCAGCCTTATTTATAATAGCCAGAAGCTGGAAAGAACCCAGATGTCCCTAAATGGAGGAATGGATACAGAAAATGTGGTATATTTACACAATGGAATACTACTCAGCAATTAAAAACAATGAATTCATGAAATTTTTAATGGGTGTATCTGGAAAATATCATCCTAAGTGAGATAACCCAATCACAAAAGAATACACATGGAATGCAATCTCTGATAAGTGGATATTAATTAGTCCAGAAGCTCTGAATACGCAAGGCATAATTAGAATTAGAAATGACTCCCATGAAGAAGTAAGGAGATGGTCCTGATCCTGGAAAGGCTTTATCTAGCATTGGAGGGGAGTACCAGGACAGTGAAAAAAGAGAGAGGTGATTGGAGAATGGGTGGAGAGAAGAAGGTTTATGGTACATATGGGGAGGGGGGAACTGGGAAAGGGGAAAACATTTGGAATGTAAACAAAGAATATAGAAAATAAAAATATATAATAAAAAAAAAAGAAAAATACAAACACTGCATCAGAGGAAAAGGCTGCAAGAACGTTTTCAAAGCAAATGGTCCCAAGAAACAAGCCAAGTTGCCATTCTAATATCCAATAAAATAGATGTTCAACTAAACGTTATCATGTGAAATAAGGAAACATCATATTCATCAAAGAAAATATCTACTAAGAGAAACTTTTAATTCTGAAAATCTAAGCTTCAATTGCAAGGGCAGCCACATTCATAAAAGAAACTTTACTAAAGCTCCAAACATACATTAGCCACCCCCGCATAATAATAGTGGGAGGCTTCAGCATCTCACTCTCAACAATAGACTAATCATTGAAACAGAAAATAACAAGAGACACAATGAAACTAATAGAGGTTAGGAATCAAATGGACTTAAAAGATGTATACAGAGTATTTGGCCTAAACAAAAGAATGTTTTCCGCTCAGTGTCATCTCCAAAATTAATAATATATTTGCTAACCAAACAAGCCTCAAAAGATCCATGAAGGGTGAAATAATCCCATGCATTCTTGCAGATCAGCAGTGACAAGGGATACACTTCAGTAACAGCAAAAACAGCAGAAAATTCACATACCCTTGGAAACTGGACAACTCTCTATTCAATAATAACTTAGTATGGAAAGAAGCAAAGAAAGAATTTATCGACTACATAGAATTCAATGAAGATGATGACAAAGCATACACAAACTTACAGGACACAATGAAAGCAGTACAAAGGAGAAAATTCATAGTGCTAAGATCCCTCTTTAAAAAAATGGGAAAGGTCCTACACTAACATCTTAGCAGCAAACATAAAGGCCCTAGAAGAAAAATAAGCAAATACACCCAAAAGGAGTAGAAGACAGGAAATAGTCAAGCTCAGAGCAGAAATAAAGCACATAATAACAAAGAGTCAACAAAACAAAACAGATATTTCTTTTGTTTTTTATTTTGAGAAAATCAACAAGAAAGATATACACAAGTTAAACTAAAGGGCACAGAGCATGTATCCAAATTGACAAATTCAAAAATGAGAAAGGAGACCTAATAACAGATACTGAGGAAATTAAAAAAAAATCATTAGATACTGCTACAAACATATATAATTTTTAAAAAAACAACCATGTAAATTTAGATTAAATGAATGGTTTTCTAGACAGATAGCATGTACCCAAGTTAAATCAAGTGTAGGTAAATTATTTAAGCATTCTCATATCCTTTTTTTTGGATCAAACATTATCATGTTTATTGGACATAATGATATATACATGTAAAAACTCTTATTACATACATTACATAATATAAATTTATTTTTAATTAACAGGAAAATCAGTTTTTTATGGTGACTTTGCTGTATTATGATTGTGTTAAACTCCTTGAAATAGAACCCTCATTATATTATTGATATCTAGATCTGGTGTTAACCACCTTCTTTTTTTATTAGATATATTCTTAATTTACATTTATTTTTATTTTATTTATTTTTTATTTTCTATATTCTTTGTTCATATTCCAAATGGTTTCCCCTTTCCCAGTTCCCCCTTCCCCATAAGTTCAATAAGCCCTCTTCCCTCCACCCATTCCGCAATCAACCCCTTTCTACTTTTCTATCCTGTTAGTCCCCTACATTGCTGCATCAGGCTTTTCCAGGACCAGGGACCCCTCCATTTTTCTTCTTGGAAATCATTTGATATGTGATATGATACAATGTATTGTGTCTTGGGTATTCAGAGCTTCTGGATTAATATCTACTTAACAACGACTGCCTTCCATGTGTGTCCTTTTGTGATTTGGTTATCTCACTTCAGATGATATCTTCCAGATCAAATTATTTGCCTAAGTATTTTATGAATTAATAGTTTTTAATTGCTAAGTAGTATTCCATTGTGTAAATACACAACATTTTCTGTATCCATTCCTCTACTGAGGGACATCTGGGTTCTGTCCAGTTTCTGGCTATTATAAATAAGGCTACTATGAACATAGTGAAGCATGTGTCCTTATTGCATGACAGGGAATCCTCTGGGTATATGCCCAGGAGTGGTATAACATGGTTGTCCAGAAGTGTCATGCCCAGTTTTCTGAGGAGCTCCCAGACTGATTTCCAGAGTGGCTGTACCAGCTTACAATCCCACCAGCAATGGAGGAGTGCTCCTCTTTCTTCACATCCTCGCCAAAAACTGCTGTCTCCTGAGTTTTTAATCTTAGCCATTCTGATTGGTGTGAGATAAAACCTTAGTGTTGTTTTGATTTGCATTTTTCTAATGACTAAAGATGTTGAACATTTCTTAAGGTACTTCTCAGCCATTCAAATTTTTTTCAGGTTAAAAATCTTTGTTTATTTCTGTACCCCATTTTTAATAGGGTTTTTTGCCTCTCTGGAGTCTAATTTATTGAGTTCTTTGTATATATTGGATATTAGCCCTCTATCGGATGTAGGGTTAGGGAAGATGTTTTCCCAATTTGTTGGTTGTTGTTTTGTCCTTTTAGCAGTGTCCTTTTCTTACAGAAATTTTGTAATTTTATGAGGTACCATTTGTCAACTCTTTTAAGGGAATAGAAATCATATAAAAACCTCACAATGACAACAAAAAGCCAGGGCCAGTGTACACACACACACACACACACACACACACATGGTAGGTAATGTGCCTATCATGAAAATATGAGGATCTGTTTTCATATCTCTAGTATCCATATCAAAATATGGTTATTGTGTTGTTTTTCATTCATCTTTGTGTGAGAAAGGCAGACACAATGGGATCCTCGGACCTTACTCAGCAGTAAGTAAAGCCAAATCAATGAGTCTCACATTCAAATGAGAATCTCTCAAGATATAAAGTGGAGAGTACTTAATGGCAGACACAACACTGACTTTTGATGTCACAGTTTCATTTAGTTGTGACAAATTACCCTGGTTAAAAGCAATTCAATTCATTCAGTCTCACAATTCCTGGCTACACAACATCATAGTAGAGATGTCACATTCATAGAAAAGAGTAATAAGAATAAATACATGCATGCTTCAATTAATTCACTTTCATACTCTTCTAGAGTCCATGACTCAAGCTCCCAAATTGTATGACCCAGAATGATTGCCAAGGTAATCTTCCCATAGAAATTAAATTATTTTTAATACAATCCACGCTAAACTTGATCAACAACAGACTTGAGCTAAACCATTACTACCGGGATTCTTTACTCAAGTGATTATAAACTGTTTCAATTGATACATAAAACTAATTATCACATGTGACCAAATGTGCATGTGTATGTGAGCAAATACATACAGACATATACCACATGCAGTAGTTTGAATGAGAATGACCTGCATAGTCTCATGCATTGAGTGCCTTGTTTGCAGATGGTAGAAATATTTGGGAAGGATTAGGAAATGTGAACTTTTTGAAGGAAGTTTGTCAATGGAGATAGGCTTTGAGGTTTCAAAAGCTCTTAGATATTGCTCCAGCACCATGTCTGCCTGTCTGCTGCCATGCTTTCATCATGAGAGTAATAAGCTCTAACCATTTAAAACTGGTGCCTTAAATAAACTATTTTTCTTTAATCTGCCTTGTTCATGGCATCCAAGCAATATAAAAGTAACTAAGGACACCATTCAAGCATAAGTACATGCGCATACACATATACATACCTATAAGATGTTCCTCTGTGAATGTAGCAACTTTTTAAGGCACATTTCTGAATGCAAACAACCTAGGTTGGTAATTTGTGCAGCAGTGTTATGGTAAATCTCCAACTCAAATATGCAGTTCAAAGAAATCACAACTCAATTAAAATGAATACACACTGTGTGCCTAGTTTTGGCAGATATACCACTACACTACCATCTTCCCCATCTATGAGACCTCTTGTAACTTCGGGGTTTCTCCAGGCCAGGTGCTTCTGTTCAGCTTTCCTTCTATCTCCTCCTCCTTTGTTCTCTCTCTCTCTCTCTCTCTCTCTCTCTCTCTCTCTCTCTCTCTCTCTCTCTCTCTGTGTGTGTGTGTGTCTTCCTCTCTCTGTCTCTCTCTCTCTCTTTCTCTCTCTCTCTCTCTTTCTCTCTCTCTCTCTTTCTTTCTCGCTCTTCTTCAGCCCCACCTTCCCCTTTTTCTGCCCTTCTTTCTCTGCCCAATAACCTGCTCTAGTGTTGCTCATAGGTTAAGTTGGGAAGCTTTACAGAAAAAACCCTTAATGCAGTCTCATTGCTTGATCTCAGCCCCTCACATAACAGAATTAACATAAAAAACAATTAGCCCCAGGGCTATCCACAACACAGAAGTCCCATTATCAGATTAGGCCAGGAACTGGGGAATGCATTGTTGGTCCCCAAATTGCCAATGAGTACTGTTGTTTCCTTTTGGTTTATATCATTTCCAAGGGGATTTTCAAAGGAGCAGAAGAAGATTTGAACTCAAATTTCCATCTTCTGCCAATTCTCTTCAAGATGATTATAATTTTCATAATTTTAATTTGGAGGGTATAAAGTAACTTCATATTGCATTCTATTTTGTTGTATTGTATTGCTCCATTTTGTGATGTCATTAAATTTCCATAAGGACATTTTGATCTGCATGCTTTTCTCTGTAGATAGATGCTCTTAAAACTTATAGGACTAATCATATGTTTTGAAGACTGATTTCTATTAATGCTTATAGTACTTAATACTGTGTCAACAATTTTATTCAAAACAGTCTGTTGTTCATATTGCTTCTCATTTTTCATTTTGCATATTTATTTGTTTGTATGTACTGTGTTCTATAAATCATTCCTCTTGCCTGTGATACACCAAAATGGTAAAGAATTTAACAGAATTCTGCAATTGCAAAATATAGTACATTTTCTTAATAATGTGTGAAGCCCTGTAAAGAATATCTGACATACTGGACATTTGGGGCCTCGTTTCACCTTGTCTTCACTCTAGAGATGATAAGTACTAGAATGCACTTTCAGAGAAAGTATTAGATATTAAATAAAAGATAAGTACCTTAAACAAAAGTATTTCTAGTGTTTCCCATTCTGGAAGTTTAATAATGTCAGGAGCATATCAATTTCACTTTGGTGAAAGCAAATACCTATAGAGCCTAGCTTTGACCAAAGGAACTATGTGAGTATGTATATGATGAGTATGTCTTTAAATTTTAGATTGCATTGATTTTGTTTCTCTTGTTATATCTCCCTTTTCATTTCTAAGTTTGTTAATTTGGATACTTTCTCTGTGCCCTTTGGTCAGTCTGGCTAAGGGTTTATCTATCTTGTTGATTTTTCTCAAAGAACCAGCTCCTGGATTTGTTGATTCTTTGTGTGGTTCTCTTTGTTTCCACTTGATTGATTTCAGCCCTGAGTCTGATGATTTTCTGTCTTATTCTCCTCCTGGGTGAATTAGCTTCTTTTTGTTTCAGAGCTTTCATGTATGCCATTAAGCTGCTAGTGTATGCTCTCTCCTGTTTCTTTTTGGAAGCACTCAGGGCTATGAGTTTTCCTCTTAACGTTGCTTCCATTGTGTCTCAAAGATTTAGATATGTTGTGCCTTCATTTTCATTAAAATCTAAAATGTCTCTGATTTCTTTCTTTACTTCTGCTTTGGCCAAGATGTCATCGAGTAGAGTATTATTCAGCCTCCATGTGTATGTGGGCTTTCTGTTGTTTTTGTGGCTATTGAAGTCCACTCTTACTCTGCTGTGATCTGATAGAAGGCATGGAGTTAGTTCTATCTTCTTATATTTTTTAAGGTCTGTCTTGTGACCAATTACATGGTCGATTTTGGAGAAGGTTCCATGAGGTGCTGAGAAAAAGGTATATTCTTTTGTTTTAGGGTGAAATATTCTATAAATAAGAGTTAACTCTAATTGTTCCAAAGTTTCAATTAGTTTTACTCTGTACCTGTTTAGTTCTGTTCTCCTGAGCGGTCCATTGAGGATAGTGGAGTGTTTAAGTCACCCACAATTATTGTGTTAGGTGCAATGTGTGCTTTGAGCTTTAGTAAAGTTTGTTTTACGAATGAGGGTGCCCTTTCATTTGGCGCATAGATGTTCAGAATTGAGAGTTTTTCTTGGCAGATTTTTTTCTTTGACCATCATGAAGTTTCCTTTCATGTCACTTTTGATGACTTTAGGTTGAAAGTCAATTTTATCTGATATTAGAATGGCTACTCCAGCTCTTTTCCTGAGACCATTGGCTTATAAAATTGTCTTCCAGCCAAACTACTCTAAAGTAGTTTTTGTCTTTGACACTGAGGTGAGGTTCCTGTATGCAGCAAAAAGTAGGGTCCTGTTTCGTTACCCAGTCTGTTAGCCTATGTCTTTGACACTGAGGTGTGTTTCCTGTATGCAGCAAAAAGTAGGGTCCTGTTTCCTTACCCAGTCTGTTAGTCTATGTCTTTGACACTGAGGTGTGTTTCCTGTATGCAGCAAAAAGTAGGGTCCTGTTTCCTTACCCAGTCTGTTAGTCTATGTCTTTGACACTGAGGTGTGTTTCCTGTATGCAGCAAAAAGTAGGGTCCTGTTTCCTTACCCAGTCTGTTAGTCTATGTCTTTTTATTGGAGAAATGAGTACAATGATGTTAAGAGATATTAAGAAATAGTGATTATTACTTCCTGTCATTTTTGATGTTATTTTTATATTTGCGTGGTTATCTTCTTTTGGCTTTGATGAAAGAAGGTTACTATCTTGCTTTTTTCAAGGGTATAGTTTCCCTTCTTGTATTAGAGTTTTCCTCCTGTTATTCTTTGTAGGGCTGGGTTTGTGGAAAGATATAGTGTAAATTTGGTTTTGTCATGGACTATCTTGGTTTCTCCGTCTATGTTGATTGAGAGTTTTGCTAGGTATAGTATTCTTGAATGATATTTGTGTTCTCTTAGAGTCTGTATGAAATCTGCCCTGGATCTTCTAGCTTTCATGGTCTCTGGTGAGAAGTCTGGTGTAATTCTGATAGGTCTTCCTTTATATGTTACTTGGCCTTTTTCCCTAACTTCCCTAAGTATTCTTTCTTTGTTTAGTACACTTGGGGTTTTGATTATTATGTGATGGGAGGTATTTCTGCTCTGGTCCAGTCTGTTTTGAATTCTGCAGGCTTCTTGTGTATTCATGGGCATCACTCACTCTTTAGGTTAGGGAAGTTTTCTTCCATAATTTTGTTGAAGATATTTGCTGGCCATTTCAATTGTAAATCTTCACTCTTATCTATACCTATAACCCTTAAGTTTGGTCTTCTCATTATGTCCTGGATTTCCTGGATGTTCTAGGTTACAGGAGTCTATCTCACCTGTCACTAAAGAAATGGCTTAGTGATTAAGAGTACTTTCTTCTCTTAGAGAGGAGTTAAACCCAAAATCCTATGTCAACCAGATCACAACAGCCTGCAGCACCTAGATCCAGGAATTCCAAATGCCTTTTTCTGGATGCTGTGGGCACCTGCACTAAATTACACACAAAAATACATATAAAATAAAAAATAAAAGTTAGACTACTTTATCTAAGATAAAATTAAAATCCACCTGGTCCATAAGAAACTGTAAATGTTAATTCACACACCTTCCACAAGACACACTTTTATAAATGGGATTGGGAAAGGAGATCTCAGAATAACAAATTTTGCTGAGCATTTTAATTGAAGACAATGAAGGATCAGATTTTGTGTCTCCTTAATGCAACTTTGATTATTCAACAGACACAAAAGGAGGAGCTTGAGGTAAACATATCATTTAAACAAATTACATGGGAAATCATTGGAGGCTCTTTTCTTGCTCCAGGCCTGTGCTTAAGACTTGTCTGAAAAAGAATAAGTGTTTATAATTGTGGTATAAGAGGGGGAAGATAAAACTAAGGGAAAATGAACCTTAACAGCTTCTTTTGTAATAAAACATTTCTCACTTTAGAGAACAGAGTGAGCCTTCAAAAATGCTTACAATGGGGAAATTTCCACATTTCATTTTAAGTATACAAATAGTATCAATGAGCTATTTATTCTTAAATGAGCTCAGACTTTGCTGCATGGCTACACTTTATGAAACACTTGCATTCCACTACATCACAGAATAAAATTGTGAATGTACTTCTGCTAATTTATGTATAATTGAAATTTCTGTACTGCCTCTGGGATATTCATATTTTGATTTTTTGTTTATGGTGTCATTGTAGGTAAAGGCTTACAAATACAAAAAAGGGAAATGTGTTGGACTCTTTAGGTTTATGAGCTGTGTAAATGCATAATGTAGTTGGCTCCAACAAGTTTCTGGTTCTGTAAACACATTACTAAGAATAGACCATAAAATATCTTGCTTACTTTTTATATAAATCCACCACAGACCAAAGAATATTGCAAACATGGCACTTGTTTTATGTAGGATGGAATATAAGTAGAATTTTCACTTTAAAATAGAGGGAGGAACCGGGTAGTGCTACCACAAGCCTTTAATCCCAACACTTGGGAGGCAGAGGCAGGTGGATTTCTGAATTCAAAGCCAGCCTGGTCTACAGAGTGAGTTCCAGGATAGCCAGGGTTACACAAATAAACCCTGTATTGAAGCTCCAGCACCCCCTCCCCCATAAAAGAGAGGGAGGAACTATTTGTCTTCAATAATTAAAACACTTTGAAAATAATTGTGTTTAAAATCTTATTAAAACACTTGAATTAAAGACTGTAGAGGCAGTTTATCTAAAAATGTGCTTGCAATGGAAGTGGCAGGTCCTAAATTGGGTCTCAGGAATGCTCTCAAATACCTAGACACATGGGTTCATACTCATTACTCCAGCAACAGCAAGAGGAGAAGGGAAAGCAGCAGATTCCAGCAAGCTCACTTAAATGCTAGTTTATCCTCTTCAGTGATATTCCAAGCAAGCCTGTCTCAAAGGTAGCAGACACTTAGTATTGATAATCAAAGCTGTCCTCCGGCCCCTATGTGCAAACTCACATGCATATGTGCACCCCTATACACTGAGATCAAACCTCCAATAAACACTAAAGAGCAGGTCATGTTTTCTCTGCAACCCCTGCCTCTCTATTGAGTGTAATATAGCCATGGTGATTTGATCATTACTTTTCTTTCTAGGCATTTGTGATACATGAATGAAATCTTAAGAGCTACTTTCTAATGATCAGTTGTTAGAGGATACTTTTACTTGAACATTTCTCCCTACATTTCTGTTTTTAAAAAAATCAAACTTCAGTTCAAAATTCCATCCATTATCATGAACAAATAGCAAAGTCCTCTCAAGGGGGTATCCATGGGGGTGATATGGTTTCTCTGTCTCTTTCCCCTCCACTCTCAAACTCCAACTCTCAATCACTATTTTATTTCTTCTAATAACACAAGAAGGAACTCACAAGAATATACATGTCTATGCCTTCATTCTTGAATTTTTGAAATTTAGATCCCTAAGAAAATGCATTTCTGTTTCTTAAGAATTACTTGGGCTATGGCACTTCATTAATTCTATAAAAGTCAGAGTAAGACAGAAGCATTCTGAATTAAACACACCTTCACTGATGCATATTCAGATTTATTAGTATCAGTTATATTGACAAGGTTCACCTATCCTGAGTAAACATTCAGGTAAATCCATTAAATTGCATCTGCATGGATTATCTTTGAAATACTGATGTGGTTAAAGGTAGAATACAAACTGCCTCCCAGACATATATTTATACCAACAAGTAAATGACATTGTCTGCACCCTCTAACTTGTCATTTTACAAATCAAATATTTTCCTAATAGAATGACATAGATTTATGTCTTTAGTCTTTTTTCTACCTTTATTCTCTTTTCCTCTTTTGTCCTTTTTTTTTTTTATTAATTTTCTGATTGCTTTCCTAAGATAATTTAAGAGATTTTTATGTCAGATCTTATTACAAATACAGTTCTCACTTAAAAGGGATTGAGATCATTTAATTTGAGTGGAATATGAATGACTTCAGCTTATGTTGATTCTGGTTATCCAAAATCTCATGTTCCAATTTGGAAATTTATACATAATTTTATAGTTATAGAAATAAAAGAATTTCATAACTCAAGTCATTTTTAATATCATAATAAAAACATCAATTAGGTTAGTTATATTAAGCTATAGAAAACTTTAGATTTAAGATATTATCTGATAATATTAATTTTTGGGTTGATGAAAACTAATGGTATATTGAGAAAATTCCACTTGTAGCTTGATAGTTGAAAGGCTATGATAATTTGAATGAGAAATATTCTTAATTTACTTGGGTATTAAAGTATGTGGTCCCATTTGGTCTTCCTGTTTCACGAGGAGGGATGGCATTGTTGAAGGAATTCACTAGGAATAGACTTTCAGATTCTATAGTTTCACCACACTTCTAGTTTGTTCTCTTGTTAACATTTGCAGTTAAAGAGTTGAAGATGTGATTTCACAGTTTCGTTGTACTGATATTGCCCTCTTGCTACCATTCTTATCATGTGCCATGATGGACACTGACCCCTTCGAAACTATAAATGAAAATAAACTATATCTTTTCTAAGACTTATTTTCCTCATTGTGTTTTATCACAGTAGAAAAAAAATGATAGTTTGATACAACAATTGAGGTTTCTTTGAAGAATCTGTTCATATTGTTTTCAGTAGGATATGGAAAATTGGGAACATTGGGATAGAAAAGTAGATGAATGTTATATGCAGAGATTATTAGTATGTTCTCATAGAAGAAATGGATACTAAGATGAATTACCTAACCTGAGTAATAATTTACACAGGTCCCCTGTGATGACTAAATCAACTTACTGTGGAACTATGTATCCCTTGAGGGCATTTATTCTGAAATACCTGGAAGATCTTAATATCCTACAGATTAAATTAGAATAGAATAATGAGCTGTGAGGTATAAACATCTGGCTTCGGTTCTATAAATTCTGCTTATCACTGTGAGAAAAGGAAAAGATTATCCTTTTATTAATATATGTTAGGAATATAAGAAACAACTGAGGGAAGTAAAATAATTTTCTTGCCCAGTTGTACATTCGTGGGTAGTTGTAAAATATACAACATAGCAAATGTCCCACCATAGCCCTCCTTCTCCACAAAATACTATTCAGCTTTAAACCTGCCATCCTTCCACTAGGAGTAAGGATAAATTCAATTATTCTAATTTGAATTTTGCCCAAGTCTCTGGCTTCTCTTCCTCATCCTTTGAATTCCATATTTGGTTTCATTTTTTTATTTCAAACTAAATTCTCACATCAAAGTAAGCAAATGGTCACTTATCTATGTCCCAAGACCATAGGTTCAAGTGGCCTTAAATAATACAGAAATATCGGCAGGTACTTTAATAATCAATGGAGAAAAATAATCTAAAAATCAAAGCTCATTTAAAAATATTGTTTTGGTCCAACTAGAAAGTCAGGTTAGAAAAAAAAAAAAAGATAAATCTTTGTTATAGGATTTGAATTTTCTCTGGTGATTTCCTTAGTTTTAGGTTTGGTGCATGCTAATGGTCTGCTATGTAGTTAAAGATTCAAAAGGTTTTCCCTGATAAGTGAAAAATAGTTAGGTCATGCACAAGCATCAACCCTAAGTTTCTTCTAAAAGGACTAAAGATTGCCCAAGATAATTTGTCTCTGGATCTATGACATTCCAACTCTCCACAGTCATGAATTTCTAATCAGCCAGTAAACATAATAGAACCATTAGCATACATATCACTTTTCTTTCATTTCTGATATATCAGGTTCACAAAAAATATTCTCAAAATGACTTAACATAACTTTGAGATACCCAAAGATTGTAGAGAAAGAAATAGACAAACACCAGATATATAATATTTCCTTTTTTTAATTTTATTCAATATATTTTTTATTTACATTTCAAATGATTTCCCCTTTCTGGTTCCCCACTCCCCGAAAGTTAAAGTCACATAAGCCCCCTTCCCTCCCTCTGTTCTCCCACCCATCCCTTCCCACTACTTCCCTGTTCTGATTTTGTCTTATACTGCTACACTGGGTCTTTCCAGAACTAGGGGCCTCACCTCCATTCTTCTTGTACCTCATTTGAAGTGTGGATTCTGTTAATATCAAGCATGAAATGTTTTTAGCTTCTCAATTTTGCAAAAGAATGAAGCCTGGTTATAGTAATTAGCATATGAATGTGTAGTGGGTTAACTTAATGCTGCTTGTATTTAATGCTAATTTGGGTCCCCCAAAACCAAGACATACATAAGAATCTCTAAGACTCTGAGGGACCCTGCCCTAGTTCATTCTGATTGGTAAATAAAGATATCAACAGCCAGTACCTAGGAAAGAAGGACATAGGTGAATTCTGAGTCTCTGAGATAGAGAGAGAGAGAGAGAAAGAGAGAGAGAGAGAGAGAGAGAGAGAGAGAGAGAGAGAGAGAGAGAGAGAGAGAGAGAGAGAGAGAGAAGTTGCCATTAAATATAAGAAAAAAAGAGCTGCAGGGGCTAAGGGCAAAGTGAGCATGGCTCAGAGGGTTGCCCAATTGATTTAGGAGCAGCCAAGATTGAGAATAGTGAATAATAAGTGATAATTTGAGGTTACTGATGGGAAAGTAGATTCTAAAGGCACTGAGGTTAGGCAGTTGACCAGCTATTGTGCCACCTCAGCCATATTTAAAAAAAAAAAAAAAGCTGTACGTGTGCCATTCATCCTAGAACATAAATGCTCCAGGGTGGGAATAAATCCCACATTGGAATTACTTAAATATTTTGGCTACATGAATGATTCCCATAGACACTTATATTTGAATTTTTAGTCACCAGGTAGTGGTACTCCTCAAACAAACTAAAACTTGATGGATGAAGGAAGTATATTACTTGGGTGATGTTTGACGGTTCAAAAACCTATGCTAAGTCTAGAGTTGTATATGCTTTCTGCTGCCTGTGGATAAGGATGTAGCTCTCAGCTACTTTTCCACAACCATTCTTGACTATGTGGCATCATGTTCCCTACCACAGCAAAAATGGGATCACCTCTAAAAATGTTAGCAAGCCCCAAAAATAAATGTTTTCTTTTTATAACATTTTCCTTGGTCATGGTGTATTTAACACAATTGAACACTGAAGAATACACTGACCAGTACAGATAATGTTGTTGTAGATGATGATGATGATGATGATGATGATGATGATGATGATGGTGATGATGATGATAATGATGATGATCCTGATGGTGATGATCACGACGAGGGAATATTTGTGATTTAAGAGCACAGAAAATAGTTCTGCAAAGTGTGGTGTTTTGACATGATCAACAATTTGCAATGAATAAACTTGTTCTAGGAGCAAGATATCTAATGTTCAACATATCTCATTCCCACCTCTGCTCTTTCTCCCCAAAGATTTGGTGTCTAATAGGTTTCTCAGAGAGGTGCAAGGAAGATTTATTCTCAGGAGAAATTGAAATGCCTGCCTCACCAGTGTGCAGCATACATTTGCCCACAATTATTTTCTGTTCTGAGGGATTATTCATCTCTCCCAAAATAAAGCAATTGTCCACATGTCTCCAAAGCTCTTTTTCTAGACTATTCTTAATGGAGTTTTTCTAATTTATTTCAAATGCATGTATCATGGATCTGATAGACAAATCTCCTACAACATAGTAAACTAACCTCAATCCTAACAAGTTGGCTTTCTTTCCTCAATAATACTCTATGACAAGACCTAAGATGATGCTCAATTAAAAGAACCCTGTCAAATTGTGGCTGGCCTATCAGGACAGATACTATATTAAAGAGAGTATTACACCACTCCCTTGAGCTCTCAGACTGTTAAGATAATGGACTCCATGAAGTTCAAGTTTTCTCAGGAATGTCTTGCATAAAGAAGGAAAAACTGAGTCTCTAATAGTGTAGCCAAAGGGAAGAACATATCAAACATAGAGCTGCTCTTCCAGAGGTCCTGAGTTCAATTTCTAACAACCACATGGTGGCTCACTATGATCTCTAAATGGATCTGATGCCCTCTTTTGGTATGTTTGAAAAGAGACAGTGTATACTCACATTTATTAAATAAATAAATAAATAAATAAATACATCTTTAAAAACAAAGAAAGATTTTCAACTTCTCGGATTATGTTGCTGGAGAGAGTGCAGCTGACACTAGTAAAGGGAAGAACCAGACTTCCTAGTAAAAGTTTACCAATGCATAACCCTTGCCCTCTACTGAAACACTAGCTTCACTTTGACCCTTCATGTTTGCCTTGGAAGATAACAGGAACTCTTTGTTTCTTTTCCTAGTGTGACTCCTCTGGTATCTTCCTCAGCAGCAGTAATATTTTTTTCTCACAAAAGAAAATGATGCATACTAGACAAATTGATAATTCAAACAGAATTTGGTTAGAACAGACATGGAAGAATGAACACCTCTGCATACAAAGAGAGGTTCAAATAAAAACACCTACAGCCTAAACCCTGGCATGCTTAGGGCTTATATTTTTTCTCTCCAACATCCCCCTTTTTTTTCTCCTCAAAGATGGACATTTCTAGAAAAGGAACCTGCTTTTTTGGAAGCTTATTTTAACCGTAATTCTTTCTGTTATAAATAAATATGTAAGACTCAAGAATACGTGTAGGCCTTAAGTGCCTATGAAAATGAAAGGTTTTGTAGGGAAAAGTGTCGAGGTTTGCAGATTCCCCTTACCAGGACCCTAAAGTTGCTTTGAGCAGACACAGTTATAAACATTTAATTTCTATTGCTTCTCCTGTCCTATTTTGTAGACTTGCAGCATATAGTCATCCAGCTGAGCTTACTGCCACCTATTTTTCTTTACATTCTATTTTGCAGGCCTGTTGCTCAGTTACTTCTGGAGGTAAGCTGTGACATATTGAATAGATCTCTGTTTTCAGCTTTTTACTATGACTTTGTAATTTGTCTATTGAACATGGGTCATCATGCCTGTCTTGAAAATACTATTAGAGAAGAGGCTCTCACTCTCTCTATTCTAATAGTAGAATTTTGTTTTGTTCCTGTTTCAAATCACCAGGTAGCCTTTAATGTTTCTGCCTATGGATCTTAGCACAATAGGCTCTTTCAGTATTTTCATTAATTTCTTTCATTAGTTTCTTTTGTAGCAATGTGGCTTGCTCTAATCTATTGTGGCTCCAAGCCAGGCTTCTTGCCTCAAATACAATCAACAAGAGTACCTATATATGTGATTGCTGACATCCCCAACTTCACAGTTATTGCATTCCTTAACTGCCTGCAGCTATTAAGACTGGGTTTCTGGAACAGAAGCTGAGGGATGGATGAGGAAGGGGTGAAAAGAAGAAAGGCCAAGACAATATTTCACTGATCAAGGTCGGAAACTTTAATGGCGCCAGACCTTTTAACAGTTTGGGCAAACCCTTCCCCCCAGACTCCGGGCTGAGTTCCGGTGGAAGTTGTCTAGCTTCTATTGGAGGTCCTCATCTTGACTGCTCCAGCAGCTGGGTGGGTCACCTGCTTAATTCAGGAATTCCTAGACCTGGAGGAACAATGAACTTAACCTTTACTCCACCCTAGGTGGAGCAGGATCCTGGCTATCTGGGAAAGTTAACCTTGACCATAGTCAAGTCACTCCACCCAAGGATAAAAATTCCTGCTTTAACCTACTTCCCTATTATGTCCTAAGGGCAGATTCCTGCCCGAAGCCAGGGATTGTCCTTGAACAATGTCAAACTCAAACCGTGTGCATGACTGCCCCAATATGGCTCTGTACACACAGTCACAAAATAAAGGTACAGAAGTTCATAAGGGCAACAAAAGGTCATTAAAATTTTTTTCTGAAGTTAAAAGCAAATATTGCACCCTAGTGGGAAAGGTCAGCACCCCACTTTATCAATGAACAGATTATGGAAACACAAACTAAACATAGAAACAGTAAAACTAACAGAAGTTATGAACAAAACGGATTTAACAGGTATCTATAGAACATTTTATGATAAAACAAGAGAATATACATTCTTTTTAGCACCTCAGAATACATTTTCCAAATCTGAACATATACTCAGTCACAACACAGACAACAGCATATATAAGAAAAATTAAATAATTCTATGGACCCTGTCAGATCAGAAAGGACTAAGGCTAGTTTTCAATAACAACAAAAACAACAGAAAGCACACAAACACACGGAAACTCAACAACACTCTACTCAATGATTACTTGGTCAAGAGCGAAATAAAAAAGAAATTAAAAACTTTTAAGAATTTAATGAAAATGAAGGTATGACATACTCAAACTTATGGAACACAATGAAAACAGTACTAAGAGGAAAATTCCTATCTCTGAATGTCTCCAAAAGGAAACCGTAAAGCACATAAACTAATAGCTTAACAGCACAGCTGAAGGTTCTAGAATAAAAAGAAGTAAATACAACAAAGAGGAGTAGATGGCAGGAAATAATCAAACTCAGGGCTGAAATCAACCAAATAGAAACAACAACAACAAGAAAAGAAACTATAAAAAGAATCAACAAAACCAGGAGATAGTTCACTGAAAAAAACTAGATTGATAATCCCTTAATCAAACTAACTACAGTGCACAGAGACAGTATCCAAGTCAGAAAAATCAGAAAAGAAAAGGGAGACATAACAACAGATACTGAGGAATTCTAAAAAATCATCAAGGCGTACTACAAAAGCCTACACTCACCAAAAGTAGAAAATCTAGAGGAAATGGACAATTTTCTAGGCAGATACCAGTTTTCAGAGTTAAATCAGGATCAGATAAATAATCTAAAATATCCCATAACCCCTAAGGAAATAGAAACAGTCATCAATAGTCTCAGAAAAAAAATAAAAAAACACAGGAACAGATGGGTCCAATGCAGAGTTTACTGGACCGTCAAAGAAGATTAAACAGTGACAGTCTTCAAATAATTCCATGAAAGAGAAACAGGACTGGCCAACTCATTTTTTGAAGCCACCTTTACTCTGATACCTAAACCAACCAAAGAACCATCAAAGAAAGAGAAATACCAATTTCCCTTATGAATATTGATGCAAAAATACTCAACAAAATTCTTGCCAACCGAATCCAAGAACACATCCAAAAGATCATCCACCATGATCGAGTAGATTTCACACCAGGGATCCAGAGATGGTTCAATACATGGAATTTCATCAATGTAATCCACCATATTAACAAACTCAAAGAAATAAAAAACACACATAATCATTTCATTAGATGCTGAGAGAGCATTTGACAAAATCCAGCAGCTCTTCATGATAAAACTCTTGGAAAGATCTGGAATTCTAAGCCTGTAACTAAACATAGTAAAAGCAATATACAGCAAACTAGTAGCGAACATCAAACTAAATGAAGAGAAACATGAAGCAATCCCAGTGAAATCAGGGATTACACTCTCTCTCTCTCTATCTGTTCAATATTGTACTGGAAGTCCTAGCCAGAGTAATTAGACAACAAATTAAGGCCAAAGACATTCAATTCAGAAAGGAAGAAGTTGCAATATCACTATTTGCAGATGATAAGATAGTATACTTAAATGACCCCAAAATCTCTACCAGAGAACTCCAACAGCTGATGAACAACTTCAGCAAAGAGGCTGGATATAAATTTAACTTAAACAAATCAGTAGCCTTCCTATACTCAATAGATAAACAGGATGAGAATGACATTAGGGAAATGACACCCTTTACAATAGTAAAAAATTATACAAAACAACGTGGTGTGACTCTAATGAAACAAGTGAAAGATCTGTGACAAGAACTTGAAGTCTTTGAAGAAAGAAATTGAAGATCTCAGAGGATGGAAAGATCTCCCATGCTTATGAATTTTTGGGGGTTATTATAGTAAAAATGGCCATCTTGCCTAAAGCGATCTACAGATTCAATACAATTCCCATCAAAATATCAACTCAATTATTCATAGAATTAGAAAGAGAAACTTCCAGCAGTGGTAGCACAGACCTTTAGTCCCAGAACTTGGGAGGCAGATGCAGGTGCATTTCTGAGTTCGAGGCCAGCCTGGTCTACTCAGTGAGTTGTTCCAGGATAACCAGGGTTACTCAGAGAAACCCTGTTTTGGAAAACCAATAAACAAACAAACAAACAAACAAACAAACATGAAAACTATTCTCAAAAATAAAAGGACTTCTGGCAGAATCACCTTACCTGACGTCAACCTCTACTATAGAGCAGTAGAGATAAAATCTGTATGGTACTGGGATAGAGACGTGCAGGTAGATCAATGGAATAGAAATATAGACACAGAAATGAACCTGCAAAGCTGTGGTTATTTGATCTTTGACAAAGGAGCTAAAACCATCCAGTGGAAAAAAGACAGCATTTTCCACAAATGGTGCTGAGTCACCTGAGAAGTCAACATATAGAAGGATAAAAATTGATCCATTTTTATCTTCCTGTACAAAGCTCAAGTACAAGTGGATAATGAATGTCCACATAAAACCATATACACTGAATCTAATAGAAAAGAAAGTGGGGAAGAACCAAGAGTACATGGGAACATGGAAATTTTTTCTGAATAGAACAACAATAACTCAGGCTATAAGATCAAGAATTGAGAAATGGGTCCTCATAAAATTGCAAACCTTCTGTAAGGCAAGGGACACAGTCAATAGGACAAAATGATAACCGACAGATTGGGAAAAGCTCTTTTCAAATCCTACATCTGATACGAGGCTAATATCCAATGTATACAAAAAACTCAAGAATTTAGAGTCCAGAGAACCAGATAAACTTATTAAAAAAATGGCGTATAGAGCAAAACAAAGATTTCTAGACAGAGAAATACCAGATGACTGAGAAACTCCTAAAGTATTGTTCAACATCCTTAAACAAAAGAGAAACATAAATCAAAACAACCCTGAGATTCTACCTCATACAAGTCAGAATGGCCAAGATCAAAAACCCAGAGAAAAGCAAATGTTGGAGAGTATGTGGAGAAATAGGAATACTTCCTCCATTGCTGGTGGGATTGCAAGCTGGAAAACCACTTTGGAAATCAATTTGTTGGTTCCTCAGAAAATTGGAAATAGCACTACTTGAGGACCCAGTCATACCACTCCTAGGCATATACCCAGAAGATACTCCAATAGGTAACAAGGACACATGTTCCTCTATGTTCATAGCAGTCTTATTAATAGCCAGAATCTGGAGAGAAACCAGATGTCCCTCAACAGAGTAATGGATATAGAAAATGTGGTACAATTACAAAATGGAGAATTGCTCAGCTATTAAAAACACTAAAATTTTGAAATTCTTTGGCAAATGAATGGAGCAAGGAAATATCATCCTGAGTGAAGTAACCCATTCACAAAAGAACACATACTGTATGCACTGGCTGATAAATGGATATTAACTCCAAATCTCAGATCACCCAAGATACAACTCACAAACTACATAAAGCTCAAGAAGCAGGAAGAACAAAGTGTAGTTACTTTGATCCTTATGGAAAAATGGACCAAAATACTTGCCACACCCACTCCAGTAGGTTCTGTGTGACAAAGTTTCACAGACTGAGGCATTTGACTCCAATGGGAGGAGGTCTCCTGGGACCGGATGTGGACCTCTCTAGCCAGAGAATAATTTTGAGCCGTAGTTCTTATGGCAGTTTGCCTGCTTTGGTTTTCCCATATTCTATCTCTATATTCACGAGATGTTCCTGATTGCCTGGGCCTAGAGTATCCAAGCGAGAAAGTTGAATGAAAGTTCATTCTTTGAAATATAGACACTGGCCATGACCTCTTTCTTAGAAGTTCAACGCTTTGGTTCATAAACAATTACATAACTATAACATAATACATTGCTAAAATAGCTTCCCAACAACATATGAATTTGTATGGCTATGTGTGTAGATGAGGTTGGCTCTGACATTGTGGTATGGAAAGCATTGTTTACATATAGCTTTAAAGTGAATTTTGAGGAGCTTTAAAGAGACAGAAACTAGATGTTACATAAGGATTACACATGAAAATTCCTTAAAGTAAAACAGGGCTTAGGGGCCATAGCTAAGTGTTCTAGAGAACTTTTGAACTCTTGAAAGTTTGTTATTAACTACAGGTGATTTCATATAAATTTATTGTGATCAAGGAATGTGATGATTTGCACATGATATTCTAAATTTATACCTGATTGATTTTGTATCTTCTTGTGCCAAATGCTTATGATAATTGTTCTTTGTAATTGCTTCAA
Organism: Apodemus sylvaticus; assembly: GCF_947179515.1. NCBI lineage: Eukaryota > Metazoa > Chordata > Mammalia > Rodentia > Muridae > Apodemus > Apodemus sylvaticus. The sequence continues at coordinate 6,033,808 of NC_067483.1, read as the reverse complement.
GGAATACATTTTTTAGAACTGTAATGCCAAATTTTATGTATAAAAATCCTTGCACGAGAGTCGCAAAAATACATTCAGATTCAAACCACCTCAGTGTTTGTTTCTGTTTGTCACTTGCTACTTGATGAACCTGTGCCTTTCCTGAATATCAAAGCCCTGATTCTCCCTCGGTCATGACTCCCCCCAAGAAGATAAAGAATTTTTCAGACTTGCAGGCAGAACAATATGTACCACACAGTATCCCCAGAGTTCCCAGATGGTAAAACACCAACCAAAGCATACACATGGAGGGACTCATAGCTCCAGCAACATATGTAACAGAAGATGACTATTTTAAACATCAGTGAGAGGAGAGACAATGGGTGCTGTGAATGCTAGGTTCCTCATAATAGGGGAATGCAAGGCAGGAAATTGGGGAGGGGGAGCGAGTCAGGAGTGAGAAATGGGATAGGAGAATTGTAGAGTAGTAATGCAGAAAGCAGATATCATTTGAAATGCAAATAAAACAAATATGTAATAAAAACATTTTAAAAAGGAAAAAAATAAATAAATGTGATTAGGTGGAATTGATCGATTTCCAGGTGGGATTATGAATGCAGCAATTTGAGCAAGACTAGAGAAAAGACAATGCTGAAGATGGAGATCACTGCAGAGATATTGTAGAAACTACAATCAGCGCTGCTTTGAAACTGTCTTTGTTTTACATTGTTGATTATGTACTTAGTCTCGATTTATGCCTATTTTAGTTTTGGTTTATTCCAGTTTGCTCCTCAGAACTGTTGCATCTTTAGTCCTTCCCAGCTTATCAGACTCCAGGACTGAGATGTCATGCAGGTTTAGATTTATGGTAAAACATTTTGGGTGAAAACAGGAAGTTCAAAATGGAACTGGAAAACCCTTTGAATTAGAAAGTTGATTTAGAGCACACACTGGTATTGCAGAGAACTGGAATTTGGTTTCTATCACCCACATATGACAGTTCACAACAGCTTGGAACTGTAGCTTCAAGGACTCTCACACCCACTTCTGGCCTCTGTTCGCTCTTTAATGACAACACACACATATAAATGCACACACTCACACACACACACACACACACACACACAGAGACAAATGCATGCACACACACACACAAAATGAGAGAGAGAAGCAGAGACAAAGAGATGAGGAAGAGAAGGAAAAAGACAAAGAATTAAAATTAATACTTCAGAAAAATAAATTCTCTTTGAAGCAGTTAGAGTTTCAGTGAGTTCTGGACATCAGTACAGCATCTTGGGAGATACACCGGTACCCACACCCACACCTACCCACACACCCACACACACCCCACACACATATTTTACCTTTGAACAGGTATAAATAATATTTTTCTAATGTGACTGTCAAGAATTTGGACTAAATACACACCCCCTGTCTATACATGTTTTACATAAAAAGTCTTTTAGACTTAGCAACTTAAGATTCAATCTGCATTAGGATGTGTGTGTGTGTGTGTGTGTGTGTGTGTGTATGTACGTGCGTGCACACACACACACATATGATTTCACTTCAAACAATGGAGAAATTTGTTTCTTATTGACAGCCATTTGTGGTGGTCTCTTTTTCTTTAAAGATGTCTTGAAATATAACTGGTAGATTTGGGCAATAAGCATATCTGTTGGTGATAGATTTGGAGTGAATGTATTTGATAAGTGAACTTTCAAAGAAAACCCATTTACCATCTATGTCTATCATGCATATAATTAAAATTAGATGAAACAAACTTCTATGTAATCCAAGCCTGTCAATCAAAATAAAGAACCTCAATTTTTATATCCCATACAATCAAGGCCTTCTCTTGAACCCAATAAAATTATCCCCCAATAATAACCAGAACTCTTGAGTGTCATGAGTCATGTAGTTTGCAGTTACTCTTGATATAATATTTCTGTTTTATACTTCCAGATTACTATTGAATTTAGTTTCATTGCTACTCTGAGATCTGGTTCCTCTTAATCCAATTCCTTGAATGAGACAAAAAGTTTAACATTCTGAAGAGCCTTAACTCACCGGAGACCCTCTTAGTGGACAATACAGAGCTGGGGATCAATAAAAAAGTAAGAGGAATTTATTGTTACAGCATACTAGGTTCATCATCCTGCACCCAAAGGAGGGGCAGCCACCTTGGGAAGAATGTTTGGTGAGTTTTTATACAGTTTTTCAGAGCAGCAGCCATTAGGCACAATGAGATTGGGAGAAAAGTGTGACTTTTAAAGTGATTGATCTTTAGGGAATGAGGTAGCAAGGACTTTCCTTGTCTGTACATGGCCAAGGGATGGTCTACTCTGTGAAATGTGTCTTCATGCTCTGGGCCTCCCATACTCTCTGAGGTGTGAATATTGCAATTAGCCTCTTCCTTCTGGAGGGGTGCCTACATGCTCTATAACATTTCTCTTACAGGAGAGGAAGTGTTTAGTGGAATTTTCCAAATGACCTGAGTTTGATCCCTTCAAAAGTATCTGGGAATATATTATCCATTTGATGGATTAAGCCTTTTGAACTTTCAGCTGCTTTGAGATCAATACAGGGTATCCAATATGACAGTGCTGGTATGTTCAATGTTCAAATGTTCCTCATGGGGTTATAATGATTTTTTTGTTCACATGTACCCCTGTTCTAAATTATGAGGCATTTTAAGGCAGGGACAATTACTCGGTGGTTCCTGATTATTGATTGATTGTGACCAACTACCCCGCCCTCCTGCTCTTATTCCTTTTCTTTCATGATGGACCCCAAACCATGAACCCAAATAAATTTTCACTCATTTTCTTCATATCAATCATATTTCATAAGAACAAGTAAAGTAACTGATGGATAAAAGAATTGAATATAAGAAGCATTACAGTATTTTATTCAACTTGGATGCAGAAAAAATGATCTGGGGCTTAATTTTTACATGATATTGAACTCATGGCGTGGGAAACTATGCCTCTCCCCCTACCGCCCTTGAGCAATAAATTCAGATCTTACTGTTTGTCACAGTCTTTTAGCCCACCTGGGGTAGAATTTTCCAACTAGGGCATATAACTATTGTTCTCTAAAGATCTGCAGCTTCTTGAAATGAACTTGCCCCCCACTGAGCAGCCAAACAGGTTTTGTGGACAAGATCCTGACTTATTGGGGAGGATTTTCCCCTTTAAATTCTCACTTAAACATTAAACATTGGAACTAGATCACTATTTCTCCTTCACTCTTCCTCTGGCCTGACTGTTCTCCTTTAGCTCCATCTTTCCTTCCATGTTTACATGGTTCTCCATAGTCACTGGCAGCTACAGGTAACAACTGAACAAGGGGACTGGACACAGAGAGTTCATCTGAGGAAATTCTGTCTTTGGTGGATGTCCACAGAAAACAGAAGAGGTTATGTATCCAGCATGGTAAGCCACATACAGCATTGATGTTAGCACTATAAATGTCATGCTTTGAAGACTGTTGTTGCAGAAGTGCAAAGATGACACAGCCTGAGTCAGCATTAGCCCTATGCTGATACCATCTAGGGTGTAACAGTCAATTGGGACAGCAAATTTTAGTAATCAATTGTCCACAGTCTAGAACTTCATCAATTGAGAAGAATAGGGCTTAAAATGAAATGAAAAAATAAAATTTAAAAAAAAAGAGAGTGAGAAAAAAAACAAAAAAAACAAAACAAATCTTAGAAAAATGAGAGAAAGGGAAACGCAAAATGGATTTCAGAACTCTGCTTGGGATATAAGGAAATCAGGAGATGTTCTGCTTCCTCAATGGATGCTACTGGATATATTCATAGTACTGGCTACATAAAGTTCTATTCCCTCTTTATGTATTGTATTCCTTTGGTACAACAATCTGTCACTGTCCATCAAAACTTGACTGTTTTATGTTAAGTCTTTGTTTTTGTATTGCAGTTTGATTAAATGTACAATGTTTCATGTTGAAAATAGTAAAAATTTTGGTAAAAATTTTTGGTAAAAAAAAATGGTAAAAATTTTATTGGCTAGCTATCCATACTTTGATGTAGTTTAGAAAGTAGTATTAGTTTACACAGTGGAGGCTGATTTAAGCTGCCCCACACACTTAGCTAGGAGTCAAGGAAAGCTGAACTAAAATCTGTTTTTTAAAAGGGGCCAGCAGCACCTTAAGTTTTAGGGCAAGTTTCCTGAGGGTCATGTCTCCTAGAAAAATCTCTACAATTGTAATAATTGGGTTCTAGGTGCTTTTTCTCTTGAAATTATTATTAGAAAAAGTAAAAATTTTGTTTGGTTTAATTTTATAAGATTTGTGTTGTCATTTTATTTTTATTTCTAATTGGTCTTAAAAGTATAAATATGTTTTGCAAGTTTTGGCTATAGACTATTGGCTTATAAGTTATTGGGCATGATTAAAAATTGTAACTTTGGTAACAGGAAGTTAACTTAATAATGGTAAATCAGGGCTGGAGACATTTTAAACAAATACATGTGACATGAACCAACCCAAGAAACCAGATACTTCTAAATTGGCATAATGTTTTATGTAATTCTTATCCTAGAAATTAGATGTATGAGGGTTAAGATTTAAAACAATATCACTTTAATGAGGTATTAAAAGTTGCACAGTTATGCATTCATATATAGGGTCTGGCAGTCAAACATGTGAAAGTATTGATTTTGGTATTGATTTTAAAGAGGATATATTGTTTAAAAATGGGTTTTGCTTTACAATGTTGTATTTATGTTCTGGTAATGCAAGTGAAACTTAAAACAAAATATGGTAAAACTGCCAGTGTTCCATTGGCTGCAGATTGCAGTTTAGTTCCAGGCTCAGAATTTTTATCTTGCCCATATTTGTAAATAAGAAAAGATCAAGCAAGTGGAGGCTGCTGCTTTGCAGGAGACTACTGTAAATATTTTCATTTGATTTAATGCAAAGCTCAGAGCTACCTTGGTAGAGGCTTGTGTGATACTTCTTTTGTCTTGAAAACCCTGACTAGGAAGTTTCAGGTCATAACAGCTTTGCTAACAGATCTAACCAGGTGTTGTTCAAAATAAAGTTCACATTTAAGATACATGAAATTTTAGTAAGGCTACATAACTTGTAAAGGCATTAAAATCTGGCCTGCCTACTCCATATAAAGTTATTATGAATTAGGAGGTTTGCTTTTCCTCTGCATCCTGATAATTTTAAAGTTTTGCTTCCAGTGAACTAACTTTAAGGAACCAATGAAGCAACATCATTGGAAAGTTTTTGCCTCAAGGAATGGCTAATACCCTTTTCTTATGTGAGAAAAAAATGTTTTGTCTGTGCTTCAATACCATAAGTTAGGACTTTAAATATTTCAGTGTATATTATTAGTATAATTTTATTACAGGCTTTTGCTCTTATACAATGGGCTTTACAATTTTTGGAGTAGTTTTTGCTCCAGAAAAGATTCAAAGGTAATATCTTTTTCAGTATCTGGGACATCAATTATATCCTAAACAAATTGACACAGAAAATTCAAATAAGTAATTTTCTTACTCAGAATGATTTTCCAAATTAGTAAGGAGATATTAATTGGCAAAGACCTCACTTTAAGCTCACTGCAGAGGACTTATGCCTCTGAATTTCTCCAGGGGATACAAATTAACTGGCAAGAGACAAATAGCTTTGCAGATAGTAGAGGAAACTATCTTCAATAGTAGTTCAAACTGTATTCAATTGTGGGTAGTTTATGTGTTCATAGCAATTAGTTGGCAAAGGGAGCATTAATGTGGATTCATCTTTTTTCATCTCCAAATAAACTGTTAACATCCTAATATGAAGCTTTTGCTGTCTTAATAAAGAATTGTATTATAGAGTCATAAAATTATTTTGAAAAGAATGTCCTAAAAATCTGAAGAAATATTTTTTCTTTGTTTCAAAGAGCAATTAAATTGGTTATTGCAGAATATTGATACTTGGCCTATTGCATGGTAAAAATTTTAGGCAAAATTGGTAATTTTTATCCAAAAGACAAGTTGTTAAAATTTGCTTCCATGTATGCTTTTCTATCTCCTGTACATTTATGCATGCATCCCATAAACAATGCATTTATAAATCCACTTTATTTATAAAGAGCTCTTGTCTGGGAGAGAAGCTTATGTAATTAGATCACATGTTTATTCTTTTGAGTGTCCCCTTGCTTCAGCACTGATAATTTAATTGCATGCTGTAGCTGCAATTTAAAAAAAATCAAACTTTTAGTTTGTATACTGATAGCCAATGTCTGTGTGTGTGTGTGGGGGGGCTTATAATTGCTTGAAATTGTTCACTTTTTAGATACTGTTAATTCTCAAATTTTGCAATTCTTTATGTAAATACAATTCAAAATAATAAAAGGCATTATTCCTTTATAGTACTCTGTCTTTTGGACATGTAAGTGTTCATCCAATGCCTGGACAGATGGCTCAGAGGTTAAGAACACTAACTGCTCTTTCAGAGGTCCAGAGTTAAATTCCCAGCAATGGTATGGTGACTCACAAACATCTATAATGAGATCTCACACCCTTTCTAGTGTGTCTGAAAACAGCTACAGTATACCAGTATATAATACATTAATCAATCTTTAAAGGAGAGCTCATCCTGTATTGCTTATACAAGACATCTTAAGGTAATTCTACAGCATAATTGTACCCCAGGCAGACTATAGGCTTTACATATAAACAATTGGCCATACAATCATATTCTTTACAACATTTAAATTTTAATGGCTTGAGGCAATAATTTTTTATTTCTAGAGAATATGCACATGAAATTGTAAAAGCTCATCCTCAGCGTCCTTAATTTCTACCTGTACCACATAACTGTGTTAATTCTAGAGGACTTATACTTAATCAATTATTAAAAATGGATGGCACTCTTATTTCTGAGTTTAGAAAAGTAAAAGATGTACATGTGACTAATAAAACCTTTTCAGACGTTTTAGTTGCAACTATTTTAACACAAGAAGCAACTAAAAATATAAGTAATCATTTCCCTCATTATTTTTCTATGACTGGTGTTCCAAATCAGATTAAAACAGATAATGGAACTGGCTATTTATTAAAGAAAGAATGAGAATTGCAGCCTAACTACCCAGTGTCTAACTCTCAAATGACCCCAAGAAGTTCAGAAGTTTAAAAATACTATCTCACTCCAAAGGAGCCCTAACTCCAGCCTCCTAAGAAGTGCTAAATACCTCAAATTCCAGACCTGGCTCTTTGTTAGAAAATTGGTGAAAGGTCACATTCCTTGAGCCTACACTCGCTATTGAACTAGGTGAAAGAGCATAAGATAGACCTTTAAGTATGTGATTAGCTCTTTGCTGTCTATAGCATCCCACAACCAGGTATTCTTATTCCTAGTTTAAATGGAAGGATCCAGTTATTGGCATATGGCAAGATCCTGATTAGGTATTTAATATGGGGAAGAGGACATGCTTGTGTTTTTTTTTTTTTTGTTTGTTTGTTTTGTTTTTCCACAGTATACTGCAGGAACATGCTAGCTACCGAAAAGATTGGTTTGGCTTGCTGAGGATAATGCTGAGCTGTGAGCTTGCAGAGTGCCCTGACAATGGTGACAGGAATGCTGTATTGTGTGTATGTTCTCAACTCATCTTTGCTTGCCTATGTCTCTGAGTAGACAAGGTGCTTTGCTTCAAGCTTTTAGACCTTGTGGGACAGAGACCATGGATACTGTGAAAACTGACTTAGAAAATATAATCAAGTGAAGGAGTTATAATGTCAATTCTCTTTCCTTTAATGTGACCAGTTATTCTGACTCAAGCATGGACTAGTCTAGAAACAAATCCAATATTGCAGATTCAAATTATGAAAATGGCTAAAAATCTTTATCAGTCTTCTTAACTGGCTCTTACCACTATTACCTGAGTAGAAACTGTTTTTCTGTTGATTCTCAAAGTAACCTTCCGCACACTAGGACGCCAGACACTGAGTCTGTTTGTTGCTGATTTGCAACTAAATTGAGTACTTGGGACACTCCCCCCACTTAATGGAGGGTTACCCCCCTTTAAATTCTCACTTAAACATTAACCATTGGGCCTTAATCAGAACTTTTTCTTGGCTTCATTATTCTTCTCACCTGACCATTCTCCTTTAGCCCCAACTTTCCTTCCAGGTATACATGGTTCTCCCTAGCTGCTGGTGGATTCAGGAAACACCTACTTGCAAAGATATTAGATTTTCATATATTGAACCACCACTGCATGACTAGGATGAAACCTAATTAATCATGGTGGACTATGATTTTGATGTGTCCTTGCATTTGGTTTGTAAGTATTTTATTGAGTATCCCCATAGGCAAACACAAATCTGTGACACTACTGATGATACTGATATGCTTGCAGACAGGAGTCTATCATGGCAGTATCTGAGAGGCTCCACCCAGAATCTGATTAATAGGGATGTAGAAGCCCACAGCCAAACAGTGGATGGAGCTTGGAAATTCTTATGGAAGAGTAGGAAGGATTGTGGGCCCTGAAACGTTAGGAACTACACAAAATTCAAACAGAGTCAACTAACCAGGACCTTGGGGTTCTTAGAGAGTGAACCACCAATCAAAAAGAATTCATTGGCTGGATCTAGCCCCCTCCCATATACAGATGCAGCATATGCCCAGCTCGGTCTTCATGAGAGTCCTGAACAATAGTGTACTGGCTATCTCAAAAGATTTTGCCAGTCTGTGGGATATGTTCTTCTAGCCTGGCTGCTTTTTCTGGCTTTAGTGAGAAAGGATACACTTCTCATCAGAGATAGATGATACGCCATGGTGGGGTGATACCCAGGGGTACCTCTAACCCTTCAGAACACAAGGGTTCAGGAGGATTCTGGGAAGAGGTGACTGTGAGAATGTTCACTGAGTGGGATGTAAAGTGGAGAATGAAAAATAAAATGAAAAATAATGCAAAGAAACATGATATAGAAATGAAGACAAGACATCAAAACTCTCAGCAGAGAATGGAGCCAGCAATATATACTTCATTCTCTAGTGAATGTTTCTAGAAGGCATTCATTTATTTATCTGTTTACAACATAGTTAAGTGATTGTAAAGTTTTTAAAAAACCGAACTATATAAAGACTGAATTCTATAATTGTATTAAGTAAGTGTTAGATGGGATGGTTGCAAAAGTAAGCTACTGAATAATTTTAAATTTAACTTTTATTTATTTGCTTGGGTTTTATGTTAATTTTTATTTAGTGTGTATATGTTGCTGTTGGTGCTTCTTAATGGAGGTCTGAGGTCAACTTGCTGAATTTGCAATTAACAGCCATATAAAGGCCATGGTAAAGTACTAATAGATCCCTGTCCTTTCTTCCCTTGTTGCAATACCCACAGGGAGATTTTTCTAGGATTTGGACTGGAGATTTCTGTTGTCCCACAGTGAGAGAAAGATCACTCTTTAGAAAATACTGCTGTTAAGGAAAATAGTCTTAACTTTCCACACCCCTGAAGGCAGTTTGTGCCATCTGAATGACTTTGCTTGTCAGATTTAGCAAATCTCAATATTTGTATATTGGGAGGGAGTCTGCTTGTAGATAAACATGAAGCTATTTAAAACACTAGTAGAATATTTCTGTGAAAATTTATCTTGCCTTAGCTTCATTCAATTGGAGAAAAGGGTAATAAGAGCCATAAGCTTTGAGATATACAATTTACAAAGGTACATTCATTCCTCATTCACTTGCTGTACAAACGTAATATAAACTTCTGGCTTGTGAGAGAAATCAAAGCTCAAAGTTTTACATGTGTTAAATTTATATTCCAAACAAACATACCATTTTAGCTTCATAGCATCTTTTTTATATTTTTTTATTTATTCGATATATTTTTTATTTACATTTCAAATGATATCCCCTTTGTAGGCTCCCAACTCCCTGAAAGTCAAATAAATCCCCTTCCCTCACCCTGTTCTCACACCCACCCATTCCCACTTCCCTGTTCTGGTTTTGCCCTATACTGCTACACTGAGTCTTTCCAGAACCAGGGGCCATATCTCTTCTTGTACCTCATTTGATGTGTGGATTACGTTTTGGGTATTCCAAATTTCTAGCATAATATCCACTTATTAGTGAGTGCATACCCTGATTGATCTTTTGAGACTGGATTACCTCACTTAGTATGATGTTCTCCAGCTCCAACCATTTGTCTAAGAATTTCATGAATTCATTGTTTCTAATGGCTGAGTAAGTACTCCATTGTGCATATATACCACATTTTTAGCATCCATTCTTCTGTTGAGGGTTACCTGGGTTCTTTCCAGCTTCTGGCTATTATAAATAGGGCTGTTATGAACATAGTGGAGCACGTATACTTACTGCATGCTGGGGAAACCTCTGGGTATATGCCCAGAAGTGGTATAGCAGGATCCTCTGGAAGTGACGTGCCCAGTTTTCTGAGGAACAGCTGGACTGATTTTCAGAGTGGTTGTACCTGTTTGCAACCCCACCAGCAGTGGAGGAGTGTTCATCTTTCTCTATATCCTTGCTGTCTCCTGAATTTTTAATCTTAGCAATTCTGACTGGTGTAAGGTGAAATCTCAGAGTTGTTTTGATTCACATTTCCCTAATGACCAATGAAGTTGAGCATTTTTTAAGATGCTTCTCAGCCATCCAAAGTTCTTCAGGTGAAAATTCTTTGCTTAGGTCTGTACCCCATTTTTAATAGGGTTATTTGGTTTTCTGGGCTCTAACTTCTTGAATTCTTTGTATATATTGGATATTAGCCCTCTATCTGATGTAGGGGTGGTGAAGATCTTTTCCCAATATGTTAGTTGCCGATTTGTCTTTTTGTTGTTGTCCTTTGCCTTACAGAAACTTGGTAATTTAATGAGCTCCCATTTGTCAATTCTTGATCTTAGAGCATAAGTTATTGGTGTTCTGTTCAGGAACTTTCCCCCTGTACTGGTGTCCTCAAGGGTCTTCCCCAGTTTCTTTTCTATTAGCTTCAGAGTGTCTGGCTTTATGTGGAGGTCCTTGATCCATTTGGAGTTATGCTTAGTACTAGGAAATAAGGATGGATCAATTAGCATTCTTCTGCATGATGACCTCCAGTTGAACCAGCACGATTTGTTGAAACGGCTATCTCTTTTCCATTGGATGTTTTCAGCTCCTTTGTCGAGGATCAAGTGGCCATAGGTGTGTGGGTTCATTTCTGGATCTTCAGTTCTGTTCCATTGACCTACCTGCCTGTCACTGTACAAATCCCATGCAGTTTTTAACACAATTGCTCTGTAGTATAGCTTGAGGTCAGGGATACTGATTCCCCCAGAATTTCCTTTGTTGTTGAGAATAATTTTAGCTCTCCTGGGTTTTTTTTGTTATTCCAGATGAATTTGAGAATTGCTCTTTCTAACTATATGAAGAACTGAGTTGGAATTTTGTTGGGTATTGTGTTGAATCTGTACATTGCTTTTGGCAAAATGGCCATTTTAACGATATTAATCCTGTCCATCCATGAGCATGGGAGATTTTTCCATTTTTTGAGGTCTTCTTCCAATTCCGTCTTTAGAGTCTTGAAGTTCTTGTCATACAGATGTTTCACATGTTTGGTAAGAGTCACCCCAAAGTACTTTATACTGTTTGTGGCTATTGTGAAGGGTGTCATTTCCCAAATTTCTTGCTCAGCCTGCTTATCTTTTGAGTATAGGAAGGCTACTGATTTGCTTGAGTGGATTTTATAACCTGCTACTTTGCTGAAGCTGTTTATCAGATGTAGAAGTTCTCTAGTGGAGTTTTTTTGGGTCACTTACGTAGACTCTCATATCTTCTGCAAATAATGATAGTTTGACTTCTTCCTTTCCAATTTGTATCCCGTTTGACCTCCTTATGTTGTCGAATTGCCCGAGCTAGTACCTCAAGTACAATATTGAAAAGATAAGGAGAAAAGGGGCAGCCCTGTCTAGTCCCTGATTTTAGTGGGATTGCTTCAAGTTTCTCTCCATTTAGTTTGATGCTGGCTACCGGTTTGCTGTATATTGCTTTTACTATGTTTAGGTATGGGCATTGAATTCCTGTTCTTTCAAAGACTTTAAGCATGAAAGGATGCTGAATTTTGTCAAATGCCTTTTCAGCATCCAATAAAATGACCATGTGGTTTTTTTTTCTTGGGTTTATGTAGTGGATTGCATTGATGGATTTCCATATATTGAAACAACCCTGCATCCCTGGGATAAAGCCTACTTGATCATAGTGAATGATCATTTTTATGTGTTCTTGGATTTGGTTGGCAAGAATTTTATTGAGTATTTTTGCATTCATGTTCATAAGCAAAATTAGTCTGAAGTTTTCTTTCTTTGTTGGATCTTTGCATGGTTTTGGTATCAGCATAACTGTGGATGAGTGGGTAGTGTTCCTTCTGTTTCCATTTTGTGGAATAGTTTGAAGAGTATTGGTGTTAGGTCTTCTTGGCAGGTCTGATAGAATTCTGCACTGAAACCATCTGGTTCTCTGCTTTTTTTGGTTGGAGGACTTTCTATGACCTCTTTTATTTCTGTAGGAGTAATGGGACTGTTTAGATGATCTAGTTGGTCCTGATTTAATTTTGGTATTTGATATCTGTCTAGGAAATTGTATATTTCCTCCAGATTCTCCAGTTGTGTTGACTATAGGCTTTTGTAGTAGGATATGAGGATTTTTTTTTTTTTGAATTTCCTCAGTTTCTGTTGTTATATCCCACATTTCATTTCTAATTTTGTTAATTTGGATACTTTCTCTGTGCCCTTTGGTCAGTCTGGCTAAAGGTTTATCTACGTTGTTGATTTTCTCAAAGAACAAGCTCCTATATCCTTTGATTCTTTGTATGGTTCTCTTTGTTTCCACTTGATTGTTTTCAGCTCTGAGTTTGATGATTTCCTGTCTTCTACTCTTCCTGGGTGAAGTATCTTCTTTATCTTCTTTTTGTTCCAGAGCTTTCATGTGTGTACCATTAAGCTGTTTATGTATGCTCTCTCCTGTTTCTTTTCTTTTTTTTTTTTTTTTTTTTTTTTACTTATTTATTTTTTTGAGGCATTCAGGGCTATTATTTTTCTCTTAGCAGTGCTTTGCTTGTGTCCAAAAGATTTGGGTATGTTGTGCCTCATTTTCTTTAAATTCTAAAAAGTCTTTGATTTCTTTCTTTATTTCTTCTTTGGCGAAGGTGTCATTGAGTATTGTTCAGCCTCCATGTGTATGTGGGCTTTTGTTGTTGTTGTTGTTGTTGTTGTTGTTGTTGTTGTTGTTGTGGCTATTGAAGACCACTCTTATTTCATAGTGATCTGATAGGAGGCATGGGATTACTTCGATCTTCTTATATTTGTTGAGGTCTGTCTTGTGACCAATCATATGGTAGATTTTGAAGAAGGTACCATGAGGTGGTGAGAAAAAGATATATTCTTTTGCTTTAGAGTGAAATGTTTTATAAATATCAGTCAAATCCAATTGGTCCAAAGCTTCAATTAGTTTTACTGTGTCCCTGCTTATTTTTTGTTTTCCTGATAGGTCCATTGAGGATAGTGGAGTGTTGAAATACACTCATTGTTGAAGTCTACAATTACTGTGTTACATACAATGTGTGCTTTGAGCTTTAGTAAAGTTTATTTTATGAATGAGGGTGCCCTGCATTAGTCACATAGATGTTCAGAATTTAAAGGTCTTCTTGGTGGATTTTTCCTTTGACCAGCAAGAAGTGTCCTTCCCTGTCTCTTTTGATGACTTTAGGTTGACAGTCAATTTTATCTGATATTAGAATGGCTATTCCGGCTTGTTTCCTGAGACCATTGGCTTGTAAAATTGTCTTCCAGCCTTTTACTCTAAGGTAGTTTTTGTCTCTGACACTGAGGTTTGTGTCCTGTATGCAGCAAAATGTAGGGTCCTGTTTCCTTATCCAGTCTTTTAGTCGATGTCTTTATATTGGAGAATTGAGTCCATTGATATTAAGAGATATTAAGGAATAGTGATTATTACTTCCTGTCATTTTTTATGTTATTTTTATATTTGAGTTGTTATCTTCTTTTGGGTTTAATGAAAGAAGGTCACTATCTTGATTTTTCCAGGGTGTAGTTTCCCTCTTTGTATTGGAGTTTTCCTCCTATTATTCTTTGTAGAGCTGGGTTTGTGGAAAGATATTGTCTAAATTTGGTTTTGTCATGGAATATCTTGCTTTCTCCATCTATGGTAGTTGAAAGTTTTGCTCGGTATAGTTGTCTTGGCTGACATTTGTGTTCTCTTAGAGTCTGTATGAAATCTGCCCAGGATCTTCTAGATTTCATGGTCTCTGGTGAATGGTCTAGTGTGATTCTGATAGCTTTTCCTTTTTAAGTTACTTGGCCTTTTAGTCTTACTACCTTTAATAATCTGTTTTTGTTTAGTACATTTGGGGTTTTGATTATTGTATGATGGGAGGTATTTCTGCTCAGGTCAGGCTGTTTGGAGTTCTGTAGGTTTAGTGTATATTCATGGGCATCTCTCTTTTTAACTTATGGAAGTTTTCTTCCACAATGTTGTTGAAGCTATTTGCTGGCCCTCTCAGTTTTAAATCTTCACTCTCATCTATACCTATAATCCTTAGGTTTGGTCTTCTCATTTTGTCCTGGATTTCCTGGATGTTCTGGAATTCAAGCTTTTTGCATTTTGCATTTTCTTTGACTTTTGAGTCAATGGTTTCTATGGTATCTTCTGCATCTGAGATTCTTTCTTACATCTCTTGTATTCTGTTGTTGATATTAGCATCTATGGCCCCTGACTTCTTCCCAAGGTTTTCTATCTCCAAAGTTGTCTCCCTTTCTCATTTCTTAGTTGTTTCTACTTCTGTTTTTAGATCCAGAATGGTTTTGCTCTGTTCCTTCATTTGTTTGTTTGTGTTTTCCTTTAATTCTTTAAGAGATTTTTTTTTGTGTTTCCTCTTTCATGACTTCTGCCATTTGACTCACTTTTTCCTGCATTTCTTTATGTCTTTTCTGTGTTTCTTCTTTATTGGCTTCTAACTCTTGAGCCTTGTTCTCTTGAATTTCTTTAAGTGATTTTTATGTTTCCATTATACTGGTTTCTAGCTTATTCATGTTCCCCTGTATTTTTTAAGAGATTCATTTATGTCTTTTTTGTGTTCTTCTAGCTGCATCATGAACAGTGATTTTAAATCCAAATCTTGTTTTTCTGGAGTGTTGGTGTATCTAGAACTGGCTGATGTTGGAGAGTTTGGTTCAGACGCTGCCATGTTGCCTAGATTTCTGTTAGTAGCATTCCTATGTTTGCCCTTTGCCATCTTGTTATCTCTGAAGTTAGTTGGTCTTGTCTCTGGCTGGTGCTTGAGCCACCTGTGAGGCTGTAGGGCTATTTTTGCAACACTGAATGTCTGGGATTCCCCTGTCACAGATTGCTGATGTGCTGCCCTCCTCTTAGGTGCCCTTGGAGCCCTAGTGTGTCTTGCACCAGACTGTGTCTGTGAACCAGGTAGTGCCCATTTGCTCCTTCAGGGAGTGCTGATGGTGTATGCTGCGGCGACCATTTTTGTGGGAATCAGCTGAGTGCTGATCACTGCCGGGCAGCTACTCCCCAATTGGGTTGACACACACAAGGCTAGCCTAGCTACTCAGGCCCTGAGTTTAGGCAAACGCCTGGCAAGCTTAGACATGAGCTATGTCTATTAAGTGGATCTGTCTGGTAGCCAAGATGGTGGTGTGCGTGCTCTCCCTGAAAGTGTCATGAGAGTCTGTCCGGCTAACAACCTCATGGCCAGGTTGGCACACAGATGGTACACCAGACAACCCAGGGCCTGGGTGCAATCCTGTCAGGCTTAGACCCCTGATATGTTAGCCTTGAGCTATGACTGTTAGCCGGATTTGCCTGCTAGAACTCTCTGGCATTCTGATGCCAAAATGGCGGTGCAAGCATGTGCCGGGACAGACTGCCAAGCAAATAACCTCCTGGCCGGGTTGGCACACTTATGTCCCCCACCCCACGAATAGTTCAGGGCCTAGGTGCAGGCCCACGCCTGTAGGGCTTAGACCCCCAAGATGTTGGCCTCATGCTAAGTCTGCATACCTCTGGCTGTCAGTTCTCTCTGGCATCTGAGAGCCAAGATGGTGGAGAGTCTCTCATAAGTGACTGGCGGGAGGCAGAGTTCTGATATGGCTTCAATGTGGTGTAAAGGCACTGGACAGGTGGCCAGCAATAGTCAGTGGTAGTGGTCGCAGGGCCTGACAAGACATTGTCGCCTTGGTTCCACTGCTGATGGTCCTTCAGCTGGACAAGCTGCTGCTGCCGCTGCTGCCCACTTCATAGCATGTTTGTATGAAGCTGTATTAAGACAGTGTTTTATGTAGCCCAGAGTAGCCGTGAACTTCTGATTGAAAGATTTCAGGTACACAATATGATGCAATACTGAAGGTCAAAACTAGTGTATTGTGCATACAAGAATAACTCTATACCTAATAAACTATACTCTCCTACTGGATCTTTATTAATTTAACATTTCAAACAGAATGACATAAACATTTAAACATTTATATACATTACATACATATACGCAGAATGCTTTCATTAAATATATTGCTTAGAAGCAAGAGAAAATAGAAGCATGAAAAAAACTTAATTTTTAAATTGAAAAAAAGTTACTGAAGAGATAAAATACCACATGTGTTTTAAATAAATTAAATACTATGACACTTTTATTCAAAGCAGAAAAACAAACAAGGAAAAACAAAACAAAACTAAACTAAACAATGACTAAAGACTCCAAAATATGACTAGTAAACACCACAGGGCTACAAGAGTGGGAACATTCTGACTGTAATGAAAGTATTCTGAAGATATACTTGTGCTCTCCCTATGGGTGATCAGACAATGAAAACTGGTCTCCAATAAGCTGAAATTTCCACAGCAATGTGGATCTAGAAGAACAAAAGGTTTGAGAAATCATTTCAAGAAGAGCTTGTCAGACAAGAACCAACTGGAGCTGGGGAACTGCTGATCCAATGGGCCCACACTGTTTAGCTATTCATACTGCTAAATCCTCTTGCTCTACCTCCTTTATCTGTTTTTCATTATTACTTTTTTAATTCATTATTTGAATATATAGGCCTTGTGAAGGGTTTATCCTTAACAACTCTGGTAACAATGAAAAATTCTCAAGGAAACCTGTTTGTTCACAATGAAAATTTTAGCTTGATTTTGGGGTTTCAAAACTATTTCCTTCAATGTTGCAAGGGAGGCATGGCAGAAAATGGGCAACAGTTTGGTTTTAGCACAAGTCACCCCTGTGACTTTTTTCTGATTAGGTAACAGACTTGCAGATCTTAGCTTCCTAGTAAATATTTAGTAAACATGACTAGTGCTGTCCCAAATGTGATACCCTGATATTCAGATTGCTCTGCAGGGAAATTTGAAAGTTATGAGGATTTAGCATCCCACCCTTCTGAAGTATTTTTGAAGACTCATTATTCAGAAGTGACATTTAATAACACAGAGTTGAGTGTTAAGTTCAGAGTTTTTGAAAACAGCCAGATAGAACCACTTTGCTACTCCTTGTGTTAATTTCACATGTGCCATAAACTTTAAAATGTTAAAAAGAGAGTGGGCTTTGCAGCATATTAAAATTAGTTGGGTATTTTTGGAGAGACATGTCTTGCTAATTTCTACTAAAAACATGCCCAGGACCTTTAAGATCAATAACCACATGTAAACACAGAAGAAACCTAGAAATCAACCACAGGCCACAAAATATTCTAAAATATATAACTAACACTGTCTACATTTCTCAACAACAAAAACAAATCTCTTTTGGTAGCATTTTTCACTTTACTTCTATTCAAACAAAATGAAATACTACACAGTACATATATAGCAAGCCATGGATGCATGTTATGTACCTATTATCTTAGTTACTTTCTTGTGGTTCAGACAAAATTCCAGATAAGAAACAGTTTAAGGAATGAATGCATGGTTCAGGGTACTGTCTGTTTTGGTAAAGAGACATTGTGACAGTTACATTGCATTCTTAGTTAGACAGTAGAGATTGATGACAGTCTACTTGTATGTGGCTTTCATTCTCCTTAATCTTTATTCCAGGTTTCATACCCATTGTATTACCTAACTTAGGAATCACAACCTTTCAAACCAATCTCATGAAACCATTCCTAATAAGCCAACCAAAATAGCCAAATGATTAGAAAACTGAGGGAAAAGGGATAAAAATAATTATTCAACATCGAAGCATTGTAAAGGGGTATAATCCTATCCAGTGACTTTTACTCATCCATATTCAGGTATCTAAAGTATGATAACAGTTTATATTATAGTCAGGGATATGCACACCTAAGCAATCCCAGTAAGGGTACTTTCTTGACCATGCAGATGCACTGCTATTGCTGTAAGGATGTAAATCCTTTTTCCAGAGTGAAAAGTTCCTCTTTTATCAAGAGTAATCAAAATGCATGGTATTGGTATAATGACAGGAAGGTAGATAAATGGAACAGAATTGAAGTTCCATAAATGACCCCACACAGGTATGGTCACCTGATCTTTGATAAAGAAGCTAAAACCATCCAGTGTAAAAAAGGCAACATTTTCAACAAATGGTCATGAATGAACTGGTGGTTAGCATGTGGAAGAAGGCAAATCATTCCATTCTTAACCCCTAGTACAAAAACTCAGGTGACAGCAGAAGTTGGCAAGGATTAGGAAAAAGAGGAATAGTCCTCCATTGTTGGTAGGACTACAAGCTGGAAAAATGACTCTCACAATAATTTTGGCACTTTCTCAGAAAAGTGGACATAGTACTACCTGAGAACCCAGCTAAACTACGCCTGGGCTTATACCCAGAATATGTTCCAACATGTAATAAGGACACATGCTCCACTATGTTTATAGTAGCCTTATTTATAATAGACATAATCTGGAAAGAACCCAGATGTCCCTCAATGGAGCAATGGATTGCTGGTACATTTTCATAATGGAGTGCTACTCAGCAATTGAAAACAATGAATTTATGAAATTCTAAGGCAAATGGATTGAACACAAAAATATCCTCCTGAGTAACATAATCCAGTCACAAATGCATACATATGTTGTGCACTCCCAGATAAGTGGACATTGGCCTGAAGCTCAGAGTACCCAAGATATAATGTAGATACCACATGAAGCTTAATAAGGAAGAACAAAGTGTGGAGACTACTATTCTTCTTAGAATGGGGAACAAAGTAAACATGGGAGAAAATAGAGAAATGTGGAGCAGAGACTGAAGCAAAGGCCTTTCAGAGACTGTCGTACTTGGGGATTCAGCCCATATGTAGGTACCAAACCCAGATACTATTATGGATAACAACAAGTGCCTAATGAGAGGAGCCTGATATAGCTATCTGCTGATAGGCCATGCAAGTGCCTGAAAAATACAGAGGGGATAACTCTTAGCTAACCATTGAACTGACAACAGGTTCACCAATGGAGGAGATAAAGGAGGAGCCATTGAGATGAAGGGCTTTTCAGCCCCATGGAAGTAACAACAACATGAAACAACCATAGTCTTAGAGTTCCCATGGACTTATTCACCAGCCAAAGAGTACACACGGAGGGAGCCATGGTTCCAGCTGCATGTATAGCAGAGGAGGCCTTGTTGGAAATCAATGAGGAGAGAGGCCCTTGGACCTGTGAAAGCTCACTGCCCTAGTATAGGTGAATGCCAGGACAGGGAAGAGGGAGTGGGTTGGTTGGTGAGCAGGGGGAGGGGTGATGGTATCAGGGATTTTCAAATGGGAAATGAGGAAAGGGGATAACATTTGAAAAGTAAATAAATAAAATATTTAATAAAATGCAAAAAAAAAAGAAAGAAAAGAAAGAAATGAAACTCGGTTAGCCAAAGTACTAAGATTTAAATCAATTAAAAGCTGGGAGTCAGATCATTTGGTTTTAGGCTGCCAAGTGTTCTGGGTCCCTTTTGGCTCTATGAAATATCCTGACCATAAGTATCACAGCAGAGGAGAGAGTTTATTTCAACTTACATATCGTTGTCCAGCATTGAGGGAAATCAGTTTAATAAGTTAACCAGAATCTCAAAGGCAGGCCTGTCTGTAATGCCATGCACAATTACATCTAACCAGAGAACTCTTAGTTGAAGAAGTACAGCTGGTCTACAGAGGATGCTCCTTACAAGCTGGCTCACAGACTCTTGCCTAGTATATCTAAGATCAACATTTGAGGGATGCTACAACTCAAAATGAGTTGGACGCACTTACTTCATAACAATCAAGATAATCCATCATAGAGAAATCCATGGGCCAAACTGATCTTAGAAAGTCCTCATTCAATATTTATTTCTTTGATGATTTGAGATTGTGTAAAGATGACAATTCATGCTAAGTAAGATACCCCATAAGCATGAGGATCTAAGTTTCCAAGCACTCACATAAATCAAGTAAACAAACAAACAAACCATTCTTTCAAATTAAAAACCTCCACTGCTTCCAGTATGCGATCCATGTAAGACATTGTTTTCTCTGTCTTTTGCTACCTAACTGATATGAAAATATTGGCAAGATCAAGCAGGATCAAAAAGGAGATGCCAGCACTAAGGGAAAGGACTAAAGGAGCTTGTATTTGCAACCCAATAGGAAGAACAACAATATCAACCAACCAGGCTCCCCAGAGCTTCCAAGGACTAAGACACCAATCAAAGAGGACACATGTAGAGATCCATGGCTTCAGCAGCCCATGTAGCAGAGATGGCTTTGTCAGGAGGGAAACTTGGTCCTGTGAAGGACTGACAGGAGGATGCCAGGCCAGGGAAGCAGGAGTGGGTGGGTGGGTGGGGAAGCACTCTCATAGAATCAGGGGCAGGGGCATGGGATAGAGTGTTTTCCAAGGGACCAGGAAAGGGGATAACATTTGAAATCTAAATAAATTAAATATCCAATAAAATATTGGAGATGCCAGCTCTTTATTTTCTCCAAGATTTGCCCTAAGTGTGCTTGAATAGTATCACAATTTTACTGTTATTATACTTGTTATCATCAGTATTTATTTATTGAAAATTTCTCATACTTTATGCTTGAAGAACTTTGCATAATTTCAAACAAATAATTAATTGTTATGATTTTATTAGAAATTAGATGATTATAATCAGTATTTTACCCCAGAAATGATATGCCTTTGGAAATATATTTTGGAAATGGCATTAAAGGGATTTGTCTGAAATGTGAATAATAAAATCTATGGATAACAGAGTAAAGGAAAGAGAAACTTCAGAGATGAAAAAGAATGCTTCTCATCTGGAATCTTGTAAATAGTATGTGTGTGTCTGTGTGTGTGTGAGTGAGAGAGAGAGAGAGAGAGAGAGAGAGAGAGAGAGAGAGAGAGGGAGGGAGAGACTTTTGTTTTTGTTACTGTTTTTAATTGTCCTGGCAAAACAAGAAAACAGCAAAAAACAAACATGCTTTATATAAGACAAAGATTTTACTTTATTTTATAATTCCAAGTTATAATTCATCACTATAGGGCAATCACTATGGTAGGGATTTGGGTAGCTAGTCACATCATATCCAGAGTCAAGTGCAAAGAGAATGAATGCACCTTGGTTTGATTTGTATTTCACTACTCATACCTTTCTGGGCATAGCCTATGAAATCATACACACTACATATTGAGTCGATCTGAACAGATTATTTAACCCAATTAAAGAAGTCCCTCATAGGCATGTTCAATTTCCAGACTGATGTTGTTAATCCCTTATTGAAATGTGTTTCCTAGGTTATTTAAAATAATGTCACTTTGACTAACCTAGATATCACAGAGGCTTTTAAGTTAAAATGTCAGATGGCTGGGAAGCACCTTACGAAATGCTCAACATCATTAGTCATTAGGGAAATGCAAATCAAAACAACCCTGAAATTTCATCTCACACCAGTCAGAATTGCTAAGATTAAAAAGTCAGGAGACAGCAGGGTTTGGAGAAAGAGGAACACTCCTCCATTGCTGGTGGGGTTGCAAGCTGGTTCAACCACTCTGGAAATCAGTATGCAGTTTCTCAGAAAACTGAGCATGACACTTCTGGAGGACCCTGCTATACCACCCCTGGGCATATACCCACAGGATTCTCCAGCATGTAATAAGGATACAAGTTCCAGTATGTTCATAGCATCCCTATTAATAATAGCCAGAAGCTGGAAAGAACCCAGATGTCCCTCAACGGAGGAATGGATAAAAAACATTTAGTACACAATGGAGTACTATTCAGTCATTAGAAACAATGAATTCATGACATTTTTAGACAAATGGATGAAGCTTGAGAATATCATCCGAAATGAGGTATCACAGTCTCAAAAGATCACACATGACATGCACTCACTGATAAGTGGATATCAGCCTAGAAACTTGGAATACCCAAGACATAATCCACATATCAAATGATGTCCAAGAAGGAAAGATCCTGGTTCTGGAAAGGCTCAGTGCAGCAGTGTAGGGCAATACCAGAACAGTGAAGCTGGAAGGGGAACATTGGTGAACAGGGGGAGAGAAGAGGGCTTATGAGACTTTTGGGTAGTGGGGCGCCAGGATAGGGGAAATCATTTGAAATATAAATAAAGAATATATCGAATAAAAAAACAAATAAAAATGTCATTCTATGAATAGGCTCTGCACTAGAAGCTAAGATTAAAAAGTCAGGAGACAGCAGGGTTTGGAGAAAGAGGAACACTCCTCCATTGCTGGTGGGGTTGCAAGCTGGTTCAACCACTCTGGAAATCAGTATGCAGTTTGATTAAAATCGTTAGTGTTCTGACCTATTAAATTTGGTTTGTTTGTTACACTGTTAAGTGAGAGTGTTAATTAGGCTCTTGATATATTAGCATTGTGTCTTCTAGAAGAGTTTCATAAAAAAATATAGCAAAAACTTCTTATGGCAGAGAGTGTAGCTCAATTTCCTAAGTAAAAAAAAAATCTGAGTTTGAGTGAATTTAAGTACATGGGAATTGAGCTTTGTGGTTCTTTTTAGTGAAGCCAGCAATTGAGCAGTAGAGGTATACTAAGTTTGAGGGTAGCCTGTGTCATTTTTTTTTTTTACAGAACCAGTAGTTTCAGTAATAAATTTCATATACACATAGATTCTATTGTTAGTATTTTAAGATTATAGCAAAGGACCTTGTTATTTCTGGTTATGCCGTTCAAGTAGTACCTGCCTATTTTGAAGACTTCTTTTGGTAAAAAGTACATAAGAATCTTCATAACAATACCTTTAAAGGGTATCGCTGGGAATGTTTCCTACTTTGCCTTAAAACCACACTTAAGTAATAGTGTGTAATATGCATGAAGATAGCACAAAAGCTGTGCTTGAAATGAAGAAACAATTATATGGTTACAGGAATCAAAAGATAAGAGGCTGTCTTTCAACACAGTAGCCCAAACTTTCACTGAGCAACAAAGGGAAGATCTCCTAAATTATCATCAAATATAGAACAAATACAGATACTGGAATAAATAAGCAAGGGACTTTTCTGAGTAGAAGTATTCAATTTCTACCAAGATTTTGTAGATCAAAATTCACTATAAAGAGATCACAGACAAACAACTCACCAGGAATCATATCAATTGTCTCAACAAAGTACATGCATAAATCATTTCCCACACATCAGCACTGTGTTAAAATCAGGATATGAAATGTCATGATGTGAAAAACTTAGAGACAGTAAAACCATGACAGTGTATGAATCTATAAGAAAATGAGTGCCATAATTATTAACAAAGAAATCTTCACAAGTTAAGCAACACAAATGTGGCAGTATTGCTCTTAAGTAGCCAGGTAAGCCATGCCTAAACTTGAGGAAAACATGATTTTAATCATGCCCAGTATTTTAAGATATTATATAAGCATATAGATCTTCTTCTAAGTCTTTTTTAGGTTTTTGATCTTGCAAAATAAATGGACAGGAGATACAAGAAACAATAAGACAATTTTATTCATAAACTTCAAGAAACTCAGAAAGGTAAATGAAGCAAATTGTAGTATCTTTGTAAATAATAATTCATGATAAGCAGCCGGACAGATGATTCAGCAATTAAAAGTGTTGTTGTGCTTGGAGAGGACTTGCATTGAGTTCCCAATATCCAGGTCGGGTTGCTTTCAACCACCTTACACCTCCATTTCCACGGATTCTTAAACTCACTCCTGTCCTCCATATCTAGAAGCAGGCCCATGTTTATTCACACAGTTTTAGTTTGCTTTTCTGTTGCTGGGGAAAAACATTCCAACCAATCAAAATTAGGTAGTAAATATTATGTTTCAGAACATGCTCTAAGGAATTGTTCATCACTGATGGAACACAGGTCAAGGAAATGAAGCAGGAACCTTGAGCAGAAACTATTGAGGAAGGCTCCTTAGTCACTTGGTCACTTCCTTCTGCTCATTTTACTTCACTATATAGTTAACTCACACCTGCCCAGGGATGGTGCCAAGTCCTCCTAAATCAGTCTTCAATCTAGGCAACCACTCATGGACATAGCCACAGGCTAATTTTGGTCACCCAGTTAATTCTGTGTATATGTATTAAGGGATGGTTACTTGGCATTTTATCACCTTGTAGGCTTCTCATTCCTGGAGAAGACGTTTTTTTTTTTTTTTTTTCTTTTCTCAGTGGTCATTAATCAACTATACATATTCTTTTATACACTTGCCTTTTTCACATGAGCATCTCAACTTGTATTATCACTGTACACATGTCATTTAAGTAGCAATATTGTTTAAGTTCTTGGGTACAGCCCCTCTGCCACTCCTAGAAGACACTATCTCTCAGCATATATCTTTCCTCTGGCTTTTAGAGTTTCCCTGCTCTCACTTCTGGATATTACTTGAAGGACTTAGATGTAGGTAGGTATTTTGCTGTAGCTTTAACAGTTGGGGTTCAGCATACTATTGTCAGTTGTTCTCTGCATTTTTGTTAATTGTGGATTTTTTTTTAAACATTGTCTGTGGTGATTTAAATGAGAATGCTTCTGCCACTTAATGTCTTACTCCAAATTAAATGGACCTGTTTAGGGGTGCTTAAAAGGTGTGGTCTTGATGGATGAAGACAATCATAGGGGAAGAGTTTTGAAAATTTTAAGACTTGCCATTTTGAGATTATTCTTTCTCATTTTTGTTTGTGGTTTATGAAGTGGTCTCTCAGCTTACTGCCCCAGTTACTATGTTTGCCTCCCTTCCACATTTCACTGTAATAATGGCTATGAGCTCTCATCCTTGTGGAAACACAACAAAGAAATCCTTCCTTATATAAACTGCTTTGGTTAATGCTTTGTCACAACAATAAAAAAGTAACATATGGTTCACATCCAATCAAATGATGATTTCTTTATTAAGAATGAGATCAACATTTATGTGTGGCATACATTTAAGCATTTAGAATAGTTTGAAATTATACAGGTTTATAAAAATGGCAGTATTTTTGTTCTCCTCTAAGTTCCATTATTTCACCAAACAGGTTTGCCAAATATATAGTAACTGTTACAAATATTCTTTTATCAAGCAAGCCTTAAATCCAATTAGATGACTGTTACCTAGCCTCAATATATAAATCCAACTATTATACATTTGAGGGTAACTTACCATGATGATGATTGTAGGCAATGGTCTTTACCACTATTTAATACTTTAATTAATATTTATTATTAATAGCATTCTACTGTGGCAGTTTGCATAAAACATTTGGATACTATAGGAACTGGTTCTCTGTAAAGGACATTCAAGTAGACACTCAAAGCAGGGCATTTAGGACCTACCACCCAGGGGAAGTTTGACTTATTAACACAATCATTAGTCTTCATAATACATTTGATTAGATCTAGATCTAAACTGAACTAGGAGATACTAATATTTGCTGGTATTTTAGGCTTTCAGAGAAAGCTGAACTGGGGTTAACTTGAAGACTCTTCACAAGAATTAGTGGGAGCAACAAAGACAAAAAGATGTCTAGGAATAGGCAGCTATACCTGTCTGCCTTCTTTCAGTGGTATTTGCCTGCCAGACTTCAGAATTCCTTTCTTTTCCACCTTTAGTACACCCTGCACACTCACCTTAGCTCTTTGTTGATAAATAATCCATTTGTTATGTCTACTGCTGTGCTGCACTGTCATGAACTCCAGACTTTTAGGACATCTAAAGTGACAAGGTCTTAATTCTGAATTCATGTCCTATAATTAGCTAACTGAACCATAAAAAAAAAAAAGCTTTAAACAGTATTTCTGAATCTATAATTCATGTGGGAAGAGACAATCTCAATATATGAATTGGAGTAATCAGACTGATCTGTGTGTTTTTTCTGCGTGGAATTTTCTTAATTAATGATGATTGATGTGGTAGGCTCAGACAGACTTGGGGGTGGGATTGTCACTCCTTGGCAAATGGTTCTATATTGTATAAGAAAGTAACATGTGCAAGCCCAGAGAAGCAAGCCAGTAAGCAGAAGTGCATTATGTAATTGAAATATAGTGAGCTAAGAATTTAAGACAGAGGACTCCCCAAAGGGTCAAAGGCTAGCCTGGTATATATAATGATGACCCACCAAAAGAAGATCCTGATTCAAGATAGACAATGAGGAACAAACTCCAAGGATGTGTTCTGATACCTACACGGGTGTAATACATTTGAACATCCCTACTCACACTTATAAACATGCACAATCATACATAAACATGAGTTTTTAAAAATCTTCCTTCAACAGGACTTTCCTTTTATAATGTGTCTGCAGATAACAGAGTATGAGTATAATTCTTTTGTCATAATGGTAATGTACAAGCTACTTAATATAATGCTTTTATACAGCATTGATTTAGAATGGCATAGTTTTGGGTTTGATCGGTGAAAACATAATTTTGTCTGGAAATTTTTCATTTAGAATTAGATTTATTAGTGAAGATTAGAGCTATATAAATAAGAAAAGGAAAATTGTACCCTAAACTTACTTCTTTATGTCAATCTATCTCCAAGGGATGAGAACTTCTGATACCAAGCATAATGAGGATGACATGTTCATGATTCATTGTTTGGAACTTAATTAACTGTAATTCCAAACAAATCTCTCTGTGCACTGTTGAAAACTACAGTTGATATTGGTAGTAACATGCACAGGTCCTGCTTCCATGCAGGGTGCTTGAGCTGGAATATCTATTGGAATGTTTGGAAGTATTGTCTATTTTCTGTTGTTGTTCAAAATGCCAACAAGTAGGAATGAGAAAAAGTTTGTCAGAGTACACAGAACAAAGACTTCAGCTCAGGACACATTGACTTTACTGTCTTAGGCTTGAAATGGGACATTGTTTGGGGTGTCCAATCTGATTAAATTTACTCCATCTTAGAGAGAGATTGTAAAGCAAGCAAAATCAGAGAGAATAGGGTCCTAAAGTGAGTCCCTTTTGAGAATAAAATATTGAGGGCCATAAAGGAACTGCATCAACTGTTACTTGTTAATCTTTTTATTACAGCCTCTTAGTAAAATAAGGATAAAACATTTAACAGACAGGCTCTTGCATAGTGTTTAAGATTAAAATTCTAGCATTCACAAAGTTTTGAAAATTGTTTACTTAAGTTAAATCCTCTACTCAAAGATAAACAGGCTGAGAAAGAAATTAGGGATACAACTCCCTTCACAATAGTCAAAAATAATATAAAATACATGGGTTTGACTTTAACAGAGCAAGTAAAAAAAACTGTATGATAAGAACATCAAGTCTCTGAAAGAAATTTTATAAGATCTCAGAAAATAGAAAGATCCCCCATGCTCATGGTTTGACAGTATTGATATAATAAAAATGGCCATCTTGCCAAAAGAAATCGACAGATTCAATGCAATCCCTAGGAAAATTCCAACGCAATTCTTCATAGATCTAGAAAGAGCAATTCGAAAATTCATCTGGAATAACAAAAAAAAAAAACAACAACAAAAAACAACAACAACAAAAAATAACCAGTGTAGTGAAAACTATTCTCAAAAATAAAAGAATTTCAGTGGAAACATGATCGCTGACCTGATCTCAAGCTCTACTACAGAGCAATAGTGATAAACACTGCCTGGTATTGGTACAGTCACTCACAGGTAGATCAATGGAATAGATTTGGAAATCTACAAATGAACCCACATACCTCACATCACATGATTTTTGACAGAGGAGTTAAAATCATCCAGTTGAAAAAAAGAGAGCCTTTTCAACAAATGGTGCTATTTCACCTGGCAGTTAGCATACAGAAGAAGGCAAATTGATTAATTCTTATCTCCTAATACAAAGCTCAAGTCCAAGTGGATCAAAGACCTCCACAGAAAAACAGATTCATGGAAACTAATAGAAAAGAATGTGGGGAATAGCCTCAAGCATATGGACACAGGGGAAAAAAATTCCTGAACAGAACACCAATAGCATATGCTCTAAATCAAGAATTGACAAATAGGTCATCATAAAATTACAAAGCTTCTGGAGGCTATAGTACACTGTCAATAACACAAAACAGCAACAAACAAATTGTAAAAAGTTCTTTTCCAACCTTGAATCTGATAGTGAACTAATATCCAATACATACAAAGAACTCAAGAAGTTAGATTCCAGAGAACCAAATAACTCTATTGAAAATGGGGACAGAGATGAACAGAGAATTCTTAACTGAGGAATACCAAATGGCTGATAAGCTCCTAAAGAAATGTTAAACATCATTAGTCACCAGGGAAATGCAAATCAAAAAAACGCTGATATTCAAGTTCACACCAGTCAGAATGACTAAAATCAAAACTCAGGTAACACTAGATACTTTTGTGGATGTGGAGAAAGAACTACACTTCTCCTGTTCTGGTGGGATTGCAAGTTAGTACAACCACTCTGGAAATCAGTTTGGGGGTTCCTTAGAAAATTGGATATAGTACTACCTGAGGATACAGCTACACAACTACTGGGCATATACCCAGAATAATACAAAATGTAATAAGGGCAAATGCTCTACTAAGTTCGGGAAGCCTTATTTATAATAGAAAGAGTATGGAAAGAAGCCAGATGTCTCTCAAAAGAGGACTGGATACAGATATTATGGTTCCTTTATACAATGGAGTACTACTCAGGTACTAAAAACTATGAATTCCTGAAATTCTTAGGTAAATGGATAGAACTAGAAAATATCCTGAGTGAGGAAACCCAGTCACAAATTAACACACATGGTGTGCATTCACTGATGATAGGATATAGCCCAGAATGTCTGAATACCCAAGATATACTTCAGAGACAACATGAAACTCAAAAAAGAAGACCAAAATTTGTATACATCATTCCTTCTTAAAAGGTGCAACAAAATACTCATGGGAGGAGATACAGAGATAAAGTGTGCAACAGAGACTGAATGAAAGATAATCCCGAGACTACCCCACCTAAGAATCAATCCCATATATAGTTACTAAACCCAAACATATTTTGGATGTCAACAAATGCTGCTGACGATAAACAGATATAACTGTTTCCTGGGAAGCTCTGCCAGTGCCTGAGACATAGAGTGGGGGATGTTCTCAGCCAACCACTGGACTGGGCACAGGGCCCTCAATGGAGGATTTATAGGAAGGTCACAAGGAGGTGAAGAGTTTTGTAGACCTATAGGAGGAAAAACAATATGTACCAACCAGTAACTTCAGAGCTCCTAAAGAATAAACCACCAACCAAAGAGTACCAATGGCCCAAAAGAGGAAATCATGGCTTCAGCCACATATATAGCAGAGGATGGTCTTCTTGGACATAAGTGAGAGGAAAGGCCCTTGGTCCTGAGAAGGCCAGTTGCCCTAGTATAGGAGAATACCAGTACAGGGAAGTATGAGTGGGTAAGTTAGGGAGCAGGGGAAAGTAGAATGGGATGGGGGGGGGGGAGTTGGAGGGGAAATGAGAAAAGGGGAGAACATATGAAATGTAAATAAATAAAATATCTAATAAAAACTCCTGGGTGTATTTTATTCGGATCTATGCTGTTGAACAGTTTGCAAATACAAACATCTGGTTATCTGACTCTGTTCGTGAAGAATTTGCCAGCAAGGATGATGTCCTGATTCTGGACCCAGAACACACCACAGAAGTATAAAAAATAAAGACATATTTATTTCATAAAAATTTCATAATTATCATATGTAAATAAAAATTTTAATACAGTGCAAAATAATAAAATATATAACATTTACAATATGAGAAATGTTTGAAAGAACTTAAAAAGCATTCAAAGTAGACTGAGTTTCATATGTAAGCCCAAAAAGAAAATCAAGGTAACATGAAAAATCAATATTTATCAAGTTTCTCTATAATTTACAATAACCAAAAGTTTCAAATTGCAGAAATATTGATGATTAAACAGTATAAATAACAAAGTATTACAAAGTACTGCACATAAATTTCACCACAATTACCCAATATTTCTATCTTGAAACTATTTTATATATCATCTAAACATGAAATATATCCTCTCTTATGTTTTCTGAATTATTTGACAGTACATAGAAAACATAATGTCTTTTTTTCTGCAAAATATTTCAATATATACTTCTGGACATCTAGGTCATGTCAAATAAATAATCAATAGAAAAATCTAAATTATGATAAAGATTCCATATACAGATTAATGGATGGATAAAATTACAATACTCTGAATAGATAGTATTTCTGTTCACTGGGATGTCTAGACAGCTCGGGACTGTCTAGAGAAGAGTAACGTATAGAAAAATGAAAGTGACCCAGCTTTTTTAACAATTAAGGTGAGTGTGGGGTTTGAAAATCCCAAAGCCTTAAGTGGATCCCAAAGAGAATTTAGAAGCCAAAGAAATAATCCCTGTATGGTCTTTCACTTGTGCTAGAGTCATGAAAATATATCATTATTTGCCTTTGCTACTGTCATGCTATGTGGCTGTTAAGCAGGTATTTCTTTTTTTCTAGTACCTTTTCAGGGCAAAGTTATTCTTACTGAACCACATGGAATCAACAGATTTATTTACAGTAGTACTTCTTTCCAGATAATCTAAGTTATGTTTACCCTGCTATCGTCTTTTGAATTTATCTTCATCACATCATTGTGACTCTTCACAGCTGACCCATATTATTGTCACCATGTTATCATCTGGAGCTACATTTCTGTTCATATTTCTATCATACAAACATTCATATCATCTGACTCCATTTGGAATACAGTAGTTAGTGAGAGGAAAAGGATCAAAGTGATATCAATTTTGATAATGAATATTCACTGTCAATAGGATCTAGAGTCATCACAGAGATGAGCTTCTGGGTGAGGCTATGAAGGATTGTATTTACTAGGATAATTGGTTTGGGGCAATTTACCTTAAGTATGGGGAGGACAACTCTTAGGCTGTAAATCTGTACAGAAGAACATGGAGAATGTAAACTGAGCTGGAACATTCATCTCTGTTTTCTGATAGCTGACATAATGAGAACAACCTTGGCACAGTGCTGCCTTCAAGGCTTTTTTAGTATAATGGACCACACCCTAAACCTGCAAAGCAAAGTAATCCTCACCCCCAATTTATTCAATTTTGAATATGGCATTTCATGTTTATAAGAATAGTAGTAATTATAATAATTAATATGTTGCTTATGGTGAGTCTGAACCCATCCATGGACTCTCGAAGAGGTTCCTGAGGGGTGGAGTGAGGACTTATGGACAAGAGGTTGGAGAAACGGAGACAAGTCAGGATTCTTATCAAGTCTTGTTTAATGCAGGTTCACATAGCCATTATATGGTAAAGCATTTGGCAGCAAAAAATAAAACAGAATGTGGTAAACAGCAAACAAAGATAAACAACCTGACTGTCACAGAGACTGTAATCTAAAGTATAGGTCAGCACACTGTGTCTCATCAAGAGCTCAAGATACACTCAGCAGCAACAGTTCCAGACTGACCAGACCACTTCCGGTGATTAATGCCCTCACCTTGACCCCACTCATGCCTGAGAAAGACATGTCTGACTCCAGTGGTCTCCTACAAGTATCCCTTCTGTAAAATAAAATTAAAGCCAATGGATGAGAGCCTGTCTTAGGTTTCCTTGTTCAAGCAGTCTCAGATCATGTGTGCAGCCTTATCTAAATGAACATCCAGCAAAGGGATGTCTTCTGTCTTAGCTCAAAAACATGATGACCTCTGTATTGTTGTCACCATGAAGATTACCTGCCATTGACTACTCACCAGCTAAGGTTAGATGCTGATAATTAACTTTTATAGGTTTAGATGGAATTTGATCACTCTGTTGTTTTAGAAAGTTCATCAGCTTATTGAATAAAACAGGACCAAGGGACAATAGGATGATCAGACCTAACAGTGGCCCAAGCAGAGAAGGTAGAAGAGTAGTCAGCCATGGGGAAGTACTGAACCAAGTCTGAAACCACCCTGCATCCCTTTCCCTCAACTTCTTTCGAGCCTCTAACCCTTCACATACTTAGGATAGAGAATCTTTTATGACTCCAGTGTGATTGGCATAAAAAAAAAACAAAAACAAAAAAACCTTCTTCCTTTAGGGCAGCATGTAAACCTCCCTGCTGCAAAAATAATAAATCTAAACTCCTTTTATTTTGAAGAACTACCTCAGATGAGGATATTATAGAATCTTTCATAAGAGACATAGCTACTTCTAAATTCTCTACATCTTCATCTAAGGCTACTTGAAGCTCTTTATAATGTTTGTCTTGCAAAACAATTGAGGAAATACCGGTGCCAGTTCCAATGACTCCCAACCCTAACAAAACAGCCATAGTCACAGAAATGACAGGTTCACTGGTCCTTCTACTAATGGCAAGGGTGTTATGGGGGTTCCAGGCATCTAAAACGGCCTGACCAGAAAAAACAGTAATATGTGAAACAAGTTGCACTAGATCACAAAAATCATAGTTTTCAAAAAAATCTGAAGAAACAGGTAGTAATGCTGCTGTTGCAAGCCAACCAGAAAATTTCAGGTGGCACCAAGTAGTTAATAGCATTGAACACCCATGGATGGCATAAAAATGACCATAGTCTCTGGGTAACTGAACAACACATAAACCAGTCCCCACTATATGCAAAAGGGTAACGCTTTCATGAGATTGACTCGGTCGACAAGCAGCTTGATCAGAAGCCAGACAAATAGTTCATTAGAGGCTACAGCTTCATAAAATGCAGGATAGGAGGAAAGGCAGAGGCAACAGTCTTTAGTAAAGTTAGGCTGAAAAAAAAATTCAATGCTGAAAAGAATCCACTGACAAATTTAAACATTCCCTCATGGGAAGAGGCTAAGGGTGCCTGAGGGGGGATTGGAGTAGGATGACTAAAAGAAAATGCATTTGGAGTAATGCAATCTGGGTACACCAAAGATGGAACCAGAAGTTCATTTGTACTAAGGCTCTTGACCTCCTGGACCTGTCTAATTCTGAAATTATTACCAGCATCATAGCCTCCTGATATGTAGACTCAAATACCCTCCACAAAGCCCCCTGACCAATTAACCCTCTCACCCTTGTCAGTGAATGAAATACCTAAAACGTGGGATAGACAGTGTTGCTTCCTTATAATAGAGATTATTTATGAACAAATAGCACTTACATCTCATAGAGATGCTAGAAACTTGTTACATCATAATGAAGTCTCCACCCTTAGCCTTCCAGTAGATGTGCCCAGAAGTTTCATGATCCAAGATACACAATAAAAAGAATCACTAGAGCCACAAAATTTTTCCTCAGAATCATGACCAGGACACATGTAAAAATGTCCTTGTGGAGACTGATACCAAGCGACACAGCTAAACAAATCCTTCCCTGAGAGGGTGATTTCTGTAAACCATGTTCCTGGAGTTGCTGTTCTTGTCACTGAGGTAATTTTTCTTCCCTTTTTGTCTTCTACCATCCATGTCAGCTCCATTGGTTCATGCAGTGCAGGTATGTGGGCAGCCTCCATATCCATCTGTATCATGATGCTCAGCATGATGCTCCTCATCTGAAATGCATAAAAAATATTATCTCAGGGACTCAGCATTGGATCGATCATTAATTTGTTTCACCAATATTTCTGGAAGCCATCTTGGAGAATTAGCATGATGATCAAAAATAAAAGCAGATCTTCGACACCATGTGAGAACAGGGGAGGGTCAATTTCAAACTCCAGACAGTAGGTTCTTAGACATGTCCTTTGCATACATGGATTTGTATTCTGTATGCCAAAAAAGACCAGCTACAGATTTACCATTCTTGTCCAAATTCAAAATATTTAAAATGAAAAGAGAATGATAAAGTATGTTTTGAGGTCTTCTTCGGGGTTACCATCTCCCCATTTTAATTTAATAAAAAGACACTTTAGAATGCCATTGGCTCTTTCCACAATACCTGACCTTGTAAGTTACAGGATATGCCTCTTTTTAATGTTATCTGTAATTTACTACAAAAGCTTTTTAAACTAAAAGAGCAATAAGCAGGTGCATTATCAGTTGTAATTCAAGAACATAGACCTATTATGGAAAAAATGTAAGAGATGTGCAATAACATTACTCACTGCCTCTCCTATACGTAGGGAGGTTAAAACAAATCCACTAAAAGTATCTACACAGACATGAAATTTTAACTCTCCAAATTTAGGAACATGAATCATTGGGTATCAGTCCTTCAGGATTAACTACCAAAGGAGGGACAGGTAACAATTTAGCACATTTTGTGCATTGTTTAACAGTTTGTTGACTCTGAACTCAGGTTAACCAAAATCAAAACCATAATGCTCTAGAATTTAAATGATGTAATTTTTGAGCCTCTTGATCTTCCTGTAATTTAAAAAAGAAAGTATTTCTAGTGGCAGCATCAGCTTTAGCATTGGCAAGAGATAAGGCAACTGGGAGATTTGTGTGGTCTCTAAGTTTTCCCAAGAAAAACTTTTTGCTACATGCTCTAATAGCATCCCCACACTGCAAAAATATAGGAACAATTGGGTTATCAGACTTGAAATTGTCTAAAGTCTCTAAAACAGAAACAGAATGAACTACAAAATGAGAATCAGAATAGATAATAACAGTGGTATCAGCAAACTGTTTCAAAACTTTCAACACTTCATAGAGCTCAGTTATTTGAACAGAAAATGTAGGAATATCTAAACAGTATTATCTTCATAAGGATATACAGCTTTGCCATTAGTAGACATCAGTAAATATTGTCAAAGCATTTTCTAAAGGAGAAAAGGAAGTGATAAGAGGAAATAAAAAGGAATGCTCATTATCAAATTGAATTAATTTATCTGGAAGATAATGATTATCAATATTGCCATCAAAACTGATACAAGATAACCATTGCTGATTATTAACTATAAGTCATTGTACTTGTTCTCTATTAAATGGTACATGGTGTTTGCTGGGTATTTTAATACTTTGCAAAGTATTTTACACTCTCAGTTCTGCCCATAATTATAAGGTTAGGAACTGATAAATGATAGGGTTAAATAACTCTCATAGGTGAGAAAGGTAGATGAATCTTAAGCAAAGGTCCTTCCTGCCATAAGAGTCCTGGAGGAAAGATTTCTGTCTTGCAAATAATTAATATTATGGGAAAGTCATAATTAACATATATGATTATTGATTTTGAATAGCTTGATTTACTAATTCTAAAGCCTACTTAGTTTATGTAGTCAGGGTTCAAAGAGAAGAAGGATCAGAATCACCATTTAAAATGTCAAAAAAAAAAAAAAAGCTGTAACTATCCTGTAGATGATTTTAAGTAAGGTTTCAACAAATTAATGTCCCCTAACAACTTTTGAAAGTTATTTAGAGGATGTAAAAGCTCAGTTCTAACCTTAATTTTAAGAGAACGTATATCTTGAGGAAAAAGCTGAAAACCTAAATTTGAACGATGATATAACTGATTTTTTTATTGAGCAACTAGTAACCTAAATTCAGCTAAATGAAATTCCAGGTCCTTAAAACATGTTTGTAGATCATTATAATTAGTATGAGCTAGCAATATGCCATCCATAGAATGAATTATATATGCATCTATTCATTTTTCATGAACTGGTTGAAGAGCAGCAGCACCAAATATTTGACACAGGATAGGACTGTTACCCATCTCTTGAGGCAAGTCTTTCCATTGAAATCTATGCATAGGTTCTTTAATATTTATAGTACATAAAGAAAAGGCAAATCTCTTCTTATCCTCTTCAATGAGAGGAACAGTAAAAAAGCAAACTTTTAAATCTATAATAATTTTCTGAAAAAAATGGGAATTGTAACAGGTGTGTGTAACTCTGGCTGCAAAGTACCCATGAGAACCATGGTGCTAGTCATAGCTCCTGGATCCTGGAGCCATCTCCATTTACCAGAATTTTTCGTAATGACAAAAATTGTATTCCAGGGAGAGTTCCTGTCAACATGACCAGCTGCAAATTGTTTCTGCATTAACATGTGAGCAACTTCTAGTTTTTCTTTAGATATGGGTCAATCTACAATTAGATATATCAATCTACATTGGATAGTCCCTTTTCCATGTTATAGCATCAGTATGCAAGAAGGGAATATCTGTCGTTCATAGAATAAACATGCAAGTCCTTTCTTATCAATTGACCTGAGGAAAAAATAGGCTCATTAATCCATTTCTGGTCCTTGGCATGTCCTTTCCTGGGAACAAATCATGTTTCAAGGATCTGAGCTATAACTACATCATTGAGACTTTTCATAATAATACACATTTGAGATATAAGATCTCTTCCTCAAAGATTATGGGCAGTCCATTTAGCACATATGGATGAATCGATCCCTGATTTCCCTCAGAATCCCTCCATACTAATAACTCTACACTCTGATGAGGATTTTGACTCTGACCAATACCTTGAATGTTAGTAAAAGTTGGTGTTAAAGGCAGCCAAGAAAAGGGTCATTCAGATCCCTTCATTGCTGTAACATCAGCTCCAGTGTCAATGAGCCCAGAAAATCTTTTTGCACTAATCCAGATATTTAACAGAGTTTTTCCAATCTAATTTGAGTAACACAATAAATATCTGAATATCCAAATCCTCCACAGCCACATGTGGCTTTTCATCTTTATGTTCTGAGGATAGTAAAGGCAACAGTAATAACTGTGCAACCCATTGACTAGCATTAATAGTTATGTCTTTAAG
This sequence comes from Apodemus sylvaticus, assembly GCF_947179515.1. Taxonomy (NCBI): domain Eukaryota; kingdom Metazoa; phylum Chordata; class Mammalia; order Rodentia; family Muridae; genus Apodemus; species Apodemus sylvaticus. The sequence goes on along the minus strand of NC_067483.1, from coordinate 5,996,709 downwards.
AGCAGTGGCCATAATTTTAATTTCCCCTTTATAGTCTTGGTCTATGACTCCTGGAAACACCTTCAATCCTGTACTTCCTGGGAATGCTCTTTTGAGGCCATGAATGGATTCTTGTTCTGAGTGCCCCCTTCTGTTCTGATTTCTTGCTAACAACACTCCCTTTGTGCAGATCATTTAATTCTTTAATTAATGCATGATTCTCCTTTTCTATTTGGATCTGCATAGAGAGCTGCTGGTTTTGTTGATGCAGTTCTTTATGAAAATCTACAGCTCCCACCACCAGCCCATGAGGGCTGTAAGGTAGTGGCCCATTAAAAGGCAGACAATCTTTATTATGATATCAGAAAGCCTCATCTTCTAAATCCTCTGCATTTCCTGTGCCTAAATCACTTTCTTCTGAGGTTTCAGAGTTCTTAATGACCTCAGCAACTGTCTTCCTTTTCTTATTAGTGTTAGAAATCATCTTCTTGCATTCCCTGATGCCAACATTCTTTTTGACATTAATTTCTTTTCTACCCTTTGAAATTTTTGAGAGCTCTTCCTTAACACTAACTTCCAATTCTTTGAACTCAGAGTAAATATTTTGTTTTGATTTTTTCTCAACTTCCCTTCCTGATTCCACAGACTTAGACTGGCTCTTTATAAGAGCCCCATCTTCACTATCTAAACTAATTAAATCTGAATCTTTTCTTGAGTCAGAAATTGACTTCTTTTTCTGTAATAATTTCTGACTCTCTGTTGCAGCTTCTTAGACGGAAACAGATGGATTTTTCAAAAAGTATTTAATTAAACTCCAATAGGAAAAGACTGATTCAGGATCTTTATCAGGTCCCAAAATTCTATAATCTTGAAAATGTCTCCTATTTGCTTTCAGTGTTTTGAATCACTCATACCTTTATCTGTAAACCAAGGACACATTTCCTAACAAAATGAAAAAAAAATTAAACCCTTAATTGTAACCTTTAATCTTTGTATCTGAAGTTTCCTTTAACTTTTAACTATTTCATATATGACTTAAGTTCATCCTGACTTATTTATGTCTTGCCCCATGATTTATGACACATAAGAAATGGCGAGGTTAGCAATTACTTTACTTACTTTCACTTTAGTACACATGGACGTGCTTTCTTGGAAGTCTTTCATGCAATCCAACATAATACAGGCCCCTTGCTCAGGCACCAAATGAACCGATCCACAGATTCTAAAATAGGTTCCTAAGGGGTAGAGTGAGGACCTAGGGACAAGAGGTGTGAGAAATGGAGACAAGACAATATTCTGATCTTGTTTCATTTAATGAAGGTTCACATAGCCGTTAAAGAATTTGGCAGCAAAAAGTAAAACAGGATGTGGTAAGCAACCAACAAAGACCTTCACAGAGAATCCAAACTAAAGTATACATCAGCACACTGTGTCTCATCAAGAGCTCAGGGTACAGTCAGCAGCAACAGTTCCAGACTGACAGGCCCACTTCCTGTATCAAATGCCCTCATCTTAACCCCATTCATGCCTGAAAAAGACATGGATGATCCCAATAGTCTCCTACAGTGAGTCATTGGCCAATACTTCCTTGTACTGGAGAGCCACCAAAATACAGTTATCTAAAGAACATGGATGAAAGTTTTCTCCTCTGATTTTGTAGTTAAAAAAATTCTTATGTAAATGGTAGTTATTTTCTAAGTCTTACAAGGATGATGCTGAAATTTCTTTGGTTTTCTTAATAAGGGTACATTCTTTTTCTCTATCCGCTTAATCATTTATTTATTCAACAAACATTAATTTATTACATGTCACAGTATAAGTGCTATCTTCAAAATTGGAACAAAAATGTCTCAATATTCCTGAAAAAAAAAAACATTACAATACTCTCGGTTTTTGTGACAGGGTTGCAAAATACACTCAAATTTTAGAAACTTACAATGCTGAATATTGATTTCTCATGCTTTGCATTTGTGATACAATGAAGTGGAATATTTCAGACTGCTTCAAATCTAAGGAAACAATCTTACTTGTCTCATCTTCCTTCAGTGGGCAGTCTCCAGAGCCGACTTCCTCCTGAGAGCAATAGAAATAATGGTGCTTTTTAAATTTCAGAAAGGAGATTTCATATTCTAATGATCATCTGTGGTCTCTTTCCATCATCATTCATAGTCAGCAGCACTGTGGATGGTGACACCCAGGATGTGAGAACCCTCAGTTCACAGTAGTCTGAGAAATAAAGGTGACACACAGACGTGTGAGAGCAAAGGCACAGGTACATTTTTCTATTATGGGAAAACAGTAAGAACTAGAGACTCAATGAAATATACTGTATGGGAAGAGGGTACAGGAGTGTTGATGGAATGTGTCATAATGGTTAAACAAATAGCCTCATAACAAATGATTTAAGCAGAAGATTTTGGATGTGAATTTGAGAAAATTCAGGAGGCATGTTTGAGGAGATTTTTCCAATAAATAAAATGACTGCTAAACAAACATGAGGAGCTAAGTTCAGATACCCTTTACCCAGATAAACCTGGAACATGGCAGGACATGCTTGTGACCTTTGACTTGGGGAGTGGAGGTAAGAATGTCAAATGAGCAAGGTCTAGGCTCACTGAGCTACTCTATTTTAAAAAAGTAAATGAGTAAGTAAGTAATAAAAGAGATAAATAGATAAGTAAATAAATATGCTCGATATTGAGAGATTCACTGTTACCTAAGACTCCACATTCAGGGAATCTAGTTTCTTCTCCGGGCTTCTCTGGGCATATATGTATATATGCATATATGTATATATGTGTGTATGTGTATATATATATATATATATGTATATATGTGTGTATATATATTGTTTGTATGTGTATGTGCATGTGCATGTGCATGTGCATGTGTATGTGTATGTGTATGTGTATGTGTATGTGTATATGTATATGTAAATATCCCCAACACACACACACACACACACACACACACACACACAAATACACAACTACAATGATATATCCGCAATTAAATAATCTTTAAAGTTTCTCTACATTCTACTAAAAGCAAACTACTATATCAAATCTGGCATGGTTCGGTCCACAATGACTTTTGATGTACTTTGCCTGTAAAAGTAATGAGGAAACCTAGAAATAAATGATTTGTGGAAACTTCATTTAAGTTAATATAGCCAATACCACACCATTGGAAGGAGATTGATGAATGGTCTGAATTTATTTTTATTTACCTTCCAGAGTAAGAGTTGAAAAATTCCTTTAATAGATCACATATTCTCTTTAAGTTCCAGATAGTTTTCAATTCTTTAATTAAAGATCAAAGACAGCCATTTCCCTAAATATGTCACAAGTTTTATTTTTAGAGTGAGGATAAAGTGTAACTCTAACTTCCAAACCACTCTCCAGATAATGTTCTCTATTTCATCCAGGAAAAAAATCACAATGAAAATATATTTCTTTTCTCAAATGCCAAGCTTATAGCAGCCAGTTCCCTGTCCATTTACTCTTGCTCCCTTTATAATGTCCTGTCCATCAATGGCACATATAATTCCCTGTTCCTTCATTGAGTGACCTACCTTTTTATTTCAGAAAATTCATTGTACCACATTTATAAAACATAATCTTCATACATGGTACCTATACACTTTTTAAAATATAATGTGTAAATAATGATTTTAAGGACAAAGATATGTAAATTGTTTTTGCTACATTTTTCTTTTATAAATTTTCTTTGAAATAATTTTTTGAATTAGTACTTAAAATTGGAATCATGATATTGCTCAGCTTGCTCTGTAGATAAAGGAACATGCTGCAAATTGACGACTTGAACTTGAGCCTCAAAACCTACTGAAAAAAGAAACAACTCTTTATATATTTCCTCTGACATTCACATAAGCTATGAGTTCTAAGGCCTCTGTCCTCATAGGGGTATTTGGAAAAGTTGAGTTTACATGTCATGAGGTTATGACAAAATATCTGACAGAACAATTTAAGGAAGGAAAATTTCATTTTGACTCAAAGATTGGGAAGGTATAGTGCATGGATGCATAGATGGTTGGATGGTTGGTTGGTTGTTTGTATGCTTCGTTGGTTGCTTGGTTGTAGGAATAGGAAACTCTCCATGTAGATATTCTAAATTTATAAATGAAGTGCTGTCTGAGATATTGGTTTGTTTTATTTCTTGTGGTTTGCCTTATTATTTATTTTGGCAGATGGGTCTATTTGTAACATATGTTTGATACAGTGAATTTCTTTTTTTATATATTTTTTTTTATTTTCTATATTTTTTGTTTACAATCCAAAAGCTTTCCCCTTTCCAAGTTCTCCCCTCCCCATATGTCTTAAAAATCCTCTTCTCTCCATCCATTCTCCTATCTTTCCCCCTCCCTTTTCTCTGTCCTGGTACTCCCCTACAATGCTGGATCAAGCCTTTCCAGGATTAGGACCCACTTCTTACTTCTTCATAGGAATCATTTGATATGCTAATAGTATCTTCAGTATTCAGAGCTTCAGGGCTAATTAATATCCATTTATCAATGATTGCATTCCATATGTATTCTTTTGTGATTGGGTTACCTCACTTAGGATGATATTTTCCAGTTCCATCCATTTACCTAAAACATTCATGAATCATTGTTTTTAATTGAGGAATAGTACTCCATTGTGAATACATGTCACATTTTCTGTATCCATTCCTCCATTGAGGAATATCTGGGTTCTTTCCAGTTTCTGGCTATTATAAATAAGGCTGCTATGAACATAGTGGAGCATGTGTCCTTATTGAATGCTGGGGAATCCTCTGGGTATATGCCCAGGAGAGGTATAGCAGGGTCCTCGGGAAATGTCATATCCAGTTTACTTAGGAACCCCCAGACTGATTTCCATAGTGGCTGTACCATCTTACAATCCCACCAGCAGTGAAGGAGTGTTCCTCTTTCCCCACATCCTCACCAACACCTGCTGTCTCCTGAATTTTTAAACTTAGCCATTCTGAATGGTGTGAGGTGAAATCTCAGGGTTGTTTTGATTTGCATTTCCCTAATGGCTAATGATGTTCAGCATTTCTTAAGGTGCTTCTTGGCTATCTGAATTTCTTCAGGTGAAAATTCTTTCTTTAGGTCTGTACCCCATTTTTTAATAGGGTATTTGGTTCCCTGGTGTATAACTTCTTGAGTTATTTGTAGATATTGGATATTAGCCCTCTATCAGATGTAGGATTGGTGAAGATTTTTTTCCAATTTGTTGGTTGCCCTTTTGTCCTTTTGACGGTGTTATTTGCCTTACAGAAACTTTGTAATTTTATGAGATCCCATTTGTCAATTCTTGACCAATACTCTTCAAACTGTTCCACAAAATAGAAATAGAAGGAACAATAACCAACTCGTTCTACTAAGCCACGATTACACTGATACCAAAATCATACAAAGATCCAACATAGAAAGAGAATTTCAGGCCAATTTCCCTAATGAATATCGATGCAAAATACTCAATAAAATTCTTGCCAACCAAATCCAAGAACACATCAAAACAATCATCCACCACGATCAAGTGGGCTTGATCCCAGGGAAGCAGGGATGGTTCAATATAAGGAAATCCATCAATGCAATCTACTACATAAACAAACTCAAAGAAAAAAAAAACATGATCATTTCATTAAATGGTGAAAAAGCATTTGACAAAATTCAGCATTCTTTCATACTAAAAGTCCTGGAAAAAACAGGAATTCAAGGCACATACCTAAACATAGTTAAAGCAATATACAGCAAACCAGTAGCCAATATCAAACTAAATGGAGAGAAACTTGAAGCAATCCCACTAAAATCAGGGACTAGACATGGCTGCCCTCTCTCTCCATATATTTTCAATATAGTACTTGAAGTTCTAACTAGAGCAATTAGACAATATAAAGAGGTCAAAGGTATACAAATTGGAAAGGATGAAATAAAATTATCACTATTTGGAGATGACATTATAGTCTACTTAAGTGACTGGAAAACCTCCACCAGAGAACTCCTACAGCTGATAAACAACTTCAGCAAAGTGGCAGGTTATAAAATCAACTCAATCAAATCAGTTGCCTTCCTATACTCAAAGGATAGGCAGGCTGAGATTGAAGTTAGGGAAATGGCACCCTTCACAATATCCACAAACAATATAAAGTATCTTGGTGTGACTCTAACCAAACAAGTGAAAGATATATAGGACAAGAACTTCAGGTCACTGAAGAAGGAAATTGAAGAAGACCTCAGAAAATGGAAAAATCTTCGATGCTCGTGGATTGGCAGGATTAATATAGTTAAATGGCCATCTTGCCAAAAGCAATATACAGATTCAATGCAATCCCATCAAAATCCCAACTCAGTTCTTCACAGAGTTAGAAAAAGCAGTTCTCATATTTATCTGGAATAACAAAAAACCCAGGATAGCTAAAACTATTCTCCACATTAAAAGAACTTCTGGGGGAATTTGTATTCCAGACCTCAAGCAATACTACAGAGCAATAGTGTTAAAATCTGCATGGTATTGGCACAGGGACAGGCAAGTGGAACAATGGAATAGAATTGAAGATCCTGAAATGAATCCACACACCTATGGTTACTTGATCGTAGAATCCACACACCTATGGTCACTTGATCTTCGACAGAGGAGCTGAAAACATCCAGTGGAAAAAAGATAGCCTTTTCAACAAATGGTGCTGGTTCAACTGGAGGTCAGCATGCTGGAGAATGTGAATTGATCCATTCATATCTCCTTGTACTAACTCAACTCCAAGTGGATCAAGGACTTTCACATAAAACCAGTCACACTGAAACTTATAGAAAAGAAACTTGGGAAAACCCTTGAGGACATAGGCACAGGGGAAAAGTTCCTGAACAGAACACCAATAGCTTATGCTCTAAGATCAAGTGAATTTCTTTTTAAAGTGTTCTGCAAACAGAATGTCCTCATCATTTATTGGAAATTGCTATTTATTTCACTTTGTATAAATATTAAACTTTTAAAGATTTACCTATTTTTATTTGTAATTCTTTGAGAATGGTATGTATATATATATATATATATATATATATATATATTATATATATATATATATATATATATATATATATATATATATACTGGTTATATACATGTAAAACCATATCTACCGATGTATATAATGCCAAACTTATACACAAAGAAAATGTTAAAGCAAGAAGAATGAAATTTGAAATATGTATTTGGAAAACAAAGCTCTTTAAGAAGCAAGAAATTCAGCCAGCTATGATGGAGCAGGCCCCAAATCACAGAAACTGGGAGATGGAGATAGGTAGGTCATGGTAGATGGAGGTAGGTCATACATTTGATGCTAATTTGTGTATCTCAGGATACAAAAATAGATAAAACCACCAGACAAACAATCCAAACCTCTCCCAAAAGCACACAAGAACATTGACTTTATGGACTTGGGCTGAGATTTTGTAAAATAAAGAATGAAAACAAGAACGAAAAGAAAATAGAAAAGAAAATACACCACTGTATTTGAGATCAAAGAATTTGCCTCAAACAACAGTTGTAATTAACAAGAGAAAAAATCTTACAGATGTGATCAACATCTGATCTATGCATGCATATAAATATCAAAGTGAATAATGGATAATTTTTAAGAATAAAATGTGATCGCAATAATTAAAATGTCATATCTGTAGCCCATAAATTAGTTTAGATATTAGATTGGATTCTTTCTGTATTGCACTTACAACCTCAGAAGAGGTGAATACCACTTCTTCAACTTATGATAATGATCAGATGTGAATCACCAACCTAACATGCTTGACTATACATATAAGCTCTAAACTATGATAATACTGTTCTTGTTAGTCTTAGATGCCAGCTTGATGCAGACTAAAGTAATCCAAAAGGAAATCTCGGATAAAGAAATTGCCTACATCATATTGTCCTGGGGGAATTTTGGTATGTGGAAGGGTGGTGCTCTTTTAATTGATGTAGAGGGACACTGCACATTATGGGAAACACAGTCCCTAGTTTGGTTGGGACCTGGGATGCACAAGAAAGCTGGCTAATGATAGCCTAAAAGTGAGTCAGAGAGCAGAAAACCACTCTTGCTCTGTGTATTCTGCTTTGAGTTTCTGTGTAAGCCCTTGCTCTGACTTTATTTAATGATGAACTGTGACTAGAGTTTAGGATGAAATAAACATTTCCTTTCCATGTTGCTTTGCTCAAAGTGTTTTATCACAAGTAACAGAATGAAACTAGGAAAATCACTTACTTCCTAAAGTTATAATGAATTTTTATTTAATAAATGTTTCTATATGATAGATTCTCAGTCATATCGTAAGTAAATTGAAAGAACTTAAAAAGTATATTGACTTCAGAATATGATTTTTTAATTGCTAAATACTACTTCATGTACTTTTCATTTTTGATTTATAAATGGTTAAATTATTATTTTAAAGTAAGTATTTTTGTATAACTATATTTTAACTAGTTATTTCTGATAAGGATGAAATCCAGAATCCATGGAGCTGTTATCGCTTTCCTCGTCATTTATGGTGGAAATCCCAGTTCAGACTAATTAGATACAGTTAAACCTTATGCATTCATTGACTAATGTTCTTTCAATTTGGCTCCAGGTAGAAAATATTTTGCCAGACTTTATCTTTTATGCATTTTAAGATAAATTGTAATGGATTAAAACTTATGTAAGCAGAGGTGGAATGATGGTTCAGCACCCATCTTGGGCATTTCAAAAATACTTATACTGACAATTCCAGGGTTTCCAAATGGATCTTAGACCCTCTTCTGGAATCTACTGGGACCTGTATATATATTGTAGACATAACTAATGCAGGCATACATAAACAAACATAAAATAAAAATACCATTTAATAATTATTTTTATATTATCAGGAGTTATGTTTTCTACTTATGATAGTCATGAAGCAGTCAGATATAGGAAAGGCCAGAGCAAGGTACAATACCAAGAATGTGCCACCAGTGACCCACTTCTGTCAATAATCCTTACCTCCACAATCAATGGAGGTATCATCTATTCATGTTACAACAAATGCTCTATTTTCTATTATCTGCCAACAAAGCCCAGAAAATAGGAGTCTGTGATGGACACTTTCAAGAACTAATAATTGGGCACTTTTATTCTAAACTTTCTATGCTTTCAGAACTTTTATAATATATGCTTTGGTATATAAGTCTAGTCAGCCTAAGATATTCAAAATATTCTAAGGAATTAAGTCAATACTCAAATTCCTGTATTTTACTATATTACAGTAGCCCATGCTCTGAAAACAGAAGCTGCAGGTATTACTGTGACCATAACAGGTTAAAAAGTGACACCCTTGAAGGTAGTCACTATAGTATCACTATAGCAATTTAGGGATTATATGCATTTTTTTTTGTTGCTGTGACAAAAGAACAAACAAACGTACAAAAACCAGATGAAGACTGTTGTATTGAATGTTTAGTACAGGGTGCCAATCACCACAGTAACATAGTGTCAAAGAGATTTCTGTGATATCAATGCTTTTTGAGCTATCATACTATCAGAATGCTGCTAAATATAGAGAAAGAAAACTGATATTTGCTGTTGTATGATTAGAAATATACTTCAAAGTTTCAGAAATAACATCATCAATATTATTCTGAAGACCATTTGTGACTCGAAAAATCATATTTGTAGAAAGAAGGGAAAAGGATAGAATTATTGATGTGATATATTATATGACTATGTATGCTTTTTCAAAATACCATAATAAGTTATCTTATCAATATACTTTTATTTCCACACTTCATTAGCATAAACTTAAAATTGTGTAGAGTTTAAGCTGAAGAGTTTTCAAGTTTTCTTCTCTACATGCCTCAGAGTATCTTCAGAGTAATGCATCTGTTTATTTTTTTATGACTCCATTTTATGCAATTTTACCGTTTACAGGTCCGCAGAAAACATTGGTGAGTAGAAATTCACAATGCTCAATAAAATTTTTCCTGTACTCCACTAAAGTAGATTTTTTTTCATATTACTCATTATTTTCTGTGGAAAGCAAATAAACCTCCTAGCTCCTCTTAGCCATCTCACTGCAGTATGTTCTGTTCTATCTCATTTAACAGGCAGCTGGGTGAATGTTGGCTGATATGCAAAATGACAATTTTGCTTTACATTGGTCTTTTCTAGTTGCTCTTTGAAGAACATTTTCTGCTTTTAATGGATGGAATTCACAATGATTAACTCCCAGGTTATTAATAGATTATGTTTCTGAGAGTTATATAGTGAATACTCAATTAAACACATCTGCTGTATTAGGTTTACAAATCAGATAACATTTCCTCTTGGCATTCTGCTGTGTCTTTTCCTGGTAACATATGCACATCTGTTTGCCCTAAGAAATTGTACACAGACACACACACACACACACACACACACACACACACACACACACACACACACACAAAGCTAGAATCTGGTCTAGCTTAGTGAACCAGTGATATTACTGGGGTTAATTTTACAGACATTTGAGAGTGAAGGAAACCCCATTAGTGAAAGTCATCTGGCAGTAGGGCACAGATAGTAAATGTCATTTCCTTACAGATCCCCAAAAACCTAGCAGGCTGTTCAATTGGTTAGCTAGTCTTCTTACCACAGAAGCCTCTATTTATTTTTAACCATGGAAATGGTCTTATAAATGTGTATGTTTTAGCTTGATAAAATTTTTCTGCATTAGTATTCTTATGTGTTTAACATAGGTCCTGAGACGTAAGAGCCTTTCATCTCCTGAAAGAAAAGAATGTTTTGGATATGAGAAAATAGGTCTTTCACATGTTTGGTAAGAGTCACCCCAAGATACTTTATATTGTTTGTGGCTATTGAGAAGGGGGTCATTTCCCTAATTTCTTTCTCAGCCTGCTTATCCTTTGAGTATAGGAAGGCCACTGATTTGCTTGTGTTGATTTTATAATCTGCCACTTTGCTGAAGTTGTTTATCAGCTGTAGGAGCTCTCTAGTGGAGTTTTTTGGGTCACTTAGGTAGACTATCATGTTGTCTGCAAATAATGATAGTTTGACTTCTTCCTTTCCAATTTGTATCCCTTTGACCTCCTTAAGTTGTCGAATTGCCTGAGCTAGTACCTCAAGTACAATATTGAAAAGAGAAGTAGAAAGGGGGCAGCCTTGTCTGGTCCCTGATTACAGTGGGATTGCTTCAAGTTTCTCTCCATTTAGTTTGATGCTGGCTACCGGTTTGCTGTATATTGCTTTTACTAAGTTTCAGTATGGGCCTTGAATTTCTGTTCTCTCCAAGACTTTAAGCATGAAAGGATGCTGAATTTTGTCAAATGCTTTTTCAGCATCCAATGAAATGACCATGTGGTTTTGTTCTTTGAGTTTGTTTATGTAGTGGATTGCATTGATGGATTTCCGTATATTGAACCAGCCCTGCATTCCCGGGATAAAGCCTCCTTGATCATGGTGGATGATCGTTTTGATGTGTTCTTGGATTCGGTTGGCAAGAATTTTATTGAGTATTTTTGCATCGATGTTCATAAGGGAAATTGGTCTGAAGTTCTCTTTCTTTGTTGAATCTTTGTGTGGCTTTGGTATCAGCGCAATTGTGTCTTCGTAGAAGGAATTGGGTAGTGTTCCTTCTGTTTCTATTTTGTGGAATAGTTTGAAGAGTATTGGTGTTAAGTCTTCTTTGAAGGTCTGATAGAATTCTGCACTGAAACCATCTGGTCCTGTGCTTTTTTTCGTTGGAAGACGTTCTATGACTCCTTCTATTTCTTTAAGCATTATGCGACTGTTTAGATGGTCTAGTTGGTCCTGATTTACTTTTGGTATTTGGTATCTGTCAAAGAAATTGTCCATTTCCTCCAGATTCTCCAGTTGTGTTGAGTACAGTCTCTTGTAGTAGGATCTGATGATTTTTGGATTTCCTCAGTTTCTGTTGTTATATCTCCGTTTTCATTTCTAAGTTTGTTAATTTGGATACTTTCTCTGTGCCCTTTGGTCAGTCTGGCTAAGGGTAATCTTGTTGATTTTCTCAAAGAACCAGCTCCTGGATTCATTGATTCTTTCACAATAACCTCAAACAGTATAAAGTACCTTGGGGTAACTCTTACCAAACATGTGAAAGATCTGTATGACAAGAACTTCAAGACTCTGAAGAAGGAAATGGAAGACCTCAAAAAGTGGGAAAACCTCCTATGCTCATGGATCAGTAGAATCAATATAGTTAAAATGGCCATTTTGCCAAAAGCAATATACAGATTCAATGCAATACCCATCAAAATCCCAACTCAATTCTTCACAGAGTTAGAAAGAGCAATTATCAAATTTATCTGGAACAACAAAAAGCCCAGGATAGCTACAACTATTTTCAGCAACAAAAGAAAATCTCGGGTAATCAGTATCCCTGACCTCAAGCAATACTACAGAGCAATAGTGTTAAAAACTGCATGGTATTGGTACAGTGACAGGCAGGAGGATCAATGGAACAGGATTGAAGATCCAGAAATGAACCCACACACCTATGGCCACTTGATCCTTGACAAAGAGGCTGAAAACATCCAATGGAAAAAAGATAGCCTTTTCAACAAATGGTGCTGGTTCAACTGGAGGTCAGCATGCAGAAGAATGCGAATTGATCCATCCTTGTCTCCTTGTACTAAGCTCAAATCCAAATGGATCAAGGACCTCCACATAAAGCCAGACACACTGAAGCTAATAGAAAAGAAACTGGGGAAGACCCTTGAGGACATCGGTACAGGGAGAAAGTTTCTGAACAGAACACCAATAGCGTATGCTCTAAGAGCAAGAATTGACAAATGGGACCTCATCAAATTACAAAGTTTCTGTAAGGCAAAGGACACCATTAAGAGGACAAATTGGCAACCAACAAATTGGGAAAAGATCTTCACCAATCCTACATCAGATAGAGTGCTAATATCCAATATATATAAAGAACTCTAGAAGTTAGACTCCAGAAAACCGAACAACCCTATTAAAAATGGGGTACAGAGTTAAACAAAGAATTCTCACCTGAAGAACTTCGGATGGCGGAGAAGCATCTTAAAAAATGCTCAACTTCATTAGTCATTAGGGAAATGCAAATCAAAACAACCCTGAGATTTCATCTTACACCAGTCAGAATGGCTAAGATTAAAAATTCAGGAGACAGCAGGTCTTGGAGAGGGTGTGGAGAAAGAGGAACACTCCTCTACTGCTGGTGGGGTTGCAAATTGGTATAACCACTCTGGAAAGCAGTCTGGCGGTTCCTCCGAAAACTGGGCACCTCGCTTCCAGAAGATCCTGCTATACCACTCCTGGGCATATACCCAGAAGATTCCCCACCATGTAATAAGGATACATGCTCTACTATGTTCATAGCAGCCCTATTTATAATTGCCAGATGCTGGAAAGAACCCAGGTATCCCTCAACAGAAGAGTGGATGCAAAAAATGTGGTATATCTACACAATGGACTACTATTCAGCCATTAGAAACAATGAATTCATGAAATTCTTAGGCAAATGGAAGGAGCTAGAGAACATCATACTAAGTGAGGTAACCCAGACTCAAAAGATGAATGATGGTATGCACTCACTAATAAGTGGATATTAACCTAGAAAACTGGAATACCTAAAACATAATCCACACATCAAATGAGGTACAAGAAGAAAGGAGGAAAGGAGGAGTGGCCCCTGGTTCTGGAAAGACTCAGTGATGCAGTATTCGGCAAAACCAGAACGGGGAAGTGGGAAGGGGTGGGTGGGGAGGACAGGGGAAGAGAAGGGGGCTTACGGGACTTTCGGGGAGTGGGGGGCTAGAAAAGGAGAAATCATTTGAAATGTAAATAAATTATATCGAATAAAAAAAAATTTAAAAAAATGAGAAAATAGGTAGACAATAACATTAGTTTGATACTTAGTCACTTCCACAGAGATACCAAAGACCTTGCAAATGATCTTGGAAAAGCATTGACAGCCATCATGACAGGAGCCTCTTTAGTTCCAGTACTATCTTAGTTGAAATATCATGGTGTATTAATTATAAAATGGTAAATTTGCTTACATCATTAGTCTCAGACAAATCATTCTCCAAACAGCAGTGATAAAGAAGTATTTGTCAGGATAAATTAATATTAAATAAAACAGTGCATACAAAGCATCTTGCAAAATGTCAAGCACAAACTGTTCAATCATTCTTTGTTACTTTCAATTCCCATTCCTTCAACAATCTTTAGAACTCAACAATTTCTTGGGAATTTAAAAAATATTCAAAACTTGTGGGACTTGTAAAAAAAATTCTTTGTTTGATAAGCCATACACTATTAAAAATTTCATGTCTAATATCAAAATAACTACATTTGCTGCATGTTTTCCACATTAGGACTCTATTATTAAAAAATTATAAACCAAGAATTATGACATTTTCAGTCTTTGATATGAATTTCTATAACACTCTACTTTAATATGCTATATAGAATTTCATGAACTTATAAGAAAGAAAAATATATTCCAAAAAAGCAAAACTATATAAACATCAGAGAAAATTAATATATTATCTGCTTTGTGTATTCATAAAGGGGAGAGGCATAATGAGGCAGGTGGCTTGTCTACAAACAAAACCTCTTCTTTTTTAGGTTTCATTCATTTTATTCATTATTCAACTTTTGATTTGCAAACCATCAATAACAATTGCAAAATCCCAGTGGCTTGTAGCTACACGTATTCATTTTTAGCCCATACCATCTTGCAGCTTAATGTACTTGCCAATCTTATCATTTACCTGTTGGTGGTAACAGGAAATTTTACTTATCAACACTTTTCTTCCAAGCTTTTAAAAATAATTTCAGAGTGTTAAGTAATTTATAAATCATAAAATAAATTACTGTAATAAGGTTATATCACATGTATACATCATTACCATTTTAAAAAAATCTAGAATGCTTTTATCTTCAGATACCTTCATTTTGTGCCACAATTCCTAGTTATTTCTAGTCCAATGGGCCATGTAGGTAGTAAAATCATGTAATATGAGTGTGTGTGTGTGAGTGTGTGTGTGTGTGTGTGGGTGGGTGGGTGGTGTGTGGGTGTTGTGGGCAATCTCTAAGAGAAATCAGTATACTTTCTATATTTAGCCCATGTGTGTAGTTTTGTTCTAATTAGTTTTTGTTAGCTTGCTACAATCTAGGTTATCCTGGAAGAGGCAAACTCAATTAAGAAATTATCTTCTATAGATAGTCCTATAGGTAAATCCGTGGGATATATCTTGAATAATTATTCATGAGGGAACCCTAATCATTAATAGACAGTCCACCCTGGGCCAGTACTCCTGGATTAATAAGAAAGTAAGTTGTTAGACCTTGATGCAAGCCAGTAATCAGCATTCCTCCATGGCCTCTGCTTCAGTTCCTGCCTTCTGGCTCCTGCCTTGAATTCTTGCATTGACTCTTGAAATGCAAACTCCAAGCTTTAAGATGAAATAAATTCTTTCATCTCCAAGTTTCCTTATGACATGGTGTTACCATAATAATAATAATAGGACATAAACGAAGACAATTATTCCTAACTATCAAATGTTTTTATTTTGCGTTGTTTTGTTTTTGTTTTTGTTTTTGGAGTGAGGGGCAGGGTTGTATGTATATTTAAGGATATATCTTCTTATTAGTACAAATGCATATTTGAGTGTTCATATGTATAAGTATTCATGACATGCCAAATTTTTAGGTATCTTCCTAAATCATTTGCCATTTTTTTCATACGAATTCCATTCCTCCTTGAATTGGATGGCTTACCAGTGAGCCTAAGCAATCTTCTGAGTCAATCTCTTGGAAGTTGATATTGCTATGTTTTCAGCATTCAGCATATGCTTTTTTGGGCTTCCTGGATATCAAACTCTGGTCTTCATAGGGAATGGTAATCTCTTTACTAACAGAACTATCTCCCCAGCTCCCAACTATCTTTGAATTGGATAAATATACAATTCCCTTTGTGTTTCCTTGGGTCATGCTGAGGAACATTTGTATACACCTGATTTATACTATAGAAAAAAAAGCTGCTATGCTTCATCTAGAAGTCCTGTGTATGTATTTTGTTTCTTTTAAGAAAATACACAGGGAAGGAAATGGCTCAAGGCAACAAAATATTTCTCCACAGTGGATGTGTTAAGAAGCACTTAAAGGAAATAAGGTTTACTTTTCACAACTTTCAAATTGCAGCATTTTTCTTTAAAATTTTTCTATTAAATAGGAGGTCATATGAGATTTCTATCTTCCTTATTTTCTTATATTGGTTTTTAATATGTTTTCCTTTACAGTTTAGTTGTGTTTTATTTTCAGTTAACGAAATTTTAAAATCTGGTACTAGAAACTAGTAAATTAAGGTTTTATTTGTCTCCTTTCCTGCATTCATTTGTTTGCTTGCTAGTTTTTCCTTTGTGTGTGTGTGTGTGTGTGTGTGTGTATGTGTGTGTGTTTGTGTGTATGTGTGTGTGTTATTATTTACTTCCTCCAGTCATTTGTAGAAAATACATTTTTTGTTTCCACCCCAGACTTTTGAAATTTATTTTTAGATCTTATGTTATTTTATTGATTTAGCACTAGTTATTATTTTATGTTATTTTTCAATACACACACACACACACACACACACACACACACATATATATATATATATGGATGAGCAAGAACTATTAAGAAAGTCAAGGGGAAAATAATTGAAAGTGGAAAATGTAATAATACACAACTGATACATGAAACTCCCACTATGAAATGCATTACTTTGTATTTTAGTTTAAAAATGAAAATCTGTACAATATGATCTTGGAATCTACAGGATAGAAATCAAGCTGAAAACAATAGTTGCACAAAATTATTTTCATTAAATTTCAGGGAGGCTGCATGTGTATCCTGAATTGAGAGATACTTTCATTTTTTTTCTGTCTTAACTCTCTGATATCATTAATAAAAGCAGAAGAAAAATAATTTGAGAGACAGGAGACCACAAAATGGTGGCCAATAGTTATGTTATCATTTGATCTGCAGAAAAAATGCCCTAATTTTTTTAATATATTGGATCTGTCTTCATTCACAGAGTGCAAGTATGATTATGCATATTAATGAAAATTCTAAAATTTCTGCTTTGAGTTTGCTTATGTATTAGATATTGGTGATGACATTTTAATTCAAACATATTAATACATATCCAACCCCAAATCCATTCACATGTCTGACACAGTGTCTTCCATTGAGCTAATAATGTTCTCCTTTCAAATGAGAGAGGCAGCTATGATCTATTGTCTACAACTTCTACTTATATATTTTTTTTTTTTACTGAAATCCACAAGGGATTTTTTCTTCTTCCCACGTGTCTATGTGTGCATTATATGTTAGTGCATAAATGAGTATCCCAGTATCAATGACTGGATATGTAGAAGCCTAAGAAAGTTCCCTCAGTACATTAGATAAAATATACACACTGTCTTATATTAAATTTTTGGAGACATTGGCAATTCAATTCAATTGAAATTGAATCCTCATCAAGCAACCTTTGTCACTGTGCTCTGTCCTCAGCAATAAGACATGTGATCTTTAGCTGACAGCATTGCTCCCGAGTCCTTTGCCATGGCACCTGCAACATCTCCCTCTGTGCATGTATCACACGCATCAAGGCCCAGATGAAAGTCTGGTTCCCCTCCCCAACCTCCTGAATCCTCTTCCTCCTCCTCCTCCTCCTCCTCCTCCTCCTCCTCCTCCTCCTCCTCCTCCTCCTCCTCCTCCTCTTCTTCTTCTTCTTCTTCTTCTTCTTCTTCTTCTTCTTCTTCTTCTTCTTCTTCTTCTTCCTCTTCTTCTTCTTCTCACCTGTGACTTGGTATTTTTTTCAGGATTTTACCAATTAGACTTACAAACATGGACTCCGGTGGCAGTATAGACTACTCACATCATTGTTTCTTCCTGCAGAACTTCAGCCTACAGACATCAACATTAATTAAGTATGCAACGCAGACCACATACATGCATGGCCTTTGGTGGTAGCATGGACATGCTCATCAATACAGACACCAGCTACAGTAGACCTCAGACACGATCCTCAGTAGGGCCAAGGATCTAGCTGTCAGCATCAGCATTGGCTCTAGTGGCATCAGAGATGACTCAAATCAATAGGGCATGTTTTAATTAAATACTTTGGAATACTTCATATATAAGCTATGCACCTCCATAATTCCTGTCCCCTCCTACTCTAATTCCTTCCATCCCCACATCCCAAATTCACAATCACCAAGCAATTAGTTGTGTTACTTATATTTTTCCCTTACTGTCACATTGAAATGTCTTTTTCTTCCTCCAAACTTTGGTCACTGTAGCTTTTCTGTCATATATTTTCAAGTTCTGACAGTTCTGATGACAGCTGTGCTTATTTTCAATGTTGCTGCAGGGAGGTCAATAGTAGGGTCTCCCTATTCTCACATTTTGTATATCAGAGAGTTCTTTATAATTTTTGAATCTTTCTTGTCATTTTACCTTTTTCAAACTCTGATGAAGAAATCTCCTGTCTTGTGACAGTTCAAATTACGATGTTCACATTTATTATCCTGAGAAAGGAAGAGACACTTAGTAGGGGCTAGATATATGTGTTTCCTCAGAACCTTCCCAGATCAGTACATTGTCTCATGATGCTTAATACATCATCATCCAGCCACAGTTCTCAGACATCAATAAAGTCAACAAGAGAAACCTGATATAAAAAATATGTAGAATAATATTTTGATACTATGGGTAAAATTCTACTTTAGCTAATGGTACTTTCATCTTAGGATGGGCTGACTAGAATGACTATAACACAACAAGGCCAGTGGTATACTGTCTATTTCATTCTCTCATCTTTGTGTATCATTCTCTTTCTCTAATCCCCCCTCTCTGTGTGTGTGTGTGTGTATGTGTGTATATGTGTGTTTGTGTGTACATAGATGCCTGGCATAGTCCATGTCTTCTTTTTCTTCTGAAAATGTGTTAAAGCTGCTGCTTCCTAGAAAAAAAGTGTAAACTCTACCACCACAGCAAGTCTGGACTGTAGCATAGCTTTGCAAGAGGACAAAAGTGATGACAAAATATCCTTCACATCATTTCAGAGTGGAAAATATCAGTTACCTCTGTCAGCCCTGTCTTGTTAGTTTTACAAAGAAAGGCCAAACCTTTGCAGTCATAGCATCTTAATAGTGCATATGATAAAGTATTTACTGGCATAGGAAAACATGCTTGGTCTATGGGTAACACAACAACAATTTCTACAGAATTGAAGAGCCTAAAGAACTGAGTGTCTATGTTAAAATCTAAAAAGAAAAAAGGGATTAAGGCCTCGCTATAGTTCCATGATATTATTGTGAAAAATGAAGGCAAGTTAACAGAAAACAAGCTTTAGATTAGCATAGTTTTGGTCATTGTAGATGATTGAGGAAAGTCATGACAGAAGTAGGATCACAAGCCTGCTGGCAGTTCCACATAGCATTCCCACCAAACAACAACTCATTTTACAACCTATGAACAAGAGCAGGAACCATGTGCTATGTCACTTGTTAGCTGGCTCAGACTATTCAGCAGTTAGTAGCCCATGTTTAAGGATGGTGCAGCACATAGTGATTAGTTACATCATACATCAATTTAAAAGGGATGCCCACAGACCAATCTACCTATGCAGTGTCTATCTAGGTGCTGTCAAGTTGAGAGTTCAAGCCTAAATTGGGACTTTTGCTGAGAACATGCAAGAGTTAATGCCAAAACCATTTTGAGTGATGATGAGTGTATAATTCAAGGGATTTAGTGCTTTGAGTGGAACACTTTCTCACCTAACCACTGAATCATCTTTCCAATATGTAGATTTTTTAACCTAAACTTTGTTTCATATTTCTGAATTTTTAACTAATTACACATCTGCACTAAGAAACACATTCACATTTTTGGGTTAATTTAGTAATATCTGTATTGGATGTAGACATTTCTTGAAGATTACAGTTGTTATGGAAACATATTTATGCAATTAAAATATATATTAGGCTTGGGGTGAAGTGATCATCCTGTGTAGAAGTTTCTTTTGAGTTGAAGTCTTCTGTCTTGGAAGGATGCTTGTTAAGATACAGAATGTTTTCAAGAAGAAAAACTAACAGTATAATCTAAATGAAGGCAAATAATTTCATTTCATAGCACCATAAGCTCAGGAAAGTAAACAATTCAGAATGGCTCCAGGAAGTCTGTGAAACTTTCCAGATTCACTAGACTCATTTTCTTCCAAAATAGAAATAAATAGTAAAAATTCTAACAAAAGCTCTGATGTGCTGAGCTGCCTAGCAGGAGCTGATATCTGCAGAAACATCAGAAGTAGACATCAGCTAAGCTTTCTGAAGGAATCTCAGGATGATTTGAATGCTCCTTAAAACACTTTCCAAACGGTTGAACTGCATATAACATCATTAAATTTCTTTTTTGCATTGAAAAAGGAAGTAAAAACATTTTATGGTAAACACAAGGAGGGAAACTACACCCTAGAAAAAGCAAGAAAATAATCTTCTAACAAACCCAAATGAAAGTAGCCACACTAATATAAAAATAACACAAAATAACAGGAAGCTACAATCACTATTCCTTAATATCTCTTAACATCGATGAACTCAATCCCCCCAAAAAATGCATAGACTAACAGAAGTATTTTGCATAATAATTTTCAATTTAACATGCTTTTCTATATATTTCAATTTTATCAGAAATATTCCTATGGAAATCTCCAATTTTATCACAAAATGCTTATAACTCCACTTTAAATCAACTTAGAAATATTTTTTGCATACATCTTCTGTAGCAGACTTCAGTTCTCTAGCTTTCATGGCTTGTCTTTGATACTGTACTGGTCCTTTATTGATGAAGCAGTCTGAATCATGTATGCTTGTGTAAGTAACTCCTCACCCATTCTGCTGTAAGTAACGTCAATAAGCTTTATTAGTTCACCATGTTGGACCTTGGTGCAGTCATCCTTTATTCTATTGTTATTACCCTATCTTGGATAAGCAGATGTTTGTTAATGTATCTGAGGAATATCACATTGTACATGGGCTCTGTGGATAAAACACATTTATGTCAAGCCTGATCTCCTAAGTTAGTGACAGGGATGCAGACTTTGGAAAGGCAGAACTGATTTTATAATTTGTCTTTCTAACATTCATATGCATGCACACATGCAAATTTGAGCATGTGTAGATGTGGACACACACACACACACATGCACACATGGACACACACAGATACACACACACACACACAAACACACATTCAATTTTAAAGAAATCTATATATTTTTACCCTGAAGGACTACAATATTATTCTTGAAATCTGCAATATTTGTCTGGTATATATCATGAATATAATTTTGTGACCAGTTAATTGATAATATGAACAAATTGCTTTACTTCAGCTCTTCAGATCACATTTGTAAAAGTAACAAAATTTGAGAAAAATAACTTATTCAAACACCATGATTAAAACTCTATGATTATAGTCTCAAATTTTTATGATTATATATATATATATATATATATATATATATATATAATGAAATAATAAAGGAACCTTCTCACTTTCTAAATGAGGTGTCCTTTATCTTTATCCAGGGAGTATAGGCGAGCTAAAAATGTCAGACCATGATTTTAATCCACAACTCAGTAGGCTTAGGAAGGAGGATGATAAGTTTGTCACCAAAGCTCGATAGAAAGAATCTGTCTTGCACAATAAAAATGAAAAATATAAAAGAATAACTTTCCTGAATATCTACAGTTATAAAAATGCCATAAACGTTATTGACCATGTACTGAACATGCTGTAAATATCTGTGAATTGAATTATGAAGTAAATGAAAAATATTTTCTATTAACATGAAAAGTGAGGTAAAATGAGAGATGGACAGAAAGGAGAGAAATAGAAAGTTTTGTTTGGGGATAGGGCTTGATGCTGAACACTTAACTACCACTTAGAAGGCCTTAGTTCAGATTATTAGCACTGTGATTAATGAGTACGTGAATAGGTACTTTCTGCATATTTCATATGATTCAAGCAGAGATTTCTGGCTTCATCAGGTTTCTGTTTTTGTTTTTGTTTTGTTTTGTTTTCAATCAGGTTTTAAAGAAAACATTCACAGTTCCTCCTTAGAAAAGTCTGCCCTATGATCACACAAAATGATTCTTTCTTGGGTCTGGAGAGATGGATCAGTGGTTATAAACACTTTTTGCCCTTGTAGTTAAAGGGGATTCAATTCTCAGCATCCATATTATGCACAACTACCTTTGCCTCTAGATACAGGGAATACAATATTCTCTGCTTGAAGAGAGTCTTATTGGCGTGCCATGCCACCTGGCAGGAACTTGACATCAACCAAGGTAAAGTTCCTCTCCCAGACTTTGAGCAGGAAATCCTGTGTTAACCATAATCCCTTCCATGCTCAGACCAAGGCTAAGCCCATTGTTCTTCAAGGAACTGCAGTTTCCTGAGAAACCCTGGCCACCTGAGGAGCAACCAAACCAGTTCTGTGGAGAAATTTCCCACTTTTGGGGTAAGTGTTTTCATCTGCCTATATATTGGGACTCCTTCATTAAACTTTGAGAACTTGAGCAGCAGGTGTTTTCTTGGTCTTTTTGCAGCCTTCCCATACATCCCTAATTTTCTTTCCAGGTAACCTGTTCAATGTAACTATGGGCAGTTACATCTTCTTATCTTTGTAGGTAGGTACTGCAGATTGTACACGTAAACTCATCATTAGTAGTCAGGTGCTAATGCTTGTGAACCCCTACAACTTCTGAGCTTCAGTGTTGACTGCCTTGATCTGGTGCAGGTCTTGTGCAAACAACCATACTGACTGAGATTTCATGAGTGCAGTTGTCCTGTTATGTCCAGAAGACACTATTTTATACTGGCTCCTCCTACTGTCACTTTACAAATCTGCCAAAATAAAAGCTTAAGAAAGCAATCACAAGGTGGGAGGGTAGGACATGGGAGGTAAAGTGGATAAGGATGGGGGGAGAGGGGAACATGATATGGTATTGAGTAGGGAAAAAGGACTGAAGTCCTGAGGGCCAACCGAAAGAATGAAATCAGGGAGCCTCCAGAGGTAGGAGGTTGGGGGAGCTCTCCTGAATGTACCAGAGACATGGCAGGGGAGAGACTCTCAGAATTCAAAGGGAGGGACCTTAAATGAAGTGCCTTCAAGTGGGGGAAGGAACTTATAGAACCCAACTCCTGCAAAAAGATAGGGCATTAAATAGAGGATGGGATTGTCATCCCACAGTAAAAATTCTGACCTGTAATTATTCCTGTCTAAAGAACTACAGGGATGGAAATGGAGAGGAGGAAAAGAAGGTCCAGCTACAGGCCTAAAAAGGGATACAGCTCAAGGGGAGACCCTATGGCATTACACTATTACCGAGGCAATGGAGCTCTCACAAACGGTATGTATCATGGTTGCCCTCAGAATGTCCCAACAAGCAGCTGAAAGACTCAGATAGAGATATTTGTACCCAACCAGTGGACAGAAGATGCTGACCATTGTGGTTGAATTAGACAAAAGCTGGAAGAATCTGAGTAGGGGGGAAACCCTGTAAGACGGCCAGCAGTCTCAATTAACCTGGACCCCCAAGATCTCTGAAACACTGGACCACCAGCCAGTCAGCATACACCAGCTGATATGAGTACCCCAACACATGCATAGCAGAGGACTTCCAGCTGTGTGTTCAGTCAGAGAAGATGCACCTAATACTCAAGAGACTGGAGGCACCAGGGAGTTTCAAGATCCAGTGGGGTGGGTGGTTGTTGGTGGGGACTTCTTCGTGGAGATAGGCAGTTAGAAGATATGGGATGTTAAACAGTTGGAGGGTGGACCAGGAAGGGAATAGAATCTGGATCATAAATAAATAAATAAATAAATAAATAAATAAATAAACAACTAACCAACTAACTAAATAAATACATTAAAATAAATAAAAAAAAAAGAATGCCCTTCTTTGAATGGGCTGAAATTAATGTGAGTATCTTACTTTCTAATATTTTGTCATTTACCTTAATAATTGGTGGGGAAAAAGGTGTTTTATATTCTGTAATGCTCTGAATGCTGTTGAGGTTTTGTCTTTTGCTCTATATTATAAAGGTCCCTAGCACCTTTTTACTCCAGAGAGGCGAGTCTATAAACAACCAGGTGACTCTTTATGATATGGCCTTCAATTTATTTCTAATTCGTAAAGAAAGATGCTGACAGCAAATAGCTTGGCAGAAGAAACATAAGTGGGGTTTAGGGTACCTGAACTTGGGGGTCAGAGGAGAATCATGAGGCTGAGAAGAGGTAAGGAGAAAGGGAAGCTGCCATGGATTAAAGGATTCCTGAGAATATGGTCCTGAGGCATTGACAATTGGCAGACAAAAGAGAAATATCCTGGAATTATCTATAGAATAGTAGATTCTAATAGCTAAATGTTTGTATGTGTGTCTTTAATCTGGGAACTAAATATTCAAATGAGGGGGATTGTGATTATAAATTCCTACAACAGGGTGCCTAATAAAATTCCTACAGGACAAGTTCCATCTCTAGTGCATTCCTGGTCCTGATTTACAATTGTGGTTTAATCTTCTGCTGGAGCACCCAGAACTTGGAAGTAATAAAACTTAAGTAGGAGTTAGCATCTTTTTTTTTTAATTGAATATAATCTTCATTTACATTTCAAATGCTAAAACCTTTCCCAGTTTCCTCCTTTCCTGAAAACCCTCAAGCCCTCCTCCCAGCCCCTGTCTCCAAGTATATGCCTCTCCACCGGACCCACTCCCACTCTCACCCCCCAGATTTCCCATTGTTGGGGACTCTATTGAGCTTTCATAAGACCAAGGGCCTCTTCTGCCACTGATGCCTGATAAGGCATTCCTCTGCCACATTTTTGGGTGGAACCATGATTGGTTTGTTTAGTCCCTGGGAGTCCTGGGTATTTGGGTGGCCGAACTAGTTGTTTTTCCAATGGGCTGTAAACCCATTCAGCTCCTCCAGGCTACCCTCCAACTTCTCCATTGAAGACCCCACACCCAGTCCAATGTTTGGCTCCAAGCATCTGCCTCTGTATGTGTAGGTCTCTTGCAGGGCTCCTCAAGAGACAACCATAACAGGCTCCTTTTGGTATGCACTTCTTGTCATCCATAATAGTGTTGGGGTTTGGTGACGTTATAGGATGAATCCCCAGGTAGGGCAGTCCTGAAGGGCAGGCCTTTCCTTCAATCTCTGCTCCACACTTTGTCTCCATTATTGCTCCTGTAATTATTTTTTTTGCCTTTCTCAGAGGAACCATAGCACCCCACTTCAGTCCTCCTTCTTCTTGAGCTTCCTGTGGTCTGTGAATTGTAAATTATTTATTTTGAGCTTTTGAGCTAACATTCACTTATCAGTGAGTGCATACCATGTTAGCATCTTGAAAGGACAATATGGCCTCTCTACCTTCCAGTACTCCCTGGAGTGAAGAGCCAACTTTACCATTGGACAAGGGAGAGACTTTCTAATAGTACTCATCTCTTTCCAAACAACTGTGTCAAAAATCCCACTATTAATACTGCTCAGATTTCCTCGAATACATTCGAAGCCCTTAGGAGAATAAAAGTAAGTTTGCCGCTCTGCAGATGAGTACAGATAAATTTTATGGACCTAAATCCAGGTATGCTTCATACAACAAGTAAATTTAACATGAATCTCTTTAAAAATATTTTATGACTTATTTTATTTTTAATTGTGTGTGTGTGTGTGTGTACATGTGTGTATTTGTATTTGATTTCCAAATGTTAAGTTCATGTAAAAAAAGAAAGAACAGAAAGTCTTGCTATTTCTGAACTACTACTTATTTCTACCATGGATTTTTCATAGCATGTTTATTTACTTATCCCTGGTTCCAGAGCCTGCTCATATTCTGTTGGAGTGGATTCTGTTTGCCCAACAGACAGAACTTTCTTGTAAATTTTTCATGAAAGAAAAGTTTTGTATCTAAGAATATTACCTTGTTCACCCCAAAATAATTTAACACAAATGGGAAGTGAGTTTCAAATGAGGGAAGCAATTTGGTCTGAAAAAAAATCCATGATACTGGTGGCCCTGTGAAATCCAGATTATAAGCTTCTGTTTTCATGATTTGCCGCTGACACTGTGTGAGTCAGTTTTCCATCCCTATAACAAATGCCTCAGATGACACACATTTAAAAAGTAGAATGTCAATTGACCCCCAGTGTTCTCCTTTCACTGCCACTTCATGTACTGAGATGTGAAAAAGTAGCCTTCTATCTTCATGGACAGAAGCTAGTTCCAGCATCAAGCTATCCCCATCAGGATGGTCTACTGGCTCTGAACTGAACTGGAGATGTATTAAACCTTATGTCTCTTTAAAAAAGAGGAAAAGAAAAGAAGAAAGGAAAGGATGTTGTTTCTTTCCATAGAGTTCTAAGACCTACAACATGTATGTATAGGTGCATATGAATATATGTATACATGTTTGTTATATGCAATATATTGGTAAAAGTTGTTCAGGCTTTGTGAGTTATTGAATGTATGTTGAATTAACCCAGTTCTTGAGGAGTTCGAAGATAAACTGTTCCCATACAAGGATACACACTCTTGTTTCTTCAATAGTATAAAAGTGAGAAATGGAAAGTGAGTTTTCAGACACTGGAAGCTCACCCTCAGAACAGATACATTAGGGAACCCCAGCTGCCTTCCTTAAACAAGCTTCCCCAGTCAGTTTTTGTTAGATGTTGTAAGGCATAATTGGGAGATGTTACCTTTGTTTGTACTCTCAATCAGGCTACTCTAGTAATATCTTCTGGTTGTTGTGAGACCTTGATTTGACAATTTTTTTGAAATTTGTCTACTATTTACTTCTATCTGGTACCTTCTGTTTATTATTTATTTTGCTTGCTATATAATGAATAAACTGATTTGAAGCCATCCATATAGCTAGTAGAGAATATAATATTGAACAGATCATTTAGAGGCAAAATATCAAGACTGTTTTGTTTGTTTGTTTTGGTTTGTTTATTTGCTTGTTTTTCCAAAATTTTTTTCAGAAATATTTTCTTTGTCTTCCAAATTGTCGGGAATTTTTCCTTTTTCTTTTTTATTGTTTATTTTATTTTGTTTTATCAGATATTTTCATTATTTACATTTCAAATGTTATCCTCTTTCCCAGGTTCTCCTCTGCAACCCCCCTATACCATCTCCCTTATCCTGCTTCTATAAGGGTGTTCCCCCTCCCACCTATCTACTCCCACCTCACTACCCTACACTTACTGTACACTGGGGCATTATGCCTTCACAGGCCCAAAAGTCTCCCCTTCCACTGATGCCAGGTAAGTCCCTGTTAGCTACTTCAATCCTTCCCCTAGCTCCTCCATTGGGGTCTCTGTGCTCAGGCCGTGACCATCCACATCTGTATTGGTCAGAATCTGGCAGAGCCTCTCAGGAGACAGCTGTATCAGACTCCTGTCAGCAAGCACTTTTTGGCATCAGCAATAGTGTCTGGGTTTTGTGTCTGCATGTGTGATGAATCCGCATGTGTGGCAGTCTCTGGTTGGCCTTTCCTTCAGTCTCAGCTGCTCTCTTTTTCCCTATATTTCCTTTAGGCAGGAACAATTCTGGGTTAAAAATTTGGAGATAGGTAAGTAGCTCCATCCCTCAATCTGGTGGCCATGCCTAAACTCTGGATACAGTCTCAACAGCTTCTCCCTCCCCTGACAGGATTCTAATTTTTTGAGAAAGAGTCTTTCATGGAACATGGATGTCATTAATTTGTCAAAGATTTCTGGCCAATGAACACCAGACTTCTGGCTCTCTCTATGTCTCTTTCCATCTGGTTCCAACCTTATAAATGTTATAGCTGCACGTTCTCTAACGAGTTTCCACATGTATACTGATGATCAAAACTAATGTCCTTATGCATATGTCATGGAACAATCCCCCAATTCCTCATATGCTAAACTTGAACTCATGTTCTGTTGCAGCAGCACAGTGTACTATGGCATGAGGCTGAACTCTCCAGAGATCTGCTACCTTATGATTATACTAAATAAAGGATTGGAAGGAAAAAGTTTGCAGGTTTTCCCTTAAAGACAAGTTCCCACTGACCTAATTACCTTCCTTTAATCACTGCATCACCAATATTCCTCCAGACACTCACAGTCCCAAGTGTTCAACAGAGGAGTCTCTGTCAGTTGTAAGGTACTCTAGAACCATAGGGAAAAGATCCCTTCACCTAAGTTTAGGGAAATGGCCTGACTATAAACAATCTCTCTTCTGTTGACTGGGAAAGCCTGAATAAAACAGCTGATGAGCTTTGTAATCTTCTGTGATCATCACTTTGTGTTCTCCCCACAGATAATACAGATGACAAATTTTCCCCTGATCCAAGGACAGCTGAAATAGAAAACCAACACTTTCTTCTATCTGAACAACCTACAAGTCTTCGGGGAGTGAGCACAAGTTCTGTAGACTGTGTTTTTAACCTCAGTAATTCTACAGGGTGTTCAGGCACTCTCTAGCATTGGGTACCAAAGATACCTAGGGTACACAAAGTAAGCCCCTGCAAGCCTCTCCTTAATGAAGTGCTATTTACTACAGCTTCTTGCTGCATCCTGTTTGTGGTATCATTAGTGTTTGTTTCATTAATTTGGCATTGAATTATTCCTAGTTTCTTCTTTGGTCTTTCTTAAGACTGGAGGAAAAAAAACCTGTAATAGAAAGTGTGTGGAAATGCTGGCCTGTGTACCTGCTTCAGACTCTGTCTTCAGAGGCCTGAGGTGATGGATTCTTTCATTATTGCCTACAATGGGCACAAGGGAAAGACTTTGTTAACAAACAATTCCTGGGATTATGCAAAGGTAGTAGGAAATCAGAGGTGGCACTGAAAGCAGTGTGGCCCAGACTTTGGGTGGGAGCTCCCCATAAGTTTTAAATAGGCAGTGTTCTTCCTTAGTGGGGAATTCCAAGAAAAAGCACAAAATGAAACAATTTGGAAAGACTTTTCTCTACTGGTAATGGAGACAGTGGTGAGGAAGGTGATGTGTATCAGTCAGGGTTCACTAAAGACAGTATTGATATATTGATTGCCCCCTGAACACAAAAAGGGAATTTATTCGACTAACTTAAAGGTACAATCTCGGGAGTTCAATGGTTTCTCACTGCAGATGGGCAGAAAATCAAGTTTTTGTTGAGTAAACAAGCCTAAATATCTTTATAATACCAAACTGATTCTAGGGTCTTCCGTCTATATTCTAATTAGTCTGGAGCAGCATAACAGAGAAACTTTCCAGGGAGGGAAAGAAAAGACAAAATGCAAAATCTTTGTGTTTCCATATCCCTGCATGTGGGCAGCCAAATAAATGTGAGGCCCAGAGTTAGGGTGGGTTTTCCTGTATCAAATGATTTGATTCAGAATATTCTTCAAAGGACTTCCAAACATCTTGGGGTTTAATTAATTCCTTATATGCTAGAATCAATAACCAAGATTAACCTTCATATGGTGTTAGATTTCTTTGTGATGGTTGTGATGGTGGACATGGTGCTGCTGTTGGTAATTATGGCTTTGATGGTAGCAATGTAGTGGTAGTGTTAATGGTGGTTCTGAGTGATAGTGTAGGGTAGCAAGGCTTTATCTTCCATGAAAGTGTATTAAAATAGCATAAAGTATGTGCCTAGAAAAAAGGCCTTCTGGTGACACACTTGACTTCAACATGACTTTTCTATGAGTCTTGGGAAGCTCACCCCCCCCCCCATTAGGGGTTGTGATTTGTTTCAGTAAACTAACGGACTTGGCTAAAATGATCTTTTTTTTCTCTTCCTTTACATTTTTCATTTCCATTTATTTATTTCTATTTAGTGAAACAGCTTGTGTAATTTATTAATGGTGAACCAGGATTATATAAGAGTTGGAAAATGATAAGGGAATCTTCTTGGTGTAAGGGTTAATTGGCTGATATTAATGTTCAGGGAATTTCTCATTTTTATGGAGAGGCATTTCAGGAAGCTGAACCTATAATTTCATTTTACCAAGGACTACATGACATACTTCAGGTACAAAATTTGAGGGTCCAGTTCCTAAATATGGTTGGATAGAGAAGAGGAGGACCTACTGGTTTCCCACTGTGGAATCCCAAAATGCAGTCCTCTATTTTGTGCTGAGTTCAGGTGACCTGTTTGGACATGATAGAGTACAACTTTAAATAGCAGTATCTTCCAATGGAGATTTTAAGTCTCTTACTCCATGGACTCTCTTCTTCCATTACATTTTCTCAGTGCCTCTTTTCTTCAAGAAGTTTTGAGTCTTTCTCAGAAAGAAAACTACTGATTTACCCTCTCTATTATCACTTTCTTAAGTGATTTTGTTACTTTGTAGTGTTTTAATCCTTGTTACTGTTGCTTTCCATCTTAGCTTCTTTGTTTCCCCCGAATTATTATTTTTTTTTTACATACAAAATGTTGCCCTCTGTCCCAGGCTCCCCTCGCAGAATTCATCACCCCATGACACCTCTCCTTTGCCTCTAAGTGGTTGCTTCTCCCAGGGAATATTCCTTCCCTGGGTCATCAAGTCTCTACATGTGTGAAATTTCAAGTTGTTGGCTGAAAGATGTTACATTACACAAATGTTCTCAGTGCTGTGAACAAATGCATAACAAGGAGAACTTTATGAGAAGAGAGATTTATTTTGACTCATGGTTTGAGGGAACACTGTCCACTCAAGGGCTTTGGTTAATTCTTTGGCAGAAGAGTATAGCAGCTGCTTGTACATGGAAGCAGATACTTGTACACGATTGAGTTGGGGAGTACATTTCTTAATTCCTTCTCCCCTTTTTTTTCTGTTTAAGACTATAGATAATTAGATTCTCCCCCAAAGTAGACTAAGTTATCCTACTCAGTCCTAATTGGATGACCTTCACTCACAACTGGATTAAATTTTCCTCCTAAGATCATTTGAAACCACCCCCAAACTAGAAAGACCACCTTACTCAAATCACTGAATGGGTACCACACAGATAGTCCTTAGTAAATACTCCCAGAGAGTTCTCTCACAGCCACAATCAGAGGTGCTCATCACTAATACCCTTAGATTTATTAATTTCCTCAGATTATGCGGAAAACACTTGAATTATTTTTATCCAAAATCCAAAATTTTCTGTATGAAAATGAATATACAGACCTGTACAAACATATCTATATTCCTTCACTCTCAGATACACTGAGGCTATCTTATTAAGGGTGATCATGGATACAGTTATGCTAATTTGTAACTGTGGCCAACTTAGTATGTCTCATTCTTATTAAGAATTCTTATTCTAATGATGGTTATATATTTCCCTTCCATATAACTTTGATATAGGACTTAAATATGAAAACTTGGATAATCCTTGGTTTCTTGCTAGAAAAATATGAGCATGTGGATATCATGATCCAATTTCAAAACCACTGATTTTAAATTAAAGCAGTATGCTATAAAATACTATATTTCTACAAATTCCTGTTGCAATTGAAGTTACTTTTAAGCTTTTCTTTACACATTTGTTTTGGTTGGTTCACAGAGCAGTTATCTGCTGTGGGGGGAAGTGAAGACTGTTGGCTGTCAACCTTCTTCAATGAATTATACCAAATGTTATCTCTATCTCTTAGAATACCTCTCATTGTTACCACTGGAAAATACAGAACCTTGGTCACATTGACATGATGAATTTGGTGACTCATTTTTCCATATTGACCTTCAAATGTTAGTATTTATAGATACCATTGTTAAACAATATTCATGATGGCTAAAACACCCCACCACATATAAATATACACCTACAGCTTTAGCACAATTGACTCCATGGTGGAAGCACAATTCAGGCTATAAAATTCACTACATATATAAATATCATCTCCTGAAACTAAAACAAAGGTCTAATCCCTCAAAGTCCATAGTTCTGGGAAAGCCTCTAAATGTATGCCTTTTGGCTTCCATAGTTCTGCTTCTAGCCAACCATTCTTGTTAACTGAAGTATGTCAATCCATGACATGTTTTTCTGCTTTAAAGAGAACCCTGAGACAATCTAGACCTATGCAAGGATCCTGAACACTCAGTGTAGTCACCAGCCTGTTAATAAAGACTTTCTGTTTGTTTAAACCCATGAATAAATAGTCTTTTCTGGTGAATGCTTCAGAATTAATTTCTGAAATTAAATGCTTATAATTAAGTGTATCGTGCCTCTCTTGGATGCAGGAGTCATGGAAACAGCATTTGTTTCCATTTGTCCTTGGGAAGCTTCATACAAACACCCTTCTGCATTCTGACCCTTTCTTGTTGCTTCATTTTTCTGCCCCCTAGCTTTCCAGGTGTATTCAATTCTGTTCCATATCAGACATCCTTGCTGCATTAATGTTCTGCTTCACCATAGACCAACACAGCAGAGCATCAGATCATGAATCGAGTAGATATTTTCATCTTTTTCTTTGTTTAATGTTTTTTTTCTATAGTTACACATCTATTTCATTGCTAAGTTAGGAAGGACTAGGCACAATAAGAGATTATCAAATAATGTAAGAATATATTTAAAGTAGTTTTATATATATATATATATATATATATATATATATATATATATCTCATATGAATGGGGTCTGTATTTTTCTCTAAAAAACAACAACAACAAAAAACATGGTGTGTCAACATGATTGCATCCATGAATTTGGATGTGTCATATGTGTGTAATATATGCAGGCAGACTTTATAGATTTGTACATGTCTATATATGGATTACTGGAGCCAGAGGAGAACATTGCCTTTCCTGTTCTATCATTTTCAGCCTTATTCATTAGCAACAGAGTCTGTGATTGAGCCTAGAATTAGGCAGATAACCAGAAAATACTAGTTATCCAACTGTATCTGCTTCCAAAACATTCTGAGGCTGCAGGTGCTTGTATAGCCTTTCTTAAACATTTTACAGGTACTGGGCTCCAAATTTGGATTCAGATAGTTTTGCAGCAAGTACTCTTGCCCACTGGGTCATCTCTGGTTCTCTCTCAAAATATCTTGTCATCTTTTGCTAACCACAATTGTACATGGGCACCAAACTGGAAAATTGTGCTATATATGTAAGTCTCCAAAACATGAAGGCTATATTGAACAGAAAGAATTATCTTTGAGGCATGGGTAAAACAGTGTCTGCATTATAACTACTTGCTTTGTCTCTTACTCCCTTGGGTCCTTCAACTCCTGGTGAATGAATGAATCACAATTAACATCAGTGAATGACGTACAGCCAAACCTGGTTCTTCTCTTGTCTTACCCAAACAAGACTGTGGTGTCATAAACAAGTGTAGTGCTCAAAGAACACAGATCCT
This sequence comes from Apodemus sylvaticus, assembly GCF_947179515.1. Taxonomy (NCBI): domain Eukaryota; kingdom Metazoa; phylum Chordata; class Mammalia; order Rodentia; family Muridae; genus Apodemus; species Apodemus sylvaticus. The sequence goes on along the minus strand of NC_067483.1, from coordinate 5,963,312 downwards.
CATGCTTGTAAAGCTCTTAAATCACAACAAGCCCCTTTGGTTTCCATATGTAGTGCAATGCCCTAAAATGGACATCTCTGAACACCTGAGCTTTCTGGAAATAGTGCTGCTGACTCCTACCATTGAACCACTTCTGCTCCTTCTTTCTTCTAAGAAAATAATGTGTTGTGTAGCTGAAGTAATTGCATCTTTAAAAGCAGCATCCTGTCATAGTCTGCCCTCCAGGCTCTTATCTGAATAAACAGCTAAACCAGTGTCCAGAATCACCAGATCAGCCAAATGTGGAGCGAGGGAACCTGTTTTTGTCTCGATGGAGTATCCCCTGTACTCAGGAAATGAAACAGAAGTTTAGTACTATTTATGGTCCACAACAATATTGAGAGTTGCATTCTCTGTTAAGCCCCACAGTGCTTAGAATTGTGGCTGGTGATTCATTAATTCTTGGTGATGATTTGTCCTCATTATTCTAATTGCTGCCTTGTATCCTCAGACCATCTGGCTTCTTGAGCAGAGAGGTTCAGGAGGGCAATGGCAGATGCAGAATGCATGCACTTTCTCCCAGTAAAGAGGGTCTAATTGCTGTTGCTATGAATTGGCTACATCAGTAGTACTGCCGTGGGCTACACTAGTTTCTCTGTCATCCTGGTTAATAAAAGTCCTCTTACCTTCTCAGTGTTGAAGACCATTCATCATGTGTACAAATCCATCTTCTCAGCTAGCTGCTGGCTGCCTTCAGGCTGCATCAGTTGTGTGTTGGATATGCCTCTTACTGCTTACATGTCCTTCCATTGATAACCAACAAAAAATTGCAATGGCAAACTTAAGTTTTACTGTGCTCTCCCAAGTGCCAGGAAAATGTTACTATCAAGTGTGCATTGTCTATATGCCACAGTTATACATACATACATGCATACATACATACATACATACATACACACACACACACACACACACACACACACACACACACACAAATGCTGGGATTCACAGTGACTGTTTCATATTATCCAAGAGAATAACATCCTACAGGAATCCCTTACACCTCATTATTTTACATATAGGTATAGTCTTCCACATACAAGATCTACAGGAAGGTTCCAATAAATTCACTGGTTCACAAAGCTAGACTTAGATAGAAAATGTTTTCTTAGTCTGTCCATTGCAAGTTAAATAGACTCCTGTTCATGTCTTCCTTGGAAATGTCAATGCAATAACCACTCTATCTTGGCAGGTCCCCCACAGTCATCTGTGCTGACTCAATATATCAGTTTAATGAGGATATTGGGGTAGTACAATATGGATGTTGGCATGGAAGACCCAGGACTGTACTTTTCTATGTGTCATCTTGGCCCTGCCTCGTCTTTCTCTGGTCTGTGGCTACTACATGAATTTTCACAGCTTTCATATATGTGTATAATTTCTTAATTCATCACTTCTACCCTACTGCTTTGGGCAAAAATGGAATTCAGAAAAATCTTAGATCTCTGGTTCATTCCTGTTTCAGTGAACTTCATCTGTCAATGTGAGAGCAGCTTAGACTCACTTGGGAAGAGAGAACCTTAACTTAAGAATTGTCCACATTCAATTGCCCATTGTGAATGTCTGTGAAGGATTTTATTGATTTATAATTTTTGTGAAGATGCTACCACAGGTAGTTCTTCCACTGGGTAAGTGTTCCTGGACTGCAATAGGAAGGTATATGAACATTCTAATAAGAAGTATTCCTCTATGATCCCCATTTTAATTACTGCCTCCATGTTCATGCTGTAAGCTGGTCTGGCTTTACTTATTCATAGGAAATTATAAGCTTAGTAAATCTTTTCCTCCTCAAGTTGCTTTTGATTTCTGGTCTTTTATCATAATAACAGAAAGCAAGATGGAACAATCCCATGATAAGTCTTAGAATCTATGACAGAGAACCCTGACAGGAGCCTCAAATGGGCTTGAATAACAAAAAGCAAGATATTAAAAGTAATTCTAGTACTTGAGAGACTGAACAAAAAGAGATCAAGAGCAAGGCGGGGGAGCCAATAAAGTACTTATTCTGAAAATGTAATTTTGATTTCTACAATCTATATAAGAAAAATAATGAGCATGGTTGTCTTTTCCTTTGATCCCAATATAGAAGAAATGAGAACAGGTCATTCCTGGTGTTCACTGGCCTGCCAGAGAAGTGAAATTTTCATATTATAGATCACTAAGGAAGCCTATGTAAAAAAAATGAGATGGATACTGAGTAATGACTAGACAAAGGTTAGGGGTTAACTTTATTTTCTATATGCATATGCTTGAATAACCTGCATGTGCTCCTGCACACATGCCCCTGTACACATGTAAATATGTGCATGTGCATGTATACACAGACACACACACAGACACACAGACACACAGACAGCACAGATATACACACGAAAAAAACAAAAACCAACAACAACAATAACAATACAAAGAAATGAACAAACAAATGCACAAAACCATCAAAAATGTTTTACCTATGTGCTTTCTTTCCTAATGATTCCTGACATCTTCATGAATGAATGTCCTATAGCCTTACCTATTAATATTGAAAACTGATCCTTACATGGTTGGATGAGCTCACCTCTGTCAGTGTCAGCCTCTGGTGTCTGTGCACCATCAGTCATACAATTACTTATGTAGGTAAAACTCATATGGGATTCTTTGCCATATGTGATTGTCATTTGTGAAAAGTCATTCTTGGAAGGGACCTACAAAGCTACTCTGTCAGTAGCAGCAAGATGATGAGAGATAGAAACGATTGTTAATAGGAAGAGGAGAAAGACTAAAAGGTCTCGGTGGACATATGGACTTCTGAAGGGATGATGGTAGATGGACATTGCATATAAATGCATGCATACATAACATGGTTATCACATAAACACATATAGATACCACACTTACAGATATTCAGAGACACCACAGACACATACACATACAGACATAGCATACAAACATACAGTAACATCATATACAGAGATACAACTGAAACAGATAAACACATACAATCACACACAGACTTTACACATAAAATGTTCAAAAGCATGTAAACCTATAGATACCACACACACATACAACACCTAGCAACATTGAAAGCATGCACACTTGTGTGCATGCATACACAACCACAAACACAGAGAGAGACAGGGATAGAGGCAGAGACAGAAAGAGACAGATAGAGAAGGAGGAGTGGGAGGGGAGAAAGAGATTATAGGAATCACAGCTAGATTCAGAAATTAGAGAGAGAGAGAGAGAGAGAGAGAGAGAGAGAGAGAGAGAGAGAGAGAGAGAGAGAGGGAGGAAGGGAGTGGGAGGAAGGGCAAGAGTTTAAAGCTCACTCATAGATTTACAATCAGTTTATACTTCACATTATACCCAAGGAGCACCTCCAACAGGTGACCAAACATTCGAACATATGAGTATCCAAGGACCATTTTCCCTTGAACTGCCACATACATCTCTGACCTCTTAAGACTTGTGGCCCTATCATAAAGTAAAATATGTTTAGTTCAACTTCAAATTTCCCCATGGCTTTTGACAGGTTCTATACTGTTTAAAAGATCAGAATCACTAGGGACACATGGCAATATTTTATTGTAACATCTATAAAATAAAAAAAAAATCATATCACATATTTCTCACATCCAAAGACACTGAATGCACATTACAATTCAAAAAGGAAGGGACTTGGTCACAGTGAAGAAGTACTGAACCAAAGAAGACAAATGCCCAGCAGGGCGCACTGTGAATTTGACATCCACATGTGATTTCAAAGGACTTCCAGCTTTTTTTTTTTAATTTATTTTTTCATTTTGTTTAAATTATTGATATATTTATTTACATTTCAAATGATTTCCCCTTTTCTGGACCCCCACTCCCTGAAAGTCCCATCAGTCCCCTTCCCTCCCCTTGTTTCCCACCCAACCCTTCCCACTTCCCTGTTCTGATTTTTCTCTATACTGCTTCACTGAGTCTTTTCAGAACAAGGCTTTCTACAGATGCTTTAGTGTTTGTGTTAATAGAATATATCTAAAATTTTATGTACTTTTTCAAATAAAATAAAATCTTTGATCTGGGCTTTATACATTCAGAGTGACAAATAAAAGAGGAGTTATTCTACTCTCTGTTTCACTGATTCTATTCTCTGTCTATACCTCTCAATGGAAGATATACACAGCTCTGCCATCCATATCACCTTGATGTCTCCAAAGTAGTCCATTCTTCACTTTCAAAACTCTATTCAGTGGCCCTTCAGGAATTCTATGCAAGGAGTCCCTATGAGATGTCCAACTTTAGAGCCTCTCCTTCATTTCAGAAGTGGATTCCACAGCAAATACATTAATGTATCCCTTAGGACTCTAAAGGCATAATACATGTGGGCAGCATTGCCAAGCTGTAAAATGTTAGTCTGGCTTAAAATTCACACATTAAAGTAATCATCAAAGTAATTAATCCGTATTTTTTGAGATTTGCCTAAGGTATATTTTTAGAACAAGGGCAGAAATCAAACACATTCTTTTGCAAAATATTCACAAAATTGTCCCTTGCTCAGTTGCTGATATTCCTCACCTCTGAAATCTCTGGAGTTGGGTGTCAGCAAGACTGTCCCTGATTATAGCATTCAACAGCTGTTCTAGATCAAAGTCCAAAAGTCTTCTGCATTTCTTCAAAAAACACATGGTCATATCTGTCACATTTATGGTCCACTTCAAGTACCAATTACTTTCTTAGTTACTTTTCTATAACTGTGATAAAACATCATGAGCAAGGCTACTTTGGAAATAAATCATTTCGTTTGTGAATTCTGATTTTAGAATAGAGTCTATGATGTCTGAATAAAAGCATGCTGGCAAGCACAGCTGATAGCTTATATATTGATTCTCTAACTAGAAAGAGAGAGAGAGAGAGAGACTTATCTTATATTTTTGGGATAGTCTCTCTATTTAGCCTGTGTTAGCATTTGATTCTTAATCAATTCTCTTGCATTACCTCCACAAGAACTGAAATTCCAGGCATCTGATTCTATAACTAGAAAATATAATACCTGAGTTTTTGCATGTCTATTTTTCCCCTGAATGTCGTTTGAGATAATGAATAAGAAAAGCCCATTAATTGAGAAGTGTAAAGTAACATCTGCTACAGCATCATTGCATACAACAATTCTTCTATACCATATCCAAAAAATGTGATTTTGAAACCTACATAAGTAGGTTTCTCATTTTTAAGAGTGTGAGGTCATATATACAACATTTTCTCTAGTAAATAAAGAGAAAGGCAAAAAACATCTTGCTCATGGTTTTCAGTTCTAAAACTGCAAGTTTATCATGGTAACAGACTCCTAGCACATTCTTCATTCTTGAGTGTGACTTCCTAATAATCAATAAGAAAAGTCCATTAAAAGTCGAGCTGGTGTGATACCAAGTTTACTGGAGAAAAATCTTCCAAAACAAGAAAATAAGAGCATGTGAAAAAAAGAAGGCTGAATTGAAGTTGAAAGTAATTTATTTCAATACTAAACATTAGACATAAATTTCTTTGCAGTGGAATTAATCATTAGAATGGATTGTTCACATATGTATTAAAAAATACAAACATTCTACTTGGTGCTATACTTTTTTTTCAAACTCTGATTAATAAATTTGTTTTTAAAGGACTTGTTTTTGCTTTAAAAACTAGAGGAACTGGATTGGTGGCTCCATACTTAAGAATATACATTCCTCTTGCAGAAACACTGAGCTCCATTACTAGCATGGGCATCAGCAACTGATAAAAACCTGTAGCTCCAACTCCAGGAGATCTGATGTCCTATTAAGCCATTCATAGTATGCCTGCTCATATGTACACAAATGACAGCATCTAAGTTTGAACAATACAGTAATGTTTTCAAACTAAGGAAATAAAGATTAAGGAAATAGCAAGTTTCACATATATCTTGTTGAGAAGAAGAAAGGTATAGCATTCTTTCCAGATAAAGCATCCTGGAGAGTACAGGATCATCAACCAAAGCAGTGGAATGGACTAGAAAGAGCAGTCCTGGATTGCTAGTAGTATGTGAAGAGAAACCTATGGGTGTCTTTACAAGCATCATCTAAGAGTTCACATTCGTAGCCAATGCTGTGAACTCACAACACAGAGCTTCAGCTCTGAAAATCATGACATTAATACCAAAATTTATTTTCCTGTTTGTGATTTATATCACAATTATTTGCATGGCAATGTTCTAAAATTGGAAATGATTGGCACCGTGGATCAGTGTAACCTCCAGGCCTCGACACTGGACATTGGACTTGAATTACCAGCAGGAAACTACAGAAAAGTTTACTCTAACTGCAACAGCATATTTTCTCTTTTTGCTGTGGTGTGCTGGTACTGTCCATAGCTCTGACCTCATCCAGCATACTCAGTAAATGAGAATCTATTCTTGTTTAAAGGATAAATTTCTTCATGACCCACCAATTTTTCACCTTCTACTGTAGTTCCAGGGATCCCAGTCTAATTCAGAATAAATTAATCTGATGAACTATATGCTTAAACAGTAAATAAATCTTAGAGGGGATGTAGAGATAGATGGCTTAGTGAATAAGAACATCTACGATTCTGCAAATAAATTCATTCAGACCTCAGTACCCATATTGGAGGGTTCACTAATACTTGTAGGAGAACTGATACACTCTTCTGCCATCAATGGACACTGGTACTCATTCAAACACACAGACACACACACAGTCACACACACACACATACACACTCAATTAAAAATATAATCTACTTTAAAAGAAATTCTTCTAAATATTTAGTTCATTCACAGGTGCATTGAGTGTAAAAAACCTTCTGTTACTTGGTAAGTACCATCAGTTTAAAAAAAGTCAACATTCCCATCACAGTTGTGATACTAAGTCAATTTGTTAGCATTTTTATGTGAGGTCTAAATATTTTACCTTCACCCTTGACTACAAAATCACTGATGAAATAATTGTTCTACACCTCACATTTTAAAGATCATAGCTCACAGTTATTCTATGATTCCCTAGAATATAATCTGATTATATCCTGGGGGATATAATCCCCCAGGATTAGGTTCAGATTTGAAGAAAAGACTGCAAGTTTAACACTTCTGCCACACAGTTAATGATAGTTTTAGAGGAAGTGCTTTGGGTGCTATTTTATTTCCATATGGAATTCATTTTAATTAACTTGAAATGTAATACAGAGGTATTGCCAAAAGATGAGGCCAGAGAGCCAACATCTGGCTGCCACTAACCAATCATAGTTCATTGGTTATTTGATCTTTATCATGATTCTTTTCCATGGATATTTTACATATATAAAGAGTCTATATGCCAAAGGGTTGAATCTATATACATTGGGTTGGTGGAAGAGTTGACAGACAGCTGGGTCCAGTTTTGTTTTTAGACCATGTTGCTGTCTACTGTGTTTACCGAATGGTATAATTGATGGCTTATTTTCAGCCAGAAAGGAAAGGTAATCAATGGAGAATTGCATTCACACTAGGATGCTTCAAATTCATAACATAATGTGTTCTTCTAATTGATAAGCATGGTAAAATATTTTGAACAACCTGAAGCTCTTTCCAGAAATCATATTAAATGAGTTTCAATATGCACTAATTTTAAAAGCTATTGAATTACAAAGAATCTAAGTGAGATTCTAAGTGTTTCAGCATATATGTAAAGGCAGAAGGGAATTACCGACAGAACTGGAACCAAGCTGGGGAAGTTATAGCACAAAAGGTGCAACAAGCAAAAAGTTGGTTGATTTTTTTCTTTTTTTTTTTTTTCTTTTTTACATTTTTTAAAAATTATTTTCTATATACTTGGTTTACATTCTAAATGATTTTCCCTTTCCAGTTTCCCCTCTCCGCATAGGTCCCATAAGCCCTCTTCCCTCTGCCCATTCCCCAATCAATCCCCTCCCAATTCTCCAACCTGGCAATCCCCTACAATGATGCATCAAGCTTTTCCAGGACCAGAGCCCTCTCATCCTTCTTCTTTGGAATGATTTGATATGTGAGTTGTGTCTTGGGTATTCTGAGATGCTGGAACAATATCCTCTTATCAGTTACTTCATTCCATGTGTATTCTTTTGTGATTGGATTACCTCACTTAGGACAATATTTTCCAGTTCCCACCATTTGCTTAAGAATTTAATGAATTCCTTGTTTTTAATTGCTGAGTAGTATCCATTGTGTAAATATACCACATTTTCTGTATCCATTCCTCCACTGAGGGACATCTGGGTTCTTTCAAGCTTCTGGCTATTATAAATAAGGCTGCTATGAACATAACTGGGGAAGACCCTTGAGGACATGGGCACAGGGGAAAAGTTCCTAAACAGAACACCAGTAACTTATGCGCTAAGATCAAGAATTGAAAAAGGAGAGCCCATACAATTACCAAGTTTCTGTAAGGAAAAAGACATGGTCAAAAGGACAAAACAGCAACTAACAAATTGGGCAAAGATCTTCATCAACCCTACATCAGACAGAGGGCTAATATCCAATATATACAAAGAACTGAAGAAGTTAGACCCCAGAGAACCAAATAACCCTATTAAAAATGGGGTACAGATCTAAACAAAGAATTTTCACCTGAAGAAATTCTGATGGCTAAGAAGCACCTTAAGAAATGTTCAACAACATTAGTCATTAGGGAAATGCAAATCAAAACAACCCTGAGATTTCACCTCACACCAGACAGAATGACTAAGGTTAAACTCAGGAGACTGCAAATGTTAGCAAGGATGTGGAGCAAGAGGAACACTCTCCCATTGCTGGTCATATTGCAAGAAGGTACAACCACTCTGGAAATCAGTCTGGCTGTTCCTCAGAAAATTGGGTATGACACTTCTGGAAGACTCTGCTGTACTATTCCTGGGCATATAATCAGAGGATTCCCTGGCATGCAATAAGGTGGTTGATTCTAATGTCTTCCTACCTCATGATTTGTAGAGAGAAAAACATTTAAAAATTTCTCCCTTCATAACCATTTGTTCTGGCACTACCAGCAATGAGAATTTATCCTATAGTTTTGCAAGACATTTTGTTCAGAGAAAGTCCAACTAGAGGCATTGAATGATTTGTATTTTAATGTCTCTCATTGATGCTCACATGAATTCTTTGATTTATGTACCTGCCCAAGCCTGTTCCTTCCTGGCTTCCATTCCCCTCTGTGCTCTCACTGTAATACTAGTGAAGTTATTTCTCCTCATTTACTTGGTTTCTTCACATTAATAGCACAGCACCTAGAGCTTATGTATATCACTGAAAATGTGCACTCTTTCTATGATAAGGTAAGAAAATGGTGAAAATAATTTCTCAAACAGTCCAAGGATGAAATGGAGAAGTTTCAAAAGGTTGCTTGTAAACAGTGCCCACAGATAAATAAAATTGAGAGATCTCAGTGTTTCAGAGGTCAACAATAAGATCAATTGGTGGTAGAATGATATCTATAAATAATACAGCAGGCAAAATCTAAGGTACCTTCTATTATACCCAATAAATGGTCTAGTTTTCTGAAGACATATAAGGTTTTGAGGTTTATATCCAAAGGGAATATGAGAATTACAAAGGCAGTTTGAGATCAAAACTAATACTAGAGTACAAATAGTTTTGATCCCATTGTATTTTGTAGACATTGTATAGAAAAACACTAGTGGAGCTCAGTTTAGAGATCTACACTGGGTTTAAAAATAAGGTTGCCAGACAAAATACAGCATTCACATTTAATGTTGAAATGAACACTGAATAACTTCTATATGGATATATCACAAATATTTTATGAAACATACATATATAAAATAAATTGTATCTGAAATTCAAATGGAATTTGGCATGCTATATTCTTAATTATAATTGTGTAACTTTATTTGAAGAGAATGTTCGAAATTTATTCTTCAAATTAATTTTAATGGTGAGTATTTCTTTATATGTGTGCTTGAATATAGTGTATATGGTGTATGTACACATCTGAATGAAAGAGTATGTGACCATGTATGAAACATATACAAAGTACAGTGTCTGGTATCTTCCTTTGACTTATTTCTTTAATACGGGGGCACTCTGTGAAGGTGGGTCTAGGCTGGCTATCAAGAAACCCCATAAATCTTGCTGCTTCAGTCCTTTATATTCTTGGATTTACAAGTTCCACTTTGGCCACATTTGGCTTATTTTGTAGGTGCTAGGCACTTTCATTTGAGTATTCATGGTTGTATTACAGTCGATCTTATGAACTGATCCTTTTTAGCTCATGATTTGATGTTCCTGTGAAAACTGATCATCAGAATAAAGATAGAAGCAACATGGAAAAATTATGTGATCCTTTTTCTTTTGCAATGTGGGGATAATTAAAATAGATACAGGTGGTAAAATTGACTCATCCCTTAAGAGTACTGTAGTTCTTCCAGAAGACTTGATTTCAGCTCCTTGAAAACACCAATATTGAGCAGCTAGCAAGCCTTTAGCTTCAGCTCCCGGGGATGACATACACATAGACTGACAGTTATAGACATGAATATTTTAAAGGTAGGGATGCCCATTTATATCAAATGTTGTATGTCTGTGTATAGAATGCTGAACAAAGAGCCCTCCAGTTTAAGGAGCACTGAACACAGAACTATTCTTACTAAGGAGCTTGGATGCAGGACCCTCCTGTATAGCACATTCACCTTCAGAATATGAAATGCTGAGCACAGATTCCTCTTAAGGAGTCATTGCTTAAGGAGTACTGAGAAGAGGCAACTCCTCTTCTTTATGAGATACAGAACCCATACCTTTTCCCTATATTTCATGATGATTGGATATGCCTCTAAGTTATAAAGTGCTGAGAACAGGCTTGGCATATAACATGTACTCAATAGAGAGCAATGATTATGACAGTTAGGGAACAACAAAGACAAGAATGAAAGTGAATGAGGACATGAATAAAATGTACTTACTAGAGAAGCACATCCTGAAAAACTTCACAGCTACTCATTAAATTCTACTTAGCAGCATCTAGTCTCATGCTTCCCATATGATAAGGAACCAGAACACAGTTCCACAGAGTAAAGCCTACACAGCACCTTCGTGGAGACACTACTTTTTTTTTTCCAACTTATGGCAAAGTATTAGATCTTCTCTAGGGCCATTTGTGTTTTGACAAATGGAATGGTGACAATAGGTGGATGTGAGTGTTGAATACAAAATAGGTTCAGTAGTCAGGAACTCTAGACAGCCAAATAGCCCTTATATGTCACTGTCTTCATAGAGCCAGGCTTAGGAGGACTAGAAATGATCTATATGGTCATTAAGATGCTCTGTCAAAACAATTTGTTATCTTATTTAACAGATTATTTTCTAAAAGCTTTTAATTTTTGTCCTGGGACATGGACTTTTATTGGAAAAATAACCATAGAAATCATAATTCATCAGATATCGATTGGAAACCTTTTGTCTTGCTCATAAACATGTCAATAATCCATAGTGAGCATCACAAGTTATTGTAATCTTCAGCATTGCTCTAGTATATTTCTTGAGTATGTTGTTCTATTTTCTGAACCTTTATTGAAAAGTGAAAAGCCTCCTCTTAAATGTATTTTTTATATCATTAACTATTCCTATCATCTGTTATGAGCAAATGAGCATATGTATTCCAGCAACTTAATCTTACCCAACATACTTTAAGATTGATATGTAAAGGATACGTTTGTGAATAAGAGCCAACAAACATTCATGTATATTTGCATATGCCACTCCTACAACTTTCACAACATAATATAGCTAAGAACTGTGTGTGTTGATCTTGTATGCTGCTTGTATTTTATTGCTAATTGCTGGTTCCTAAAGATGTGCATCTCATTGATGAACAGATGATCACTAACTCGATTGATGCGATGTGAACCCGCTCTTCAATTTAACTGGCGAATCAACGGTCAATAAAAAGTCAATAAAAACCTGTTATTTGGCAGTGGATGGAGACAGCTGGGACTGGAAGCTAGAGTGAAGTTGCAGGTAGGGAGAGGGAGTGATGGAGAGAGAAAGTGAGTGAAAGAGAAAGAGAGAGGAGATGGGGAGAGAGGAATAGAAAGAAAGGGAAGGTAAGAGAAAAAGAGAGGAGAGGAGAAGAGAGGAGAGGAGAGGAGAGGAGAGGAGAGGAGAGGAGAGGAGAGGAGAGGAGAGGAGAGAAGAGGAGAAGGAAGGCTCCATGGACCAGAACCACTTGAAAGAAGAAACAGCAAATAACAAGGGGATTATAAGTTAGGATAAGATAGAAAAGCACAAATATGACTAATCTAGGCATAGGACTTATAAATAAAATGTTTTATTTGTATATCTTTTATACAGGCTTATTAAGATTGGAAATTCCAATGAAACAGTGCTAGAATATAGGTACAATGAATGATTTCTCTTTAAATTTCTCTTTAAATTATGTACACAGAAATAAGCTATAGATAGTAGTTGGTCAAATTAAGGTTGGTCAAAGAGACACAACTCCCTAAGGACTCTTTTTTCAAGCCATTAAGTCAAGCACTTGTCATTGCATTTGTTTTTTGCTTCAGGTCAATGATGTAACTGCTGTTGAGAGAGAGAGAGAGAGAGAGAGAGAGAGAGAGAGAGAGAGAGAGAGAGAGAGAGAGAGAGCAATCCCTAGACTTGAACAAATAGTTCACAGGCTTTAGTGTCCATTGGTTGGGTTGCCTAAAGTGTCTAAATGTATAAAGGGAATCTCTACAATGGCCTGAGCATAAGCTGGAGACCATAGTGAACATCCATAGGCTGATCCTGTTGCTATTCATAAGTTTTTGGCAGTAGAAACATTCTCTCTAGGAAAGGAGCTGGAGGCTCATGAGACTCAAAATGTAAACAAAGTTAACAGGCCTTGGGAAGATAAAATTGTCAAGAGTCACATGGAGTCTATCCTGAGGAATGAAAAAGCAACATTCAACTTTGGGTAGGAGAAAGCTATAGCCAGTGGAACTGCCAAGGGGACTTGCTTTTACCAGTTTTAACTGCCTTCCAGTCATGCATGGAGCTGCAGAGTAAAGCTTTAATGGGTTCAACACTCAGGCTAGAATGTGTTTTAAGATATCCAGGTACCTTTGGTTCAGCCATGTTTCTACATACAGTTCCTTGCACATTTTCCTGTAAGTAAACTCCATTTTGGTCTTTCATGGATTACTTATTGGGGAAGAGTAGGTGTGTGTGTGTGTGTGTGTGTGTGTGTGTGTGTGTGTGTGTGTGTGCGTGCGTGTGTGTGTGTGTGTGTGTGCGTGTGTGTGTGTGTGTGTGTGTGTGTGTGTGTGTGTGTGTCACGTTCCAGTAAAACTCTCAGACAACATAGTATAAAAAGAAAAGTCAGGCTGTGTGTGAATAAATATGTCATCAGAATTGATACCGTCAATATGAAGGGGCATGTGTCAACTAGACAGAAATTTTCCAAAGATTGAAATAACATTGAAAAGGCCTGGTTTCCTGGTTGACTAGTCTCAAACTGATTAACTTCTAAGCCACATTTGTCTGAAAATAGAAAAGACTTTTTATTCTTCTACATAAAGTGTTTCACTACACAAAAGGGAGCCTCCTTCCCAGGTGAAAAAGTTCATATATATATATATAATTTGCTTCTCTGGAGGAAAATCCATGCTTCATAAGATTGTAGGTAACATGGCAAAACCCCCAAAGCCTGCCCATGGGGTGACTGCAAAGATTTTCCTTTAAAATTTCTGCCCTCTTTTATCTCAGAAACAAGGGACTTTCCCAGTTTGGAGTCTGCTCTTGGTTAAAGACTCACTATTCTTTTAATTGGCTAAAGAAAACATGGAGATTGTAGATTGCTTGGCTGGACTATTTCAAAATACTACTCCTCCTGTGTTAGGAGAACATGTAGAGTAGCAGAACAGCTGTGGTTGGGAAGGTGGCCATGATGTCAAGGTAAAGGAAAGGTGCAGAAAATGAGGTGGTGAGATGGAAGGCATGCTATTGATGCAGATTAACAGTCAATACTGCCACTATCTGTATACTTGGTGCTCAGGATAGAACCCCATGCTTCCTGCATACCAGGTAAACCCTTCCAACAGAGCTTCAGCCATGAGTAATTATTACATTTTTTCTTCTTTGATCTTGGTAGCTAATGACTCCTTTGGCAGTGCTGCAGTGTTTCTGGTGTTGGGGAAGTGTGATGAGAGAGTGGAAATAACATTGGATGTTCCTTTCAAAAGAACCATAGTCTGGAGATAAAGAAATGTAAATGAAATTATGCATAGAATAGGCATTAGATTATTCAGTAATTAAAAGAAAATTCTAAAGTCTATTTAGAAAATTTCCTCTGTGCCCATGTGCTTGTGGCTCTTTCCCACAGTCTCCTCTCTAAGTTTCAGTGTATCTGGTTTTATGTGGAGATCTTTGATTCACTTGGACTTGAGCTTCAAACAAGGCAATAAGAATGGGGCCATTTGCATTTTTTCAACATGCTGACCACCAGTTGAAACTGCACCATTTGTTAAAAATGCTCTCTTTGTCCACTGGATGGTTGTAGCTTCTTTGTCAAAAGACAAGTGACCATAAGTTTGTGTGTTCATTTCTGTGTCTCAGTTCTATTTCACTGAGCTTCCTGCATGTCTCTGTACCAATATCATACAGTTTTTTTTTTTTATCACTATTGCTCTGTAAAACAGCTTGAGGTCAGAGATGGTGATTTCTCTACAAGTTCTTTTATTGTTAAGAATAGATTTTGCTATCCTGAAGAATTTTTGTTATTGTTGTTGTTGTTGTAGTTGTTGTTTGATTGATTGGTTTGGTTTTGTTGTTATTCCAAATGAATTTGCTAGTAGCTCTTTCTAACTCTCAGAAGAATTGAGCTGGTCTGATTTGCATTCTTCTACATGCTCACCTCCAGTTGAACAAGCACCATTTGTTAAAAAGGCTATCTTTTTTCCACTGTATGGTTATAGCTACTTTACCAAAGATCAAGTGACCATAATTGTGTGGGTTCATTTCTGGGTCTTCAATTCTATTCCATTGATCGACCTGCCTGTCACTGTACCAATACCATGCAGTTTTTAACACTATTGTTCTGTAGTACTGCTTGTGGTCAGGGATACTGAATCCCCCAGAAGTTATTTTGCTGTTGAGAATAGTTTTAGCTATAATTGGATTTTTGTTATTCCAGATGAATATGATAATTGCTCTTTCTAACTCTTTGAAGAACTGAGTTGGGATTTTAATGGGGATTGCATTGAATCTGCAGATTGCTTTCGTCAAAATGGCCATTTTTGTACCAATACCATGCAGTTTTTAACACTATTGTTCTGTAGTACTGCTTGTGGTCAGGGATACTGAATCCCCCAGAAGTTATTTTGCTGTTGAGAATAGTTATAGCTATAATTTAGCTATAATTCATCTTGCCAATCCACAAGCATGGGAGATCTTTCCATCTTTTGAGATATTATTTAATTTCTTTCTTCACAGACATGAAGTTCTTGTCATACAGATCTTTCACTTGCTTGGTTAAAGTTACACCAAGGTATGTAATATTATTTGGGACTAATGTGAATGGTATTTCCATAAATTATTTCTCAGTTTGTTTGTCCTTTAAGAAAGGACCCTGATTTGTTAGAGTTAATTTTATATCTAGCCAGTTTGCTCAAGTTGTTCATCAACTTTGGAAGTTCTCACTTGAAAGTGTTGTGGTCACTTAAGTATCCTTGAACATATGGGCATAGGGGTAAAGTTCCTGAGCAGAACACCAATGGCTTATGCTCTAATATAAAGAATCAACAAATGGGACCTCATAAAATTGCAAAGCTTCTATAAGGTAAAGGACAATGTCAGTAGGAAAAAACAGAAACCAACAGATTGTGAATAGATCTTTTCCAATCCTACATCTGATAGAGGGCATATATCTAATATATACAAAGAACTCAAGAAGTTGGACCCAAGAGAATCAAATAAACCTATTAAAATGAGGTAAAGAGCTAAACAAAGAATTTTCAACTGAGGAATATCAAATAGCTGAGAATTACCTAAAGATATATTTAAAATCGTAGTTATTAAGGAAATGCAAATCAAATAAACCCTGAGATTCCACCTCAAAACAATCAGAATGGCTAATATCCAAAACTCAGGTGACAGAAGATGCTTGCAAGGATGTGGAGAAAGAGGAACTCTCATCATTGCTGATGGGATTGCAAGCTGGTACACCACTCTGGAAATCAGTTTGAAGGCTTCTCAGAAAATTGGAAATAGTACTATCTCAGGACCCACTTATACCACTCCTGGGCATATACCCAGAAGATGCTCCAACATGTAATAAGGACACATGCTCCACTGTGTTCATAGCAGCCTTATTTATAATAGCCCAAAACTGGAGAGAACCCAATTGTCCTTCAATAGAGGAATGTATAAAAATATGTGCTATATTTACACAATGTAATATTATTCAGCTATTAAGAAAGATGAATTAATGAAATTCTTAGGCAAATGGCTGGAACTAGAAAATATCCTGAGTGAGATAACCTAATCACAAAAGATGGTATGCACTCACTTATAATACGAATATTATGCCCAATGTTCTGAATACCCAAAATACAATGGACACATCACACAAAGCTCAAGAAGGAAGACCAAAATGTGCATGCTTTAGTTCTTATTAGAAGGGGAACAGAATACACACAGAAGCAAATATATAGATAACGTGTAGAGCAGAGACTGAAGGAAAGGCTGTTCAGAGATTGTCCCACCTGGGGATTCATCCCATATACAGTCACCAATCCCCAGCAACTATTATAGATGTCAAGAAATGCTTTCTGAAAGAAGCCTGATATGGATGTGTCATGAGAGTCTCTGGCAGAGCCTTACAAATACAGAGGCAGGTGCTCACAGACAACCATTGGACTGCCCATGGGGTCCCCAATGGAGGAGTTAGATAAAGAATTATAGGAGCTGAAGGGATTTTCAACCTCATATGAGGAACAAAAATATCAACCAACCAGACCATTCATAGCTCCCAGGGACTAAGGCATCAACCAAGGGGTGAACATGGCTCCAGCTGCATATATAGCAGAGGATTGCCTTGTCAGGAATCAATGGTTGTAGAGTTATTTTGTCCTAATAAGGCTACATACATGCCCCAGTATAGGGGTATTGAGGGCAGGAAGGTGGTAGTGGAGTGGGTGGACGAACAACTTTATCTAAGCAGGTAGAGGGCAGATCGGATAGGAGCTATCTGAGAGTGGGGAAAATGGGAAAGGGGAAAACATGTTAAATGTAAAAAAAAAAAGAATTTATCTAATTAAATAAAAGAAAATATCAAATTAAAAAGCATCTTTAGAAATAACAATTTGAGACCTGATGATGTATTAAGACTTGAATCAAAAATGCTTCTGGAAAGAACTTATACCTTGGTGTGGTAATCTTAGTTTTCTGAAAACAGCAGTTGGAGGGAGTATTACAAGGTCCATTTTAAACTGAGGTTAGTACTACATATGGAGACTCTGACACAAAAAAAGCACATTCTACATTATGTTTTTGTATGTTAAGTTTGGAAATTAAGTCAGAGAAACTATGGAGACAAGGACAAAATTTTCTATCATTTTTTTATCCACCATCTAAATTTTTGATAATTTGCCAGGTGCCAACTTCATTACTTGTTTCCCAAGCCAGAGCAGCAGCAAGATGAAATAAGCAGCTGGTGGGCACTTAAAATATAGGTTGAAAATTAAATGACAGCAGAGAGCTTGCCAATTATAACCATGTCCTCTAATTTTGGAGATGTGACAACTTTTCATGATAGCTAAAAAGCTAAAGAAAGATGAAGGTCAAATTGAAGCACAGTGCAAAAGTGAAATCTAGTTAAAATTGCTGATCAACTGCATCCAGGGCACCTGTTTGCTCATTTCCTAGGAGATTAAATGCCCATAGCCCTGTTGAACATTTTCAGCTATTGAAAAAGTTCTAAATCTGTGATGGTCAAACTTGGATTGATCTCAGACAAACCAGAGTATAGGGAGATATTATAAAATTCTCCAGGAACTGGCAGCCAATCACAATAGTGGGGGCAAGGCCAGGATGGCAACTGATGCCTAGCTTTCTAGTTCTATCTTGTAAATATGATGAAGAGCAGTGGGCAGTCATGGGGATGAAGGAAAGAGCAGTAGCTGCCCTGACAGAAGATTCAGGTTCAGTTTCTAACACCTGCACAGTGTTACCCTAGTTACAGGTGATGTGATGCCCTCATCTGATATCCCTATGGGCACTGCAAGCCTATGGCTCACATATATCTATACCGTCAAAACAAGTTGGCAGGTAAAATAAAGTTAAGTGAATCTGTAAAAGTAGAAATTTAAGAGCAGGGGTTTCATACAAAGAAAGCTGAGATGAATCTCCCTTCAGTTGCATTTTGTTAGGAGAGGTACACCACAACCTGAGAGAGAAAGAACATTTGCAGACCCAAGAGGGAGGCTTTCTTAGGAGGGACAGCCATTGTGGACAGCATGGCATGGGTCCTGAAGGGACATTTTCTTTAGTTTTAAGTGAAAGGGAAAGTGATTTGAAATGTAAACAAAGAATATAGGGGGGAAAAGGACATTGGGAAATACAGAGCATTCTGACAAGCACAGAGCTTTGTTGGATCCTGAAGGAGAGGTGGAGGTGTCTTTATATCCTTAGTCACCTTCCAGTCCCAATAACCAAGTGAGTTTCTTATTCTTTTAAGGTTGCATAAGAGGCAGAAATAAATTTCCAACATTTTGTAAGTCATAGGGTACAAAGTACAGTTATATATCAAGGTCATCCCACAGCTGCAGAAGAGAGGAAGAGGGACACTGTCATAATATGCTGGCTTATCTGCTCTGCCATGGATACCAGGCACAGGGCACATGGCTAGAAATAGTAAAGAGGAAGCAGGTGCAGCTGCTATCTCATAGTAAAAAATACTGGTAACTTCTGTGGTAACTGTTTTATGTTCCCCTTCCCTGTGTACCTTCCTATCTGCCACTTTGCTTCTCTCGCTGCACATTGATTATCTAAGTCCACTTGAGGATTCTGAGAAGGTCCCAGCTACTGTTGTTTTCAGACTTAGATGTACTTTGTCTTATCCTGGAGAACTTCAGAAAGAGTTAATCCTTGAGTGCTACGCCACCTTTTTGTATGGAATCCCCTATGCATAACAATACTTACTGCCTATTATGGTCAGTGTTGCTTGTCCACATGACAAAATTTAGAACCATCTAAGAGACCACCTTCTGTCTTCACCTGTGAGGGGGTTATCTAGATTGGCCTAATTTATAAGAATGTCCAAGACTCAATTTAAGTGTGGAAAGCACCATTCCTTAGTCCTGGGTTCCAGACTGAAGGAAAATGTCAGGGGAAGTTGAGCACTAGCACTCTTCATATCTTTGTTTCTTGATTGAGGCTGTCATAAACTCAACAACTCAGCATGCTGTTTCCATGACTTTCTTGTCATACTGGACTGTAATCTGTAAAATGATCCAAAACAATCCCTTTTCTCTCTTTGCTTTGTCAGAGTATGCCAGCACAACAGGCTACATAGTGCCAAGTGGTGAATCCATGGTGTGGCTTAGTTGAAGTCCTAGAACATTTATCTGTGTTGAATTGTTCATTGCTAAGTTAGGTACAATTAGAAGGCAGATAACTAGTTGGGAATACAACTCATGAGCATTCAATTGATGGGCTGAGGAAAAAGGGAGATTGTGGAGGATTGGGTGTTCATATTTCCTGTGCTCTTTCTAAGAGAAACTATGTGGAACATGTTTAGATCTGATTCCTTTTCAAAAGTAAAAGATATAGATTGCATATTTATGTGAAAACTGACAAATTTTAATTTTTGGCAACCCATTCATTTTCATAAAAACTACTGAAAAAGTTTAAGAAAACATATCTAAGCTCTGGATTCAGCCAAGGAACATGACAGTTGGGGGGTTTTCCCTCAGAAGAATTCGTTCATTATACATTTTTAACTTTTGGAGTTTATGATGTTCATACATTCATTTGTGTGTGTTAATATAACACAGATGTGCCATTGAGGCTTCGTGTCGCACAGGGGTCTGGACATCATTGTTGAACTTTGAGACAGTGTCTTCAGTTTCTTATATTGTTTACAACAGACTAGCTAGTAGTTAAAATTCTGTGGATTCTTTTCTTTCCACATCCTTTGCAACCCACTGGAGGATTTCAGCCATTACAGATGGTCAGCACTAAAACCTGCTTTATGTGTGCTCTACAACTATGATCATTACTATGAAACATAACTATGAATGTTACTAAAAACACTACAATGTGAATTCTTAGAACTATGTGACTTGTGCAAAGAGCCATTCTCCTAGTCCAGCACACTATATTTTCATTTAGCTTCATAGATATACTTTTTCTCAAAACTTCATTGCCTCTTTGCTCTCATGGGGATGTGACCTGCTGTCTCTCTGCTGCTTAAAAGGTGTTGGAAGACCTTCACCCACTGTGTTCACAGCCTAATACTTAGTGAACATGCATTTCACATCCAAGAATGAGTGTTAGTTCATTAAGGTCATATACTAAACACACACACACACACACACACACACACACATACACACACACATACACACACACACATTTTGCAGTGCTCATGGATTAGTGATGACATAATTAGGAATGATTACACTTCCAAGTAAGAGGGGTAAATGAGAATTAGCTTCTCTCAGTTGATTACAAATTAGAGTTAAAAAAAAAATCCAAACAGCATAGTAAAATGGAATGGTATGTCTTCCCACATAAGCATCACCAGAGTACTAATGAGCCAACTTTCTGACACACTTGAAACTAGCAGGAGATGAATTAATAAGTCAGAGGAAATTTCTACTGGAAGAACACTATTTAATCTCTAAATATAAGTGAAAAAGTAGGTCAATTGACACTAACTGAAGCTATTTATGTTCACTTGAATAAAATCAACTTTAATTTGGAAATAAATTGTGGAAAAGTTAGTCTCTTTATTTCACATGGAATTTAGAAAAGCACTTTAATTTGAAGGTGATGATTCTCATACACACACAAACACACACACACTCACACACACAAACACACACACACAAACACACACACACACACAAACACAGGTGTGTAGAGGACAAGTTACTTGTTTATGGTTCTTCAGGCAAAGTCTAGCCTTATTTTTAACAAAGTTTTTTGTTTTTTTTTTTTTGTTTTTTTTTTTGTTTGTTTGTTTGTTTTTTTTTTTATCAGTAACTCAAAAAGTGCTCTAGGCTGGCCAGTGAACATCAGAGATCTATCTGACTCCACATATCCAATACTGTCATTACAAGTGCATGTAGCCAAGGTTTTCAAGCAAACATTTTGCTAGCCATACCATCTGCCAAACCCATTCTTTAACTGCTGAAATACTGTTACTTTGAAATACACTTTTATGCATTTATCTTACATGTATCAATGAGACCATTTGCTGGCCCATGACCCCAGCTATTCTTTCACAGTCCATCTAACTCTTGCTATTTTTCACCTGAAATCCTACCACATGTTCCCATCTTATATTTAAAATCACATAGTTATAGTAGTAGGCAGCAAGGTAAAGGCAAGATATAGGAAGTGATCATACAACTGGGTTTGTTATGTTTATCTGTGGCAAGCCATATGCCTTTATCTAGCATGTATCTTTGGTATAGCATTTAGCACTTCTCCATGTAACTCTATTGAAAAGAAAGGCTTTAGAGATGGATTTGTATATGTGTCATTTTAGTCCATTTTCATCTGGCGAGAACAGGATTCCTGAGACAAGAGTGTTATAATTTGAATGTAAATGCCCCACATAGGGCTTGTGCTTGAATATATAGCTCACAGCTAGACAGCTGTTCAGTAAGTTTGGAGAACCCTGAGGAAGTTGCATTTTGCTGATTGAAATAAGATCACTGGGAATGGGATTTGAGACTATACAGCCTATTTTTACTTTCTATCTTCCCTCTTATTTCTAATGAATGGGTCTTTATCAGCTTCAATTATTTCCCTGCAGTGATTCAATGTCTTCCTGTAAATATAAGCAAAAAATAAACTCATACTTTCATTGGTTCTTCTCAGCTCCTTGTTATACCTTGAGACCTCATAATAAAAGGTAAAGAATATATTGATAAACATCTTATGTTGGATAAAGATTTTTGAAGCCTCATGCTTATTTGGTTTTGAAAAATGAAATGGCCTAAAGAAAATATGAAAGAAAGAATAAAATATTGGATGAGTTCTAACGAAAACTTGATATGTCCTTTTCAATATTCTAGCAGCCACACTAACAATAATTCATGAGAGAGCTAAATGGATGGCTCACCCCTCCCACTGATGCCCAAAAGGCATTCCCATGCCACATTTTTGGCTGGAACCATGTATACCTCTTGGTTGATGAATTCAGTCCCTGGGATTCTTGGGGTGTCTGGGTGTCCGAAGTCATTATTTTACCCATGGGGCTATATACCCCTTCAGTTCCTCCTGACAACCCTCCAGATCCTCTGTTGGGGAACCCAAGCTCAGTCCAAGCTTGGTTGCTAGTTTCAGCTTCTGAATTCATAAGACTCTGGCAGGGCCCCTCTGGAGACAGCCATGGCATGCTCCTTTTGGTACATGCTTCTCATCGTAGTATCGGGGTTTGCTGACTATTTATAGGATGAATCCCCTGGTAGGGCACTCACTGGGTGGCCTTTACTTCAGACTCTGCTCCACACATTGCTTCCCTTGTTATTACTGTGAGCATTTTGTTCCGTTTCTCAAAGGAACCATAGCTCCTTCACTTAAGACATTCTTCTGGAGTTTCCTATGCTGGGTGAATTGCTATTTGTTTATTTTGAGCTTTGGAAGAAGTATCTGCTTATTAGTGAGTGCATACCATGTGCTTTCTTTTATGACTGGGATACCTCGCTCAGGAAGACACTTTCTAGTTCCATCCATTTGCCTAAGAATTTCATGAATTCATTGTTTTTAATAGCTGAATAGTACTCCATTGTGTATATATACCACAGTTTCTGTATCCATTCCTCTGTTGAGGGACATCTGGGATCTTTCCAGCTTCTGGCTATTATAAATAAGGCAGCTATGAACATAGTGGAGCATGTGTCCTTATTACAGGTAGGCATACTTTCTGGGTATATGCCCAGGAGTGGTATAGCTGGGTCCACAGGTAGTACTATGTCTAATTTTCTGAGGAATCACAAAACTGATTTCCAGAGTGGTTTTACAAATTTGCAATCCCATCAACAATGCAGAAGTGTTCCTCTTTCCCCACATCCTCTCCAGCATCTGCTGTCCCCTGAGTTTTTCATCTTAGCCATTCTGACTGGTGTAAGTTGGAATCTCAGTGTTGTTTTGATTTGCATGTCCCTGATAACTAAGGATGCTGAAAATTTCTTTAGGTACTTTAGAGCCATTTAAGTTTCCTCAGGTGAGAATTCTCCGTCTAGCTCTGTAACCCATTTTTAATAGGGTTATTTAAATCTCTAGAGACCAACTTCTTGAGTTCTTTG
Source organism: Apodemus sylvaticus (assembly GCF_947179515.1). Lineage (NCBI taxonomy): Eukaryota > Metazoa > Chordata > Mammalia > Rodentia > Muridae > Apodemus > Apodemus sylvaticus. The sequence goes on along the minus strand of NC_067483.1, from coordinate 5,939,786 downwards.
TATACGTTGGATATTAGCCCTCTATCAGATGTAGGGATAGTAAAGATCATTTCCCAATTTGTTGGTTGCCGTTTTATTCTATTGACTGTGTCCTTTGCCTTACAGAAGCTTTGCAGTTTTATGAGGTCCCATTTGTCAATTCTTGTTAGAGCATAAGCCATTGGTGTTCTGTTCAGAAACTTTTCACCTGTTCCCATGTGTTCAAGGTTTGTCTCCACTTTCTCCTCTACAAGCTTCAGAGTATCTGATTTTATGTGTGAATCTTTGATCTACTTGGACTTGAGATAGGAATGCATCGATTTGCATTTTTCTGCATGCAGGCCTTCAGTTGATCCAGGACCATTTGTTAAAAATGCTGTCTTTTTTCCACTGGATTTTTTTTTTTTAGCTCCTTTGTCAAATATCAAGTGACTGTATATATGTAGTTTTTTTTCCAGGTCTTTAATTCTTTTCCATTGATCTTCCTGCCTGTCTGCATACCAATACCAAACAGTTTTTATCACTATTGCTCTGTAGTAGAGCTTTAGGTAAGGGATGGTGATTTCCCCCAGAATATTTTTTGTTGTGGAGAATAGTTTTTGTTATCCTGGGTTTTTTGTTATTCCAGATGAATTTGAGAATTGCTCTTTCTAGATCTATGAAGAATTGATTTGGGATTTTAATGGGGATTGCATTGAAGCTGTAGATTGCTTTCGGCAAGATGGCCATTTTTACTATATTGTTCCTGCCAATCCATGAACATGGGAGATCTTTCCATCTTCAGAGTTGTTCTTCGATTTCTTTCTTCATAGGCTTAAGGATCATGTCATATAGTCCCTTCACTTGCTTTGTCAGGGTCACACCTAGGTATGAAAAATTATTTGGGAATATTGTAATGGGTGTCATTTCCCTAATCTCTTTCTCATCTTGTTTATACTTTAAGTAGAGGAAGGCTACTGATTTTCTTGAGTTAATTTTATATCCAGCCACTTTGCTGAAGTTTTTTTTATCAGTTTTAGGAGTTCTCTGGTGGAAGTCTTGGGGTCGCTTAAGTATATTATCATATCATCTGCAAATAGTGATAGTTTGACTTCTTCCTTTCCAATTTGTATTCCTTTTACCTCTTTTTGTTTCCTGATTGCTCTGGCTAGGACTTCAAGTACTTTATTGAATAGATAGGGAGAGAGTGGGCAGCCTTGTCTGGTCCCCGATTTTAGTGGGATTGCCTGAAGTTTCTCTCCATTTAGTTTGATGTTGGCTACTGGTTTGCAGTATATTGCTTTCACTATGTTTAGTTATGGGACTTGGATTCCAAATCTTTCCAAGACTTTTATCATGAAGGGATGCTGAATTTTGTCAAAAGCATTTTCAGCATCTAATGAAATGACCATGTGGTTTTTTTCTTTAGTTTGTTTATGTAGTTAATACATTGACATATTTCCGTATGTTGAACCATCCCTGCATCCCTGGGATGAAGCCTACCTGATCGTGGTGAATTATAGTTCCGATGCATTCTTAGATTCAGTTGTCCAGGATTTTGTTCAGTATTTTTGCATTAATGTTCATGAGGAAGATTGGTCTGAAGTTCTCCTTCCTTGTTTGGTCTTTGTTTGGTTTAGGTATAGGTGTGATTGTGGCTTCATAGAATGTGAATCGATCCATTCTTATCTCCTTGTACTAAGCTCAACTCCAAATGGATCAAGGACCTCCACATAAAACCTGGCACACTGAAACTAATAGAAAAGAAACTGGGGAAGACCCTTGAGGACATGGCACAGGGGAAAAATTCCTGAATACAACACCAATAGCTTATGCTCTAAGATCAAGAATTGACAAATGGGACGTCATAAAACTACAAAGTTTCTGTAAGGCAAAGGACACTGTCAAAAGGACAAAACGTCAACCAACAGATTGGGAAAGGATCTTCATCAACGCTAAATCTGACAGAGGGCTAATATCTAATATATACAAAGAACTCAAGAAGGAAGAACCCAGAGAACCAAATAAACCCATTAAAAATTGGGGTATAGAGCTAAACAAAAAATTTTCACATGACGAACTTTGGAGGGCTGAGAAACACCTTAAGAAATGTTCAACATCATTAATCATTAGGGAAATGCAAATCAAAACAACCCTGAGATTTCACCTCACACCAGTCAGAATAGTTAAGGTCAAAAACTCAGGAGACAGCAGGTGTTGGCAAGGATGTGGAGAAAGAGGAACACTCCTCCACTGTTGGTGGGATTGCAAGATGGTGTATCCACTCTGGAAATCAGTCTGGCGGTTCCTCAGAAAACTAGGCATGACAGTTCCTGAGGATCCTGTTATGCAATAAGGACACATGTTCCACTATGTTCATCGCAGCCCTATTTGTAGTAGCCATAAGCTTGAAATAACCCGAGTATCCTTCAACGGAGGAATGGATACAAAAAAATGTGGTATATTCACACAATGGAGAACTATTCAGCCATTAGAAACAATGAATTCATGAAATTGTTAGACAAATGGATGGAGCTGGAGAACATCATAGTAAGTGAGGTAACCTAGTCTCAAAAAACCAATCATGGTATGCACTCACTGATAAGTGGATATTAGCCTAGAAACTTTGAATACCCAAGACATAATCCACATATTAAATGATGCTCAAAAAGAATGGAGGAGTGGCCCCTGGATCTGCAAAGACTAAGTGCAAGAGTATAGGGGAATTCCAGAACAGGGAAGCGGGAAGGGGTAGGTGGAGGAACGGGGGAGGGAAGAGGGCTTATGGGACTTGCAGGGAATGGGGACCCAGAAAAGGGGAAATCATTTAAAAAGTAAATAAAAATATATCAATAAAAAAATTTAAAAAAAGAATGAGTTTGGTAGTTTCCCTTGTGTTTCTATTTCATGGAAAAGTTTGAAGAGTATCAGTATTAACTCTTCTTTGAAGATCTGATAGAATTCTCCGCTAAACCCATCTGGTCTTGGTTTTTTTTTATTTTTTTATTTTTATTTTTATTTTTTTGAAAGGAGGCTATTAATGACTGCTTCTATTTCCTCATGGCTTATGGGACTATTTAGATGGTTTATCTGATCCTATTGTAACATTGACACCTGGTATGTATCTAGAAAGTTGTTCATTTCATTCTGGTTTTCCAACTTTGTTGAGTATAAACTCTTGTAGTAGGATCTGATGAGTTTTTGCATTTCTACAGTTTTTGTTGTTATGTCTCCCTTTTCATTTCTGATTTTATTAATTTGGATACTGTCTCTGTGTCCCGTGATTAGTATGGCTAAGGGTTTCTCTCTCTTGTTGATTTTTTCAAAGAACCAGCTCCTCATTTTGTGGATTCTTTGCATAGCTCTTTTTGTTTCTTCTTGGCTGATTTCGGATCTATGTGTTATTATTTCCTGCCGTCTACTCCTCTTCAGGTTATTGACTTCCTTTTGTTCTAGGGCCTTCAAGTGCATTGTCAAACTGTTGGTGTAAGTACTCTCTCATTCTCTTTTTTGAGGTAAACAGAGCTATGAGTTTTCCTCTTAGCACTGGTTTCATTGTGTCCCATAAATTTTGGTATGATGTGTCCTCATTTTCATTGATTTCTAAAAAGTCTTTAATCTGTTTCTTTATTTCTTCCTTGACCAAGCTATCATTGAGGAGAGCATTGTTAAAGTCCATGTGTATGTGTGTTTCCCATTGCTTTCGTTTGAGCTTAAGACCAGCCTTAGGTGCATTTGGTGTTTTGATTATTATATGATGGGAGGAGTTTCTGCTCTGGTCCAATCTGTTTAGAGTTCTGTAGGTTTCTTGTATGGTCATGGGCATCTTTTTCTTTAGGTTAGGGAAGTTTTCTTCTATAATTTTGTTGAAGATATTTATTGGGCCTTTAAGATGTAAATCCTTGTTTTCTTCTATTCCTATAATCCTTAGGTTTGGTCTTCTCATTGTGTCCTGGAGTTCTTGGATGTTACAAGCTTTTTGCATTTTGTATTTTCTTTGACTGTTGAGTCAATGATTTCTATAGAATCTTCAGCATCCGAAATTCTTTCTTCTATCTCTTGTATTCTGTTGTTGATGCATACATCTATGACTCCTGAATTCTTCCCAAGGTTTTCTATTTTCTGAGATGTCTCACGTTGTGATTTCTTTGTTGATTCTATTTCCAGACTTAGATTCTGGAAATTTTTGTTCAGCTCTTTCACTTGTATGTTTGTTTTGTCCTGAAATTCTTTAAGGAATTTTTGTGTTACCTCTTTAAGGGCTTCTACCTCTTTATCCATGTTCTCCTATGTTTCTTTTAGGGATTTTTGTGATTCCTCTTTGTGGGTTTCTGCATGTTGACCCATGTTCGCCCATAATTCCTTATGGGATTTTTGTATTGCCTCTTTAAGGGCTTCAACCTGTGACTCATATTCTCCAGTATTTTTAAGAGCTTTTTGTGTTTCCTTTTTAAGGCCTTCTACCTTGTGATCAATATTCTCTTGTCTTTTTTTAAGGGATTTTTGTGCTTCTGCCTGTTTACCCATGTTCTCTTGAATTTTTTTAAGGGACTTATTTATGTCCTTTTTGAAGTCCTCCATCAGCGATATGAGATGTCATTTCAAATTTGGTTCTGGTTTTTCTGATGTTTTGGGGTATACAGGATTTGCTGTTGTAGGAGAGCTGGGCTCTGATGGTGCATGTTGCCTTGGTTTCTGGTGGTAATGATCTTCTGTTTGCCTTTGGCCATCTCATTATTTCTGGTGTTATCTAGTCTTGCTGACACTATCTTCTCTATCCTGTGGATCTGTGTTTCTGTGCTCCTAGGATTCTCTTTATTTCCAATGCCCCTGCTCCTGTCGGTTCTCTAGAGGGCCTCAGGAAGCAATGTCCTCTTCAAGCCAGATGTGGTGCAGGGCTCCCACATCCAATACCCTCCTCCTGTGGGTACTCTAGAGAGCCTCAGGAAGTGGTGTCCTCTCAGTACCAGATGTGGAGCAGGTCTCCCACTCCCGATGGCAAGGGGTGGCAATGGGGGAGGAGAGAGGGGTAGAAGGGGTGGAAGGGGCTAGGCAAACTGTTGGTTGCTGGGTAATGAGTCCCTGAGCACAGGGACTTCATTACTCTCTGTGTTGGGCACTGATGCTTACTTAATACCGTGCTCCTGTCTGTTCTCTGGAGAGCCTCAGGAAGTGGTGTCCTTTCTGTACCAGGTGTGGAGCAGGTCTCCCACTCCTGATGACAAGGGGTGACAACAGGGGAGGAGGGACGGGTAGCAGAGGCAGAAGTGGATAGGCGAACTAATACTCTGCTACTGTCAGTTCTCTAGAGGGCCTCAGGAAGCGGTGTCCTCTCCATGCCAGACATGGTGCAGGGCTCCCCCATCTGGTGGCAAGGGGCGGCGACCGTCATATTCATTTCTATAAGAACATATATGTAAGCACACTGGTAACACAATATATTTGATTTAATATGTCACATCATAATAATTTGTAGGAACTCTCCTTGAAATATTTTACATGTTCTTAGAAATTGTTTCTAATACTCTCTTTTTATATTGGAGCACATTGCTGTTTGTACAGTCATATTCAAATTGTTCCATGTTCTCCAACTACTGACTGTGATTTGTGAAAACAGCCTCACAATCAGGTATGAAAGGCTTGGAGGTAACATACTGAGGATGAAGTTGTGTGACAATAATTTTTCTCACATTTTAGCATGTTCAATCATTTAGAATGTTTGAAGACATATCACTAAATTCTAGCACAAAAAAGTTTTGATTTCATAGGTCTACATCAGTCTGCCCCATTTCTTTTTTTAATGGCTTTTCAGGCAATGTAAAGTCTCTTAGTCCTGGAATTATTTTTGTAGTGATACTGCTAAAAATCTGGCCTGAAGGATTTTTGTAGGGTATTTCTGATTTTTCACTGGGACAAGGTCCTATAAAATATTCCCACACTTGCCTTGAACTTGGTGGCTAATTATATCCTTGAGTTGGTGATTCCTTATCCACTTGAAAAGTATTGCTTCTATAAAAGTGAACCAACATATCTGACTAATGTGCTGAAGATCAAAGCCTGTACTCCACCCATGACAGACAACCTTTTTAACAACTTGTCAACATTGTCACCTTGGCTTTGTAAGATTTAAAGTAACACCAGATCATATCATTTTTAGGTCTGAATTGTATATTTCTTTATTGCAATTAGGCTCTATGCCATGGAAAGAAAAATAGGTGCTAAACTTGGGTGCAATACTGCAGTTTTGTTCATCAATAAAATGTTCCACAATGGTAAGATTTTTTGGAAATGAGGTTATTAGCACTATTAGCAAGTGAATATAATTATGTGTGACTTTTTAATGCAGATTGTGATTGGATACTATATTATAATCTGGACCTCACTGTAATACTAAACTCCCTCTTAAATTTCCAATTACTAAGGGAAACATTTAGATAGGATGTAAGTAAGCAATTACTGTGGTCACTAGAAATCTATAATACGAACAGTATTCAGTTTCATTTATTTTTATTTTTCATGATTTTATTTTTACTCTTGTATTGGCTATTTTATACTTGTATATTTCAAATGTTATCCTTCTTGTGTGTTTCCCCTCTACAACATTCCTCCTCTCCCCTCCCCCTGCTTCTATGAGGGTACTCCCTTACCCATCCACCCACTCTGTTATTTGTAAATTTCAAATAGTTGCCAAGTCTCTCTCTCTCTCTCTCTCTCTCTCTCTCTCTCTCTCTCTCTCTCTCTCTCTCTCTCTCTCTCTCCCTCTCTATGTGAAAACCCTATCTTATATTGACAGATGTGTCACAGTTTATGTGTTAGAAATTGTGTTTTTAGTTTTCAACATTAATAAAATATTACTGAGACAAGAATTGTCTCTGCCTCATGAGAGAAATCACAAGCCCCCACGATCCTTCTCTAGGTCTCATAGCTGATCTAGGTCAAAGGAAAGGAAATTGAAGACTAGCTTGCAAAAGTGGTGTACAGGAGCTGGAGATATGGCTCAATGATTAAGAGCACTGACTGCTCTTCCGGAGGTCTTGAGTTCAATTCCCAGCAACCACATGGTGGCTCAAAACCATCTGTAATGGGATATGATACCCTCTTCTGGTGGGTCACAAGATAGTAACAATGCACTCCTAAACATTAAATAAATAAATAAATAAATAAATAAATAAATAAATAAATAAATAAACAAACAAATCTTTAAAAAATGTGGTGTACAGGAAATAACTTCATCTGACAGAAGTAGTTAGAAATAAAATAAAGCTTGTGACTTCATAATCTTGGTGCATTTTTAAAATGTTTTGGCTGTTCAAAGGTGTTTTGTTTCTTGGAACAGTGACACACAAAACAATGTAATTCTCTTCTCTATGATTTCAAATGGATCATATGAAACATGTGATATCAAGAATTTTTTTCTTAAAAATGTTCCCTTAAGCAAGGGGGAATTATCTTTAAACTATTGTTTTTCATAGAATGAAATTAATCTAGATCCTGCCCAGTTTTTAGTGTGACATCTTAGTGATATAATCAAATGCAGAAATTGAATAAATCTATAGTTTCTCACATAGGAGAGACATAGTGAAGCATGGTGGGTGAATGATAAATCTTTTAAATCTGCTGTGACCAAAAGACAACAGATAAAAGATAGGAACCACAATCTGAAGGTTTGCCAAGGGGTTCATTCCTGGTTGCTATATGTAGATGCAGAGCTGTTTTTATTTGGAAATGCAAAACTAAGAGACCAGTGTCCAATCAATTTAAAGGTATGTTTTAGAGCTGAAATTCTGAGTGACTCTGCAAGATTTTTTTTCTTGCTTTCATTTGTAATTTTCTTGTGAGAATCCTTGGGATTAGCATTTTGGTTAAAAACTGTTGTTTAACTTCAGAACAAAAGAATATACGAAGTTTTCCCCTTGATATCATGTTATATTAACATTGAGATTTTTCTTTTTTTCCTTTTGTTTAAAAAATATGAAAAGAGAATCTTGTCTCAGACAATACATTCAATTCACTGTACCCCTCCCTCCTGATCTCCTCTTTTACCACTCTCCAGATCCACTGCTGCTCCATTTCCTTTTAAGGAAAGAGCAGACTTCCAAGACAGCACAGCCAAGCAGGATACAGGATACAATAAGACAAAGCAAAAGCCCTCCTTTTGAGATTGAAAATCGCAATCAGTAAAAGGAAAATAGTAGCAAGAGCAATCAAAACTGTGAGAGATGCACGTGCTTTAACTGCTGGGAGTCCCATAACAGCACCAAGTTCACAACCATACATTGCTTATTTGAGTTCTTGAATATGTGTTTGCTCACATGTGTGAAACTACTTCTACACATGTGAGCACATCCTTGTAGAAGACAGAAGTCAAACTCACCTGTAGTATCTCAGATGATATCTACTTTCTTTGCCTGAGATAGAAACTCATATTGCCTTGAAACTTTCCTGGTCAGTCAGGTCAGCTGGAGTTCAAACACAGGAATCATCCTGTAATGCCTCTCCTCGGGTGGAATCATAAGGCTGTGCCATTAAACATAGATTTGGAGGTATTGAACTCAGGGCATAGTTTTAATGCACATACTTTATCAAGGGAGCCTTTTCCCAGCTCTTAACACTTTTATACAGTGTTGATGTGGTATGAGAAAGGGCAAGAAAGTATATGTGCATGTGTATGTATATGTGCATGTACATGTATATGTGTATGTAAAAGTTCTGTAATTCTTGTTACAATGTTCATTTGTGTATTTGAAATATGAGTTGACATATACGTCATAGTAAAAGTAAAATACCAACCAGCTCATTTTTGATCTGTATTTCTGGATGATGTGATTTTAGAGTCCATTTAGAAATCTCCCACAAAAACCATAGCAGCCTCAGATTGATTGTAAGTTTCCTATTGTTTTATAGTCTTACAGCACTCCGTGATATCATAATGTACAATAAGAGTCATTACACATGAATTTTTAAATCTTTAGAAGGATATATCTAGTCATGCAAAAATAGAACTTTATTAATTAAAGATTTTCTCAAAATTGGACTCACAAATAGAGATTAAAAACAACTTTGTGAAATGGAAACTTAGTGTCCAGTTATTCCTGTCTAGCAGGCAGACTTTTCAAAATTGCTCACTTCCATTGTAACATTTAGTCCAAAGTTTTATTTTCTTTTTTTTTATTTATTTATTTATTTATTTATTTATTTATTTATTTATTTATTTATTTATTTATTTTGTTTTATGAGACAGGGTTTTTCTGTGTAGCCCTGGCTGTCCTGGAACTCACTCTGTAGACCAGGCTGGCCTTGAACTCAGAAATTCACCTGCCTCTGCCTCCCAAGTGCTGGGATTAAAGGCATGTGCCACCACTGCTTGGCTCAAAGTCTATTTTTAAGGTGGACTGTAAGGCCCTCTTTCTGACTTGATTTTCATGCTACATGTAAGATTTTCACATGATCAGGATGCAAAAATTTTCCTAATCTTGTTCAAGATACAAACTATAGTGCTAATATTGACTGAATTCAGGATCAGTGTAAAGCACATACGTTTCATGTTTATTTTTTCATTCTCATTATTTCTCTGTCATGCAGTTACATGAAATTTGAAACTCAGAGAAGGGATTAAGTCAGCAAAGTGCCATTAAAATAATTGGTTAAATCTTATTCAGAAGGAGTCCTCAAACATTCTCTGCATACACTTGTACTCTTGGGTCATTCTGACCATCTCTGAACATAGGCCTGCTGTTCATAGCTCTCATGAGGGAAGGGTGTCTTATGAGTTACTCTTTTCCTTGCTGTGCCAAACACCTGACAGGAAACTAGGTATTTGGCTAAGAGTTTAAAGAATTTCATCTTTTTTGGTTTCTTTTGTTTTGGTTTTATTGGATATTTTCTTTTATTCTCATTTCAAATGTTATCCCCTTACCCAGTTCTCCACTCCCAGACACACCATATCCTTCACCCACCCTATGCCCACCTCCCTACCCTGAGTTCTCTTACACTGGGAAATCTATCGAGCCTTCATAGGACCAAGCACACATTCTCTCATTTTGGCCTGAAAAAGTAACACTTTGCTACATTTGCAGCTGAAGTCATGTGTACTACTTGGTTGATGACTTAGTGCCTAGGAACTCTGGGGTCTCTAGTTGGTTGATACTCTTGTTCTTCCTATGAGGTTGCAAATCCCTTCAGCTCCTTCAGTCCTTTTTCTATCCCCTCACTGGGGATCCTGTGATCAGTCCAATGGTTGCTGGCAAGCATCTGCCTCGGTGTTTGTAAAAGGCAGATGCTTGCAGAGTCTTTCAGGAGACAGCCATACCAGGCTTCTTTCAGCAAGTATTTCTAGGCATCCACAATAGTGTCTGGGTTTGGTGACTCTATATGGGATGAATGCTGAGGTAGGAAAGCCTCTGAAAGGCTTTTCTTACAGTCTCTGCTCTACACTTATTCTACATATTTGCTCCTGTGAATATTTCATTATGCTTCTCAGAGGAACTGAAGCACCCACTCTTTGGTCTTCCTCCTTGAGCTTCATGTAGCCTGTGAATAGTATCTTGGGTTTTCATAGCTTTTGGGCTTATATCCACATATCAGCGAGTGCATACCATGTGTGGCTTTTTTGTGATTAAGTTACCACATTAAGAATGATAATTTCTAGTTCATTTACTTTGCCTAAGAATTTCATGAATTCAACATTTTTAATAGCTGAGTAGTACTCATTGTGTAAATATAGTTCATTTTCTGTATCCATTCCTCTGTTGAAGGAAATTTGTGTTCTTTCCAGTTTCTGGCTATTATAAATAAGGCTGCTATGAACATAGTAGAGTGTGTGCCCTTGTTACATGTTGGATCAACTTAAGGGTATATGCCCAGGAAGAGTATAGTTGTGTCCTCATGTTCAGTTTTCTGAGGAACAACCAAACTGATTTCCAAAGTAGTTGTACCATCTTGAAATCTTGCCAACAATGGAAGAGTATTCCTTTTGCTCCAAACCCTAACCATCATCTGCTGTCACTTGAGTTTTTGATTTTACCCAATCTAATGGTGTGAAGTGTAAACTCAGTGTGGTTTTGATTTACATTTCCCTGATAACTAAGGATGTCTAACATGTCTTTAGGTGCTTCTCTGCCATTTAATATTCCTCAGCTGAAAATACTTTGTTTAACTCTGTACTCCAATTGTTAACAGAGATATTTGATTCTTTGGAGTCTAACTTCTTGAGTTTTTTTGTATATATTGGATATGAGCTTTCTATTGTATATAGGATCTTTCCCCATTTTGTTAGTTGCCATTTTGTCCTATTGACAGTATCCTTTAACTTAAAGAAACTTTGCAATTATATGAGGTCACATTCATTGATTCTTGATCTTAGAGCATAAGCCATTGGTGCTCAGCTCAGGAAAGTTTCTCCTGTGCCCATGTGTTCAAGGCTGTTCCAAACATTGTCCTCTATAAATTTCTGTGTATCAGGATTTAGAATTTAATGAAAATGAAGACACATTATAACAAGACTTATGGGACACAATGAAAGCAGTGGTAAGAGGAAAACTCATAGATCTAAGTGCCCCCCAAAAGAAACTGGAAAGAGCTTACAGAAGATTGACAGCATACCTGAAAGCTCTAGAACAAAAAGAAGCAAAGACACTCAAGAGGAGGTGATGGCTGGAAATAATGAAACTCAGGGCTGAAATCATGAAAATAGAAACAAAAACAGCTATATAAAAAACATCAACCAAACCAGAAACTGGTTCTTTGAAAAATTCAACAAGGTAGCTGAATCCTTAGCCAGATTAACCAGAGTATGGACACTGTATCCAAATTAATAAATGAAAAGGGAGATATAACAACAGAAAGTATGGAAATTCAAAAAATCATCAGATCCTACTACAAAAGCTTATACTCAACAAAATTGGAAAATCTTGATGAAATGAACAATTTTTAGACAAATATCATGTGCCAAAGTTAAAATAGGATCACATAAACCATCTAAACAATTCTATAACCTCTAAAGAAATAGAAGCAGTCATTCATAGTCTCCCAAAGCCCCCCCCCCTGCCAAATCCCAGGATCAGATGACTTTACTGGAGATTTTTATCAGACATTCAAATAAGATCTGATACTAATACTCTTCAAACTATTCCAAAAAAATAAAAACAATTCCACAGTTACACTGATACCAAAACCACAAAATGACCCATCAAAGAAAGAGAGCTTCAGCCAACTTTCTCTCGTAAATATCAACACAAAATTACTCAATGAAATTCTTGCCAATGGAATCCATGAACACATCAAAATGATCATTCATGAGGATCACGTAGGTTTCATCCCAGCGAAACAGTTTTGGTTCAAATCCCATAAAACCAAGGACTAGACAAAGCTGCCAAATTGCTCCCTATTTATTCAATATAGTACTTGAAATTCTAGCTAGAGCAATTAGATAACAAGGGGGGGTCAGCAGGAGAGAAATTGAAAAGTTAGAAGTCAAAATATCATTGTTTGCAGATGATAAGATTGCATTCTTACATGACCCCAAAAAGTCCACCAGAGAACTGCTAAGGCTGATAAACAACTTCATCAAAGTGGATGGATATAAAATTAACTCAAGCAAATCAGTGGCCTTCTTCTACTCAATGGATAAACAAGCTGAGAAAGAAATTATGGACACAATACCCTTCACAATAGTCACAAATAATATTATATACTTTTGTGTGACTCTAACCTAGTTAGTGAAAAAATTGTATGCCAGGAATTTCATGTCTCTGAAGAAAGAAATCAAGGATCTTAGAAAATGTAAAGCTCTCCCATGCTCATGGATTAGCAGATTAATATAATCAAAAATAGCCATCTTGCTAAAAAACAATATACAGATTCAGTGCAATCCCCATCAAAATTCCAACTCAATTCTTCATGGAGTTAGAAAAAACAATTTGCAACTTTATTTGGAATAACAAAAACCTAGAATAGTGAAAACTATTCTTAACAATAAAAGAACTTCTGAGGGAATGACCATCCCTGACCTCAAGCTCTATTACAGAGCAATAGTGATAAAAGCTGAATTGTATTTCACAGAGACTGGTTAGGAAGATCAATGAAACAGAACTGAAGACCCAGACATAAACCTACACACCTATGGTCACTTAAAGTTTGACAAATGATTAATCCCATCCAGTGGGAAAAAAGATAGCATTTTTAACAAATGGACTTTCTTCTCTTAATGACAGAGAAGAAAATGCAGGCAAGAAGATAATGACACACATCCATATTATATCAATATTCAGGGAAAAGCCAGTAAAAAGGTGGGGTTAGGTCATGTCTAAAGCCCCTGTCCCATTGACTTATGTACTTCCTCCAGTGGAGATCGATCTACCAAAGGTTCCAATTTCCTCCAACAAGTTAACAGCTAGAGGCATTCAAATAGGATTATTAAAGGAAATTTCATATTCAAATTGCACAGTAAATAAATACTGTAGATCATAGCCAAAAATAACTTATTGGGTTCTGAAATAAGATGTTCTTTAAAAAGAGAACCACATCTCTCTTCCTTTATGTTGTTTCCCTGGAAAGGCAATTTTATTATATACTGGTGTGTTTTAGCAGTACCACTGAGGCTAGGGGAAGCTGAATACTGGGCATTTCATTTGCCAGGTAAGAGAATGGCTTTTTCAGGTGGCTTCATAGGTGTTTATTATTTTTAAAAAAGCTTTAGATCAGACATGATATTCATGACTGTATCTCTCAGAGAGACTGAAGAAATCTTTTTCTCATTCCAACTGTTGTAAGGTAAGAAAGCAATGCTGTTGTTTGCCTTTTTTATCCCTGTGTGATTTGAATGCATTACATATGCATATTTTGTATGTGTTTGCATGTGGATGTTTGTTTTCATGTAAAGGTTTTTGCACACACATATAGATACCCAAGTTTGATGTCAGGAATCCTATACTGTCTCTCATTACTTTATTCACTGAGACAGTGTCTCTTAATCTAAATCAGTTCTTGCCAATGTGGTTAGTCATGCTCTCAGGATTCATACCTCTACCTGCCAAGTCTGGAATTACAGGTGGAATTTCATGCTAATTCAGTAATGGCAGTAGTTCTGGGGATCCTAGCTCTAGTTTTTATGCTTTCTGAGCTGGTGTTTTGATAACTGAGCCATTTTTCCAGACTAGGATAAGAAAAGCATAATGACCTCCTTCATCTTGAGACTTTGGAAAGGGATCATCTGTGACAGCTAATTAATTAAAAGTGTTCATTTCTCAGATAACAAGATAACAGACAGACAAAATGGAAATTTGTCCTTGATAAATATTGGACATAACCCTGTGGCCACTATTTATTGATGGTTTTGATAAGATACATTCCATAAATCATGATATATTCTGAGGATATTCATCTTTTGTAGTGTTTGGGCCTTAGGGATTAAGTGTCAGCTAAGACTCAAACTTGTCACCATTAACTAATTTATCCCTGAATACATCTGGCTGTTCATTGAATAGCATTGCCAGCAAACCACATTTCTTTAAAGGATTCTTAAAGCTTCTCAGGAAGATTTATTCTGCTGGCAAACTATGACTCAGTATCCTCCTCATTCCTAACAGACATAATATGTCACCTTATCTCTACTCACTCTTCCCAACAAATGCCAGGCAGCCATCTAGGCAGTGAACTGGGATATGTCTTATCAACTCATGTACTTTTCCTTGCTGAGAAAGATGCTATGAAACCATGTGAGGTAAAACATTTGCAGTCATTATCAATAGACAACACAACAAGATCTTGAACCACTTGTGAAACAGGCCTCATGACACACCTCTGAGGAATCCTGATTGAAATAGTCATGATTGTTATGGCTTATCTTAATTAGGCCATTTGAGATTGGACAATTGAAAATTTCCTGGCCTGAAGTTGTGAACTAAATACAAAATAGAAAGGTAGCTGAGATCCAAAGTTTTTTTTTTTTTTTTTTTTTTTTTTTTCTGATTCTTGCTTGTGAATACAATGTGAATAAGTCTGTGAGGGATTTTATGTACTAGGTTATCTGATGTGACATGTCCAATGCACATTCAGAAAGCTAAGGTCCCAGATTTCATTAAGGAGAATAATTTATTAAGCACAAACATTCATCTTTTTACTTCCAGACTTCTCAGACAATGATCAGCTACATCACATTTCTGCATGTATGGCACAAACATGATCCACTATATAATCATTGTGAGTCAAAATAACACCATTCTTCTTTAAGTTGATTTCATCGCAGGTTTTTTTTTTTCCCCCTGGCAATACGAAAAATAATGTATCTGGGCATGTATCTTTGCCCTCAACCTCAACTAGCTCTCTCTCTCTCTCTCTCTCTCTCTCTCTCTCTCTCTCTCTCTCTCTCTCTCCTTTAAACATGCTAACTCTGAAGGTCCTCTGTGCACCAATCATGCCAGGGGAGAACTGCTCTGCAGGGAGAGAGAGATTTGACTCCCAACATAGGTCATGCTGCTGCCATCTTTTCTCTGGTGACCAAGCAGCAGGTATAAACAGGAGACAAGGACCAAGAGTGTCAGAATCCCCTGCTCCATCCGTGCTCCACCTGCACCCAGGGGCTGGGTGTCTCTAAGTTCCTCTGTGTATAGATCCTGCCAGGGAAATACCATTCTGCAGGGAGAGAGTTTGTTGACTTCTGGCTTTGGAGATCAGGCTACCATCATCTTCTCTCTGGTGACAGAACAGCAGGTACAGCCAGGATGCAGGGACCAAGAGCTGCAGCAAATCTGGGTTCATCCAGGCCCTGCCTGCACTCAGGGGCTGGACATCTCCAAGGTCCTCTGGCACCAATCCTACCAGGGGGTATCTGCTCTTCAGGAAGTGAGTTGAATCCCAGCTTTGGAGGTCAGGCTACCTCAAGCTTTTCTCCCATGCCTGGGCAGGCAGATACAACCAGGTGGCAGGGACCAGGAGCAGCAGAACAGCTGTAACAGAGTCAGTCCATACACCAGCTGCTCACAGGAGTGGGGCAGTGCCACAGAACTCTCTTCCAGGGAAGAGCCAGTAACCCAGGGATACTGAGACTGGCTTGCAGGCCCACAGGAGGGTCAAGCACCCACTAGAGACAGCAGGCCCAACTAACACCAGAGATAACCAGATTGCAAAAGGCAAACATAGGAAAGTTACCATCAGAAATCAAGGCAACATGGCACTATCTGAACCCAATTATCCCACAACAGCATGTCCTGGATAGCTCAATACACCAGAAAAGCAAAATTTATATTTAAAATCACAGATCACGATGCTGATAGAGGTCTTCAAGAAGGATATAAATAAATCACATAATTAAACACAAGAGAACACAAGTAAACAGGAAACAGCCCTTAAAGGACTTCAGGAAAGTGCAACAAAGCAGATGAAGGAATTGGACAAAACTATCAAGGATCTAAAAATGGGGGTAGAAAAAAATACAGAAATCACAAAGAAAAACAACTCAGGATATAGAAAATCTAGGAAAGAAGTCAGAAATCATAGACGCAAGTATCAACAACAGACTACTTGAAATAGAAGAGAGAATCTCAGAGGTAGAAGATACTATAGAAAGCATTAAAACAACAGTCAAAAAAAAAAAAAGAAAAATGCAAAAACACCTAACCCAGAATATGTAGCCACAGGCACGTATATAATCTAACAGGATACTAGGTTCCCTGGAAGGAAAGCTGGGATTAGAAACAGAGCAACTGAATAAACGTGGAGCAAAGATGAACTTACTGTTCAAGGTTTGGAGAGGAACTTCACCTTGGTCAATGTCAAGTAACTGCCAGGTGGCATAGTACCCCAATATGGTTCTGTACAAGAATATATAGGAAATACAGGACAAATTGGAAGAACAATCTTAATGATTATATGTATAGAAGAGAGTGAAGATTTCCAACTTAAAGGGCCAGTAAATATCTTCCACAAAATTTTAGAGGAAATCTTCCCTAACCTAAGGAAAGAGATGTGCAAGAACATACAAAAAGCCTACAGAACTCCAAAGAGTTTGAACAAGAAAAAAAAAAATTCCTCCCATCACATAATAATTAAAACACCAAATGTACTAAACAAGGAAAGAATTTTAAAAGTAGTATGGAAATATGTCAAGTAACATATAAAGGAAAACCTATCAGAATTACACCAGACTTCTAGCCAGAGACTTTGAAAGCCAGAAGATCCTGGTCAGATGTCATATAGACCCTAAGGGAATGAAAATGTGAACCCATTATACTATACCCTCTCAATTATCATAGATAGAGAAACTAAGATATTCTACTACAAAAATAAATTTACATAATATCTTTCCACAAATCGAGCCCTCTAAAAGTTAATGAATGGAAACTACAGCAAAAGGAGGAAACTACACACTAAAAAAAAAAAAAGAAAGAAATTAATTGTCTGTTAAGAAAACAAAAAGAAGAGAGACACACAAATATAACTCCACCTCTAATAACGGAAGTAACAAGAAGCAACAATCACTTTTACTTAATAACTCTTTATATCTATGGACTCAATTCTCCAACAAAAATACATAGAATATCAGACTGGATACGTAAGCAGGACTCAAAATTTTACTGCATACAGGAAACTCACCTTAGGCACAAAGACAGACACTACTTCAGATTAAAAGGCTAGAAAACAATTTTTAAGCAAATGGTCCCAAAAAACAAGCTGGTGTAGCCATTCTAATTTCAAATAAAATTTACTTTCAACCTAAAGATCAAAAAAGATAAGGAAAATTCAAACTCATCAAAGGAAAAATTCTACCAAGATGAATTCTCAATTCTGAACATATATTCTCCAAATACAAGGGCACCCACATTCATAAAAGGAATTTTACTAAAGCTCATAGCACATATTTTACCACACAAAATAATAGTGGGAGACTTCAACACTCCACTCTCATCAATGGACAGATCAGGTAAACATAAACTAAACACAGAAACAGTGAAACTAATAGAAGTTATGAACCAAATGGATTTGAAGATTTCTATAGAACATTTTATCCTAAAACACAGGAACATACCTTCTCAGCACCTCCCTTTATCTTCCTCAAAATTGATCATACAATCAGTCACAAAACAGACTTCAGCAGATATGGGCAAATTGAAATAATTTCATGTGCTCTATCAGATCACCATGGTCTAAAGCTGGTCTTCAATAACAGCAAAAACATCAGAATGTACACATATACATGGAAATTGAACAACATTCTATTCAATGATAACTATGTCAAAGAAGAAAAAAAGAGAGAAATTAAAGAATTTTTAGAATTCAATGAAAATGAAAGCACAACATACTCAAAATTTTGGAACAAAATGAAGGCAGTGTTAAGAGGAAAGTTCTCAGTGTCTCCAAAAGAAACTGGAAAGAGCATACACTAATAGCTTAGCAGCACAGGTGAAGGTTCTAAAGCAAAAAGAAGCAAATACACCCAAAAGGTGTGGACAGCAGGAAATAATCTAACTCAGGACTGAAATCAATCAAGTAGAAACAAAAAGAACTATACAAATAGTCAACCCAACCAGGAGCTGGATTTTTTGAAACAAAAAACAAACAAACAAACAAACAAACAAAATTGGTAAACCCTTAACGAACCTAATCAGATGGCACAGAGACAGTACCGAAGTCAGCAAAGCCAGAAATGAAAAGAGAGGCATAACAACAGATACTGAGGAAATCCAAAAAAAAATAAAAAATAAAAAATAAAAAAATAAAGAAAATCATCATCCTACTACAAAAATCTATAGTCAAAAAAAAGGTGGACAATCTAGGGGAAATGGATGGTTTTCTAGACAGATACCTGGTACCAAAGTTAAATCACAATCAGATAAATTATCTAAATAATCCCATAACACCTGAAGAAATACAATCAGTCATTAATAATTTCTCAACCAAAAAAAGGCCAGGACAAGATGGGTTCAATGCAGAGTTCTATCACCACTTCAAAGGAGACCTAATACCAATTCTCTTCAAATTAGTCCACAAGATACAGATAGAAACCTACCCAATTTGTTTTTTGAAGCTACAATTATCTGACACCTAAACCACACAAACACCCTAAAAAGAAAGATAACTTTAGACCAATATCCCTTATAAATATCGATGCAAGTTTACTCAATAAAAGTCATGCCAACTGAATCCAAGAAAACATCAAAATGATCATCCACCATGATCAAGTTGACTTCATCTCAGATCTGCAGGGATGGCTCAATATATGCAATCCATCAATGTAATCCACTATATAAATAAACTAAAAAAAATAAAAGCAAAACAAAAAAACCTCATTTCATTAGATGCTGAGAAAGCATTTGACAAAATCCACTATCTCTTCATGATATAAGTCTTGGGATGATAAGGTCCATAACTAAACATAGTAAAAGCAATATACAGCAAACAAGGAGCCAACATAAAACTAAATGGAAAGAAAATTGAATCAATCTCACTGAAATCAGGGACTATACAAGGCTGTCTACTCTCTCCCTACCTGTTCAATATAGTTCTCATAGTCCTAATCAGAACAATTAGACAACAAAAGGAGGTCAATGGGATTCTAATTGGAAAGGAAGAATTCAAAGTATTACTATTTGCAGGTGATATGGTAGTATACTTAAGTGACACCACTTAAGTGTCCCTACATCCAGGTAATGGTATATATTGTGGCAAGATAAACACTGTGAAGAAATTGCCTATTATATCTATAGACCTGTACTGTTCATGAGAGGACAGAAGTTACAGGATGGGGCAGCTTAGTTCTACAGAGATGGAATAAGCTAATTCTTATTATTTCGAGTTTTGAAGGCATATCAGATGTTCCTGAGCCAGAAGGCAGAAGACTGATGCTTCAACTTTCTGACTTACAGGGACTACATAGTGAGGCAACTATCTCTACAATTATCCCAGTTCTAGAAACTGTGTAAGACACCCTATATTTTAAGATAATATTGTTTCTGCCAGGGTTGAAGACTGATTGTAGTTTCATAGCCAACACAAGCTGTTTGGCATTGAGAAAGATGGTACAGATTCGAGAGGATAGTTTTTAGATAGTATACAAGCTACAGATATGTAATTATAAGGCTTAGTCTTCCAACCAAAAAATGCACATGACCAGATGGTTTCAGTGCAGAATTCTATCAGACCTTCAAAGAAGACTTAACACCAATACTCTTCAAACTATTCCACAAAATAGAAACAGAAGGAACACTACCCAATTCCTTCTATGAAGCAACAATTACGATGATACCAAAGCCTCACAAAGATCCAACAAAGAAAGAGAACTTCAGGCCAATTTCCCTTATGAACATCAAAGCAAAAATACTCAATAAAATTCGTGCCAACCGAATCCAAGAACACATCAAAACGATCATCCACCATGATCAAGTAGGCTT
The DNA here is from genome assembly GCF_947179515.1 of Apodemus sylvaticus. Taxonomy (NCBI): domain Eukaryota; kingdom Metazoa; phylum Chordata; class Mammalia; order Rodentia; family Muridae; genus Apodemus; species Apodemus sylvaticus. Next base: position 5,919,444 of record NC_067483.1, on the reverse strand, counting down.
TATCATAGGAATGCAGGGTTGGTTCAATATATGGAAATCCATCAATGCAATCCACTATGTAAACAAACTCAAAGAAAAAAAACACATGGTCATTTCATTGGATGCTGAAAAAGCATTTGACAAAATTCAGCATCCTTTCATGCTTAAAGTCTTGGAAAGAACAGGAATTCAAGGCCCATACCTAAGCATAGTAAAAGCAATATACAGCAAACCGGTAGCCAGCATCAAACTAAATGGAGAGAAACTTGAAGCAATCCCACTAAAATCAGGGACTAGACAGGGCTGCCCCCTTGTTCCTTATCTTTTCAATATTGTACTTGAGGTACTAGCTCGGGAAATTTGATGACATAAGGAGGTCAAAGGGATACAAATTGGAAAGGAAGAAGTCAAACTATCATTATTTGCAGATGACATGATAGTCTACCTAAGTGACCCAAAAAACTCCACTAGAGAGCTCCTACAGCTGATAAACAACTTCAGCAAAGTGGCAGGTTATAAAATCAACTCAAGCAAATCAGTGGACTTCCTATACTCAAAGGATAAGCAGGCTGAGAAAGAAATTAGGGAAATGACCCCCTTCACAATAGCCACAAACAGTATAAAGTATCTTGGGGTGACTCTTACCAAACATGTGAAAAATCTGTATGACAAGAACTTCAAGACACTGAAGAAGGAAATGGAAGAAGACCTCAAAAAATGGGAAAACCTCCCATGCTCATGGATCAGTAGAATCAATATAGTAAAAATGGCCATTTTGCCAAAAGCAATATACAGTTTCAATGCAATACCCATCAAAATCCCAACTCAATTCTTCACAGAGTTAGAAAGAGCAATTCTCAAATTCATCTGGAATAACAAAAAACCCAGGATAGATAAAACTATTCTCAGCAACAAAAGAAATTCTAGGGGAATCAGTATCCCTGACCTCAAGCAATACTACAGAGCAATAGTATTAAAAACTGCATGGTATTGGTACAGTGACAGTCAGGAGGATCAATGGAACAGGATTGAAGATCCAGAAATGAACCCACACACCTATGGCCACTTGATCCTCAACAAAGGGGCTGAAAACACCCAATTGAAAAAAGATAACCTTTTCAACAAATGGTGCTGGTTCAACTGGAGGTCAGCATGCAGAAGAATGGGAATTGATCCATCCTTGTCTCCTTGTACTAAGCTCAAATCCAAATGGATCAAGGACCTCCACATAAAGCAAGACACTCTCAAGCTAATAGAAAAGAAACTGGGGAAGACCCTTGAGGACATCAGTACAGGGAGAAAGTTTCTGAACAGAACACCAATAGCGTATGCTCTAAGATCAAAAATTGACAAATCGGACCTCATAAAATTACAAAGTTTCTGAACGGCAAAGGACACCATCAAAAGGACAAATCTGCAACCAACAAATTGGGAAAAGATCTTCACCAATCCTACATCAGATAGAGGGCTAATATCCAATATATATAAAGAACTCAAGAAGTTAGACTCCAGAAAACCAAACACCCCTATTAAAAATGGGGTACAGAGTTAAACAAAGAATTCTCACCTGAAGAACTTCGGAAGGTGGAGAAGCATCTTAAAAAATGCTCAACTTCATTAGTCATTAGGGAAATGCAAATCAAAACAACCCTGAGATTTCACCTTACACCAGTCAGAATGGCTAAGATTAAAAATTCAGGAGACAGCAGGTGTTGGCGAGGATATGGAGAAAGAAGAACACTCCTCCACTGCTGGTGGGGTTGAAATTGGTAAAACCACTCTGGAAATCAGTCTGGCGGTTCCTCCGAAAACTGGGCACCTTACTTCCAGAAGATCCTGCTATACCACTCTTGGGCATATACCCAGAGGATTCCCCACCATGTAATAAGGATACATGCTCTGCTATGTTCATAGCAGCCCTATTTATAATTGCCAGATGCTGGAAAGAACCCAGGTATCCCTCAACAGAAGAGTGGATGCAAAAAATGTGGTATATCTACACTATGGATTACTATTCAGCCATTAGAAACAATGAATTCATGAAATTCTAAGGCAAATGGATGGAGCTAGAGAAGATCATACTAAGTGAGGTAACCCAGACTCAAAAGGTGAATCATGGTAGCCACTCACTAATAAATGGATATTAACCTAGAAAATTGGAATACCCAAAACTTAATCCACACATCAAATGAGGTACAAGAAGAAAGGAGGAGTGGCCCCTTGTTCTGGAAAGACTCAGTGAATCAATATTTGGCAAAACCAGAACGGGGAAGTGGGAAGGGGTGGGTGGGAGGACAGGGGGAGAGAAGGGGGCTTATGGGACTTTCGGGGAGTGGGGGGCTAGAAAAGGGGAAATCATTTGAAATGTAAATAAAAAATATATCGAATAAAAAAAAGTTAGGATGGATAGAAGTATAAGCTTTTAAATATTTTGGATAGATAACACTGTGTTCTATCTAGTTGACAAAAATGGTGGACTGGATATTAGGTCTATCTCATACTTTATTAATTACAAAATGGTATTAGTTGTACTTAATTTATATTTGAAAGAAAATATTTATGTTGTTTTTGCTGTTGTTGCTGTTGTAGTTGTTGTTCATTAGAAAGGGGGAAATGTAATGGAATCTTCCCCCAATAAATAAACATTACAAGAAAAGTATCAATGGATGAAAAGTCTGGCCTTCCAGGTCAGAGAGAGGAAAAGGGAACAGAGGTGAAATGAAGTTCCTTTTGGATTACAGAGAATACAAGGCACAAATGTAGGAAGTCAGAGGTTGTCTTTCTAGAAGCAGATCCACCAGCATCTACCACCAAAGGATTTCTAACATAGAATACCTTATAAAATTTAGAATTCTATGTTCCATGCCCAACACTTGTGTTCCTGTGATGTTAGACTATGATTGTGTGAGTTTTTCCTTTAAATGTTGACTCACTGAGATCCAGAGAAAGATAACAGTGGCATGGCATAGGTGTGCAAGAGTATACCCAATCAGCTTTGGGAATTTGGAAGTGTGGAACACGTGTGGAAACAGCCAGCCATGGGAACTTAGTGAGCTATGTGGAGAGAAGAACTTCAGAGCTCCATAAAGACAGAACTAGCATGGGTAAGACAGTCCGTGACTAAAAGGAAGGAAAAATGTTCTCATTCTATCCACCTGACTGGAGACAGATCAAGGTTGACAGCCAATGCCTAGCCATCCTTTCTTTGTCTTTTCTTTTCTTTGTCTTTTCTTTTCTTTTTAATATTTCATGCAACATACCTATTTTATTTTCTTAAATATTTATCTACTTGTGTGTACATTACTATATCAGTGCAGGCTTTAAAAAGCAGACGAAAACTTATAGGAGATGATTTGCTTCATTTGAAATATACATTACAAGGAATGATATCACTTCAGCAGGCTTGGTTATGGGTGATTTCATCTTCTGCACCATCTAAATATCTCCATATTAATTTTTTGAGATATGGATTCTCACACAAATTGGAGTTCTAGGATTCAGTTAAACTGCCTGCTTATGATTAAATTAAACTTCCTGAATACCAGAAATCTATCTGTCTCAAACTTACAAATGCTTTTCTTACAAGTTCTTTATCACCTGAGTCATCTTCTCTGCCTTCTCCTAGAAAGATTGATAAGTACACATGGTAAGAAGTCACCAGCAACAAACTAAATGAAGAAAATATTGAAGCAATGCCACTAAATTCAGGGACTAGACAGGGCTGCCCCCTTTCTTCTTATCTTTTCAATATTGTACTTGAGGTACTAGCTTGGGCAATTAGACAACATAAGGAGGTCAAAGGGATACAAATTTGAAAGGAAGAAGTCAAACTATCATGATTTGCAGTTGATATGATAGTCTACCTACGTGACCTAAAAAACTGCACTAGAGAACTCCTACAGCTGATAAACAACTTCAGTAAAGTGGCAGGTTATAAAATCAAATCAAGCAAATCAGTAGCCTTCCTATACTCAAAGGACAAGCAGGCTGAGAAAGAAATTAGGGAAATGACACCCTTCACAATAGCCACAAACAGTATAAAGTACCTTGGGGTGACTCTTACCAAACATGTGAAAAATCTGTATGAAAAAAACTGGGGAAGACCCTTGAGGACATCATACAGGGGGAAAGTTTCTGAACAGATCACCAATAGTGTATGCTCTAAGATCAAGAATTTACAAATGGGACCACATAAAATTACAAAGTTTCTGTAAGGCAAAGGACACGATCAAAAGGACAAATCAGCAACCAACAAATTGGGAAAAGATCTTCATCATCCCTACATCAGATATAAGGCTAACATCCAATATATACAAAGAACTCTAGAAGTTAGATAACAGAAAACCAAATAACCCTATTAAAAATGGGGTACAGAGTTAAACAAAGAATTCTCACCTGAAGAACTTCGGATGGCAGAGAAGCATCTTAAAAAATGCTCAACTTCATTAGTCATTAGGGAAATGGAAATCAAGACAACCCTGAGATTTCACCTTACACCAGTCAGAAGGGCTAAGATTAAAAATTCAGGAGACAGCAGGTGTTGGCGAGGATATGGAGAAAGAAGAACACTCCTCCACTGCTGGTGGGGTTGAAATTGGTACAACCACTCTGGAAATCAGTCTGGCGGTTCCTCCGAAAACTGGGCACCTTACTTCCAGAAGATCCTGCTATACCACTCTTGGGCATATACCCAGAGGATTCCCCACCATGTAATAAGGATACATGCTCTGCTATGTTCATAGCAGCCCTATTTATATTAGCCAGAAGCTGGAAAGAAACCAGGTGTCCCTCAATGGAGGAATGGATACAAAAAATGTGTTATATTTACACAATGGAGTACTATTCAAACATGTGAAAAATCTGTATGAAAAAAACTGGGGAAGACCCTTGAGGACATCATACAGGGGGAAAGTTTCTGAACAGATCACCAATAGTGTACGCTCTAAGATCAAGAATTTACAAATGGGACCCCATAAAATTACAAAGTTTCTGTAAGGCAAAGGACACGATCAAAAGGACAAATCAGCAGCCAACAAATTGGGAAAAGATCTTCACCATCCCTACATCAGATATAAGGCTAATATCCAATATATACAAAGAACTCTAGAAGTTAGATAACAGAAAACCAAATAACCCTATTAAAAATGGGGTACAGAGTTAAACAAAGAATTCTCACCTGAAGAACTTCGGATGGCAGAGAAGCATCTTAAAAAATGCTCAACTTCATTAGTCATTAGGGAAATGGAAATCAAGACAATCCTGAGATTTCACCTTACACCAGTCAGAATGGCTAAGATTAAAAATTCAGGAGACAGCAGGTGTTGGCGAGGATGTGGAGAAAGAGGAACACTCCTCCACTGCTGGTGGGTTTGCAAATTGGTACAACCACATTAGAAATCAGTCTGGTGGTTCCACAGAAAACTGGGTATGTTACTTCTGGAGGATCCTGCTATACCACTCCTGGGCATATACCCAGAGGATTCCCCATCATGTAATAAGGATACATGCTCCACTATGTTCATAGCAGCCCTATTTATATTAGCCAGAAGCTGGAAAGAACCCAGGTGTCCCTCAATGGAGGAATGGATACAAAAAATGTGTTATATTTGCACAATGGAATACTATTCAGCCATCAGAAACAATGCATTATGAAATTCTTAGACAAATTGATGGATCTGGAGAACATCATACTAAGTGAGGCAACCCAGTCTCAAAAGATCAATCATGGTATGTACTCACTGATAAGTGGATATTAGCCTAGAAATGTGGAATACCGAAGACATAATCCACATATTAGTTGATGTCCAAGAGCAATGGAGAAGTGGCCCCTGGTTCTGGAAAGACTCAGTGCAGCAGTATAGGGGAATACCAGAACAGGTAAGTGGGAAGGGTTGGATGGGGGAAAAGGGGGAGAGAAGAGGGATTATGGGACTTTTGGGGAGTGGGGATCCAGAAAAGGGGAAATCATTTGAAATATAAATAAAAAATATATCGAAGAAATAAAAAAGAAGAAAAAAAAGAAAAGAAAAGCAAGTATGTACCTGATAAGAGCTTTGCATTTCTTTATTATTGATTATTTTCTTTCTTTGCTTGGTTAAGTTTATTTATGAAAACAGAATTTCTCTGTGTAGCCTTGGCTGTCCTGGAAACCACTCTGTGGACTATGGTGGCCTTGAATTTAGATATTCACCAAACTCTCCCTGTTGAGAGAGTGCTGATATGAATGATATGTAGCTTTTATTATTTCTTAGGACCAGCTGAAACTACTTACTGTAGAAAGTGGTGTTTGAGACATTAATTTGTTTATTTAAAAAATCACACAGCAAGAAGTTTATAATTTTGAAATTATTTGTCCATCTATCTTGGAAGCTTTCATTCAACTCCACAGCAGATAACATTTTAATTTTTGTTCACAGTGTCTCAAAATCCATTATGTTCTGGATATTCATATCTTCCAAAGTACTACATTCAAAAAGCTTAGTGTTTAGCCTATGGTATTATTAAAATGTGGTGGAATCTTTAAAAGTTGGGCATAGTTAGAGAAAAATGCCCTGTGTTTGTTTCCCTTTAGGGGGCTATCAGGACATAATTCTTTTTTATTTACTCTCTCACTTCCTAGCCACAACATTATAAAAAATCTTCATCTACATGGGCTTCACACCATGACATTTTGAACTATTATTGTTGAATCCTGCCCCTTCCCAGCATTGCTTAACCATTTTCTTTCATGCCTGTCAGCTAGTTCATAATGTTGCTCTAATATGCCTGACAGTAGGTAACACAGAAAAATAACCTGACTCAGATTAAGAATGTGCTGATAAAATATCCTGCTATATTCATTATGTTCTAAAGTTTGTTGATCTTAAGTACAACTATGAGTTCCACTTATGACCAATTAGTATAAAGGTCAGTTAAAACTGTTCTGTTTAGCTAGCCAAAGTTACTTAACAAGAGCCTATAACTGTACTGTTCTGATCAATCACTCTTAAGTTCCATGTTCAATAAACAATCCCTGTCTGACTGAGATGACTGTTTGTGTGATTTGCTGGAAACCAAAATATATAATCCTGAAGCAAAAGTGTCTATGAACCATGGACTGAATTCACAGAATCTGGGAACCAAACTAAATCTCTGCTCTTTAGTTTTTAGTCACAGTAAAAGTAACTCATCTGCTATTGTGGTTTTAATGTTCAATGTGAGTAGTTCACATCCAAAAACTTAGTCCTCAGCTAGTGGTAATCTTTGGGAAAGGTGTAGAAATTTCAATAGGTTAAAGCTAATTAGAGTAAGTCACTGTGTATTCCTTCCTGTAACTAGCCGTGATCTGTTCTAACTTTCTTTCTCATTAATCATGAAATAGTAAAGCCCCTTCCTTACCACTAACAACAACTTGATGTTCTGCTTTTAACCATGGGAAACTATGGACTGTACCAACTAAAACCATGAGCTAAAATAGAGCTTACCTATATCTGATGAGTCTAAATTTTACAAGGTAGTAGACAATATGACACAGATTAATGTAAACCTTTAAAGGCATTTTTGCCCACTAATTAGATAAAGGGGGTACTACAATTGAGAAGGCTATTTTAAGCCATTCAAATATACTTCCAGTCTACCATGATCCTGGTGCATCTGCAACAATGGTGCTCATTTTTGGTTGGTTGTTTTAGTTTTAGTTTCTCTTTTTCTTATTTTAAGAAAAAATATTTTACTTTTAAAAATCTTTTTAATTGTTTTATTTATTTATACTTCAAATGTTTTCCCATTCCTTCTCAGTCTCCATTCCATGAGTACACTATACCCTCATCCCTCCCCTTTGCCTCTATGAAGATGCTCCCCCAACCACATACCTGCTCCCATTTCATCCCTGTAACATCTACCATATCTGAGGTATCAAGCATCCAGAGGACCAAGCATACTCCTTCCCACTGAGGACAGACAAGGCATTCATCTGCTACATGTGTAGCAGGAGCCACAGACCAGAAAATGTACACTCTTTGGTTGGTGGCTCAGTGTTATGAATAGCTCTGGTGCTGTTTGTATTTTTGATGTTAATTCAGGTTCTCCATGAGGGGCTGCCTGGGATGAGGAGTGAATCCCATACACAAGACTACATGTGACCCCATCTAATGCATAAAGAAACCAATCACTGGGCAAATAGGCAGGATTTCTACTTCAGCCAGAGGAAGAGAGGGTACAGGAGAGACTGGCTATTGGACAGGGAGAGTGGGAGGACAAGATGTAGGTAAAAGGGAGCCCCAATTTAGATGGTGAATCCTGCAGAATTTGCTACCTAAGGGCTTAGATTTAATGTGGATTACATGATTAGGATTCTATTTGTTGTAGCCAACAATTCAGTTACTATTGCTTTTAGCTCTATTTTAGCTCATGGTTTAATCATAAGTTTATATGTTTTCCTTCACACAGTGGCTCAACTAAGTTCCAGAACAATAGGTGCAGTAGAAAAGTGAGGGTTTGCAAGAAGTGCACCCCAAAAAGCCAGAGAAAATTTGAAATGTGTGGTTCACACAGTATTGTCCAGCCAGTGGGAAATTAGCTAGTTGGGTGAAGAGATTTCAGAGCTATCAGTCAGAGTCTCCACAGGATGGGAATAGGCTGGCCATACCCAACAGTGCTTCTCTAGACAGCCTGACAGTGCCAGCCAGCACAGTGTGAGTTGCATTTATTTTATTATTTTATTTCATATGAATATTTATTAGATATGTTCTTTATTTCCATTTCAAATATTATTCCCTTTCCTATTTTCCTCTCCAAAAACTGCTTATCCCATCCCCTCCTCTCCCTGCTAAACAACCTATCAACTCCCAATTCCGGGTCCTGGCATTCCCTTTCAATGGGACATTGAGCCTTCACAGGACCAAGGGCCTTTCCTCCCACTGATGACCTACAATGCCACACTCTGCTACATATGAAGCTGGAGCTATGGTTCCCATTCTTTTGTTGGTGGTTTAGTCTCTGAGAGCTCTGCAGTACAGGATGGTTCATATTGTTGTTCCTCCTATGGAGCTGAAACCTCCTTTATTTCCTTGGGTCCTTTCTCTAGCTCTTCCATTGGGGATCCTGTGATCAGTCCAGGAGTTCACTGAGAGCTTGCACCTCTGTATTTGTCAGGCATTGGCAGAGCCTCTCAATGAGACAGCTATATTAGACTCCTGTCAGCAAGCACTTGTTGGCATCCAAAATATGTCTTGATATGGTGACAGTATATGGGATGGATCCTCAGGTGGGACAATCTCTGGATGGCCTTTCCTCAAGTATCTGCTCCATACTTTGTCTCATTATCTCCTCCCATGGGAATCTTTTTCTGACATGAATTGACCCAGTTGGGGGGATTCAGACCAAGGGAGGACTGTGGATATCAAGAAAGGCACAGGTTTGGTGAGTGGAAAGCAGAAACACTGAGGCAGTTTGAATCTGAATGTATTTTGCTGCTCTCAAGCAAGGATTTTTATACATAAAAAATTGGCATTACAATTCTAAAAAATGTATCCAGTGAAGCAATTACAAAGAACAATTATCATAAGCATTTGGCAAACGAATATACAAAATCCATCAGGTATGAATTTAGAAGACTACATATGAAGCATCACATTAATTGATCATAATAAATTTATATAAAATCACCTGTAGTTAATAACAAACTTTCAAGTGTTCAAAAGTTCTCAAGAACACTTAGCTATGGCCCCTAGGTCCTGATCACTTTAGGAATTTTCTTGAGTAATCCTTATGTAACATCTAGTTTCTATCTCTTTAACGCTCCTCAAAATCCACTTTAAAACTATACTTAAACAATGCTTTCCATACCACAATATCAGAGCCAACCTCATCTACACACATAACCATACAAATTCATATGTTGTTGGGAGGTTATTTTATCAATGTATTATGTTATAGTTATATAACTGATTGCAAAGCAAAGCATTGTATATATAAAAAAGGAAGTCATGGCCAGTGACTATATTTCAAAGAGTGAACTTCCATTCAACTTTCTCACTTGGAAACTCTCGGCCCAGGCTATCAGGAACATCTCATGAATATAGAGATAGAATAGGGGAAAACCAAATCAGGTAAACTGCCATGAGAACTACAGCTCAAAATTATACTCCGGCTAGAGAGGCTCACAAATAGTTCCAGGAGACCTCCTCCCATAGGAGTCTAACACCTTAGCCCATGGAACATGTCACACAGAAACTGCAAAAGTTGCTGTGGCATTTTTGAACCTTCTAGGAAGGACTGAAGTATCCATACTATTGTCTTTCTTCTTGAGCTTCACAAGATTCATGAATTGTATCCAAGGTATTTCAGGATTTTGAGCTAATATCCACTTATCAGTGAGTGCATACCATGTGTGTTCTTTTGTGATTGGGTTACTTCACTCATTGATGACACTTTCTAGTTCCATCAATTTCTCTAAGATTTTCAGGAACTTATTATTTTTAGTAACTGTGTAGTGCTCCATTTAGTAAATGTACCATCTTTTCTCTGTCTCTTCCACTGTTGAAGGATATCTTGGTTTTTTCCAGCTTCTGTCTATTATAAAAAAGACTGCTATGAACATAGTGGGGCATGTGTCCTAATTACACATTGCAGAATCTTCTGGTTATAAGCCCATGAGAGTTCTAGCTGGGCTGTCAGGTAATACTAAGTCCAATATTTTGAGGAACCACTAAATAGATTTCCAGAGTAGTTGTACCAGCTTGCAATCCCACCTGCAATGAAGGAGTGCAGCTCTTTCTGAACATCCTCACCAGCATCTGCTGTCATCTGAGCGATTCTGACTGGCATAAGGTAGAATCTCAAGGTTGTTTAAATTAGTATTTTCCTAATGACTAAGGATGTTGAACATTGCTTTAGGTATTTCTCAGCCATCCAGTATTTCTCAGTTGAGAATTTTGTTTAGAACTTACCCAATTTTAAATAGTGTTTCTTTGTTCTCAGGAATCTAAATTCTTGAGTTCTTTGAATATTTTCTACATTAGTCATCAATAAGATGTGGTAATGGTAAAAATCTTTTCTCAGTCTGTTGGTTGCCATTTTGTCCTATTGACAATGTCCTTCACTTTACAGAAATTTTGCAATTTTATGAGATCCCATTTGACAATTCTTGATCTTAGAGCATAAGTTATTGGTGTTTTGTTCAGGAATTTTTCAACTGTGCCTACATGCTAGAGTGTCTTCCCCAATTTCTTCTCCCATATTTTTAAGGTATCAGGTTCTATGTGGAGGTACTTGATTCACTTGGATTTGTGTTTTGTACAAGGGAATAAGAATGGATGGATTTACATTCTTGTAAATGATGACTGTCAGGGGAACCAGCACCCTTTGTTGAAAAAATGTATTTTTTCCATTGGAATGTTTTAACTCCTCTTTCAAAAATCTAGTGACCATAGGCATATTGATTCATTTCTGGGTCTTCAATACTATTCTGTTGATCTACTTCTCTGTTACTATACCCATACCATGTAGATTTTTTAACTATTGCTCTGTAGAAGAGCTTGAGGTCAGGTATGGTGATTCTGCATGTAGTTCTTTTATTCTTGAGAATAATTTTCACTATCCTAGGTTTTTTGTTATTCCAGATGAATTTGGAAATTGCTGTTTCTAACTCCATGAAGAATTGGGTTGGAATTTTGATGGGGAATGCATTGAATCTGTAGATTGCTTTTGTCAAGATGGCCATTTGTACTACATTAATCCTGCTACTACATGAGCATTGGAGATCTTTCTATCCTCTGAGATCTTCAATTTCTTTCTTCAGAGAGTTGAAGGTCTTGTCATACAGCTCTTTCATTTGCTTAGTTAGTGTCACACCAAACTATTTTATATTATTTGTCACTATTGTGAAGGATTTTTTTCCCTAATTTCTTTCTCAGTCTGTTTACACTTTGAATAGAGGATTTAACTATTTTCAAAACTTTGTGGATGCAACAATATGAATATTAAACACTATAAAAGAGTTAGTGTGTTAAATGCTTTATTCCTATTGTGCTATTAGGTAGTAGTAAAAACATTAAGATGTAACATTTGATGTGATACATCTTGGTCATCAATATCATATTCTCAAAAGGAACTCACTTTTGGGTTCAATTCTCTCTGATTTTGCTTGCTTTTCCAATCTATCTTTGGGGTGGAGTAAATTTAATCATGTTGGACTCCCCAAGCAATGTCTCATTACAGGACCAAGACAATAAGTTCAATGTGACATGAGCTGATGTCTTTGCTCTGTGCACGCTGACAAACCTTTTCTTGTTTCTACATTTTGCCATTTTCCACTACCATAGAAAACTGACCATTTTACCAGGCATTACAAAAGATATTCCAACCCAAGCAGCCTGCATGTAAGCAGTACCTGGGCATGCTCTTACTAATATCCACTGTAGTTTTCAACAATGCACAGAGCCATTTGTTTTGAGTCACAGTTAATTAATTTCCAAGCAATGAATCATGAGAATGTCATCCTTATTATATCAGAAGTTCTCCACCCTATGGTGACAGATAAACATACACAATGAAGTTCAGGGTATAGTTTTCCTTTTCTTGTTTGCATTGCTGTACTTCTCACTAAGAAAGCTAATTCTAAATGAAAATTTTACAGACAAGCTTCTGTTTTCCCTGATCAAACACATAATTATGCCATTTCTAAATCAATGGCATGTGAAACCATTATATTCAGTAGCCTGTAAATTTTCAATATGACAAAAGGCTTATTCTGATGCCCTCTTATCTGCAGACACATTATAAAAGTAAATCCTGGGTGTGCATGTTTGAATGTGTGAGTTGGGGAGTTCACATGTGATATACATATGTAGGTATCAGAGAACAACCTTGTGTTTTGTTCTTCACTTTCGATCTTGAATCAGGGTCCCTTTTTTGTGGGTCATCATTATATATACCAGTATAAATAGCCTGTGACCTTTTTGGAAGTACCCTCTCTCAGCTTCTTAGTTGGGCACTTATATAATGCACTTCTGCTTAATGGCTTGCTTCCCTTGACTGGCACATGCTACATTCTTATACAACTCAGGACCACTTGCCAAGGGGTGACACTACCACCCCCAAGTCAGTCTGAGCCTAACACATCAATCATCATTAATCAAGAAAATTCCACAGGAAAAAATGCACAGGCCAATCTAATGTCAATTCCTATATTGAGGCTATCTCTTTCCAGATGAATAATAGATTAAGAAATACTGATAAAACATTTTCTTTATGGTTCAGTCAACATATTATAGGACATGAATTTGTATTCAATAACTGGCCACTTTAGAAATCCTAAGAGTATGGAATTCATGACAGTGAACCATGGCATTGGAAATAACAAATGGATTGCTCATCAACTCAGAGGTAAGGTGAGCAGGCAGGGCATGCTCAAGGTGGAAAGGCATGGAATTCTGAAGGCAGGCAGGTGAATAGCACTGAAAGAAGGCAGACAGGTATCACTGCCGATGCCTAGACACCTTTTTGTATTTGTTGCAGCCAGATGGTCTTACAAATTCTTGTGAACAGTCTTCAAGTTAATCTTAGATAAGTTTTTTCTGAAGTGCTCAAATGCCAGCAAACATTACAATCTCCTTGTTGATTTGAAATCTAGATCTATTCAAATTTACTAAAAATACTAAGATTGTGTTGATAAGTTAACATTCTCTTGGTTGGCAGGTACTAAATGTCCTGCTTTGAGTGTTTACTTGAATTTTCTTTGCAGAGAAATAGTTCCCATAGTATCCATATGTATTATAAAAACTGCCAAAGTAGAATGTTATTATTAATAAATATTAATTAAAATAGTAAGTAGTGGTAAAGACCATAAACTACAATTATCAGCATGGCAAGTTGCTCTGAACAATATAATACTGGGACTTATATATTGAGACTAGGGAATAGTCATATAATTGCATTTAAGTCTTGCTTGATAAGAGAATATTTGTACCAGTTACTATAAACTAGACAAACCTCTTCAGTGAAATAATGGACCCTATCTGCTTAGAAATAATATTTTCTAGGAATGGCAGAGGGGATGCACTCAAGAAATTTAAACAATATTGCTACTTAAATGTGATGTGCACAATGGTAACACTATTGAGATGACAATGTATACATTGTCACAAGTGTCACAAGGCCTGTCCTATGACAGAATAAGTATAGATGATTAATGACCACTGAGAAAAAAAAAATGTCATTTCCAGGAATGACGCATCTACAAGCTGACTGAATGTCAAGTAACCATACCTTAATACATGTAGTCAGAAGTAACTGGGTGACCAAAGTTATCCTGTGGCAATGTCCATGAGAGGTTGCCGAGATTGATGACTGATGTAAGAGGACTTGGGACATTGTGGGTGGCGTTATCTCTGGGAAAGTGTGATGAACTATATATGGAAGTTGATTGAGCAGAAGCAAGTGACCAAGAGACTAAGGAGCCTTCCTCAATAGTTTATGCTTAAGGTTCCTCCTTCCTGCCTTTGTCCCGTGTTACCTCAGTGATGAACAGTAACTTAGAAGTATGTTCTAACCCAGTCTCAAAAGATCAGTCATGGTATGCACTCACTAATAAGTGGATATTAGCCTTAAAAATTGGAATACCCCAAACATAATCCACACATCAAATGAGAAACAAGAAGAATGGAGGAGTCGCCCCTGGTTGTGGAAAGACTCAGTGTAGCAGTATAGGGAAAAACCAGAACAGGGATGTGGGAAGGGGTGGATGGGAGAACAGGGGGAGGGAAGGGGGCTTGTGTGACTTTTGGGGAGTGTGGGGGCCTGAAAAGGGAAAATCATTTGAAATGTAAATAAAAAAATACATCAAAAATGCACTTAAAAAAGAAGTATGTGCTAAATATAATATTCCCTACATAATTGTGTGTGATTGGAATGTTTAATTACAGAAACAGAAAATCAAACTAAAACTGCATGAATACTCACAGACTTGCTTCTTTTTTTTTTTCCTTTTTTCTTTTCGATATATTTCATGGAATATCTTGGTTTCTCCATCTATTGTGATTGATAGTTTTGCTGGGTATAGTAGTCTTGACTGACATTTGTGTTCTCTTAGAGTCTGCATTAGATCTGCCCGGGATCTTCTAGCTTTCATGGTCTCTGGTGAGAAGTTTGGTGTGATTCTGATAGGTCTTCCTTTATATGTTACTTGGCATTTTTCTCTTGCTGCTTTTGATATTCTTTCTTTGTTTATTACATTTGGGGTTTTGATTATTATGTGAGCAGAGGTATTTCTGCTCAGGTACAGTCTGTTTGGAGTTCTGTAGTCTTCTTGTATATTCATGGGCATCTCTCTCTTTAAGTTGGGAAAGTTTTCTTCCATAATTTTGTTGATGATATTTGCTGGCCCTTTCAGCTGTTAATCTTCACTCTCATCTTTACTTATAATCTTTATATTTGGCCTTCTCATTGTGTCCTGGATTTCCTGGATGTTCTGGGATAAAAGCTTTTTGCATTTTTCATTTTCTTTGACTGTTGAGTCAATGGTTTCTATGGTATCTTCAGCATCTGAGCTTCTTTCTTCCATCTCTTGTATTCTTTTGTTGATATTTGCATCTTTGGCCCCTGATTTCTTCTCAAGGTTTTCTATCTCCAACGTTGTCTCCCTTTGTGATATCTTAATTGTTTCCACTTCTGATTTTTAGATCCTGGATGGCCATGCTTAGCTCCTTCACTTGCTTGTTTGTGTTTTCCTGTAATCCTTTAAGAGAGTTTTGTGTTTCTTCTTTCATGACTTCTGCTGTTTGACTCACTTTCTCCTGCATTTCTTTACATTTTTTGTGTTTCTTCTTTATTGGCTTCTATCTCTTGAGTCTTACTCTCCTGAATTTCTTTAAGAGATTTTTGTATTTCCATTATATGGGCTTCTAGCTTATTCATGTTCCCCTGTATTTCTTTAAGAGATCCATTTATATCCTTTTTGTGTTCTTCTAGCAGCATCATGAACAGTGATTTTAAATCCAAATCTTGTTTTTCTGGTGTGTTTCTGTAACCAGGACTTGCTGATGTTGGAGAGTTTGGTTCAGATGCTGCCATATTGCCTAGATTTCTGTTAGAGTTCCTGCTTTTGCCCTTTGCCATCTTGTTATTTCTGGCGTTAGTTGGTCTTGTCTCTGGCTGGTATTTGAGGCTGTGAGGCTGTAGGGCTATTTATGCAACACAGGATGGCTGGTTTTCCCCTGTTACAGATTGCTGATGTGCTGTCCTCCACTTGGGTGCCCTTGGAGCCCTAGTGTGCCTTGCCCCGGGTTGTCTGTGTGAACTAGGCGGTGCCCTTTTGCTCCTTCATGGAGTGCTGATGGTCTATGCTGCAGGACATTTTCTGACTGCTGGTCACTCTGCTGGGCAGCCGATTTCCCAATTGGGTTGGTGCACGCAAGGATAGCCTAGCTGCTGAGGCCCTGAGTCTAGGCAAAATCCTGGCAGGCTAAGGCCTGAGCAAAGTTCCCCTCAGGCTATGACTGTTAATTGGTTCTGTTAGGTGGCCAGAATGGCAAAGTCATTTCAACCACAGCTTTAAAGCTAACTTCATGCATATTACACACTTCTTCCATTTTACTTAAATGTGGTTTTAAGGCCAGTGGGAAACATTCCCAGCAATACTCTTTAAAAGTATGGATATGAAGATTCTTCTTTATTCTTACTAAAAGAATTCTTCAAAATATACAGGTACTACTTGAAAAGCACAACCAGAAATGACAAGGACCTTTGTTATAATCTTAAAATACTAACAATAGAAACTATGTATATATGAAATTTATAACTGAGACTACTACTTCTTTTAAAAAGTATGATGCAGGACATTAGTGCTGGCTTCCCTCAAACTTAGAGTGCCTCTACATTTCAACTGCAGTATTCACTTAAATAAGCACAAATGTCAATTTCAATGTACTTGCATTCACTCAAACTCAGAGCTTTCTACTCAACCAATTGTGCTACATACACTCTCTGTCATGTAAAGCTTTTGGTAATTTTTTTGAAACTCTTCTAGAGGAGACAACACGAATATATTAATGGCCTCATCATCACTGTCACTTAAACATATAGCACACAAACCAAATGTAATTGGTCCGAAGACTAACTTTTCAGCTCCTAGTGCCCTGCCTATTAATAGAATGATTTTTTGGGGGGTGGGGGTGTTTAGAGACAGGGTTTTGCCGTGTAGCCTTGGCTGTTCTGGAAATCACTTTGTAGACCAGCTGGCCTCAAACTCAGAAATCCTCCTGCCTCTGCCTCCAAAATGCTGGGATTAAAGTCATGTGCCACCACTGCCCAGCAGAATGAAGTTTTTTTTTTTTTCTTTTGTTTTGTTTTGCTTTGTTTTTTTAAGTCACTGTGTTGTCTAGTTTGGTCAACTTGACATTATTTTAAATAACGTAGAAAACAAATTTCAATAAGGGATTGACTAGATCAGGCTAGAAAGTGAACATGTCTATGAGGGTCTTCTTTAATTGAGTTAAATAAGCTGGGCAGATCCAGTCAATTTGTAGGCTATATGATTTCATAGGCTGTTCCCTGAAATATATGAGTAGTGAAGGACAACTAAGACCAAGGTGCATTCATTTTCTTTGAGCTTGACACTGGATATGATGTGACTAGCTACCCAAGCTCCTACCATTGTGATTGCCCTATAGTGATGAACTATAACTTGGAATTATAAGCTAAAGCTAAACCTTTGTCTATTATGTATTTGTTTTCTTTCCTTTGCCAGGATAATTACATTCAGTAACAGAAACAAAAGGGCATCTCTCTCTCTCTCTCTCTCTCTCTCTCTCTCTCTCTCTATCTATCTATCTCTCTCTCTCTGTCTCTCTCTGTCTCTGTTGTCTTTCTGTCTCTGTCTCTCTGTCTGTCTGTCTCTCAAGCTCTCTCTCTCTCTCTCTCTCTCTCTTTCTCTCTCTCTCTCTCTCTCTCTCTCTCACACACACACACACACACACACACACACACACACACACACACACACATCATTCCCAAGATTCCAGATGAGAAACATTCTTTTTCATCTCTGAAGTTCCTCTTTTCTTTACTCTGTTATCTTTCCATAGATTTCATTATTCCCATTTCAGACAAATACCTTTAATGCCTTTTCCAAAATATATTTCCAAAGGATTTTCATTTCTGGGACTAAAACACCAATTACAAGCATCTATTTTCTAATAAAAATCAAAATTATTTATGCATCTGAAATGATGCAGAGTTTTCAATTATACAATATGAGAATACTCTAATATACACTAATATAACAAGTATTAAAGCAGTAAAACCATGATGCTATTGAAGCACTTAGGGCAAATTTTAGACAAAATAAAGAGCTAGCATCTCCCCCTTTTTATTTGATATTTAATTTATTTAGATTTCAAATGTTATCCCCTTTCCTGGTCCCTCCAAAAACAGTCTATCCCATGCTCCTCCCCCTGATTCTATGAGAGTGCTCCATAATCCAACCAACTCCCACCTCCCAGCCCTGGCACTCCATTATCAATTCTTCAAGACCTAGGACCTTTACTCCCATTGATGACTGATACGGCCATCCTCTGATTCATAGGCAATAGGAGACATGGGTCTCTACATGTGTACTCTTTAGTGATTTAGTCCCTGGAAGCTCTGGGAAGTCTGGTTGGTTGATATTGCTGTTCTTCCTATTGGGTTGCAAACCCTTCATCCCCTTCAGTCCTTTTCTTTTCTTTTTTTTTTCTTTTTTTTCTTTGATATATTTTTTATTTACATTTCAAATGATTTCCCCTTTTCTAGCCCCCCACTCCCCGAAAGTCCCATAAGCACCCTTCTCTTCCCCTGTCCTCCCACCCACCCCTTCACACTTCCCTGTTCTGGTTTTGTCGAATACTGCTTCACCGAGTCTTTCCAGAACAAGGGGCCACTCCTCCTTTCTTCTTGTACCTCATTTGATGTGTGGATTATGTTTTGGGTATTCCAGTTTTCTAGGTTAATATCCACTTATTAGTGAGTGCATACCATGATTCACCTTTTGAGTCTGGGTTACCTCACTTAGTATGATGTTCTCTAGCTCCATCCATTTGCCTAAGAATTTCATGAATTCATTGTTTCTAATGACTGAATAGTACACCATTGTGTAGATATACCACAATTTTTGCATCCACTCTTCTGTTGAGGGATACCTGGGTACTTTCCAACATTTGGCAATTATAAATAGGGCTGCTATAAACATAGTAGAGCACGTATCCTTATCACATGGTAGGGAATCATCTGGGTATATGCCCAGGAGTAGTATAGCAGGATCTTCTGGAAGTGAGGTGCCCAGTTTTCGGAGGAACCGCCAGACTGATTTCCAGAGTGTTTGTACCAATTTGTAACCCCACCAGCAGTGGAGGAGTGTTCCTCTTTCTCCACACCCGCTCCAACACCTGCTGTCTCCTGAATTTTTAATCTTAGCCATTCTGACTGGTGTAAGGTGAAATCTCAGGGTTGTTTTGATTTGCATTTCCCTAATGACTAATGAAGTTGAGCATTTTTTAAGATGCTTCTCCACCATCCAAAGTTCTTCAGGTGAGAATTCTTTGTTTAACTCTGTACTCCATTTTTTAATACGGTTGTTTGGTTTTCTGGAGTCTAGCTTCTTGAGTTCTTTATATATATTGGATATTAGCCCTCTATCTGTGAAGATCTTTTCCCAATTTGTTGGTTGCCGGTGTGTCCTCTTGATGGTGTCCTTTGCCTTACAGAAACTTTGTAATTTGATGAGGTCCCATTTGTCAATTCTTGCTCTTAGAGCATACGCTATTGGTGTTCTGTTCAGAAACTTTCTCCCTCTACCGATATCCTCAAGGGTCTTCTGCAGTTCCTTTTCTATTAGCTTCAGAGTATCTGGCTTTATGTGGAGGTCCTTGATATATTTGGATTTGAGCTTAGTACAAGGAGACAAGGATGGATCAATTCGCATTCTTCTTCATGCTGACCTCCAGTTGAACAAGCACTATTTGTTGAAAAGGCTATCTTTTTTCCATTGGATGTTGTCAGCCTCTTTGTCGAGGATCAAGTGGACATAGGTATGTGGGTTCATTTCTGGATCTTCAATCCTGTTCCATTGATCTGCCTGCCTGTCACTGTACCAATACCATGCAGTTTTTAAAACTTTTGCTCTCTAGTATTGCTTGAGGTCAGGGATACTGATTCCCCCAGACTTTCTTTTGTTGCTGAGAATAGTTTTAGCTATCCTGGTTTTTTGTTATTCCAGATGAATTTGATAATTCTTCTTTCTAACTCTGTGAAGAATTGAGTTGGGATTTTGATGGGTATTGCATTGAAACTGTATATTGCTTTTGGCAAAATGGCCATTTTAACTATATTGATTCTACCGATTCATGAGCATGAGAGGTTTTCCCAATTTTTGAGGTCTTCTTCCATTTCCTTCTTCAGAGTCTTGAAGTTCTTGTTATATATATCTTTCACATGTTTGGTAAGAGTCACCCCAAGATACTTTATACTGTTTGTGGCTATTGTGAAGGGGATCATTTCCCTAATTTCTTTCTCAGCCTGCTTATCCTTTGAGTATAGGAAGGCCACTGATTTGCTTGAGTTGATTTTATAACCTGCCACTTTGCTGAAGTTGTTTATCAGCTGTAGGAGTTCTCTAGTGGAGTTTTTTGGGTCACTTAGGTAGACTATCATGTCATCTGCAAATACTGATAGTTTGACTTCTTCCTTTCCAATTTGTATCCCTTTGACCTCCTTATGTTGTCGAATTGCCTGAGCTAGTACCCCAAGTACAATATTGAAAAGATAAAGAGAAAGGGGCAGCCCTGTCTAGTCCCTGATTTTAGTGGGATTGCTTCAAGTTTCTCTCCATTTAGTTTGATGCTGGCTACCGGTTTGCTGTATATTGCTTTTACTATGTTTAGGTATGGGCCTTGAATTCCTGTCCTTTCCAAGACTTTAAGCATGAGAGGATGCTGAATTTTGTCAAATGCTTTTTCAGCATCCAATGAGATGACCATGTGTTTTTTTTTTCTTTGAGTTTGTTTATCCGTATATTGAACCAACCCTCCATTCCTGGGATAAAGCCTACTTGATCATGGTGGATGATCGTTTTGATGTGTTCTTGGATTCGGTTGGCAAGAATTTTATTGAGTATTTTTGCATCGATGTTCATAAGGGAAATTGGTCTGAAGTTCTCTTTCTTTTTTGGATCTTTGTGTGGTTTTGGTATCAGCGTAATTGTGGCTTCGTAGAAGGAATTGGATAGTGTTCCTTCTGTTTCTATTTTGTGGAATAGTTTGAAGAGTATTGGTGTTAACTCTTCTTTGAAGGTCTGAGAGAATTCTTCACTGAAACCATCTGGTCCTGTGCTTTTTTTGGTTGGAAGACTTTCTATGACTCCTTCTATTCCTTTAGGTGTTATGGGACTGTTTAGATGATCTATTTAGTCCTGATTTAATTTTGGTATTTGGTATCTGTCCAGGAAATTGTCCATTTCCTGCAGATTCTCCAGTTGTGTTGAGTACAGGCTCTTGTATTAGGATCTGATGATTTTTTTAGATTTCCTCAATTTCCGTTGTTATATCTCCCTTTTCATTTTCTAAATTTGTTAATTTGTATACTTTCTCTGTGCCCGTTGGTCAGTCTGGCTAAGGGTTTATCTATCTTGTTGATTTTCTCAAAGAACCAGCTCCTGGTTTTGTTGATTCTTTGTATGGTTCTATTTGTTTCTACTTGATTGATTTCGGCCCTGAGTTTGATGATTTCCTGCCTTCTACTCCTCCTGGGTGAAATAGCTTCTTTTTGTTCCAGGGCTTTCAGGTGTATCATTAAGCTGTTATTGTATGCTCTCTCCATTTTCATTTTGGTGGCACTCAGGGCTATTAGTTTTCCTCTTAGCACTGCTTTCATTGTGTCCCATAGATTTGGGTAAGTTGTGTCTTCATTTTCATTGTGTTCTAAAAAGTCTTTAATTTCTTTCTTTATTTATTCCTTGACCAAGGTATCATTGAGTAGAATATTGTTCAGTTTCCAAGTGTATGTGGGTTTTCTGTTGTTTCTGTTGCTATTGAAGACCACTTTTACTCCATAGTAATCTGATAGGAGGCATGGGATTAGTTTGATTTTCTTATATTTGTTGAGGTCTGTCTTGTGACCAATTTTATGGTCGATTTTGGAGAAGGTACCATGAGGTGCTGAGAAAAAGGTATATTTTTTGCTTTAGGATAGAATGTTCTATATATATCTGTTAAATCTAATTCGTCCAAAGCTTCAATTATTTTCATTGTGTCCATGTTCACTTTCTGTTCTCCTGATCGGTACATTGAGGAAAGTGCATTGTTGAAATCACCCACAATTATTGTGTTAGGTGCAATGTGTTCTTTAAGCTTTAGTAAAGTTTCTTTTATGAATGAGGGTGCCCTTACATTTGGAGCATAGATGTTCAGCATTGAAACTTCTTCTTGCTGTATTTTTCCTTTGACCAGCAAGAAGTGTCTCTTTTGATGACTTTAGGTTGAAAGTCAATTTTATCTGATATTAGAATGGTCACTCCAGCTTGTTTCCTGAGACCATTTTCTTGTAAAATTGTCTTCCAGCCTTTTGCTCTAAGGTAGTGTTTATCTTTTACCCTGAGGTGTGTTTCCTGTATACAGCAAAATGTAGGGTCCTGTTTACGTATCCAGTCGGTTAGTCTGTGTCTTTTTATTGGGGCATTGAGTCCATTGATGTTAAGAGATATTAAAGAATAGTGATTGTTACTTCCTGTCATTTTTTATGTTATTTTTTAAATTTGATTGGTTAACTTCTTTTGTGTTTGATGAGAGAAAGTAACTATCTTGCTTTTTCAGGGTGAAGTTTCCCTCCTTGTATTGGTGCTTTCCTCCTATTATCCTTTGTAGGGCTGGGTTTGTGGATAGATATTGGGTAAACTTGGTTTTGTCATGGAATATCTTAGTTTCTCCATCTATGATAATTGTAAGTTTTGCTGGGTATAGTAGTTTTGGCTGGCATTTGTGTTCTCTTAGAGTGTCCATGAGATCTACCCAGGATCTTCTAGCTTTCACAGTCTCAGGTGAAAAGTCTGCTGTGATTCTGATAGATCTTCCTTTATATGTTACTTGGCCTTTTTGCCTTACTGCCTTTAATATTCTTTCTTTGTTTGGTACATTTGGTGTTTTGATTATTATGTGACAAGAGGTATTTCTGTTCTGGTCCGGTCTGTTTGGAGTTCTGTAGCCTTCTTGTATACTCATGGGCATCTCTCTCTTTAGGTTAGGGAAGTTTTCTTCCATAATTTTATTGAAGATATTTGCTGGCCCTTTAAGTTGTAAATCTTCACTCTCATCTATGCCTATAATCCTTAGGTTTGGTCTTCTCATTGTGTCCTGGATTTCCTGGATATTTTGGGTTACAAGCTTTTTGCATTTTGCATTTTCTTTAACTGTTGAGGCCACGGTTTCTATGGTATCTTCAGCGTCTGAGATTCTTTCTTCTATCTCTTGTATTCTGTTGTTGATATTTGCATCTATGTCCCCTGATTTCTTCCCGAGGTATTCTATCTCCTAAATTGTCTCCATTTGAGTTTTCTTAGTTGTTTCTACTTCTGTTTCTGGATCCTGGATGGTTTTGCTTAGCTCCTTCACTTGCTTGTTTGTGTTTTCCTGTAATTCTTTAAGAGCTTTGTGTGTTTCCTCTTTCATGACCTCAGTCTGTTGACCAAAGTTCTCCTGTATTTCTTTAAGTAATTTTTCTGTTTCCTCCTTATTGGCTTTTGTATTCTCCTGGATTTCTTTCAATTGTTTTTGTGTTTCCCTTGTAAGGGCTTCTAACTTTTGATCCATTTTCTCCTGAATTTCTTTATGTATGTCCTTCATGTGTTCCTGTACCAGCATCATGACCAGTGATTTAAGTCCATATCTTGTTTTACTGGTGTGATGGGGTATCCCTGACGTGCTGATAAAGGTGAATTGAGTTCACATGCTGCCATGTTGCCTTGATTTCTGTTAGTGACGATCCTGTGTTTGCCTTTTGCCATCTAGTTCTCACTGGTGTTAGTTGGTCTTCTCAATGCTGGACTCACCAGTGCAAGCTGCCTCTTCCCAGTGGGCCTCTGGTGCAGCTGACTTCCTGCACTGCCTGGAGACAGGGTGCTATGGCCCAGGCTGTTCAGATCCCGAAGCAGACACCTGAAGGCTCACTGAGCAGAGCACACTGAGTCCTCCCAGCCGGCCTCCTGGATGTCCCTCTTGCATCTTGCAGGACCTGGAGATGTGGCATTGTGGCCCAGGCTGTCCTGGATCCTGAAGCCCAGATCTGAGGGCTCCCATCAGAGTCCTCAGGACTGGAACCTAAGCTCCGTGCCGCCAGAGCAAGCTCGAAAAAAGTTATTCTTAATGTAAGACAATTAAATTATTTTTTCTTTTCTTTCATTGGATATTTTATTTGTTTATCTTTCAAATGGTATCCCATTTCCTGCTTTCCTCTTCAGAAAACACCTGTCCCATTTCCACTCCCCCTGCTTCTCTGAGGGTGCTCTCAAACATAACCCTGCCTCCCTACCCTGGCATTCCCCTACACTGAGACATAAAGCATTTACAGAACTAACGGCCTCTCCTCACATTGATGCCTATCCTCTGCTACATATGCTGCTGGGGCATTGGGTTGATCCATGTGTACAAGTTTTGCTGGTGGTTTGTCCCTTGGAACTCTGGAGGGAGGTCTGGATGGCTGATATTTCTATTGAGTTGCAAAACTTGTCAGTTACTTCAGTCCTTTACCTAATTCCTTCATTGGGGTTCCAATGCTCTGCTAATGCTTGAATGTGAGTTTCTGTCTTTCTATTTGTCAGGCTCTGGCAGAGCGTCTCAGGAAGCTATACAGGCTATTGTCAGGAAACACTTCTTAGCATCTGCAATAGGGTCTGAGTTTGGTGACTGTATTTGAAATTAATCCCCAGGTGGAACAATCTCTGGATGGCCTTTCCTTTAGTCTCTGCTCTACACTTTGCCTCTGGATTTCCTCCTGTGAATATTTGGTTCCCCCTTCCAAGAAGAGTTGTAACATCCACATTTTGGTCTTCCTTCCTCTTGAGCTTCATCTGTTTTGTGAATTTTACCATGGGCGTTCTAAGCTTTTGGGCTAATATCTCCTTATTAGTGAGTGAATAGAATGTTCTTTTGTGACTGCATTACCTCACTCAGGATGATATATTCTAGTTCCATGCATATGCCTAAAATGTAATGAAGTCATTGTTTTTAATAGCTGAGTAGTATTTCATTGAATAAATTTAACATATTTTCTGTATTCATTCTTCAGATGAAGTACATTTGGATTCTTTCTGCTTGTGTCTATTATAAGTAAGGATGTTGTGAACATAGTGGAGCATGTGTCTTTGGTATATGTTGGAGAATCTTTTGGATATATGCCTAGGAGTGGTATACCTGGATCTTCAGGTAGTACTATGTCAAATATTCTGAGGAAATATAAAACTGATTTTCAGAGCAGTTGTACTAGCATGCATTCTCACAAACAATGGAGGAGTGTTCTTCTTTCTCCACATCCTTGCCAGCACCTGCTGTCACTTGAGTTTTGACCTTAGCCATTCTGACTGGTGTGAGATTTGCATTTCTCTCATGACTAAGGATGTTGAACATTTCTTTCTGTCTTTCTTGACCGTTCAATATTACTAGGTTGAGAATCATTCTTTAGTTTTGTACTCCATTTTAAATAGGGTTATTTGATACTCAGAAATCAACTTCTCAAGTCCTTTGTATATATTGGTTATAGGTACTTTATTGGATGTAGGGCTGGTAAAGATCTCTCCCCAATCTGTTGGTTGCTGTGTTTTGTCTTATTGTCCTTTGTCTTACAGAAGTTTTCCAATTTTATGTTGTTGATACTTGCATCTATGACTCCTGATTTCTTTCCTAGGTTTTATATCTCTAGGTTTGTCGCCTTTATGATTTCTATATTGTTTCTATTTCTGTTTTTTATACCTTGTAGGTTTTGTTCAATTCCTTCACCTGTTTGATTGTGTTTTCCTGTAATGTTGTAAATGATTTTTATGTTTCCTCTTTAAGAGATTCTTCCGGTTTACCTCTGTTCTCTTGTATTTTTTAAGGGAGATATTTATGTCCTTAAGGGAGTTATTAAAGTCCTCCATCATCATCATGAAATGTCATTTTAAATCTGAATCTTGCCTTTCAGGTGTGTTGGGGTGTCCAGGACTTTCTGTAGTGAGAGAACTGGGTTTAAATTATGCCATATAGCCTTGGTTTTGGTTTCTTATGTTCCTGTGCTTGCCTCTCAAGATCTGGTTATCTCTAGTGCTAACTGGCCTTGCTTTCTATGACTGGAACCTCTCATTTCTGTGATCCTGGTTGTATCAGAAGTCCTTGGAGTTTAGCTGTCTCTGTGATTTTGTGCTTATGGGATCCTGTGAACCTGAGATACAGATATATAAGAGCTGCTGGGAGTCAAGCTTTCTCCTGGTGTTTCCCTGGGGTGTGCAAGTGTGTGGGGAGCCAGAGCCCTGCTGTTGCACTAGGCACAGGTGCAAGCT
This sequence comes from Apodemus sylvaticus, assembly GCF_947179515.1. Lineage (NCBI taxonomy): Eukaryota > Metazoa > Chordata > Mammalia > Rodentia > Muridae > Apodemus > Apodemus sylvaticus. Next base: position 5,892,932 of record NC_067483.1, on the reverse strand, counting down.
GGAAGGAACTGATGCTTCTGGATTTGTGTTTCCCTGGTTCTTGTGTGTCTTTGGAAAGATGTTGTGGCCTGAACTGTGATCTTGAGTGTGTCAGAGCTCCTGTGTTTCTTGCTGGTTCTGCTCTCCTGGTAGTTGAGTTTCCTCTGTGATCCTGTTTTCCTGTGAACTGGTACACCTGGGAGTTTCAGAGGATCTGGAAGTCATGCTCCCTTTTGGTATTGCAGAAGTAAATGCAGAGCCAGAACCTAAGGTCTGCTCTGTATGAAGGTTCAAACTGGAAGAACCCAGTGCCACTGTCCCGGCATGTGTTCCTGAGTCCCTGGATCCTGTGGAAACTAGTTACTACTCATGTTGAGGTAGATGTTGTGGCGTCTCTTCTGATAATGAACATTTCAGAAAACCTGGGAGTAGGGCTCTCTCTGGGTGTTGTAGATGTGGGTATAGAGCCATCAATTTAGGTATGTTTCAGGTGCAGGTAAAAACTTCACCTGGGTGTGTTAGAGCACCTGAGAGTCGAGCTTACTCTGGATGGTGTGAGAAAGGGTGCAGTGACAGTACCCAAAGTCTGCTCAGAGCACAGTTTCAGAACAAAAGGGACGTGTGCCCTTGGCCAGGCTGGGGTTCCTGCATACCTGGATCCCATGGACCTCAATTTCTCTGGATGTTGTTCACCAATGCTGTAGCCTCCTTACTTGTGATCCTGGGTGTGTTAGATCACCTTGTAATTGAATTTCCTCTGGAATTGTGAGACTGGGTGCAGAGCCAGCACCCAAAATCTGCTAAGGACACTGGTTCAGACTGGAAGGTCAAGACTATTAAATCTTAAAAACTTAGTAACACCTTGATTTATAATAATGCAAAATCATATTGATGCAAATTTTTCCAATATTTTTAAAAAATATTTATTTTTCAGTTAATGGGAATCGAAATAAGAATGTCCAGAAAACTAACTTGATGAAAAATGTTCAATTTTCACCTATGTGGTTTACAAAAATTAATTCAGCACTTTCCTATGGCTTTTTTAATTAGAAGGAAAGGAATGTAGAGTCTTTGAACACAGCAACTGTGGATTTGCTCAGACTTATGCACATCTAGTCTGTGCTTCATGTAGTCTATAATGCTGGGAAATACATTAACTTCCTCAAATTGTAGGTTTCCTTCTCTTAAAATGAGTTTAATGGTATATTATTAAGAGTATTAAAAAGCTAAGATGTGTATCTACATGAGTATCTTAACTATATCCTATAAAATATATGCAATGGCTTCCTCTTACATGCAGTTCGTAACCTGTATAAAAACTGCAGTTTTAATGTTTGGACACATATACTGGAATTTAAATTTCTTAGGAAGAAAGTGACTTTGAATTATGGAAGCAAACGTGGGTGAATCAAAAATTCTAATGAGAGATTATTTTCATGTCTATCACTATCACATATGAATTAGACAAAGAATTTCATTATATTTTCAAACATGTATAAACTACATTCTGAACATACTCAAACTCTTCTCTTGTTCTTCCCACTGTTAACAAATTTCCACATTTTTCCATATAAGCCATTTTTTATCTGTTGATAAACCAATAAATTTCCTTAGAGGAGCCTACAGATACATTGTGGGATAATTATTTATAACAGTGTAGGCAGCTTACCAGTTACTATACTGTAGAGGAAAAAGCTTCCCCATTATCAACTGTTAACTGTGCATAGATCCTCCAGAAGATGGACAGTCTTGTTGGGACTCATCCCTCTATGATGATCATGGGCCAAGTCTTGTGAAGATAGTGTGCTTTTCATCAGAGTTCTTAAAGTTGTAACAGTTACTATGGCCATGTAGTGACCTGCCTAGACGACATTACAACTTTATTTAACTCATTCTATCACTCTTTCATTATGTTCCTTGATCCTTGGTGGGTGTCAGATTGATGCCTCATTCAGAGCTAGGAATTTAGTGATTATTATGTCTAGTACTTGATATGTCTGGATCTTGTCACTAGCTGTGATCTAGTCTCTAAATAGATCTCTTTTCATAGCTATTATATGGCTTGTGATAGGCTGGTATTCAAAGTCAGTTATCTGTAAGGAACAAATAAATGTTACTGCTATGCCTAGAGCCAAGGGAGAAATGGAGACTATACTTTTCCTTCCAAGGGTGAGATTATTGGTATGGTTCCCACTAGAAGAGAATCCATTTTGTAGAATATTGCTTCAGCCTTTCACCAACTAAAAAACTACTTTTAGGACAATAGGGCTGAGAGGCTGGAGGGGCAGCACCAAATACACCATCTTCTGATTATTAAGAGTTTATTTCTTTAAGAGATTTTGAAAATAGTAAGTTCAAGGCTTAATGTCACTTGTCTACTTGTCTGGATTGAGACATTTCTAATAGGCTAACTGTTAATATTTCTGCATGTCACAAGTTTGGTATATACTTTGAGCATAAGGATGCACACCTAATCATTTGATTACTCCTTTGGTAGAGTCATACTATGGCAAGAACATCAAAATGCATTTCTCCACTGAGTCATATCTGAGCCCCAGTGGAGAAAGATGGTCACTAGAGGGCATCATGTTCTTGAAGCCTGTATTTTCCCCAGAACATTCCTAAAGACTTTTTTTTTCCTTCCTAGCTATCAAGATATGAAGTGAACTTAGTACAAGAAGACAAGGATGGATCAATTCGCATTCTTCTGCATGCTGACCTCCATCCTTGTCTCCTTGTACTAAGCTCAAATCCAAATGGATCAAGGACCTCCACATAAAGCCAGACACTCTGAAGCTAATAGAAAAGAAATTGGGGAAGACCCTTGAGGACATCGGTACAGGGAGAAAGTTTCTGAACAGAACACCAATAGCGTATGCTCTAAGAGCAAGAATTGACAAATGGGACCTCATAAAATTACAAAGTTTCTGTAAGGCAAAGGACACCATCAAGAGGACAAATCGGCAACCAACAAATTGGGAAAAGATCTTCACCAATCCTACATCAGATAGAGGGCTAATATCCAATATATATAAAGAACTCAAGAAGTTAGACTCCAGAAAACCAAACAACCCTATTAAAAAATGGGGTACAGAGTTAAACAAAGAATTCTCACCTGAAGAACGTCGGATGGCGGAGAAACATCTTAAAAAATGCTCAACTTCATTAGTCATTAGGGAAATGCAAATCAAAACAACCCTAAGATTTCATCTTACACCAGTCAGAATGGCTAAGATTAAAAATTCAGGAGACAGAAGGTGTTGGAGAGGGTGTGGAGAAAGAGGAACACTCCTCCACTGCTGGTGGGGATGCAAATTGGTACAACCACTCTGGAAATCAGTCTGGCGGTTCCTCCGAAAACTGGGCACCTTCCAGAAGATCCTGCTATACCACTCCTGGGCATATACCCAGAAGACTCCCCACCATGTAATAAGGATACATGTTCTACTATGTTCATAGCAGCCCTATTTGTAATTGCCAGATGCTGGAAAGAACCCAGGTATCCCTCAACAGAAGAGTGGATGCAAAAAATGTGGTATATCTACACAATGGAGTACTATTCAGCCATTAGAAACAATGAATTCATGAAATTCTTAGGCAAATGGATGGAGCTAGAGAATATCATACTAAGTGAGGTAACACAGACTCAAAAGGTGAATCATGGTATGCACTCACTAATAAGTGGATATTAACCTAGAAAACTGGAATACCCAAAACATAATCCACACATCAAATGAGGTACAAGAAGAAAGGAGGAGTGGCCCCTGGTTCTGGAAAGACTCAGTGAAACAGTATTCAGCAAAACCAGAACGGGGAAGTGGGAAGGGGTGGGTGCGAGGACAGGGGAAGAGAAGGGGGTTTGCGGGACTTTCGGGGAGTGGGGGGGGCTAGAAAAGGGGAAATCATTTGAAATGTAAATAAATTATATCAAATAATAATAAAAAAAAAAGATCTAAAAAAAAAAAAGATATGAAGTGAACAGTGCCCTTTGACCAGTTGATCCACAGTAAATCCTTTTTCCTTAAAGCATTTCTCTCAAATGACAAATAACTAAATCTCTGTGACCTAACAGAATATTGATACTTTGGATTGGGATTCTAGTTTCTGGGAATGACATTTGTGATGGCTTAAAATGATTATTATCTATACAGGACTTAGAAACACTTAGAAATGACTATGTCTGAATGTTTGTGTGGTATCTTCTTTAATGACTTAACTACAATAAAAATACTTAGTCTACATGTGGATTATCATTTCCTGGATTGTTGAACTCAAATGAATAAAAAGAAGCAAGAAAATTGAATTAAAAGAAGAAAGGGTTTCTCTAGTTGAAAAAAAAATAGGGCACAGATTCTGTTACAACTCCTACCTCTAACATTCCACACAAAAGAGGCTACTACAGAAAACATTGTCGTTATATTTAGGGATGAAAATTAAAAGTGGTTTGAGACAAAGGCTCTGAGACAGTCTCCTTCAGGGGGAGACCTTTATTATAGGAAGAACTGATACCACAGACCTTCATGGCAAAGAAAAAAAAACCTTCAGTACACCAAGGGCAAAGTAGGAGTCTCACTCTTAAAGGTTTCTAATATGGGTTAGAACACACCACAAAATTAATGTGTACCCCCATGTCATAACCTGATGACTGCCTCTGACCTTAGTATGAGTGAGGTGGAAGGAAAACAGACATAGACTAGAGGATGTTGTCAGTTCCATGATGGCATACTGCCTTGAAATTAAATGGAATAAAAAAAGATTGACAAATATCATAGGCAATTGCTTTATTAGTTTTCCCCTTTTCCTGTGTGTTTGTGTGTTTGTGTGTATTTGTTTGTTTGTGTGTGTGTGTCTCTGTGTGTGTATGTGATTGTCTGTGCATGTATTGATATGTGTGTGGGCATACATGTGTAAGGGTGTGTATGCATGCAGTCTTCTGAGATCTATATCAGAAATCATGCTCAATCACTCTACCACCTTATTCATTAAAGTCAGGTCTCTCAATTCAACACAAATCCTGCTTAAATTCTACAACTCTTGGATTTGTCTGCCTGTTGAAGCTGGGATTACAAACATGTTGTCATGATCACTTAGCATTTGTGTCATTCAGAGCTGAACTTTTGTTCTTATTCCTGTCCTTTGAGTACATTAGCCATTGAATTATTCCCTTGGTCCATAGATAATGATTTTAATGATACCTTGAAAAAACTGAAGAAATGAGAAAGAGCTCAGGTGACATTTTCTATTTGCTAGGTTGTTTGACTTTGCAGTTTTGTGCTAATATCCATAACAGCAAGTACTTGGTAATTAAAACTAAATGTTCTGCATTATTTCAAGGCTGTTGTAGTAATATTGCATTGAAAACTGCTTACCTGAAAGAACAACTAATAACTTTTATGCTGGAGAGCTGTGAGAAATTCTCATTTGCTATGTGCACATCACTTGCTATGTTCTAAACCATCAACATTGATTGTTCACTTATGCGGTGAATGCATATACTTTCTGCATGAGCTGCCTTTGTAAAGGAGAAGTGTAATTTTCTTTACATTTATTCAGCAGCCTTTTCTCATTTCCAGTGAAGGGAAATGAACAATTGGGAATGAAAATCTCTCCACTGTGTTTGAATTTTTGGACAAATTTGAAATGAACTTCTAGTTCTAGTATTTGAGAAAACTAAGGTTTTTTTTTTCTTCTATTTACTTAGAAAATGACATTTTTAGATGTGAGTTCTGTTTATTATATTATTTGATATAATTTCTAAGTCAGTCACATGGCTCATGGGTGTTGCAATCTCTTGACATCGTAATGTATATCTAGGGTTCAAGCAATGTAGAAAAATTATTTAAATCCTCAGAACCTAAACTCCCTCATATATACAGTTAGAATGAAAATAGTTGAGCTAGGAGCACACGCGGAAGCTAGGTGCACACCAGGCATATAATCAGTGAAGCGGCTGAGACAGAAGTCTTCCTGCTGCCATTTGCACTCAGGAGCCAGATGGCTCCAAAGCCTTCTGTGTATGGCCCACCAGGAGAGAGTGATCTCCCAGCAGTGCTTTCACTATTGTGTGTGGAGGTGAGATCTCTACCTTCTCTCTGTAGAGAAGCAGCTAGGAGTGCATGCAGCAAATGATCAGTGGAGAAGCTAGGACAGAGATATTCAGGCTGCTCTTTGCACCAGAGGGCAAGACGGCTCCACAGCCTTCTGTGCACAGACCCTGCCATAAGAGAATTGGTCACCCAGGAATATAGACACAGGCTTACAGGCTGACAGGAGAGACACATTCCAGACAGAGACAGCAAGACCAACTAACACCAGAGATAACCATTTGACAAAAAAGCAAGAGCAAGAAGCCTGACAACAGAAATCAAGGCTAATTGACACAATCAGAAGCCAGTTCTACTTCCACAGCAAGTCCGAGATACCCCAAAACACCTGAAAAGCAAAAGCTGAATTTAAAATATTATCTCATGATGCTAATAGATGGCTTCAGGATGTACATAAATAATGCCCTTAAAGGAATACAGGAGAACATAGGTAAGCAGGTAGAAACCCTTAAAGAGGAAACACAAAAATCCCTTAAAGAATTACAGGAAACCTCAAACAATCAAATGAAGAAACTGAACAAAACCAACCAGATGTAAAAGTAGAAGTAGAAAAAATGAAGAAATCACAAAAGGAGACAGCTCAAGAGATAGAAAACCTTGGAGAGAAATTCAGAGTCATAGATGTAGCATCAACAACAGAATACAAGAGCTAGAAAAAAGAACTTCAGGTGCTGAAGGTACCATAGAAAACATTGACTCAACACTCAAAGAATATGCAAAATGCAAAAATCTTATAACCCCAAAATCCAGGAAATCCAGGACACAATGAAAAGACCAAATTTAAGGATTATAGGTATAAAAGAGAGCAAGAATTTACAACTTAAAGGGCCAGTAAATAGCTTCACCAAAATTATTTAAGAAAACTTGCCTAACCTAAGAAAGAGAAGCCCATGAACATACAAGAAGCCTACAGAACTCCAAACAGACTTGACCAGAACAGAAATTTCTCCTGACACTGAATAATAAAAACACCAAATGCACTAAACAAAGAAAGAATACTAAAAAGATTAAGGGGAAAAGGGCAAGTAACTTATAAAGGCAGACCTATCAGAATTATACCACACTTTTCAGTAGAGACAATGAAAGCTAGAAGACCCCAAGTGTATCTCTTACAGATTCTAAGAGAATACAAATGCCAGCCCAGATCATTATACCCAGCAAAGCTCTCAAACATTCCATGATAAAACCAAATTTACACAATATTTTCCCACTAATCCAGCCCTACACATGATAATAGATGGAAAACACTAGTACAAAAAGCGACACTACACCCTAGACAAAGCAAGAAATTAATCTTCTTCAAACAAACCCAAAAGAAGATAACTACACAAACATAATATCAAAAATAACAGAAAGCAAAAATCACTATTCCTTAATAGCTCTTAATATCAGTCAACTCAATTCCCAATAAAAATATATAGACTAACAGAAATATTTTTCATGTAAGTCTTCAATTTTATCAGAAAATGTTTCTAATTCCTCTTTCAATTAATTTAGTAATGTTTTTATGTCTACGATTGTATCTGCATTATTTTAATCATAATCTGCAATTTTAACATGCTTTTCTATATATTTCTTCTATTTTATCAGAAATGGTTTCCATGTAAATCTCTGATTTTATCATAAACTATTTTTAATTCCACCCTCAATTAATTGAGAAAGGTATTTTATGTCTACCATTTTATCTTATAAATTTCCTTGAATTGGTCAATTTTAATGTATTTTTTTATATATTTCTTGAATTTTATCAGAAATATTTTCCATGTAAATCTCCAATTATATCATAAAATATTTTTACTTAATTTTTTCAATAAAAGAACATGCTTTTCAAAAAGAAAAAAGAAAAAGAAATTAGTTTTTATCCCTGTAGCATGCATGGAACACTGGAGATACATTAAACAAAACAAAACAAAACAACAACAACAAAAAACAAAAGTTAAAAAATGAAAATGAAGTTTTTGATAAGATTTTTTGTTGATGTGATATAAAGCAAGTTACAATGGGAAAGTTTTATTTCAGCTTACACTTGCAGGTCATATACAATCACAGAGAGAAACAGGGGCAGGAACTCAAGCAGGTATTAAAGCAGAGATCAGAGAAAAATGTCTTACTGATTGGCTGATTGGTAAATTCTTAGCTTGCTTTCTTATATAGACAAGGACTGCATGTCCATTGGTAATGCTTATTGTGATCTGGTCCCTCCAACATCAATTCTGACTCAAGACAATATCTCAAAGTGAGTTATAAATTAATTCTTCAAGAGTGATTATCTACCATGCCCAGAGCCAACAAGGAGAAGCTGAAAACTTCCTGAGATGGTTTCACTGCGGAATGTTAAATTTAATGACAAAATTGTTTATTTTGGAAAGGCTGAGAAGAATTTCATTTTAAGAAAAACTGCTATTATTAATATGCATTTCCTATTATTATTAAATCTATATCTTTATCTCTCTATCTCTCTACATATATCTATATCTGTATCTGCATGTGTATTTGTATCTATATCTAATACTATAATTATTTCTATAGCTGTATATATCACTAGATTAAGAAAAACTGCTATTATTAATATGCATTTCCTGTTATTATTAAATCTATATCTTTATCTCTCTATCTCTCTACATATATCTATATCTGTATCTGTATGTGTATTTGTATCTATATCTAATACTATAACTATTTCTATAGCTGTATATATCACTAGATACTTGCTGACCCTCTAAAAATATCTCTGCTGAACAACAAAGATGTATTGTCCTGTAGTGATGCTATATAGACACATAGTGATTTCTTAATTCTTAATGATGATACTATAATAATTTCTAAAATTATATTAGTAATTATTAAGCTCTTTTAGAATACAACTGATTTAAGTCCTTTCTTATATTAAAACTACATTGAGACCTCTGACAGTCTTCAAGTGTCATGAGATAAATTCTTTCTTTCTTTCTTTCTTTCTTTCTTTCTTTCTTTCTTTCTTTCTTTCTTTCTTTCTTTCTTTCTTTCTTTTTTCTTTCTTTCTTTCTTTCTTTTTCTTTTTCATTATATAACTTGCTTTATTTGATGTTTACAATCACAGAACTATTTTATACTTAGAAGATGCCCAGCAGGTATATGAAACTTGGTGAAAGACGGTGTCCCATATCAAGTCCCTTTAATGACCTTTGAGTTTCTCTTAAATGTTGGTGAAAATTCTCATATTCTGATTTACCAGGTGAGATCAGCCCCAGGTGGTGCCTTTTATTCTAACAGCAGGAGACAGACACCAGTTATAGGCCTGCACTCTGAAGGAGGCGTCCAAGTCAACTCTGGTCAGAGGCTGGTTCCAGACATGATCCAACATCTCTTGTCCTCAGGCCTAGTGGTGAGCTTCCAGGCTATACACACTCCAAATCATATGCATTAACCCCTGATCTTCTCTGGATGGTCACAGCAGAGGGATTCGGGTCTGACCTGAGGGTAAGAACCACCCTTCAAGTTGAATGAGGATGTTGCAGTGTTCCTCAATGCTACAGAGGTATATGTCTCCATGGCCAAATGTGTGTTGCCCTAGGTCTGCTTCTATGAATAACACTAATGAATTCTCAAATTTTTCAGAGATCCTCGACAAGGCATTCTCAATGGTATCCATTTCTATCTCAGAAATTCCCCTGATTTCAAAACAAAGCAAGTCCAGGCAACTGACTGCAGAATGATAATGATTTAATTTGTTCTGAAATATAAAGAAGGCATCTCCAACTTACAGCACATTCCAAGAGGTGATAAAACCAAAGCATGTAAGAAGGGAATAATAATTTACCATAGTTGAAACTAGAAAAGATAAAATATTAACTGGATTTATCTATATTAAACTTCATTAATAGCTTAGTCACAAAATTTATGATCTTTAATTCTCCAAAACAGATGATCAAAGTTTAGCTAGATAACTACTGTTAATGGAAATGCATGTAAACATTCTCTGTTGTGAACTTATTTGATTTATGATTTGAATTTATGGCAAAATGGAAAACTAATTTATGGTAAACTTGTAGCAAAATGTTATCGTGTGAAGATGTATTCTGATACATCTTTTTCTGAAAAGTTACATTTTTCCTTTTCTGAACATAGGTAGATTCATGAATATTGGGATTTCACATTCACTGTGAATGTGCAAATATGTAGGGAGACTAGTGATGGGCTTGTCACTACTACCTTTTTATTATGCAAGAAAATTTTCCTCTGACTTCGAACATGCCAAGCAAGTTAGGCAGGCTGGTGAACACTGAAAATCTAACTCCCTGCACTGGGGTTGCAAATAAGTACATTCCACCACAGTTGGTGTTAGATTATGTGCTGTGCGTTCTAATGATCCAATCTTTATGGGCAAATGAAAGGAATTTAGTGGCTCACCTAACTCCCTCGATCAAGATATACTTTACTTTGTGACTGTCTTTTTGTCAAAATTTCTGATACCAAACCTGTGATGCTACTTTTTGGTCCATATGCTGTCTCACACATGAAAGCCTAGTAACTATTATTAAGACAGCTAGCCTAAGCCCAGAACCTAACCACTTTAGTTAAGGACCTGTAACCTTATAATTCTCTAAAGTAGAGAATATTGGATTCAGTTGATCAGAATTTTAGAATTTGTAATACAGGAAAGGAAATTCCCCCTCACCACATTGGAAGTACAGCTCAAAAAACTTATTTAAGGTAAGCCTTTTAACTCCAAATGTATAGAGGATTTCTACATATTTTAGTCACCACTTGGTGCTTTATACTGAGAGTACCTTCTGGTATTAATTATACAAATTCAGAGATGACACCATGAGTAGGGATGTTGAAACCCTCAAGAATGCTACATCTCAGATGCTGATTTTCAATAGTGAGTTCCCAGTTTATAGCATTTCTTCTTTGGTTAAATATGAAGCCTTCATTGCTTTTTCACCATGATTTACTGTAGAGTCCAGCCCTTACATTCTAAGGGCGAGTTCCCTGGAAGGAGAGATGAGAAGTGGACACAGTGGCAAGAGAAAACATGTGGAGAGAGAAAAGACAAGGCTTCTGGTTCAACTCTCCATCTTTAGTGCATCTCCCCAAAACACAAAGGCAGGCCAAGCCCCTCCCCTGAAGGCTAGAACCCAGTTCTTCTTGTTCTTCAATGAGGCAAGTGGATCAGGTGGCTGGCTGCTTTTCTTTGAGAACAGTGGGCTTGGGGAGGTCACAATTCCTCCCTTTTTATTAATTTTAAGAAAAACGAGTGGATAAATATCCATCAAAAGATGGTGGGCTTTGACCAGAGGGAGAAAGCATTGACCATGGCCCCCAAAAATATTATAAGACATCTTTTGCAGAGGAGGGGAGTAGACTTCCTTATTATTATTATAAGAACAGTCTCTCAACATTAACCCTTATGCAGTCAGGTGTGCTTTCAGGTAGCTCAGAACCAGAAAACATGGTCCTTCCTTTGCTGAGCTTTACCTCGCACCTCTTGCTGGTGCACATGTTTGTTTAATTAACAAACACATGTAGATCTGAGTTCTATGCAGTTCCATTTTTAGAGATCCACTTCTAAAGTAAATGCCCTGTGAAAATGAGCTGGCTGGCCTTCATAGCAGCCACCTTCAACTCCTGGAAGCCATTGCTGTAGCAGCCCATCTTCCAGTGCTGTATCTGAGAGATACTTGCTTGAAACAAAAAGAAGATATTAATAAAGTTTCTTTTATGAAAGAGGGTGCCCTTGCATTTGGAGCATAGATGTTCAGAATTGAGAGTTCTTCTTGTTGTATTTTTCCTTTGACCAGCAAGAAGTGTCCCTCAGAGTCTCTTTTGATGACTTTGGGTTGAAAGTCAATTTTATCTGATATTAAAATGGCTACTCCAGCTTGTTTCCTGAGACCATTTGCTTGTAAAATTGTCTTCCAGGCTTTTACTCTAAGGTAGTGTTTGTCTTTGACCCTGAGGTGTGTTTCCTGTAAGCAGCAAAATGAAGGGTCCTGTTTACGTATCCATTCAGTTAGTCTGTGTCTTTTTATTGGGGCATTAAGTCCATTGATGTTAAGAGATATTAAGGAATAGTGATTGTTACTTCCTATCATTCTTGACGTTATTTTTTAAATTTGAATGCTTAACTTCTTTTGGGTTTGATGAAAGGTTACTATCTTGCTTTTTCCAGGGTGAAGTTTCCCTCCTTGTATTGGTGTTGTCCTCCTATTATCCTTTTTAGGGCCGGGTTTGTGGATAGATATTGGGTAAACTTGGTTTTGTCATGAAATATCTTAGTTTCTCCATCTATGGTGATTGAGAGTTTTGCTGGATATAGTAGTTTTGGTTGGCATTTGTGTTCTCTTAGAGTCTGAACAGTCCCATAAAGCCTAAAGAAATAGAAGGAGTCATAGAAAGTCTTCCAACTAAAAAAAGCACAGGACCAGATGGTTTCAGTGCAGAATTCTACCAGACCTTCAAAGAAGAGTTAACACCAATACTCTTCAAACTATTCCACAAAATAGAAACAGAAGGAACACTACCCAATTCCTTCTACGAAGCCACAATTACGCTGATACCAAAGCCACACAAAGATCCAACAAAGAAAGAGAACTTCAGACCAATTTCCCTTATGAACATCGATGCAAAAATACTCAATAAAATTCTTGCCAACCGAATCCAAGAACACATCAAAACGATCATCCACCATGATCAAGTAGGCTTTATCCCGGGAATGCAGGGTTGGTTCAATATACGGAAATCCATCAATACAATCCACTACATAAACAAACTCAAAGAACAAAACCACATGGTCATTTCATTGGATGCTGAAAAAGCATTTGACAAAATTCAGCATCCTTTCATGCTTAAAGTCTTGGAGAGAACAGGAATTCAAGGCCCATACCTAAACATAGTAAAAGCAATATACAGCAAACCGGTAGCCAGCATCAAACTAAATGGAGAGAAACTTGAAGCAATCCCACTGAAATCAGGGACCAGACAAGGCTGTCCCCTTTCTCCTTATCTTTTCAATATTGTACTTGAGGTACTAGCTCGGGCAATTCGACAACATAAGGAGGTCAAAGGGACACAAATTGGAAAGGAGGAAGTCAAACTATCATTATTTGCAGACGACATGATAGTCTACCTAAGTGACCCAAAAAACTCCACTATAGAGCTCCTACAGCTGATAAACAACTTCAGCAAAGTGGCAGGTTATAAAATCAACTCAAGCAAATCAGTGGCCTTCCTATACTCAAAGGATAAGCAGGCTGAGAAAGAAATTAGGGAAATGACCCCCTTCACAATAGCCACAAACAGTATAAAGTATCTTGGGGTGACTCTTACCAAACATGTGAAAGATCTGTATGACAAGAACTTCAAGACTCTGAAGAAGGAAATGGAAGAAGACCTCAAAAAAATGGGAAAACCTCCCATGCTCATGGGTCGGTAGAATCAATATAGTTAAAATGTCCATTTTGCCTAAAGCACTATACAGATTCAATGCAATACCCTTCAAAATCCCAACTCAGTTCTTCACAGAGTTAGAAAGAGCAATTATCAAATTCATCTGGAACAACAAAAAACCCAGGATAGCTAAAACTATTCTCAGCAACAAAAGAAAATCTGGGGGAATCAGTAACCCTGACCTCAAGCAATACTACAGAGCAATAGTGTTAAAAACTGCATGGTATTGGTTCAGTGACAGGCAGGAGGATCAATGGAACAGGATTGAAGATCCAGAAATGAACCCACACACCTATGGACACTTGATCCTTGACAAAGAGGCTGAAAACATCCAATGGAAAAAAGATAGCCTTTTCAACAAATGGTGCTGGTTCAACTGGAGGTCAGCAGGCAGAAGAATGCGAATTGATCCATCCTTGTCTCCTTGTACTAAGCTCAAATCCAAATGGATCAAGGACCTCCACATAAAGCCAGACACTCTGAAGCTAATAGAAAAGAAACTGGGGAAGACCCTTGAGGACATCGGTACAGGGAGAAAGTTTCTGAACAGAACACCAATAGCGTATGCTCTAAGAGCAAGAATTGACAAATGGGACCTCATAAGGTTACAGAGTTTCTGTAAGGCAAAGGACACCATCAAGAGGACAGATCGGCAACCAACAAATTGGGAAAAGATCTTCACCAATCCTACATCAGATAGAGGGCTAATATCCAATATATATAAAGAACTCAAGAAGCTAGACTCCAGAAAACCGAACAACCCTATTAAAAAATGGGGGTACAGAGTTAAACAAAGAATTCTCACCTGAAGAACTTCGGATGGCGGAGAAGCATCTTAAAAAATGCTCAACTTCATTAGTCATTAGGGAAATGCAAATCAAAACAACCCTAAGATTTCATCTTACACCAGTCAGAATGGCTAAGATTAAAAATTCAGGAGACAGCAGGTTTTGGAGAGGGTGCGGAGAAAGAGGAACACTCCTCCACTGCTGGTGGGGTTGCAAATTGGTACAACCACTCTGGAAATCAGTCTGGCGGTTCCTCCGAAAACTGGGCACCTCACTTCCAGAAGATCCTGCTATACCACTCCTGGGCATATACCCAGAGAATTCCCCACCATGTAATAAGGATACATGCTCTACTATGTTCATAGCAGCCCTATTTATAATTGCCAGATGCTGGAAAGAACCCAGGTATCCCTCAACAGAAGAATGGATACAAAAAATGTGGTATATCTGCACAATGGAGTACTATTCAGCCATTAGAAACAATGAATTCATGAAATTCTTAGGCAAATGGATGGAGCTAGAGAACATCATACTAAGTGAGGTAACCCAGACTCAAAAGGTGAATCATGGTATGCACTCACTAATAAGTGGTTATTAACCTAGAAAACTGGAATACCCAAAACATTATCCACACATCAAATGAGATACAAGAAGAAAGCAGGAGTGGTCCCTGGTTCTGGAAAGACTCAGTGAAACAGTATTTGGCAAAACCAGAACGGGGAACTGGGAAGGGGTGGGAGGGAGGACAGGGGAAGAGAAGGGGGCTTACGGGACTTTCGGGGAGTGGTGGGGGGGGCTAGAAAAGGGGAAATCATTTGAAATGTAAATAAATTATATCGAAAAAAAATTAAGAAAAAAAAAGATATTAAAAGGAAAAAACTGCTTGGACTGTTTCTGGAAGGCCCAAGGTATTTAATTTGATTGTAAATTAGTAGCTCAGGAACAAAACCTAGCTCACAAATTAACAGCTAGAGGAAAAGGAGCCTACCTTCCCAATATGGGAGAAGCAGCTTTAAGAACATTATTGAATTAGTCATCCTTACCAGCTGATTCGTCTCTATTTACCTGCCATACCAATCTTTCTGGCTGCCATTGGGCTCCATCTTCTTTTTGGGAAAAAATATAAATAGAACATCTTCTCTATATTAAAACAGAGTCTGGACAGTTCCATGTATTAGTTAAAGGGTTTCGCCATTTAACCATGGCATAAGAATTAGAAGTGGCAGGATGCCAATGGCGATCTGCTGCAGACTGACCATTAGCATCAGTTTGCAAGAAATTCAAAACAAATAAACAAAAGCAAGGTATGCTTTGGGTGATCTAGAAGGGTACAGTTTCCCCTTCTTTGTTTTAAAAAGCCAATTTTTAAGAGTGTGATGTGCACACAATTCCTTGGCCCATTGAGTTATAAGGAATTCCAATTTTATATTTAATACCAAATTCTTGACCAAACAAGATAAAGTTATTGCCACTGTAGGCTGGCCCATTGTCTGTCTTAATGATGTTGGTTAATCCCATGGGTAAAACAAAACAAAACAAAACAAAACAAAACAAAACAAAACAAAAGCTTGTGAACAATGATTGATTACATTTAGAGGCTTCTCTCGAATATAGAGAAGTGAAAAGAAATCTTGAACAATTATCAATGCAAACGTGTAAAATTTAATTTTCCAATTTTGCATAGTGAGTTACATCCATTTGTCAAAAATGATTGGGCATAAGGCCACATGGATCAACCCCTAAATGTGGAGGAGGAGATAAGGAAAGGCAGTTATGGCATTGTTTTACAATCATTCTTGCTTGCTCCTCTGTGATTCCATGTCAGAGGCTTAATTTATGGCCAGAGTGGTGGAACCGATTATGATCACGTTTAGTGAATTTAACAGGTTCTAACACTAAAGCTTCTCATATTAGAGTTCTTTCAATGCAATGATTGCCTTTAGCTAATGCTCCAGAAGACTGGAGTGTGCTTGTATTCGGTCAATATAGACGAGATTTTTTTCTAGCATAAGTGATGTTTTTCAATAGTGCAAACAAAGATTTGAAGCATATTAAAATTAAATGTGTCATAGATTTTTAATAAAAGGACAGATTCTGCAGCATACAAACTAATTGTAAAAAGATTAAATATATTATTTATAGGTTGAAAAATATTTAATATCATTGTCAGCTCTGCTAACTGAGTTGAACCCTGGTCTTTCTATAACCAACTGTTGATTACTAATAAGATATCTAGCTCTTCCTTCAGAAGACCCATCTATGAAAATCAAAAGAGCATCATGCAATGGCTGCAAAGAACATATTAGGAAATACAACATCATACATATTCAAATCTTTATTAATCTATCCTGAGGATAATGGCCATCTATAGTTCCTTCAAGTCATATTTGAGGAAGCAACCAATCTGTGATATGATGCTTTAGCTAAGCATCTTGATCTATGTTAAAAGGTTGAATAATGATATCTGGTTCTTTGACAAAACAAGTAAGTGACTGCTTCCTTCCAAGTACAATTATTTGGGCCATTGTCTCATAATATGGCAGGATATTATGTTTAGAAGACACCATTAAATGAATCCACATAAGTGGAGACTTTTGCCACAATACTACTATAGGCAAATGAGTAGTAATAATTTCTCCTTTAGATTAATTTTTCTAAGTAAATTTAACAGTCTTCAATTTTTCTGTCCCACAATTTCTAAAATCTTAAAGCAAGGCAGTTTACTTAATCTCGGACAATTAACAATTAAAATATATTCAATAGAGCTTTTTTGTTACCATTGTCTGGGCACTCAGCAAGCCCCCATGCAATATTATCTTTAGTACCACACCAATTACTCCTGAAGCTAGCATGCTTCTGCAGCATTCTATGGAAAAAACATAGGAGACATGCCTTCTTGTCCAATATTAAGTCAGGATCATGGCATGTGCCAATAAGTAAATTCTTCCATCTCACCTAGGCATCAGTATACATAGTTATAGGATGCCATATACACTCAGCAGGGAGTTCCTTGGCATCCAGATTTTAAAAATTTCTTAAAAATATACAAGCATAATTCAAATGATATGCACGAGGATACCATTTACCCTCTCTTTTTCTTTTTTAAGAAGATATTGTTTTGTTTTGTTTTTTAAAAATGTTTTATATTACCTCCTCTTTGAAGATAATAAAGAATCAAATAGACGAAGGTATCTCAAAAGAATAATTTTCATTTAAAAATGGCCAGTTCCATTCTTTGTTCTTTTTTTTTAAATTTTTTTATTCGATATAATTTATTTACATTTCAAATGATTTCCCTTTTCTAGCGCCCCCACTCCCCGAAAGTCCCATAAGCCCCCTTCTCTTCCCCTGTCCTCCCACCCACCCCTTCCCACTTCCCCGTTCTGGTTTTGCCGAATACTGTTTCACTGAGTCTTTCTAGAACCAGGGGCCACTCCTCCTTTCTTCTTGTACCTCATTTGATGTGTGGATTATGTTTTGGGTATTCCAGTTTTCTAGGTTAATATCCACTTATTAGTGAGTGCATACCATGATTCACCTCTTGAGTCTGGGTTACCTCACCTAGTATGATATTCTCTTGCTCCATCCATTTGCCTTAGAATTTCATGAATTCATTGTTTCTAATGGCTGAATAGTACTCCATTGTGTAGATAAACCACATTTTTTGCATCCACTCTTCTGTTGAGGGATACCTGGGTTCTTTCCAGAATCTGGCAATAATAAATAGGTCTGCTATGAACATAGTAGAGCATGTATCCTTATTACATGGTGGGGAGTCTTCTGGGTATATGGCCAGGAGTGGTATAGCAGGATCTTCTGGAAGTGAGGTGCCCAGTTTTCAGAGGAACCGCCAGACTGATTTCCAGAGTGGTTGTACCAATTTGCAACCCCACCAGCAGTGGAGGAGTGTTCCTCTTTCTCCACACCCTCTCCAACACATGCTGTCTCCTGAATTTTTAATCTTAGCCATTCTGACTGGTGTAAGATGAAATCTTAGAGTTGTTTTGATTTGCATTTCCCTAATGACTAATGAAGTTGAGCATTTTTTAAGATGCTTCTCCGCCATCCGAAGTTCTTTAGGTGAGAATTCTTTGTTTACCTCTGTACCCCATTTTTTAATAGGGTTGTTGGGTTTTCTGGAGTCTAACTTCTTGAGTTCTTTATATATATTGGATATTAGCCCTCTATTTGATGTAGGATTGCTGAAGATCTTTTCCCAATTTGTTGGTTGCCAATTTGTCCTCTTGATGGTGTCCTTTGCCTTACAGAAACTTTGTAATTTTATGAGGTCCCATTTGTCAATTCTTGCTCTTAGAGCATACGCTATTGGTGTTCTGTTCAGAAACTTTCTCCCTGTACCGATGTCTTCAAGGGTCTTCCCCGGTTTCTTTTCTATTAGCTTCAGAGTGTCTGGCTTTATGTGGAGGTCCTTGATCCATTTGGATTTGAGCTTAGTACAAAGAGACAAGGATGGATCAATTCGCATTCTTCTGCATGCTGACCTCCAGTTGAACCAGCACCATTTGTTGAAAAGGCTATCTTTTTTCCATTAGATGTTTTCAGCCTCTTTGTGGAGGATCAAGTGTCCTTAGGTGTGTGGGTTCATTTCTGGATCTTCAATCCTGTTCCATTGATCCTCCTGCCTGTCACTGTACCAATACCATGCAGTTTTTAACACTATTGCTCTGTAGTATTGCTTGAGGTCAGGGATACTGATTCCTCCAGATTTTCTTTTGTTGCTGAGAATAGTTTTAGCTATCCTGGGTTTTTTGTTGTTCCAGATGAATTTGATAATTGCTCTTTCTAACTCTGTGAAGAATTGAGTTGGGATTTTGATGGGTATTGCATTGAATCTGTATAGTGCTTTAGGCAAAATGGACATTTTAACTATATTGATTCTACCGATCCATGAGCATGGGAGGTTTTCCCATTTTTTTGAGGTCTTCTTCCATTTCCTTCTTCAGAGTCTTGAAGTTCTTGTCATACAGATCTTTCACATGTTTGGTAAGAGTCACCCCAAGATACTTTATACTGTTTGTGGCTATTGTGAAGGGGGTCATTTCCCTAATTTCTTTCTCAGCCTGCTTATCCTTTGAGTATAGGAAGGCCACAGATTTGCTTGAGTTGATTTTATAACCTGCCACTTTGCTGAAGTTGTTTATCAGCTGTAGGAGCTCTCTAGTGGAGTTATTTGGGTCACTTAGGTAGACTATCATGTCGTCTGCAAATAATGATAGTTTGACTTCCTCCTTTCCAATTTGTATCCCTTTGACCTCCTTATGTTGTCGAATTGCCCGAGCTAGTACCTCAAGTACAATATTGAACAGATAAGGAGAAAGGGGGCAGCCTTGTCTGGTCCCTGATTTCAGTGGGATTGCTTCAAGTTTCTCTCCATTTAGTTTGAAGCTGGCTACCGGTTTGCTATATATTGCTTTTACTATGTTTAGGTATGGGCCTTGAATTCCTGTTCTCTAAGACTTTAAGCATGAAAGGATGCTGAATTTTGTCAAATGCTTTTTCAGCATTCAATGAAATGACCATGTGGTTTTGTTCTTTGAGTTTGTTTATGTAGTGGATTGTATTGATGGATTTCCGTATATTGAACCAACCCTGCATTCCTGGGATAAAGCCTACTTGATCATGGTGGATGATCGTTTTGATGTGTTCTTGGATTCGGTTGGCAAGAATTTTATTGATTATTTTTCCATCGATGTTTTAAGGGAAATTGGTCTGAAGTTCTCTTTCTTTGTTGAATCTTTTTGTGGCTTTGGTATCAGCGTAATTGTGGCTTCGTAGAAGGAATTGGGTAGTGTTCCTTCTGTTTCTGTTTTGTGTAATAGTTTGAAGAGTATTGGTGTTAACTCTTCTTTGAAGGTCTGGTAGAATTCTGCACTGAAGCCATCTGGTCCTGTGCTTCTTTTGGTTGGAAGACTTTCTATGATTCCTTCTATTTCTTTAGGCATTATGGGACTGTTTAGATGGTCTAGTTGGTCCTGATTTAATTTTGGTATTTGGTATCTGTCAAGGAAATTGTCCATTTCCTCCAGATTGTCCAGTTGTGTTGAGTACAGGCTCTTGTAGTAGGATCTGATGATTTTTTGGATATCCTCAGTTTCCGTTGTTATATATCCCTTTTCATTTCTAAGTTTGTTAATTTGGATACTTTCTCTGTGCCCTTTGGTCAGTCTGGCTAAGGGTTTATCTATCTTGTTGATTTTCTCAAAGAACCAGCTCCTGGTTTTGTTGATTTTTTGTATGGTTCTCTTTGTTTCTACTTGATTGATTTCGGCCCTGAGTTTGATGATTTCCTGCCTTCTACTCCTCCTGGGCAAAATAGCTTCTTTTTGTTCTAGGGCTTTCAGGTGTGTCATTAAGCTGGTAATGTATGCTCTCTCTATTTTCTTTTTGGAGGCACTCAGGGCTATGAGTTTTCCTCTTAGCACTACTTTCATTGTGTCCCATAGATTTGGGTATGTTGTGTTTTCATTTTCATTGTGTTCTAAAAAGTCTTTAATTTCTTTCTTTATTTCTTCCTTGACCTAGGTATCATTGAGTAGAGTATTGTTCAGTTTCCAAGTGTATGTGGGTTTTCTGTTGTTTCTGTTGCTATTGAAGACCACTTTTACTCCATAGTGATCACATAGGAGGCATGGGATTAGTTCTATCTTCTTATATTTGTTGAGGTCTGTCTTGTGACCAATTATATGGTCGATTTTGGAGAAGGTACCATGAGGTGCTGAGAAAAAGGTATATTCTTTTTTTTTAGGATAGAATGTTCTATATATATCTGTTAAATCTAATTGGTCCAAAGCTTCAATTAGTTTCATTGTGTCCCTGTTTAGTTTCTGTTTTCCTGATTGGTCCATTGAGGAAAGTGTAGTGTTGAAGTCACCCACAATTATTGTGTTAGGTGCAATGTGTGCTTTTAGTTTTAATAAAGTTTCTTTTACGAAAGAGGGTGCCCTTGCATTTGGGGCATAGATGTTCAGGATTGACAGTTCTTCTTTTTGTATTTTTCCTTTGAACAGCAAGAAGTGTCCCTCAGGGTCTCTTTTGATGACTTTGGGTTGAAAGTCAATTTTATCTGATATTAAAATGGCTACTCCAGCTTGTTTCCTGAGACTATTTGCTTGTAAAATTGTCTTCCAGCCTTTTACTCTAAGGTAGTGTTTTCTTTGACCCTGAGGTGTGTTTCCTGTAAGCAGCAAAATGTAGGATCCTGTTTACGTATCCAGTCAGTTGGTCTGTGTCTTTTTATTGGGGCATTAAGTCCATTGATGTTAAGAGATATTAAGGAATAGTGATTGTTACTTCCTATCATTTTTGACATTATTTTTTGAATTTGAATGCTTAACTTCTTTTGGGTTTGATGAAAGGTTACTCTCTTGCTTTTTCCAGGGTGAAGTTTCCCTCCTTGTATTGGTGTTGTCCTCCTATTATCCTTTTTAGGGCTGTGATTGTGGATAGATATTGGGTAAACTTGGTTTTGTCATGAAATATCTTAGTTTCTCCATCTATGGTGATTGAGAGTTTTGCTGGATATAGTAGTTTTGGTTGGCATTTGTGTTCTCTTAGAGTCTGCATGAGATCTGCCCAGGACCTTCTAGCCTTCATAGTCTCAGGTGGAAAGTCGGCTGTGATTCTGATAGGTCTTCCTTTATATGTTACTTGGCCTTTTTCTCTTACTGCGTTTTGTATTCTTTCTTTGTTTAGAACATTTGGTGTTTTGATTATTATGTGACGGGAAGTATTTCTGTTCTGGTCCAGTCTGTTTGGAGTTCTGTAGGCTTCTTGTATATTCATGGGCATCTCTCTCTTTAGGTTAGGGAAGTTTTCTTCCATAATTTTATTGAAGATATTTGCTGGCCCTTTAAGTTGTAAATCTTCACTCTCCTCTATGCCTATAATCCTTAGGTTTGGTCTTCTCATTGTGTCCTGGATTTCCTGGATATTTTGGGTTACAAGCTTTTTGCATTTTGCATTTTCTTTAACTGTTGAGTCCATGGTTTCTATGGAATCTTCAGCATCTGAGATTCTTTCTTCTATCTCTTGTATTCTGTTGTTGATATTTGCATCTCTGTCCCCTGATTTCTTCCCAAGGTTTTCTATCTCCAAAGTTGTCTCCCTTTGAGTTTTCTTAGTTTTTCTATTTCTGATTTTAGATCCTGGATGGTTTTGCATAGCTCCTTCACTTGCTTGTTTGCGCTTTCCTGTAATTCTTTAAGAGATTTTTGTGTTTCCTCTTTCATGACTTCAGCCTGTTGACCAAAGTTCTCTTGTATTTCTTTAAGTGTTTTTTGCATTTCCTCCTTGTTGGCTTTTGTATTCTCCTGGATTTCTTTCAATGATTTTTGTGCTTCCCTAGCAAGGGCTTCTAACTTTTGATCCATTTTCTCATGAATTTCTTTAAGTATGTCCTTCATGTGTTCCTGTACCAGCAACATGACCAGTGATTTTAAATACAAATCTTGTTTTACTGGTGTGATGGGGTATCCAGGACATGTTGGTAGAGGAGAATTGGGTTCAGATGTTGCCATATTGCCTTGATTTCTGTTAGTGATGTTCCTGCGTTTGCCTTTTGCCATCTAGTTCTCCCTGGTGTTAGTTTGTCTTGTCAGTGCTGGACTCACCAGTGCAAGCTGCACCTTCCCAGTTGGCCTCTGGTGCACAGGTTACCTCCTGCACTGCTTGTAGACAGGGTGCTGCTGCCCAGGCTGTTCAGATCCCAAAGCAGGCACCCGAAGGCTCCCGCTGGGGCCCGCTGGATTCACTGGAGCACACTGCCTTCTCCCAGCTGGCCGCCCGGAAGCCCAGCTAGCCTCTTGCAGGACCCGGAGATGTGGTGCAGCCGCCCAGGCTGATCTGGATCCGGAAGCGGAGAGAGTTGAGCTGAGGGCTTCCGTCTGAGGCCTTGCCCCAGATTGTGTCTGTGGACCAGATGGAGCCCGTGTGCACCCCCAGGGAGTGCCGACGGTGTATGCTGCTGTAACTTCCCTGTGTTCAGCTCACTCCGCTGGGCAGCTGATCCCCCAACCAGGCTGGCGCACACAAGGTTAGCCTGGTTGCCCAGTCCCTGAGTCCAGGCAAAAGCCTGGGAGGCCAAGGTCCGAGCAAAGTTCCCCTAGGGCTATGACTGTTAATTGGGTCCGCCAGGTGACTAGGATGGCGGGCAGGCGTGCCCGTGCTACCTGAAAGCGCCGGGAGAGTCTGCTGTGCTAATAACCTCCTGGGCGGGTTGACTCACAGATGGCCCACAAAGCCGCCCAGTTCTTGGGGTCAGTCCTGTGCCTTTTGGGGGCCTAGACCCCCGCTTTGTTAGCCTCAGGCTATGCCTATTACAGGTCTGCCTGCCAGAGCTCTCTGTCGTCCTGCAGGCCTGGGCAAAAAACCTCCTGGATGGGTTGGCACCCCTATGGGCCCCCGACCAGCCCAGGGTCTGGGTGCAGGCCAACGCCCGTCGGGCTCAGACCACCTCGGTGTTGGCCTCGGATTATGTTTGTGTACCTCAGTCTGTCTGATCCCTGGAGTCCGAAACCAAGATGGATGCACCTCTCCTGACTGGTGGGAGGCCGAGTTCTGATGTGTCTAGAATTTTTTTATGATTTTGTTTTTTATTCTTTTTCTTTTGTTTTATATATTTTATGCCCTATATCTCTTGACTGGTGCAGTTCTTAGACTGTGGACAAATGCCTAACTAAATTAATTCCCTGTTCCATTTAGTTGTCACACCTTAGCTGATATCAGTGCTGGGCCTTCACTGATTCAGTCTAGCCTGTATCTGTATGCACTCCTGCAGCAACAGCCTTTACAAATAAATGACATTTTTAGTGGTAAATTGATACCCTGTTGCTTATCGTGCCAGATACATAAACCTGTCCTTTTTCCATGGAGATCCATTCAGACAATGAACTTCATTCTGCCTCCCGGTTTCTTGTTATAATCCAACTGTTGGTTGCCATCTGTAGAGTCCAGCTCCTACATTCTAAAGGTGGGTTCCCTGGAAGGATATATGAGAAGTGGACAGGGTAGCAGGAGAAAATACATGGAGAGAGACAAAAACAAGGCTTCTGGTTCAACTCTCCATCTTTAATGCATCTCCACAAGATGCAAAGGCAGGTCAAGCTCCTCCCCCTGAAGGCTGGAAACCACTTCTTCTTGTTCTTCAATGAGGTGGATGGATAGGGTTGCTGGCTGCTATTCTTTTGCAACAGTGGACTGGGGGAGGTCACAATTTACAATGTTTAAACAGTTTATAGAAAAATAAGGAAGCATTCACTCTTAGAGGTGATTTCTTTTTACTAGGATTTCCAAACTTCTTCATTAGGGCTTTTCATGTACTTGATTGACTAAATACTAACCAACAACAGATTATTCAATTTTCCTCCTCTCCATCTACAAATCTGAGCATGTGGGCTGATTACAATTTTCTAATCATGAGTTATTTTTCTTAAGTAGACAGACATTTCATCCATTGGGATTTTAATGATGTAAACCCAATTAGTATAAACACAGATGTGATTAAAATACATTATTATTAGTACAAGATGCTTTACTCAGTTTTTAGTTCTTTATGTTCAGAGTATGATTAAGATTGTCAACCTTATGTTGTTTAGAATCACCTATAAATATTTCTGAGATGGTACATGTTGATTAGAGAAGACTCATCATGCTTATGAGTGGCATTATCCCATGCCTGGGAGAAATATAGTTGAGCACCAAATATATATATTTGATTATGATATAGCGTGATAAGCTGCCTCAAGTCCCTGACACCATCAGCCCCATGTGTTGCACTATACACTCAAAACTGTGAGCACACTAAAACCTTCTTTACTTGACTTTAGTTTGTCAGCTATTTCATTATAGCCAAGGAGAAATAAATAATACCTTAGGATTTCAAGAACTAGTGATAATCACTAAGATTATATTTGATAGGATGTATTTAATCAGGATAATTCAGGATGTAAAATACCCTGTTCTTAAAACTGCAGGCAGAGTTAAGCTGTTCTCCAACAATAAAAGTACAGTAATACAATCGTTAAACTATTCATTGGCATATATATATATATATATATATATATATATATATATATATATATATATATATATGAAACAAAATAATTATAATATAGTTATAGGATAAAATTATTATACAGAAAGACTTATGGATTATTGTCAATTTCAATGTCCTGAAGTCTTGCAAAATGAGCTGTTTCATCAGAAGGCAACACTTGGAAATCAGTAAAAAAAAAAAAAAAGCACACTCCAAAATTCTATTTTAGATAATTATTATGGCATGAAGATACTGCAAAATGAATTGGCATAATCTGAGCTTTTATGGAATAACACAGTTGAAAACATCTGTGAAAAAATGAAATACCAAAAATTGTCAGTAAAGTAGTCAATGATGCATATAATAACTGGTAAAGTCATTTAATTGGCTATTGTAACCAGAAATCTCTAAATTTTGGAGGAATAGCTATTCACTTAGAAAAAAATTTCCAGGAACATGGAAGGATGGATGCAGCTTTTCTAAGTTGTTTTAGGAAGTTATTTTATAATGTTTACTCCAATGGATATAAGGCAACTTGTTGAGGATATATGACCAGTGTAAGTACTGATTCACATCTGATAAAGTAGCTCATAAATACACTCCTATATTTATACATAATAGAACTGACCTGCATTATATTAGGATAAATATTAAAGTTCAAATCCATTGAGTGGAGAAATATAAGACTTCATTGTTTTCATTAAGTATTAAATTTGAAATACAGAAAGTTTGAGTATCTTAAAAACCATAAGGCATTATTCCACATGAATTTGAGCATCGCTCTTTCTAGCTCTATGAAGAACTGGGTTGGAATTTTGATGGGGATTGCATTGAATCTGCAGATTGCCTTTGGCAATATGCCCATTTTAACTATATTAATCCTGCCAATCCATGAGCATCGAAGATTTCTCCATTTTCTGAGATCTTCTTCGATTTCCTTCTTCAGAGATCTGAAGTTCTTCTTACATAAGTCTTTCACTTGTTTGGTTAGAGTCACACCAAGATACTTTATGCTGTTTGTGGCTATTGTGAAGCGCGCCATTTCCCTAATTTCTTTCTCAGTCTGCTTATCCTTTGAGTATATAATGGCTACTGATTTGCTTGAGTTGATTTTATAGCCAGCCACTTTACTGAAGTTGTTTATCAGCTGTAGGAGTTCTCTAGTAGAATTTTTTTGGGTCACTTAAGTGTACTATAATATCATCTGCAAATAGTGATAGTTTGACTTCTTCCTTTCCAATTTGTATCCCCTTGACCTCCTTATGTTGTCTAATTGCTCTAGCTAGAACTTCAAGTACTATATTGAAAAGATATGGAGAGAGAGGACAGCCTTGTCTAGTCCCTGATTTTAGTGGGATTGCTTCAAGTTTCTCTCCATTTAGTTTGATGTTGGCTACAAGTTTGCTGTATATTGCTTTAAGGAAGTTTAGGTATGGGCCTTGAAATTCTGTCCTTTCCAAGGCTTTTAGCATGAAAAGATGCTGAATTTTGTCAAATGCCTTTTCAGTATCTAATGAAATGATCATGTGGTTTTTTTCTTTGAGGTTGTTTATGTAGTGGATTGCATTGATGGATTTCTTTATATTGAACCATCCCTGCCTCCCTGGGATGAAGCCTACTTGATCCTGGTGGATGATTGTTTTGATATGTTCTTGGATTCAGTGGGCAATAATTTTATTGAGTATTTTTGCATTGATATTCATAAGGGAAATTGGCCTGAAATTCTCTCTCTTATTTGGATCTTTGTGTGGTTTTGGTATCAGGGTAATTGTGGCTTCGTAGAAGAGTTGGGTAGTGTTCCTTCTGTTTCTATTTGGTGGAATAATTTGAAGAGTATTGGTGTTAAGTCTTCTTTGAAGGTCTGATAGAATTCTGCACTGAAACCATCTCTGGTCCTGTGCTTTTTTTTTTTTTTTTTTTTTTTTTTTTTTTTTTTTTTTTTTTTTTTTGGTCAGAAGGCTATTTATGACCCCTTCTATTTCTTAGATGATCTATTTGATCCTGATTTAATTTTGGTATTTGGTATCTGTCTAAGAAATTGTCCATTTCTTCCAGATTCTCCAGTTGTGTTGAGTACAGGCTTTTGTAGTAGGATCTGATGATTTTTTGAATTTCCTCAGTTTCTGTTGTAATATCTCCATTTTCATTTCTAAGTTTGTTAATTCAGAAACTTTCTCTGTGCCCTTTAGTTAGTCTGCCTACGGATTTATCTATCTTGTTGATCTTTTCAAAGAAACAGCTCCTGGTTTTGTTGATTCTTTGTTTTGTTCTCTTGGATTCTACTTGATAGATTTCAGCTCTGAGTTTGATGATTTCCTGTCTTCTCCTCCTCCTGGGTGAATTAGCTTCTTTTTGTTCCAGGGCTTTCACTTGGTCTGTTAATATTCTAGTGTATTCTCTCTCAAATTTCAGTGATAAAAACTGCATGGTATTGGTACAATGTCAGGCAAGTGCATCAAAATAATAGGATTGAAGACCCAGTAATAAACCCACACACCTATGGTCACTTGATCTTCGACAAAGGAGCTGAAAGCATCCAGTGGAAAAAAGACAGTCTTTTCAAAAAATGGTGCTGGTTTATTAGAGGTCAGAATGCAGAAGAAAGTGAATGGATCCAAACTTATCTCCTTGTACGAAGCTCAACTCCAAGTGGATCAAGGACCTCCACATAAAACCTGACACACTGAAACTAATAGAAAAGAAACTGGGGAAGACCCTTGAGGGCATGGCCACAGGGAAAAAGTTCCTGAATAGAACACCAATAGCTTATGCTCTAAGATCAAGAATTGACAAATAAGACCTCATAAAACTACAAAGTTTCTGTAAGGCAAAGGACACTGTGAAAAGGGCAAACTGTCAACCAACAGATTGGGAAAGGATCTTTACCAACCCTAAATCTGACAGAGTTCTAATATCTAATATATACAAATAACTCAAGAAGGTAGAATTCAGAGAAGCAAATAACTCCATTAAAAAGTGGGGTACCGAGCTAATCAAAGATTTTTCACATGAAGAACTTCGGAGGGATGAGAAACACTTTAAGAAATGTTCAACATCATTAATCATTAGGGAAATGCAAATCAAAACAACCATGAGAATTCACCTCACACCAGTCAGAATGGCTAAGGTCAAAAACTCAGGAGACAGCAGGTACTGGCGAGGATATGGAGAAAGAGGAACACTCCTCCACTGCTGGTGGGATTGTAAGATGGGGCAACCACTTTGGAAATCAGTCTGGAGGTTCCTCAGAAAACTGGACATGGCACTTCCGGAGGACCCTGCTATACCACTCCTGGGCATATACCCAAAGGATTCCCCAGCATATAATAAGGATACATGTTCCACTATGTTCATAGCAGCCCTATTTGTAGAATCCAGAAGCTGGAAACAACCAAGGTGTCCCTCAACGGAGGAATGGATACAAAAAAATGTGGTATATATACACAATGGAGTACTATTCAGCCATTAGAAACAATGAATTCATGAAATTCTTAGGCAAATGGATGGAGCTGGAGAACATCATACTAAGTGAGATAACCCAGTCTCAAAAGATCAGTCATAGTGTGCACTCACTGATAAGTGGATATTAGCCTAAAACTTGGAATACCCAAGAAATAATTCACATATTAAATGATGTCCAAAAAGAACAAAGACGTGTCCCTTGGTTCTGGAAATTCTCAATGCGACAGTATAGGGGAATACCAGAACATGGAAGTGAGAAGGAGTAGGTAAAGAAGGAAGAGGGCTTATGGGACCTGCGAGGAGTGGGGACCCAGAAAAGGGGAAATCATTTGATATATAAATACAGAATACATGGAATAAAAAAAAAAGAGGCTAAAAAAGAACAAGTAAAATAGTCACTGAGGCAAATGTTACAACAGGGGAAATAAAAAACTTCAAGGAAAATAAAAAACTTCCAGGAAAATGAATTAGTACTTTTTTTTTTTTGATTTGTTTTTTTAGAGACAGGTTTTCTCTGTATAGCCCTGGCTGTCCTGGAACACACTCTGTAGACCAGGCTGGACTTGAACTCAGAAATCCACCTGCCTCTGCCTCCCAGAGTGCTGGGATTACAGGCGTAAGCCACCACTGCCCAGCCAAATTAATACATTTTATTTTATTTGTGCATGTGTATATGTGTACTCATGCCTTTGGGTGAGGTATCCTAGTTTCATTCCTTGGTGTTTTGATAAACATAGCAAAAGCAATTTGGAAAAAAAAGAATCTATTTCAGGTTATACTTTCCAGTCCATCTTTAACTTATGGACATTAGAACAGAAATTCATGATCAATATACTAAGGCAAAAAATGAAGCAGGGACCACAAAAGATGATTGCTTAGAGTGTCATTTATCCTAGCTTTTTCAACTCCTATTCTTATACATTCAGAATTATCCAACCTGGTGAAACACTGATCATGATGTGCTCAGTATTCCTGAATAATATCTGCGAGCATGCCTATAGTCCAATCTGATAGATACTGTGTTTCAGTTGGAATTATTTCTTTCCAAGTATTTAAAGTCAACATGCTCATGTGAGTTTGTGCATTTGAACATCACAAGTGGACATCACTTTGAATCATTTATTTGTAGGCAGAGTCTTTCTCACAGAACTATATACTCACCAATTTGACAACACAAGCTGGCTAGAGATCTCCAGGTGTCCACTTGTCTCTGACTCTCCTGAGCTAGGATTACAGACATGGACAATCACATTATACAGATGTGAGGAGTCTAAATTTAGGCCCTTATTGATATGAGGCAAGGACTTTTCAGAATGAGCCATCTTCCCAGTTCAGTGTTAGTGGAATTTATTAACTAGAGAATATATATTTTATTTGAGATGGAATATGTGAATTATATTAGGAAACTCAAGAAGACATTTACAAAAATTCACTATCCAACAACCCACCACTTCTCTTGGAGCCTCTAATAAACTTCCAGAATTTTATGTGTCACAATGTCACAGAAACTATCTGTAGTGGGGGAAAAAACATGCCACTAGGAGACCAAGGATAAAATCATAACCATGTGCTGCAAAGCAGTCCTATATCCTGATACTTGGAATTAAAGCAAGGCCAGATAATTATAATAATTCCATGTTTTATTATGTGTTTTGCTTGATTTTTAAAGATTTGTTTGTTTGTCTCTTTATATGTATATGAGTATACCATCACTATCTTCAGAAACACTAGAACAGAGCATCAGATGACATTACAGATGGTTGTGAACCACCATGTGGTTGGTGAGAATTGAACTCAGGATCTCTGGAAGAGCAACCAATGCTCTTAACTGATGAGCCATTTCTCCAGTCACTCTTGCTTTCTTTTTTAAAGAAACCCAAATTCTAAAACTGTCATCTCATTTGCTTGATAGTGGATGTACATCATACTCACACACATACAATGGAAAGAATTATCTCTCAGGAATTCTTCATTACTGTCTCTTGATTCTAGTTCCATAAGTCAATGCCTTTCACTGGTGATCCATATTTGTTCTCGGTGTCCTAATTAGTTACTGGAATCTACCTGTCTTTACCAATCAGTGATTGTATACAAGCACATATAATCATACCCAGCTTTTCATATATGCTTTGTGGATACAGAATCAGGCTATTGTGCTCACCTATCAAACAATTATACCACTGGAATATCCCCAGCCTCATATTACAATGTTTTATGTCATTATTTTAGTATTCATTCAGATTTAGTGGATATTGTTTCACTACAGAAAACAATAGGCAGCAATAATTTAGATGGGAGCAGATGAGACACATACAATCAGAGAGAGAAAGAGAGAGGGAGAAGATAAGGGAGAAACTAATTAGATGATGAGAAAGAATTTGGAAAAATTCAACTGCCCCTTCATTTTAAAAGTCTTATAAAAATCAGGAATTCAAGACAGATACCTAAAAATAGTAAAAGTTATATACAGCAAATCAGAAACCAACATCAAATGAAATGGAGAGAAACTTGAAGCAATGCCACTAAAATTTGAAACTAGATAAGTCTGTCCACTCTCTCCTTACCTACTCAATATAGTGCTAGAAACCTAGCCAGATCAATTAGACAACACATGGAGGTCAAAGGGAAACAAATTGACAAGAAAGAAGTCTAAATATCACTTTTTGCAGATGATAGGATGGTGTACTTACATAATCCCCAGAAGTCAACCAGAGAAAACCTAAAACTAATAAACAACTTCAGCAAATTGGCTGAATATAAAATTAAATCCAACAATTCAGCATTCTTCCTCTACTCAGAGGATGAACAGGCTGACAAAGAAATTAGGGAAATAACACCCTACCCAATAATCACAAATAATATAAAATGCATTGGTGTGACTGTAACCAAGCAAGAAAAGGTCTGTATAACAAGAACTTCAAGTCACTGAAGAAAGAAATAAAAGAAGATCTCAGAAGATGGAAAGATCTCACATACACGTGAATTGACATGATTAATATAGTAAAAATGACCAACTTAATGAAATCCAAATTTCCACTCAATTCTTCATAGAGTAAAATAGAGCAATTTGAAAATTCATTTGGAACAACATAAAACCCAGGATAGTGACAACTATTCTCTACAATAAAAAGACTTCTGGAAGAAACACCATCCCTGGCCTCAGGCTCTATTTCAGAACATTTTGGTTATAGTTGTATGGTAGTGGTACAGAAACAGGCATGTAGATCAATGTAAATGAACTGAAGACCCAGAAATGAACCCATATACCCTTGGTCACTTGTACACAAAGGAACTAAAACCATCCGTTGGAAAAAAGACACCATTTTCAACAAATGGTACTGGTTCAATGGGCAGCTCTACCTTGTAGAAGAATGCACATCAAACCATTCATATCTCTTTATACAAAGCTCAAGTCAAAGTGTTTCAAGGACCTCCACATAAAAGTGAATACACCTAAGCTAATCTGAAAGTGATTGGAGAAGACCCCTGAGTACATAATCACAGGGGAAAATGTCCTGAACAGGACACAAATAGCGTATGCTCTAAGATCATAAATTGACAAATGGGAGCTAATAAAATTGCAAAGCTTCTGTAAGGCAAAGGACACAGTCAATAGGAAAAATGGCAACCAACAGACTGAGAAAATATCTTTATAAATCCTACATCCCACAAAGGACTAATATCCAATATATACAAAAAAAAAAAAAAAAAAAAAAAAAACTCAATTTAAACTCTAGAGAATCAAATAACCTTATTAGAAATGGGTTAAGAGCTAAACAAATAACTCTCAACAGAGGAATACTGAATTCCTGAGAAGCACCTAAAGCATTGTTCACAATAATAAGTCATCAGAGAAATGCAAATAAAAAAAACCCTAACATTCCAACTCACACCAGATCAAAAACCCAGAAGACAGCAAGTGATTTCAAGGTTGTAGACAAAGAGGAACACTCCTCTACCACTGGTGGGATTACAAGCTGATACAACCACTCTGCATATCAGTTTGTCAGTTCCTCAGGAAATTGGACACCACTTCTGCCACCATCTGCCTTTTCTGGTGTGGCAAAGTTTTGCAAGGTTTGTCACAGTGAAAACACCATCTTCTGTTACTTCCTAGAGAACCAGCTACACTCTGGGCGTTTGGAGTGCAGAGGCCTGGAAGCACAGGAGAGCTGGTCTTTCAGGAGTGCCTACACACCTGTGTGCACAGAGAGAATGGAAATCCCAGGAGAACAGGTACACAGGCTGACTGGACAGAGAAGCCACAGTCAGAGACACCAAGACCAGCTAACACCAGAGATAACCAGATGGCAAAAGGCAAACACAATATAATTACACACAGAAACCAAGGCAGCATGGTACTATCAGAAACCAGTTGTTCCAGAACAGCAAATCCTGAATACCTCAACACATGAGAAAGCAAGGGCTTGATTTAAAATCACATTTCATGATGGTGATAAAGGACTTCTTGTAGGACATACATAACTCCCTTAAAGAAATACGGGTAAACATGGGTCAACAGGTAGAAGCCCTTAAAGAGGAAAGAAAAAAAAACTTAATGAAATACAGGAGAACACAGGTCAACATGTAGAAAACCTTCAAAAGGAAACAAAACAATTCCTTAAGGAATTACGAGAGAACGTGTGTCAAAAGGTAGAAGCCCTTAAAGAGGAAACACACACACACACACACACACAAATTCCTTAAAGAATTTCAGAAAAACACAAACAAGCAAGTGAATGAGCTGAGCAAAATGATCCAAGTTCTAAAAATGGAAGTAGAAACAATAAATCACAAAGTGAGACATCTCTGGAGATAAGAAACCATGGAAAGAATTCAGGATACAGAGATGCAGGCATCAACAACAGAATACAAGAGAAAAAAAGAAAGAATCTCAGGTGCTGAAGATACCATAGAAAACATTGACTCAACAGTCAAAAGAAAATGCAAAATGAAAAATATCCAGTATATCCAGGATACAATGAGAAGACAAAACCAAAGGATTATAGGTATAGAAGAGAGCAATAATTTACAACTTAAAGAGCCAGTAAATATCTTCACCAAAATTACCAAAGAAATCTTCCCTAACCTGAAAAATGAGATGCCCGGGAACATACAAGAAGCCTACAGAATTACAAACAGACTGGACCAGAACAGGAATTCCTCCTGTCACATAATAATCAAAACACCAATTGACTAAACAAAGAAAAAATATTAAAATCAGTAATGGAAAAAGGGCAAGTAACACAAAAACCTAGACCTACTAGAATTACACTAGGCTTCTCACCAGAAACTATAAAAGCTACAAGATCCTGGGAAGATGTCATACAGACCCGAAGAGAACATAAATGTCCACCCAGGCTACTGAACCTAGCAAAACTCTCAATCACCATAAAAGTAAAAACCAAAACATTCCATGATAAAACCAAATTTACGCAATATCTTCCCACAAATCCAGCCCTACAAAGGATAATAGATAGAAAATATCAACACAAGGTATATTTTTTATCCCAGCATTTGAGTTGGGTTTTCAAACAAAAACCATGCTAATCACTAGTTCTCAGTCCTTGTAGTTCCTGGCCCTTTGTTCTCAAAAGAACAAAACAGCTTCTTGTTTTTCACCTGGGAGGCATGGTTAGCCAGTACCTGGAGCTAGCCTACACTGGAGCGCTGAAATCCACTGATCTTCCATACCTATAATTTCTTGATTCCAGCAGGCCACCCGCTTAAGGTGGAGCCAACTCATGGTGAGCCAGCCTGAAGAGATTCACCCCATAGCCCATATATATATTGTCAAATCACCATATAAACTTTACATCTCAAACAGCAACTGTTGTCATGATTTCATTATTTTTTTGCCACCTCCCCCTACCATCTATCTCCAGCTTTTCTTCCAGTGATCAATTTCGCTACAGCTGTCAAAAGCAACAAGGAGGGAAAAAACACACTAGGAAAACCAAAAAAATAATCTTCCAACAAACCCAAAAGAAGATATCCACGCAAACATAAAAATAACAAATATACAGAAAAAGAATTCCTGTCAAACATAACAGAAAGCAACAATCACTATTCCTCAATATCTCTTAATATCAACAGGCTCAATTCTCAAACTAGAAGACATAGACAAACAGAAATATATTTCATGTAAATCTTCAAGTTTGTCAGAAAATATTTGTAATTTTTCTTACAATCAATTTAGTATTTTTTGTCTACTATTTTATCTGCATTATTTTTCATGATAATCTTCTATTTTAACTTGTTTTTATACATTTCTTCTATTTTATCAAAAACATTTTCATTGTAAATCTCTGATTTTATCATAAAATGTTTTTATTCCACTTTCAATTAATTTATAAAAGTGTTTTTATGTCTACCATTTTATCTATATAATTTCCATGAAATAGAATTTTAATGTAT
The DNA here is from genome assembly GCF_947179515.1 of Apodemus sylvaticus. NCBI lineage: Eukaryota > Metazoa > Chordata > Mammalia > Rodentia > Muridae > Apodemus > Apodemus sylvaticus. The sequence continues at coordinate 5,857,698 of NC_067483.1, read as the reverse complement.
TTTTCTATATATTTCTTGAATTTTATCAGAAATATTTTCCACGTAAATCTTCAATTTTACCTGAATATGTTTATAATTCTACTTTCAATCAATTTCGGAATAGTTTTATGACTACAATTATTATATCTATATAAAAATTTCCAAGCTAATCTTCAATTTTAACATGTTTTTCTATATTTTTCTAGAATTTTATTAGAAATATTTTCCATGTAAATCTTCAATTCTATCATAAAATGTTTCTACTTCCTTTTTCAATTAACTTAGCAAAAACTTTATATCTATCAATTTCCTTTTTAGTTTTCCAAGAAAATTGTCTATTTTAATGTGTTTTTCTATATTTCTCTTCTATTTTATCAGAAATATTTTCCATGTAAATCTTCAATTTTATCATAAAGGATTTTTACTTCCTTTTGCAAAAAAGAGTATGCTTTAAAAGAATCTGTTTCATAGATAGATTAAACAGTAGAGATTTTGATAGAAATATGAAGAATTTTCTCTGAATAAACACAAGGAGGTATGCATGTAGATAAAACTTGAGAATTTATGAGACTAATTCTTCATACAGTTAGGAAGAGCAATTCTCAAATTCATCTGGAATAACAAAAAAGTCCAGGATAGCTAAAATTATTCTCAGCAGTAAAAGAATTTCTGAGAGAATCAGTATCCAAGACCTCAAGCAGTACTACAGAGCAATGGTGTTAAAAACTGCATGGTATTGGTACAGTGAAGGGCAGGTAGATCAATGGAATAGAACTGAAGACCCAGAAATGAACTCACACAGCTCTGGTCACTTGATCTTTGACAAAGGATCTTTTTCCATTTAATGGAAAAAAGATGGTATTTTCAACAAATGGTGCTATTTCAACTGGAGGTCAGTATGCAAAATAAAGCAAATTGATCCATTCTTATCTCCTTATACTAAGCTCAAGTAAGAGTAGATCAAGGATCTCCACATATAATCAGACACAGCGAAACTAATAGAAAAGAAACTGGGGAAGACCCTTGAACAACTGGGCACATGCTCCACTCTATTCATAGCAGACATATTTATAGTAGCCAGAAGATGGAAAGAACCCAGATGTCCCTCAATAAAGGAATGGGTAGAGAAAATGTGGTATTTTTACATAAAGGAATACTACTTAGGTATGAAAATCAATGAATCTATGAAATCCTTAGGCAAATGGGTGGAACTGGAAAATATCATCCTTCATAATTTAACCCAATCACAAAAGTATAGGCATGGTATACACTCACTGATAAATGGATATTATCCCAGAATCTTGGAATATCCAAGACACAATTCACATATCAAATGATGTTCAAGAAGAAGGAAAAACAAAGTATGGATACTCTGGCCCTTCTTAGAAGGGGAAACAAAATATTCGAAGAAGAAGATACAGAGACAATGTGTGGAGTAGAGTCTGAGGAAATGACCATCTGGAGAATGCCCACCTAGGGATCTATCCCTTATACAGCTAAAAAATCCAGGCACTATCACGGATGCCCACAAGTGCTTGCTGACCACAACTGGATATAGTTGTCACTTGGAAGGCCCTGTTAATGCTTGAAAAATAGAGAGGGAGCCACTCTCAGCCAATCATTGAACTGAGTACCAGGTCCCCAGTGGAGGAGCTATAGAAAGGACCCATGGAGCTGAAGGGTTTGCAGAGTCATAGGACTAAAATAAGAGCCACCCAGTACTCCCAGAGCTCCCAGAGACAAAACCATCAACCAGAGAGAACAAATGGTGTTATCTATGGCTCAAGAAATAGTGATTGTTGCTTTCTGTTATTTTGATGTTTGTTGGTTATCTTCTTTTGGGTTTATTGAAAGAAGATTATTATATTGCTTTTTGTAGGGTGTAGTTGCCCTCCTTATATTGGCATTTTCCATCTATTATTTTAGAGCTGGATTTGTGGAAACTGTGTAAATTTGGTTTTATCATGGAATACTTGGTTTCTCCATCTATGATGATTGAGCGTTTTTCTGGGTATAGTAGTTTCAGCTGACATTTGTGTTCTCTTAGGCTCTGTTTGAGATCTGCCCAGGATCTTCTTGCTGAAATAAAAGTGACTTTGAAGTACTTATCATCTGATCTCCACATGAATATACACAGATATGGATGCAGATTCCCTCCCTATCCCCTCTCACATAAAACTAAACAAAGAAAATATATATAGATTTTTTGGTTTGTCTCTAGATTCTTGAGTGATTTTCTTATATTGGTTTACAGGAGAAAAGTAAAACCATGAAGACTTGCAAGACTGTCACATCTGTGGAGGTTCAGCACAGGAGGAGTTGTGCTGGGATAGGTTGATAAGACTAGTGACACTTAAAGGCCACTCTAGGAATTATTAGAAAGAAGAATAGGATAAAATGCAAATGTTTGTCCTGCATTAGTTTATGAACAGCTAAGTAATTATGATTTGATACAAAGCAAATCCTGACCTAAAATATCAATGATTCACCATACAGATACTGTGTAATTGTTTCTAAATACAAATTTCTGTAGTTGATAACATTCTTCATGTTAAGCTCTATGTATTGTATTAATTCAATTTTCTTAAAGCAATTTTATTGTTATAAATCATTTCCAAGAACTAGGTTTTTGGTGATTATAGAATATTTCTATACTGAAGATATAGTCTCTTGCTCTAGTATGAGATCCTCATGTCTATATTTGGAATAAAAGGCACTCTTAGCTCTTCATGAGCATGTGGATGTTACAGGGCAATATCATGTGCCTTTCTATCAATGTTCTGTTCATAATATTTTGGGACAGTTTCTCACTGAACACTGAGCCACCTTTTCCGGTAGATTGGTTGTGCACAAGCTCCTGAGATACAACTATCCTAATTCTCAGAAAACTGAGATTATATACATTCATAACTTTACCAAGATTTTTTTTTCACTAGGTTTCAGACTCAGGTCATGCCATCAAATACTATTACAAACTGAACAACATTCTCAGCACCTGTTTTCTATTATAAGGGGTACAGAAATGATAATGATTATATATAAACCTGGATGCAATTTCAGATTGACATTTAGACATGAGATTCCAAAATTGATGAAAAATATTACAAAGGAATTGATACACAATGCATAGTATCCCAGTGAATGATTTGTACTCATACCAGCTTTTTCATTCATGTCATTGAGTCGTACAATTATATACCATATAATCTTTGTGGATTTGGCAGGGCTGTTTTTGTTACTTGTGTTATTGTTTGGAATAAAACAGATGTTCCAAGGTGTATGTTCCATTAGGCAGACAATAATAACTAATAAACTACATGATAATACTAGTGCCAAACATTATGAAGATAAGAAGGCAGTGTCACATAAAAGCTACATATGCATGAAGAGGATAGGTTTCATTCCTGTACCATAAAAATGAAACACTGGTTAAAGTAGACCTTTGCTGTATGCCACTTCCAAGCAAGAATTGTCCTCAGTGTAGACAGGTGACTTCAATGAGAGAGGAAAAAAAAAGAAACAAAATAAAACAAAAACAGGTCCCATAAGTGATTAAACTTACATAGTGACCCAGTCAGTTTACTGGGGGTTGCTCACAGGAGAAAGGATGGCTTAAGAAGGGTTGCTTCACTGAAAAACCCACCAAGCATGTGAACTGACTCATGAAAGCAGCATGGCTGGATTTCTATGTATCCTAATCAGCTGACATGCAAGTCTCCTCTCCTTAACATTTGTTACTACTTGTACAAACTTGGAGCAGGATTTGAGAAACTGGCAATGTTCTGGAACTTCTATAGCTTGTGAATTTTATTTAATTTTTAATACTTGTATATTTTATTGGCTTCCTTAGTCTTATGAGCCCCCATTTTCCCGTGGAAAGGACATTTTACATTTCAGGAAACATCTACATAAGACTTCTAATGTGACAGGTAGACACATTCTCCCAACTTGATGTTAATTTTATTAATTCATATACTTATTTGACAGTTTCACACATTATATAATTAATTCAATCATTTGCATGCCTTATACTCCAATGTTATCCATCACCCTCTCTTATGGAAAATTTACATCCCAGTTAGTTTTTCACCTTTAGGCCTTTAATTGAAAGGCAATGTTGGTAGGAGTGCCTTTTCTGGAGCCATGGGAATTCATAAATGCATCACAAGGAAAATGATACCTTTCTCGGTAGATAGCTCTTCTATTGATGTGAAGAGAAACCATGAACAATTAAATGTTTATAAAAGAAATTATTTAGTTAGAGGCTTGTTTACAGTTTCAGAGATAAAATGGGTCTGGTGTTGTATATAGATTCCTAAGTTTGAGTCAAATTTTGATTTTTGAAAAATAGAGGCCTTTAAAAAATGACTGGTCAGGATCAAACAAATGAGTTTTCTAGTTAGGACCTCAGATATTGTCAGCACAAGGATTATTAAAAGAAAATAAACAATATTGTAATTTTGGGGGAGCTAAATTAACTCATATCATGTCTGGATGGTGGAAAGTGTTGACTTTATAACAAACCTTCAGCAGTTGCCTAAGACATCCAAGTAAACAAGCAAGCAAGCAAGAAGCAAAAATTTCATACAAAAGCAAACATAGGTTTAGCATGTTAATCTCTGTGTCCCACTACTCTGTGAAAAAAGCTGAGTTAGCGAAATATTTTACAACTCTCAGAAGTTTCAATGAATAATCCAAATGTACCAGGAAGTCATTCATCTTGGACTAGTTCACAGGGTATATTAAAAATAGAAGTAACCTCCTCAAGTCTGGCATAGCTACAAACAGTTTTGTTTTTTACAAGCCTAGCATAGTACCTTAGCCTCTAGACATAATGTTTACCATCCAAAGGTTTCCTATGGTATGATCACAGTAAGCAGACATGGTGCTGGAGACATATCTGAGAATTCTGCAACTTTTTACCCAGGCATCAGGAAGAAATAATGGTCTTGTCATGAGTTGTTGAAACCTCAAAGCTCACCATCAGTGACACACTTCCTCCAACATTTACAATTCCTAATCCTTCTAAACCTTTCAAACAGTTCTACTCCCTAGTGATTAAGTCTTCAAATATACGACTTTATTTTTACTTAGATGTATTCTTTGTTTACATTTCAAATTTTGTCTCCTTTCTTGCCTCCCACATCCGTGTAAAATCCCATTAGCCATCTCCCCTTCCCCAATCAACACTCACCTGCTTCTCTGTCCTGGTATTCATCTATACTACAGCATCAGGTCTTTGCAGGACCATGGGCCTCTCCATTTTGTATCTAATAAGACCTCTACTGCCTATGAGTCTGGAGCCATGAGTAATTCCACATATACTCTTTAGTTGATGATTTTGTCCCTGGGAAAACTGGGCGTACTGGGTGACCTATATAGTTGTTCCTCCTGTGGCACTGAAAACCCCTTCAGCTCCTTGGGACCTTTCTCTAGCTCCCCCATTGGGGACCCTGTGCTCAGTTCAATGGCTGTTTGAGAGTGTCCCCTCAGTATATATCATGCACTAGCAGAGACTCCCAGATGATTGCTAGATCTGGCTCCTGTAATCCAAACTTGTGGGCATCCAAAATAGTGTCTGGGTTTTGGAGCTGTATATGGGATGGATCCCTGGGTGGGGTAGTCTCTGGATGGTCTTTCCATCAGACTCTGCTCCTTTCTTTGTCCCTATATCTCTTTCTGTGGGCATGTTGTTCCCCTTTCTACAAAGGACCCAAATATCCCTGCTTTGTTCCCCTCATTATTGGGAATTATTTGATATGTGAAAAGTGTCTTGTGTATTCCACACTTCGGGGCTAATATCCACTTAGCAGTTAGCACATACCATGTGTGTTTTTTTTGTGATTTGCTTACCTCACTCAGGATCACAGACGTCAAGGAGTACTACAGAACAATAGTGTTAAAAACTGCATGGTATTAGTACAATGACAGACAGGTAGATCAATGGAATAGACTTGAAGACCCAGAAATGAAACCACACACCTATTGTCACTTGATCTTTGACAAAGGAGCTAAATCAATCCAGTGGAAAAAAAGGTAGCTTTTTCAACAAAATTGTATTGTTTCAACTGGAGGTGAGCATGCAGAAGAATGAAAATCAATCCATTCTTATCTCCTTGTACTAAGTTCAAGTCCAAGTGGATCAAGAACCTCCACATAAAATCAGACACACTGAAACTAATAGAAAAGAAATTGGGGAAGAGCCTTGAGCACATGGGCACAGGGTAAAATTTGATTAACAGAACACCAATAGCTTATGCTCTAAGATAAAGAATTGAAAATGGGATCTTATAAAATTATAGTTTCTGTAAGGCAAAGGACACTGTCAATAGGAAAAAAACAGCAACCAACAAAAGATCCTTACCGATCATTCATCCAACAAAGGACTAATATCCACTATAAACAAATAACTCAAGAAGTTAGACTCCAGAGGATCAAATAACCTTTTAAAAAATGGAGTACAGAGCTAAACAAAAAGTTTTACCCAGAGGAATATCAAATAGCTGAGAAGCACCTAAAGAAATACATAACATCCTTAGCCATCAGGTAAATGCAAATCAAAACAACCATGAGATTTTTACCTCACACCAGTTAGAATGACTAAGATCAAATACTCAGAAGACAGCAGGTGCTGGAGTGGTTGTGGAGAAAAAGGATCAGTCCACCACTGCTAGTGGGATTGTAAAGATGGTATAACCACTCTTGAAATCAGTTTTGTGGTTCCTAAGAAAATTCAGCATAATATTACAGGAGGAACCTGCTATACACTCCTAGGCATATACCCAGTGGATTCTCCAGCATGTAATAAGGTCACATGCTCCACTATGTTCATAGCAGCCCTATTTATAATAGCCAGAAGCAGGAAAGAACCCAGATGTCCCTAAATGGAGTAATGGATACAGAAAATGTGGTATATATACAAAATAGAATACTATTTAGCCATTAAAAACAATTAATTCATAAAATTCTTACACAATGGATGGAACTGGAAAATATATGACTTTATGAAGCCAGGGCCATTCATAATCAAACCTCCATAGTACCTGTGATACAACAACCACTAACTACAAATAGTTTTTTAGGTAAGATGTGTCCCAAGGTGCCCTATTTTTCAGTGATGAAATCCATGTCTTTTGTTGTAAATTCATGAGGGCACTGGCTAGGTCATATTTAGAATACTTTTTTTTTACTGCATATTTCTGTATCATGTATCTCTTATATTCTTTGCTCATTCCTGAAGTGTTTGCTAAGTGCTAATGGAACTAAGGATTTGAGAGACCCCCAACTCAATGTTTTTTTGACCTCTATGCAACTAGCCCATCACAGAGTAATTTGTTTTTGTGCTTTCAGCTTGAGAAAGATAGCCCACCCTGTTCTAGCTCCAATGTTTAACTATACAGTGCCCCAAGGACATTTGCTCCAGATAATCCCTAGCCTTTCTTACTTCCTCATTCGGCACTTCCCTATTCCATGCATGTTTTGTCCTCCCTCTACCCCTTGCCTTGTGAATTGTGGCCTCCAACCCTTGTCTTGTGATTTTTTTCCCCTTTAAATACCCCTGACTTCAGTTGCATGGGGTCCTCATTCCTCTACCCCTGCATTTGGTATGGCTGTGGAACCCAGAATTCTGGAATAAAGAAATCCTTATGCTACTGCATCGAGACCATTTCTTGTGAGTGATTTGGGTGTCGCCTTCTAGGATGTGGGGTGCTGGGGCAACCTCGGTTTTGGGGGTCTTACAGATGCAGCCCTCTACCATTATTTATTCTCAGTACTTTGTCCGACTTGAGTGTCTATTTAAACCATTGCCTTTTCAGTACAAGGCTGCTTGAGCTAGGCTGAGTGCAGCAATAATGCTACTTATCATAGTAGAAAATATGTTTGTCCATTTGCCTACTGAGCACCTGTCTTGATTTGGGATGGATTTACCACAACCATCTTATTTGTTAATCAGATGACATGTGATATTCCTACTCATCTGTGAAAGCTTCTCATATATTGAATGACAGAAAAAAAAACCCTTCATTTGTCAATGTTTGCAGCAAATATTGGTTTTTCAGGATTTTTTTAATGGGCAATTTAAATCATTTTACTATTTCCATAGGGGGAAAAAAATCATTCCAAATGTTTATATAGTCACATCTGTTTATCTTTTTACTTTTAGTTACTATGATGTGCAAAACTGCTTCAAAGCAACTATTGTGTGGATTTTTGTTTTGCTTTGTTGTTGTTGTTGTTTTGTCATTAACAGCAAAAAATTTTGTAAAGGATTGATGTTGAATTTTAATATCATTGATATACTATCTAAATACCTCTCATTCTCAAAGTCTCTGTGCTTTTCTTTATACTGTAGCATATGAATGCTGGGCTTGTACTTTAAAATGTAGGCTAGAATATTAACTTTTTAAGCATGTCTTTTATACCCTGCTAGAGCTAGCTAGAGTATAGTCAATATTCTTTCCTTTTCTAACTGCCTCATATTTCACCTTTTGCTGGTATTTAATCAAAATTAGGTTGTTCAGGTATTAGTGCTTTTCTAGAAGATGCTCATTTTTCTCTGAGCACAATTTTGCCTGAAACCTATCCTTTAGAGAAACTGTCTTCCAAAGGTTCCACATCCCACACCTCCTTACAAACCACCTCTCTCCATATGGATGTGCTTATCTCCCTCCCGCCTGACCTCTACACTCCTTGTGGCCTTCAGGCTTTTGATGTTTAAATGCATCTTCTCTGAATGAACACAGACTTGGCTGTCCTCTACTGTATGTGTGTTTGTCATATCAGCCCCCATACGCTAACTGTTTAGCAGTCCAGTGTTTGAGAGACCTTAGAGGTCCCGATTAATTGAGACTGCTGGTCCTCCTACAGGATTTCCCTTCTCTTCTGTTATTTCCAGGCTTTCCAAATACAACAAAAGGGGTCCGCCACTTCTGTCCATTGGTTGGGTACAAATATATGCATCTGACATTTTCAGGTGCTTGTTCGGTCTTCTGGAATGCAGTAATACTAGGTCCATTTTTGTGAGTGCTCCATAGCCTCTATAATAGTGTCAGGCTTGGGACCCCCCCCCCCCAATGACTTGGATCCAAGTTTGGGTCTTTTGCTGGACCTTCTTTTCCTCAGGATCCTCTCAATTTTCATCCCTGTAATTCTTTCAGATAGGTACAATTATGGGTCAGTGTTTTGACAGTGGGATTGCCTGCTCCATCCCTCATATGATGCCCTATATTCCTGCTGGAGGTGGGCTGTATAAGTTCCCTCTCCCTACAGTTAGGCATTTCATTTCATTTCATTTCATTTCATTTCATTTCATTTCATTTCAGGTCCCTCCCTTTGAGTCTTGAAAGACTTTTACCTCCCATGCCTCTAGTGCATTCTAGAGGGTCCCTCCAACCTCCTATTTACCAAGGTAGCCTGCTTCCATTCTTTCTACTGGACCTCAGGGCTTTAGTCCTTTCCCCTTACCCAATACCAGATCAGAATTCCCTCTCCCTTCTACTCACTTATCCCATCCACTTTCTCTATAGGTCCCTCCCTCTCTCCCTACTTGTAATTATGTCATTCTCCCACCCAAGTGTGACTGATGTCTCCTCACTTGTGTTGTACTATTTGGGGGGGGGTGGCTAATATACCCTTCTTAGTGATTATACATCATTCAGATCCTTTTGGGTATGAGTTACTTCATTCAGAATGATATTTTTTTAGTTCCATCCATTTGCATGCAAAACTCAGGATGTCTTCATTCTTAATAGCTGAGTAGTATCCCATTGAGTAAATGAACCACATTTTCTGCATTTATTTTTCTGTTGTGGGACATTTGGGTTGTTTCCAGCTTCTGGCTATCAAAAATAAGGCCACTGTGAACATAGGGGAACACGTGACCCTTTGGCATGGTGGAACATCGTTGGGTATATTCCCAAGAGTGCTATAGCTGGGTCTTCAAGTAGATCTATTTCCAATTTTCTGTGGAACCTCCAGATTGATTTTTAGAATGGTTGGGCCAGTTTGCAATCCCACCAGCAGTGGAAGAGTGTTCCTCTGTCTGTACATCCTCTGCAACATGTGTTGTTATGTTTTGATCTTAGACATTATGATTAGTTTAAGGTGGAATCTCAGTGTTCTTTTGATTTGCATTTCTCTGATCAGCAAGGATTTGAACATTTATTTAGGTACTTCTTAGCCATTTGAGATTACACATTTATAAAATTTTGGGTTTGTTCTATACCCTTATATTTTTGGTTGAGTTGTTTGGTTTTCTGTCAGGTTTCAAGAGTTCTTTATATATTTGAGATATTAGCCATCTATCAGATGTGAAGTTAGTGAAGTTTTTTTTTTTTTTTTCTAATCTGTAGATTTCTTATTTGTCTTATTGACTATGTTCTTTGCCTTACAGAAGCTCTCCAGAATCATGAGGCTCCATTTATAAATTCTTGATCGTAGAACATGAGTTCTGTTTTGGAAATTTCCCCCTGTGCCAATGAGTTCAAGGCTCTATTCCCCTTTCTCTTCTATTAGATTCAGTGTATCTGGTTTTATGTTGAAGTTCTTGATTCACTTGGACTTGAGCTTTGTGGAGGGGACAAATATGAATCTATTTTCATTTTTCTACATATAGACAGCCAGTTAGAGCAGCACTATTTATTGAAGATGCTTTCTTTTTTCCATTATATTTTTTTTCTTCTTTTTCAAAGATCAAGTACCCATAAGTGTGTGGTTTTATTTCTGTGTCTTCAATTCTATTCCATTAATCCATGTGTCTCTCTCTGTACCACTACAGTGGAGTTTTTACCACTGTTGCTCTGTAGTAAACTTTTAGATTAGAGATGGTATTTCTCCCTGAGTTCTTTTATTATTATTATTATTAATTATTATTAATTATTATTAATTATTATTAATTATTATTATTATATGGTCTGTCCATTGGTGAGAGTGGGGTAATGAATACTTCCACTACTATTTTGTGGGGTTCAATGTTTGTTTTGAGCTTTAATAAAGTTTCTTTTATGAATGTGGGTGCTCTTTTATTTGGGGCATACATATTCAGAATTGATACTTTCTCATGGTGGATTTTCCCCTTGATTAGTATGAAGCATCTTTCTTCATGCTTGAAAGCTTTTGTTTCAAAGTCTATTTTAATGGGTACTAGCATGGCAATTCTTGCTTGTTTTTCTCAGACAATTTGTTTGGAAGACCTTTTTCTGTCCTTTTATTCTGAGATAGTGTCTGCCTTTACTACTGAGGTGTGTTTCTTATATGCAGCAAGATGCTGGATTTTGTTTGCATATCCAGGCTGTTAACTTATGTCTTTTATAGGTGAGTTATGTCCATTAATACTCAGAGATATTAAAGTATGATTACCAGGTTATTTCCTGATGTTTGTTTTTGTAGGTGGCTTTATGTGCTTATGGTTTTCTCCTTTTGGCATTGTTGTGAGATGCTTAATATCATGTCCTTTCTTTGGAGCAGATCTTCCTGGTGTTGGAATTTTTCATCTAAAATCCTCTATAGTGCTGTATTTGTAGATAGATTCTGCTTTAATTTGCTTTTGTCCTAGAATATTTTGGATTCTCCTTCTGTGTTCGTTCAGAAGATGTGGGTACAGTAATCTGGGCTGTCATTTGTGATCTTTTAGAATCTGCACAACCTCTAAACAGGCTCTTTTTGGATTTCATAGTTTCCATTGAGAAGTCTGGTATGATTCTGATAGGTCTACCTTTTTATGTTTCTTGGTCATTTTCTGCTGCAGTGGCTACAGAAGACTCTGTAAGACAAAGTTTTACAGACTAAGGTGAGAAATGTCTCCTGGAGCCCTTCAGAACACCTGTATTCAGAAGCCAAAAATCTCACTTGGGAATTTGCTTTGCTCTTAAACTCTTCCCCTTCTTAGTAGCCTGGACAAAGAAAAACCAAGCAAATAAGATGTAAAATAATCCATCTTAAAGTAAGGCACTAGCCAGAAAATCCTGCAATGGTTTGCTCCAGTCATTTACGTAATTACATTTACCTCCTGACAGTGTATAAATGAAGTATGGCTCTGACACTATTGTATGAAAAGCATTAATTACCACAGGGGTATAAATATATTTCACATGCCTTGACTGTATATTTGCTTATAAATCATTGACATAATTAAAAAGATACAATGTTATTAAGAAGACACATGAAGAACCAGTGACACATGAAAAGTACAAGTTTCTTTTGTTTTTTGACCCTCATAGTCACCCTTGCAGGACAGGTGGATTTGAAACAATAGGCTCAGACTAGAAGATAATTACATCTGAAGAACCTTATACAATGTCCTTGCTGAAAAGGTGGGTGTTGGGAAAATTAAAAATAATTTACATTTGAGTTGGTGCAAAGCTCAGAGCTGCCTCAATTGAAGCTTGTGGGGAACTGCTTTTGTTTTGCCAACCCCATGCAGGAGGTCTTTGGCCAAAACAACATTCTTAACTTATCCAGGTTTAATTCAGAATGTAATTCATACTTATTACTCAGGAGACTCATTTAGACTCAGAGAGTTTGAAAAAATTTCCTTTAAACTCTCTTTAAAAATTTATATCAAGAAGATTTATGTTGTCTGTGTCTGAGCTTCTAAATTTGTTACATGGGAAAATGTTTTACCTGGTTGATTTTATATTTCCTTGTGCCAAACGGTAATGCTAATTGTTCCTTGTTCCTGCTTTACTGGATACATCTTACTGGATACATACATGTTTACATTGACATCTTTAAACATGATGTCAATCCCTCATGCTTAAAGTCTCATACATCAAAACAGAAAAATACATTCAGATTCAAACCGCCTCTGTGTGTGGTTGTGTCTGTCTGTCATCTCATCAAAAATGGGCCTTTTCCTAAATTCCAAACGTTCCCCCTCAGATCTAAATCTAAATTTTCCCTTGCAGCTTTTAATATTCTTTCTTTGCTCTGTATGTCTAGTGTATTGATTATTATTTAAGAGTGGATTTTCTTTTCCGGTTCCATTAATTTGGTCTATGGGCTGCTTGTACCTTTATGGTTATCTCTTTCTTTATGTTGAGGACTTTTTCTTCTATGATTTTGTTGAAGACATTTTCAGGTCCTTCCAGCTGGAAATCTTAATTCTCCTCTATTCTGACTATTCTTAGATTTGGTCTTTTAATTGTGTCCTGAATTTTTTTTTTTTTTTTGACTCATTGGGTTAGGAGTTTACCTGTTTTGAATTTTCTTTGACAGTTGTGTCAGTCTCTTTTATATTATCCTCTACACCTGAGAATCTGTCTTCTGTCTCTTGTATTCTGTTGGTGATATGTATATCTACATGAGATAGGATTTTCAGTTAGCTTCCTGATTTTTATATGTGTTGTTGTATTCAGGGATTCCTGTGGTGGCAGAACTGGATTCTGATGGTGTTGATTTATATTGGCTTCTATTACTTACGGTCTTGTGATTGCCTTTCACCATCTGGATAGCCCTGGTGTTTGTTCATCTGGGTGACTATCTGGAGTCTGCCTCTTTTGTCCCTGGGTGTCCTGGTAGGTCTGCAGTCTAGGCTGTAGTAGACCACCTGTGGGGCCTTTCAACTTGAGGCCCTTCTCAGGGGCAGAGAAGCAGAAGCTTCTGATCTCTTGCCTTGGCTGCAGTATATTTCCTGGGAGGCATTCAGACTGTTGGGTCTTCAGTAAAGCAGTCAAGATGTTATCCAATTGCTCTAAGTACAGCTGATCTTCAACTACTCTGAGTGCAGTGGGTCCTCAACTGTTATGAATTCAGTGGGTCCTTTATACCTCTGTGTGCCACAGGTTCTCTAGGATGGACCAGAATATGTTGTCTTCACTGGAGCAGACCAGTCGAGAGTCTGCCCAAGGAGAAAGAACTGGGTGGTGGCGAGTGGTGAACATACTTTTATATTTTTGTATTCATATACTTATATATTTATACATGCATATATGTATATGAATCTATAGAGATGACTTAGTGATTAGTTGAGTTTATGGCATTCTTTCTGAAAATCGGGATTGAGTTACAGATACCCATGTCAAAATGTCTGACAATTTCCTATAAGTCTGGAATCCAAGTGTTCCTGAATACATGTTTATTCATAATTACTTACACCTAAATGGAAACAAATATATTTAGCAGTATTTTATATTTATATTTGTATTTGTATTTGTATTTATATTTATACTTATACTTATACATATATTTATGTTTATACTATTTATAATTATATTTATATTTATATTCATATTTATACATATATTCATATTTATACATATATTTAATTTATGATTCTATTTATGATTGTATTTATGTTTGTATTTATATTTATACTTATATTTATACTTATACTTTTATACTTATACTTTTATACTTATACCTATATTTACATTTATATGAAGAATTCATTTAGATGTTGAGAAATTTTATATATTTATGAGATACATGATGATGTTATGATAAAGAATTCTACATCTATCTAATATGTACATGTGTATAGAATATGCTAAACATTCAATTAGTGTAAGTCAAAGTACTTAGTATCTCTGTTATTTTGAGTATTATTGAGATGAAGTGGCATGAAAATAATTCTCAAAACCCTAAAAACTGGGGTTAGGTAGATAGAATGAGGACCTGCGTTTGTTTTTCAGTAGTCACTTTATTTTCTTGAACCTGAGTGTTGTAACATGACTGGAACACTGGAAATTAGATTCTTGAAAACTCACTGGCCAATCATCACATGCACTTGCCAAGTTCCAGGTGAGTGAGAACACCTGTCTCTAAAACCAAGGTAGATAGTTTCTAAAGAATGAAGGCTAAGACTGACATTTGACCTCTCTATCCATGTGCATACATACCTACACACTTGTTTGTATTGTCATACACAAGAACATACATATATATACCTAAAGGCACAAATATTTAAAACTGGATCCCGTGTCATCAGTTGGGAAACTGTTCCATATAGATTCTTATAAATTGCTTAGGGAAAAGAAGAAAGTAGACCACAGAATGCTACACATGCTGTATGCTCTGAGGGCAAGTGTGTTTCTAGAAGAAATTGATTGTAGCTCACAGGCAGGAGTTAATACCCTGTCTGACATCAGAAAGCACTCTCACTCTGCTTCTAGCATCCATCCATTTTGGACATTCATGGATGGTATTGGATTTCTCACAGCACTTGCTCAGCTGCTGAGATTTAATGATCCACACTTTGTCTCCTTTGTCCACATAGGCACTAATGATGCAACCCCTCCAGGCAGAATTTTTTTAAAAAGCTGAAGCAAGGATCAAAGTACCAGAAACAGCAAAGGTGAGAAGTCTCCAGGAAAATGCATTCCTTTTTCATAGCTGGGTTCATGCAGCATTTATTTTCTCAAAAAAAATTTTTTTTAATGAGACTCCGTGTTCCACCAGTGTTTCAAAAATTGCTTTTGACCTTTTGGCAATATTTTAATTTCACATGCTTCAGTGAATTCTCTTTTTTCAATAACTTATTCTGTGCATTTATTAATCCTTTCAGAAAATAGTATTATTTTGCCCATTGTAACTATATACTTCCTGCTAATTTAACTGATACTGTTCACAGAAGCAAGTGACTGGGTAGAGGAAGTAGCACCAGTTCCTGCAGGGACATGGCTTTTGAACTACCCTCTGATTATTACTGGGTAACTGCAGACTGGAGCTTACCCACTGTGCAGTTTTCCATTTTTTTTTGCATACTTGGTATGTCATCTAGACCATCTGAGTCTCATTTCCAAGTGTGCATATAATAAAATGACAGCAACTTTGAGGTGAGGGCATTTTTGCCAGAGAAAATGACAGGAACTGAGTGTAATAAATATAGTAGACAGTTACTATTACTGATCATAAGAATGTCTCCTTAAATTTAGTATAAATATGGCATTAAATCATAATTACTAAAATCTCCAGAAAGGAGTCAGTCATATCACATATGTATCATATACATATGTGATTCTAGCACTGAGGAGGCTGGATTTGGAAGATTTCTGTGCAATATTGAAGCCAACATTAGATCATTAGTAAAGTAGAGGTAGAGTGGGCTAGGGAGATGACTTTGTTGTCTTGAATTGATGACAGGTATCTTACAAAAGCTTGTCAAGATAATCTGAAGCCCTCTCCTGGCCTCCATAGATACCATCACCCAGAAGCACACACACATCATGCAGGCCTACACTAGACTCTTTTCTCCACTCAACACATACAGAGAGAGAGAGAGAGAGAGAGAGAGAGAGAGAGAGAGAGAGAGAGAGAGAGAGAGACAGAGACAGAGACAGAGAGAGAGACACAGAGAGAGACAGAGATAGACAGACAGAGAGACAGAGACAGAGATGGAGACAGAGACAGATAGAGACAGAGGGAGAGAGAAATGAAGGAAGGAAAAAGAACAAGAAGAAAGGTAGTGAGAGAAGAAGAACAAACAGACATGAGGAAAAAAATAAATTTGCTCTTGAGTGGAAGAAGATGTGGTTCTTATATGCAGGGCACACCACACACCCGTTCTTTGGTTGATCATCTGTTCTATGGTCAAGATGATTTTGATAATACTGACTATCACCATTAATGCTCTCCATAAATTTCAGTCTTATTTTCCTGCAAGCTGATCTAGTCTCATTCTAAACTCTTTGACACACAACAAATTCTAAACTCTACCCACAGTTAGGACATGTCTTAATATGCTTTTTCACCTCTCCAAACATCCAACAATTTTCTATTACTCCTTCCCAACTTGCACTATCTCAGGTTGTAAAAAGTTCATTTCTGACCATTTCCCTCAGGTTTCTGTTGTGTAATATTTTAATCATATTACTCTATTGCATCCATTTCTAACTGAACATTTTATCATTTCTCTCTTAACATTCTTCTCTTTATTCCATCGATTATAAATTTCCACCACAGCAGTTACACTGCTGACTTTCACATGTAGTATTATAATTTCTGGTTTATAGTCATAGACTAGTGATCTTCAATTTATATGGAATAAATGAGAATTTCATTGAATGAATAGATGAAACCAATTTTATATAAAAGCAATGTCTAAGGTGGTTTCCATATCTAATTATCTTGGCTAGATCTGCAACTTAAAGAAGAAATGACTAGATAAGAACAAATAAAAGATCAGAATATTTTAGTTGGACATCAATATACTAATAAATACTCAGAAGAGGATGCTGTAAGAATCATGGCCATTTTATATGATGGTCTAATATAAGCAGAATCCAAACGAGTCTACAACTTCCTTTGGAATGTTTCTTTCATCAGCTGTGTGTTCTAATACTTACTTGAAGATTCATTCCTGCCTTTTTCTTTTTAATATTTCTGGTCCTCAAGAAATCCACTGTTTTCTGCTTTAATAATCCTTGAAATTTAATATTTTTCACAAATGCTGAAATGTCATAGGCAAGCTGAGTCAATGTCTAATATTTGCCCCAGGAATTCTGCTCTTGCCCTAACTGTAACCTACTCTCAAACTACAGCAAGTCTGAGCATTCATTTATTGCATTCACCACATTCCTCTCTTATTCTCCGAGGAATCAGAGATAAGGCCATGTCTTCAAGCATGGTCACCCTTATTTTGCCTGACTCTCACATCTTTTCCATAATCTATCTGCTCTACTATGCTCCTCCACACTATTCCATACATGTGGGAGACACAAGAGTTATCTTTTCCTCAACCTGAGCCATATTTCTTCCCTCAGAAACCTGAATAAAAACCTTGATATCTGATTTCTGATTTGCTTACAACTTGTCAAGGACACAGTATTGAATTCTATTATTTGTATCACTTGGATTTTAATATCCTGTCTTCTGTTGAACACCATTCCATTGTTAAACTTACAAAATGTCAGTGGGTATTGAACCTATTTATCAACTTTCCTATTGATTGCTAGCTTTATATACCTAAAATGAGAGAGACTACTGCTTCCATTAATAGCTGAAGTAGGACAATTGCCTATAATTTTCCTTGATAGGAGGCCCTTGAATAATGTTTACTGAGTAGACCAATGAGTGAGATGTAGCATTAGTTATTTTTAGCTTACAACTTTGAGGGACAGATGAAGAAATTAAGATACTTAGCTGGAAAAGTACCCTGAGGTTCTGAGAGGAAACTAGGTTGTTAATGTGCTTTATGTGCAAGCTTGAAGACCACTGAATTGGCTGAGTACAACCGAATAATCCCAATACCAGGGAATTAGTGACAAGCAGAAGCCTGAATTTTGATGGCCAATGTATTTAAAACAGTAAGCTCTAGGTAAAAGTAAGAGACCCTCTTTTAGTAAAACAACATGAATGTTACCCTGTTGAAGGGAAGAACATCTTAGAATTAATGATTGCTTCAAATTCTTGCTCTCCAGTCTCACTTTTTCTCTTACCTGTTTTGTTTCTGGCAATGCTTAAAAACAGATTCACCTTGTTTTTTAGTCTTCTTTAAGGAAAATATATACAATTTAAGACTATTGAGAAAATCTAAGGAAAGCAAGTAGATATTGGAGCAGGTTGTCTCAAGGCAAGAAACAACTAGCATTTTTTAAAAATTGCTTTTAGGTTTAAGAGAATATTCACATGTAAGAGATTAGTGGTGTATTTGCTGAATATATAACCCCTTTCCCACAACCCAATTAATGGTAAAACACATTTCCAGTTAGAGTATTACATTCCATAAACCTATATATCATGACCCAATAAGAGGGATTTATTAAGCCACAATGCAGATGATATAATGACACCAGGTCTTTATAGGATAAAAAATTCCAAATCTCATATAGTAGGAACAACTTACCTCTATCTTTAAGGTTGTTCAGACAGAAAGCATCATTCAATCATCATTAGGCACAGAAACTCAGAGTCAGCTATTTTCTTGGTCACTACTCACCTAACCTCTTGTGTATACCATATCAACTTTTTTTTTCTATTGTTTCTTCATATGAAGAGTACCTGAACATGTTTTTTATATTTGCTAATAAATCTGAAGAAAATGCTTGATGTCTAGATTTGAACACCATCTAAGATTTAATTTTTATGTAATATCCCTACCCACTGCTATATTTCAGCTTTTATCTTAGCACAAGCTGACAGAAGTATCAGCTCAAGAGCCTTAAGACGACATACTCAGTACAAAGAAGATTCATTTGCCCCAGAGGGACAAAGGACAGGGAAGAAGAAACAGGGAGATGGGGCAGGGGTATTTGTCCTGGAGGACAAAGGAATGCCTCTGAATAGAAGAGACAGAGGTGGCTAATAGGCAAATGACAATTTATAAAGGCAAAAGAGAAACCCCTGATGTAGAAGGAGGTGTTTAAATTTAATTGGCATGTTAACTGGTAAGCCAAATACAGCTTTTGTTTGCTGGACTTCAGTACACAGATATTTGGACCTTGGTAATCAGACTCAGATTGAAGAAGTAGATAAATACTGTAATATATTTTGATGAACAGCTTTAGGAATGTAGTCTAACTGTTTTTAGCAAGGCAGAGGTAATCAAGAAGAAGGGCAAGGGATTCCAGAACCAGACATGTGATCTGGCTAAAGTCTGTCCTAAGCTCTCTAAAGTGCCCTGTAAAGTGTGGACTGGCCTGAGGTGAAGTACACTGTTTTTCCCCCAATTCCTTTGTTGAACTTTAATTTTATCATCTTATCTATTTGACATTATGCATTTTCCTGTCTAGCTGAGACATATGTGTTCCCATGATTTTTTTTTACATTATTACAACTTCTACCTTACCTGTAATATTTATTAACTTTTTCAACTAAGTCTTCCCTTTTCTAAATCATTATTTATTTTAATTTAATAGGTACAGCCATTTGAATTTTTCCTGGAGAAACATACCATGCACATATCTACTCAGCCAAGATAGAGAATCACAGGAGATCAAATTAATGCATATATGAATGCACAGCTTGATGAACTGTGAATGATTGGGGTTATTGGAGTATGGATGGCTACTTTTGTGTGTCAACTTGACACAGGTTGGAGTTATCACCAAAAAAGGAGCTTCAGTTGGGGAAGTGCTTCCATGAGATCCAGCTGTGGGGACATTTCTCAATTAGTGATTAAGGGGGGAGGGCCCCTTGTGGGTGGTACCACATTTGGGTTGGTGCTCTTGGGTTCTATAAGAGAGTAGGCTGAGCAAGCCAGGGGAAGCAAGCCAGTAAGTAATATCCCTCAATGGCCTCTGCATCAGCTCCTGCTTCCTGACCTGCTTGATTTCTAGTCCTGACTTACTTTGGTGATGAACTGCAACATGGAAGTGTAAGCTCAATAAACCCTTTCCTCCCCAACTTGCTTCTTGGTCATGATGTTTGTGCAGGAATAGAAACCCAAACTTAGACAATGGATGAGGGGTTGCTCTTGGGATCAGGGATCATACAAAGGCAGGTGCTCTACTGGAACTCTCTCCAGGACTTAGAAATAGGTTCACTAGTCTGAGACTCTCCTCTAAGACACTTTTTGGTCAGTCTCCTCCTCAGCAGGTGTCTACTTTTTCCATAGTCAAAGATGTGTCTTGAGACAACTAGTGAATACTACTGATTTCAGATATCCCAGACAGTGATTGTTGTTACTTCCTGAGGCTTATGAGCCTACCACTTCTTCCTGACTAACACATTTCTACTCAGAGGTGGTCACTAACTTATCATCTACTTAAGAAAAAATAGATGAATAAAAGAAGTTCCATATTCCATCTTACCTAGATTTTTATCATTTTGTGGTAGAAACCTAGAAAGAGATTGGCCAGCATGATTCATAAAGAAATCCAATAACTGAATAGTCTCTGGTATCCATGTTTATAACTAATGACTTTATAATTACTGGACTACAATTATGACTGGTGCTGTGATGCTAAAAGCAATGACCACCACCTTTACTAGTATTTACAGACAGGGCTTGGGCTAGCAAATCTGTGTCCAGATCAGTCCAAACGAGAACAATATGAAAAGCTTAACTTCTTTGGCATTTGTCCGAAGTATGTCATAGGAATGAAGGCGGATAATGTATTTTAATTTGTTGAATACTTAAAGCAGACAACAAGTCTAGCAGCAAGGCCAGGATCTCTCCCATAAGAGTGTTAGTTACCAAACCCACACAATACTGTGGATACCCACAAGTGCTAGCTGACAGGAGCCTGATATAGCTGTATCCTTAGAAGTCCTGCCAGTACCTGACAAATACAGAGGGGGGATGCTCTCAGCCAAACATTGAACTGAACACAGGATCCCCAGTGAAGAAGTTGGAGAAAGGACCTAAGGAACTGAAGGGATTTACATCCCCAAAGGAGGAACAGCAATATGAAAAAAAAACAATAACCGCAAAGATCCCACGAACTAAGCTACCAACCATAGAATACGCATGGATGTACCCATGGCTCCAGCCACATGGGAAGCAGAGGATGGCCTGGTCAGACATCAAAGAGAAGAGAAGCTCTTGGACCTGTGAAGGCTTATTTTCCCAGTGTAGGGGAATGCCAGGTTATGGAAGTGGGAGTGGGTATTTTAGGGAACAGGGGAAAGAGGGTTGGGATAGAATGCTTTTGGAGGGGAAATATGGAATGTGGATAGCATTTGAAATGTAAATAAGGGAAATTTCTTATAAAAAAACAATAAAAACACTTAAAACTACAAAATTAAAAAAAAGAAAAGAAGTTATCACTGTTTCATAGTAAATCAAATTCAAGATCCACCACTATTCTACCTCATCTCCAGGATGAGAGTGAAATGAGGAGTGTAGTCATGTCACAAAAGCCAATACTACAGCTGATAGGAAAAAAATAAGCTAGAGGCCATGGTGACTTCATATAGGTGGCAGAAAGAGAGAAAATAAAATATTGGAGAATCCTTGGTAAAATTTCAAAATGCCATACAGAGAAACAGAGAAAATCTGTCAGTACTGTCTACTATTATTTTGGTTTTACACAGGATCTAATATTTCCAGAACTGGATTGGAATGCACTGTGCATTTAAGGATGATCTTGAACTTCTTATCTTCCTAATTCTACTTCACATTAGAGACATGCAAAATGCAACAAGGTTTTGTGTGCTGTTGAAGATAGAATCCCTGACTTTGCCAATGATAAGCAACCACTATTCCAGTTCTACACATTGAGATAAAACCGTAGTCCTAATGTGTTTTGTTTTAATGGATGTCTTCGACAATACCACTTATTATAATCCATTTGTTTTTCTGAGTATCTGGACAAGAAAGCCTATTCTCAAAGAAACAAGGTTAAGACTGTCAGGTTGGCTTAACACTCATTACGTAAGTGTGTTCGGTAATCCCCTTGCTCGAAATGTTAATTATAGACCAGAATTGGATTCTGTATAATATGATTTTATAAAGGCAGTTTATACAGAATACAAAATACAGGTAATTTGTTTAAACAAATTACCACTAAGTGTGGATTTAAATTATTTAATTTCAACCATGAAATAGCCTATACTTGAAAGAGTACTACATAGACATATGAAAAATTAAACAGTTACGATCAGAGAAACACAGAGAGCATACATAAAACCTTAAGGTAGAACAGATTCCATCAACTTCCTGTGAGAACAATGTCTTAGTTTCATTTTCTGTTTTGGGATAAAATATTTTGACAAGAAAACAGCTTAAAAGGACAAAAGCTTATTTAATTTCACAGTTCAAGGTATCACGATGAAAGCTTTGGAGTAATACCAGGAATCAGGACATGGAGAGGGATTTATTCATGTTTTTCACACAGCAAACATTCTCAGTTTGGGATAGTTCAAGATATTTTCCCCAGAGGATGACACTACTCACAGTTCATGGGTCTTCTCACCCCAATTCATGTAATCAAGATTATCCTTCACAGGCTAATCTAGAGCCCAAAGCTCCTAGATATTGAATGTTTTTTTTTCAAGGTGACAGTTTATACTAACCATCAAAGGCAAGAGGTACAGGGCATTGTTGAATTTTAAAATATAAACGCCTGGTTTTGAATACTCCGTAAGAGGAAGTAGGTAGGGGCTGAGGTGGGATACTAAAAGCACAGAAGGAAGAAAGGTCATCCAGGACCGATGCTGACTGTGGCATCCAGCAGTGTTTCTGGAATGCTGGTTCTGCCTAGACAACCCCTGGTGTTCAGCCAGGATGAGAACCAGTTGGTCAGCACTGTGTGAAACAGGGGTGGTTCTGCTGTAAACCTAAAGGTCAGTGGAATCTCAAGGTGAGAGCTGGTGAGGGTCTGGTTTCCCAGACTTTGGTCTCTGACATATCTCCCTTTTTTCTTTCTTAATGTTGGGGGTGTAGCTATGGAAAGAGAGTTGGTGGAGAGCCTGTTTTAGGCTATGTGGCTTGCTCCTACATCCAGCACCACAGCAACTAGGCCTTTTAAATCCTACTAGGGCAGGGCCTCTTTCTTAGGCTATGCGAGTGGCACCCACTCCTGGCATCACATCCCACTCCAATGACTTAATCGGGCCCTTGGTGGTTGTAATGAGCGCCCAGGTAGTAGACTCACAACAATGCCGTCATGGAGTCACCCTGCAACCAATATGCAGTGTGCATTTGGCTTGTGACACCACAATTATTTCCGTCTTTGGCAACTCCACAGCTTATGGCCCTCAGCCACTATTAGGAGCCAGAGGTCACCCTCCCGTCACTGATGTCTCCACAGCTTACAGAACCAAAACGGCTCCATGTCTGCAGCAAGGGTGGAGAATTGAAGGCCAATGGTTGCTGTCTCTCTGTTGGTGGAAGAGAGGTCTTTGGCTGAGCCTCAGATGTCTAGCTGATGGTAGTGGACTGCAACTGGTTAATCTGTTAAAATCCTAGGGGCCAAATGGCAAAAGCAACAAAAGACCCACAAGGGGCCCCAAAAGGCTGGGGAGCAATTTAGAGAGCCAGGGAGAAGTCTCAGCATCAGCATACTCTGGCAGCTAGAATGTTCCTTTGGCATCCTGCAGAAAAAAACACAAACATGCCCTCTTCTCTACACTCAGAGTTTCCTGGCATTAAAATTTTAAAAATTTTGTGGTATATAGACATGTGATTCACCCCTCATTTATTATAAAAATATTGTCGTAAAGTTCATTCGGCCTGTTCCATAATATCGTGCCTCTGCAAATTATGAGGAATCTCAGTAATATGACTAATATCAAATTGTTAATAAAACATCTTAAATGACTGAGTATAATAATCAGTTATAATATTTGGCTTAATTTGATTTGGAACATTAAGTATAAAAACTAACAAATGTAAAAACAGTTATAACTAGAAAGCTTGAAAAGCTGTCAACCATCACATGTATATGGATTAATTTTTTTAATTGTATTTTTATAAATAATTGTAAAGTTAAGAATTAGTAGCATTAAAAGAGAAACAATTTCAAGCAATTGTAAGCCATGAGCTATATATATATATATATATATATATATATATATATATATATATATATCAAAAGTTTGATTTTTATTTTATTTATTTATTTTTTACATAAAGGAATGTCAAGGAAGAGAAATTTATTGAATAAACCTTTTGTTTTTTGACTTTCTTTTTTTTTTACTTTTTTTTTATTCGATGTATTCTTTATTTACATTTCAAATGATTTCCCCATTTCTGCATCCATACTCTCCGCAAGTCCCATAAGCCCTCTTCCCTCCTCCTCTTCCTCCATCAACTCCTTCCCACTTCCCTGTCCTGGTATTCCCCTATACTGTCGAATTGAGGTTTTCTAGAACCAGGGGCCACTCCTCTGTTCTTTTTGGACATCATTTAATTTGTAGATTATTTCTTGGGTATTCCAAGTTTCTAGGTTATTATCCACTTATCAGTGAGTGCATACTATGACTGATCTTTTGAGACTGGGTTACCTCACTTAGTATGATGTTCTCCAGCTCCATCCATTTGTCTAAGAATTTCATGAATTCATTGTTTCTAATGGTTGCATAGTACTCCATTGAGTAAATATACCACATTATTGTATCCATTCGTCTGTTGATGGACACCTGGGTTTTTTCCAGCTTCTGGCTACTACAAATAGGGCTGCTATGAACATAGTGGGCCATGTGTCCTTATTACATGGTGGGGAATCCACTGGGTATATGCCCAGGAGTGGTATAGCAGGGTCCTCTGGAAGTGCCATGCCCAGTTTTCTGAGGAACCTTCAGACTGATTTCCAAAGTGGTTGCGCCATCTTACAATCCCACCAGCAGTGGAGGAATGTTCCTCTTTCTCCCCATCCTCACCAGCACCTGCTGTCTCATGAGTTTTTGACCTTAGCCATTCTGACTGGTGTGAGGTGAAATCTCAGGGTTGTTTTGTTTTGCATTTCCCTAGTGATTAATGATGTTGAACATTTCTTAAGGTGTTTCTCAGCCCTCCGAAGTTCTTCATGTGAAAAATCTTTGTTTAGTTCAGTACCCCACATTTTAATGGGGTTATTTGGTTCTCTAGGTTCTACCTTCTTGAGTTCTCTGTATATATTAGATATTAGCCCTCTGTCAGATTTAGGGTTGGTGAAGATCCTTTCCGAATCTGTTGGTTGACGTTTTGTCCTTTTGATAGTGTCCTTTGCCTTGCAGAAACTTTGTAGTTTTATGAGGTCCCATTTGTCAATTCTTGATCTTAGAGCATAAGCTATTGGTGTTCTATTCAGGAACTTTTACCCTGTGCCTATGTCCTCAAGGGTCTTCCCCAGTTTCTTTCCTATTAGTTTCAATATGTCAGGTTTTATGTGCAGGTCCTTGATCAATTTGGAGTTGACCTTAGTACAAAGAGTTAAGAATGGATCGATTCACATTCTTCTGCATGCTGACCTCCAATTGAACCAGCACCATGTGTTGAAAAGGCTATCTTTTTTTCCACTGGATGCTTTCAGCTCCTTTGTCGAAGATCAAGTGACCATAGGTGTGTGGGTTTATTACTGGGTCTTCAATCCTATTCCATTGATCGGATTGCCTGGCATTGTACCAATACCATGCAGTTTTTATCACTATTGCTCTGTAGTAAAGTTTGAGGTCTGGCATACTGAATCCCCCTGAAGTTCTTTTACTGTTTAGAATAGTTTTAGCTATCCTGGATTTTTTGTTATTCCATATGAATTTGATAATTGCTCTTTCTAGCTCTATGAAGAATTGGGCTGGGATTTTGATGGGGATTGCATTGAATCTGTAGATTGCCTTTGGCAGTATAGCCATTTTAAATATATTAATCCTGACAATCCATGAGCATGGAAGATTTTTCCATTTTCTGAGATCTTCTTCAATTTCCTGCTTCAGAGATCTGAAGTTCTTGTCATGTAGGTCTTTCACTTGTTTGCATATACTTTATGATACTTTATGCTTTTTGTGGCTATTGTAAAGGGTCATTTCCCCAATTTCTTTCTCAGTCTGCTTATCCTTGGAGTATATAAAGGCTACTGATTTGCTTGAGTTGATTTTGTAGCCAGCCACTTTGCTGAAGTTGTTTATCAGCCGTAGGAGTTCTCTAGTAGAGGTTTTTGGTCACTTAAGTATACTACCATATCATCTACAAATAGTGATAGTTTGACTTCTTCCTTCCCAATTTTTATTCCTCTGACCTCCTGGTGTTGTCTAATTCCTCTAGCTAGGACTTCAAGAACTATATTTAAAAGATATGTAGAGAGTGGGAAGCCTCGTCTAGTCCCTGATTTTAGTGGGAATGCTTCACGTTTCTCTCTATTTAGGTTGATGTTGGAAACCGGATGGCTGTATATTTTTACTATGTTTAGGTATGGGCCTTGAATACCTGTCCTTTCCAAGACTTTTATCATAAAAGGATGCTGAATTTTGTCAAATGCCTTTTCAGCATTTAATGAAATGACCATGTGGTTTTGTTCTTTGAGTTTGTTTATGTAGTGGATTGCATTGATGGATTTCCTTATATTGAACCAACCCTGTAACCCTAGGATGAAGCTTACTTGATCACGGTGGATGATCATTTTGATGTGTTCTTGGATTTGGTGGGCAAGAATTATATTGAGTCATTTTGCATCGATATTCATAAGGGAAATTGGACTGAAATTCTCTTTCTTAGTTGGATCTTTGTGTGGTTTTGGTATCAGTGTACTTGTGTCTTCGTAGAAGGAGCTGGGTAGTGTCCCTTCTGTTTCTATTTGGTGGAATAGTTTGAAGATAATTGGTGTTAAGTCTTCCTTGAAGGTCTGATAGAATTCTGTACTGAAACCATCTGGTCCTGTGCTTTTTTTTGGTCAGAAGGCTATCTATGACCCCTTCTATTTCTTTAGGGTTTATGGGTCTGTTTAGATTATTTATTTGGTCCTGGATTAATATTGGTATTTGTTTTCTGTCTAAGAAATTGTCCATTTTCTCCAGATTCTCCAGCTGTGTTGAATACAGGCTTTTGTAGTAGGATCTGATGATTTTATTTTAATTTCCTCCATTTCTGTTGTAATACCTCCAATTTCATTTCTAAGTTTGTTAATTTGGATACTTTCTCTGTGCCCTTTGGTTAGTCTGGCTAAGGGTTTATCTATCTCGTTGATTTTTTGAAAGAACCAGCTCCTGGTTTTGTTGATTCTTTGTATGGTTCTCTTGGTTTCTACTTGATTGATTTCAGCTCTGAGTTTCATGAATTCCTGTCTTCTCCTCCTCCTGGGTGAATTAGCTTCTTTTTGTTCCAGGGCTTTCAGTTGTTCCATTAATATTCTAGTGTATGCTCTCTCCAATTTCTTTTTGGAGGCACTCAAAGCTATGAATTTTCCTCTTAGCACTTCTTCCATTGTGTCCCATAGATTTGTGTATATTGTGCCTTCAATTTCGTTAAATTCTAAAAAAATCTTTGATTTCTTTCTTTATCTCTTCCTTTAACCAAGGTATCATTGAGTATTGTTCAGTTTCCATGTATATGTGGGCTTTCTGTTGTTTTTGTTGTTGTTGTTGTTATTAAAGACCA
The DNA here is from genome assembly GCF_947179515.1 of Apodemus sylvaticus. Taxonomy (NCBI): domain Eukaryota; kingdom Metazoa; phylum Chordata; class Mammalia; order Rodentia; family Muridae; genus Apodemus; species Apodemus sylvaticus. The sequence goes on along the minus strand of NC_067483.1, from coordinate 5,829,830 downwards.
CTTTTACTCCATAGTGATCTGATAGGAGGCATGGGATTATTTCAATCTTCTTATATTTGTTGAGGTCTGTCTTGTGACCAACTATATTATCGATTTTGGAGAAGGTACCATGAGGTGCTGAGAAAACGGTATAATCTTTTGCTTTGGGATGAAAAGTTTTATATATATATATATATATATATATATATATATATATATATATATATATATATATATATATATATATCTGTTAAGTCCAATTGGACCAAAGCTTCAATTAGGTTCACTGTCTCCCTGATTAGTTTCTGTTTTCCTGATCGGTCCATTGAGGAGAGTGGAGTGTTGAAGTCACCCACAATTATTGTGTTAGGTGCACTGTGTGCTTTGAGCTTTAGTAAAGTTTCTTTTATGAATGATGGTACCCTTGTATTTGGAGCATAGATGTTCAGGATTGAGAGTTCTTGTTGGATTTTTCCTTTGGCCAGCAAGAAGTGACCTTCCATGTCTCTTTTGATGACATTAGGTTGAAAGTCAATTTTATCTGATATTAGAATAGCAACTCTGGCTTATTTCCTGAGACCATTTTCTTGTAAAATTTTCTTCCAGCCTTTTACTCTAAGGTAGTTTATGTCTTTGACACTGAGGTGTGTTTCATGTATGCAACAAAATGTAGGGTCCTGTTTACATAACCAGTCTGTTAGTCTATGTTTTTTTTATTGGGGAATTGAATCCATTGATGTTAAGAGATATTAAGAGATATATTATCTTAACATCAATTGACTCAATTTACCATGATCAAGTAGGCTTCATCCTAAGAATACAGGGATGTTTCAATATATGGAAATCCATTAATGAAATCCACTATATAAAAATCTCAAAAAAAAAAAAAATACATGATCATCTCATTCGATCCTGAAAAGGCCTTAGACAAAAAATAATAACACTGTTCTATTAAAATTCTTAGAAAGATAATGCTCATAACTAAACATTATAAAAGCAATATACAGCCAACCAATAGCCAACATCATACCAAATGTTGAGAAATTTGGAACAATACTTCTAGAGTCACCCAGATGGTACTGGTTTGAAGGCATGAAGGGATCATGAAGAGCAGCTGAGGCTCTTGGCACAGTCAGAGGCCATGGAAGGCCATTGGTGAAGGTGCAGCCTCAGTTGCAATTGATGGCTCAGGGCTTGAAGGTTCATGCATAGGAGCAGAGGCTTGTCACCATGAAGAGAGCCTATGAGAGCCTATTGGTGAAGCCTATTTACAGTGGAAAATAGTGGCATTTTGGAGATGCTAGTACCATGTGATGACCACCAAGAACAGCAGCAGCAGTGGAGTACAGGCAGCTGGAGCCTAAAAGACAAGCTGTTTGCTACAAAGTGCAGAGCTGGAGAAGTGACACAAGCCCTTGGAGGAGCCCGGAAGATCTTGAGTTGGATCCCAGACATTGAACCATTGGAGTTTTGAGTTTTACTTTTGGTTGTGACTGTGCCCTGATATGTTTCCCTCTTGAAGGAAGAAAGTATTTTAGTGGAGACCACAGTTAGAGACTTTGAATTTTTAAAAGACTTTGAATTTTAAAGATATTGGACATTTTAAAGTGATTGAACTTTCAATATGCAAAGACCGTGGGACTTTAAAGTAATTTAGATCTTGGGGATGAATAAGAAAGTAAGGGTTGAGGCTTAATAGTGATGTGTTTGTGTGTCAAGTTGACAAGGGGTCAATTGTACTGGCTGGTTTTGAGTGTCAATTTGACACAGGCTGGAGTTATCACAGAGAAAGGAATTTCAATTGTGGAAGTGCCTCCATGAGATCCAACTGTGAGGTATTTTCTCAATTAGTGATCAGGGGGGAGGGCCCCTTGTGGGTGGTACCATCTCTGGGCTGTTTTCTTGGGTTCTATAACATAGCAGACTGAGCAAGCCAGGGGAAGCAAGCCAGTAAGAAACATCCCTCCATGGCCTCTGCATCAACTCCTGCTTCCTGACCTGCTTGAGTTCCAGTCCTGACTTCATTTACTGATGAACTGCAATGTGGAAGTGTAAGCTCAAAAAACCCTTTCCTCCCCAACTTGCTTCTTGGTCATGATGTTTGTGCAAGAATAGAAACCCTGACTAAGACACTGTTTATTGTTATGTTTTTTTTCACAGAGGTGGAAGGTAACTATGTCATTATCAGTGAAAACATCATGCATTTCAGATATAGAACCCAGAGTCTTCTGCATTGAATCATATTTGAAAGTCTCTTCTCCAAAATCAAAACAAAATAAAACAATACACAACAAACAAATAAAAAATGTTCATGGTATTTGAAGGCTTCCTGCAAGCATTGCCTGGAAGGAAGTAACCAACAGTCCTATTCAGCTATGATACCTATGAAATACAATGACCAAAAATATTCTATTAAGCCTAAGTATACAGTAGTAGCACGGCAACCTTGGGAATAACTAGCAGGTTTCTAATTGGACTCGTAACCCACATAGCAAGTGATAAACCATGATAGTAGAAATCTGTCTACTATCTGGCACTAGTGAAGTAGCACTCTAAAAAGTTCCTGACCATGATTTTCCATTTCCCTCTAACTTCCTCTAATTCTCAGATGTGTGTGTGTGTGTGTGTGTGCGCGCGCGCGCGTGTGTGCGCGCGTGTGTGCACATGTACACACATGTGCATGCATGTGTTCATTTCAGTGCATGCATGTATAAGGACCAGATGTTGAAACTTATGTCATTAATCATTACTTTTTGCTTCACTTTTTTAAAGTTTCTTTAAATTTTGTGAGTATGAATGTTTGTTTGCATATGTATATATAACAAATGACTGCCTGGTGTTTGCAGAAGCAAGAAGGGATTGGATCCACCATGTGGATGCTGAGAACAAAACCCAAGTCCTCTACAAGCTTAAGAAGTACTCTTCATTATTAACCATCTCCTAGAGACAGGATTCCTCCTTAAATCTGGAATTGACCACATCAGCTATGCTACCTCTTCACTGCCCAGCAAGCACCAGGATTTTCTTCTATCTGCCTCCTCAACACTCTTTTTATAGGCACAAAGCATCAAGCTTAACTTTTTTGTCAGTGTTGTTTATCAAGGATTTGTTATCAAACCCTTGTCAGATGGAGTAACAGTATCAACCTTGTGCCCTCCCCCAGCCTTTGAGCAGGAGTTTCAGTACTGGAAGCTGGCCACTGCTTTCCACCTATGGTATAGCTCTAGCCCATTGTTCTCCAAGGACCTGCAGCTTCCTAAGAGACACTAGCTGTCACTTGATACCAGCCTCCTGTGGAGCAAGCAACCCCTCCTTCAGACCTTTTTCCAGCCTTTGAGGGAAGTAATCCCCCCAAACCCATATTTGGAGACCCCCAATAAGCTTTGAGCCTTGAGAAGAAATTCTTGTCTTAGCTTGATGTTTCTTTCACCACTCCATTCCCATCCTGAGCTTTCCTTCCAGGGAGCCTAGAAACCTGTTTGAATATACTTGCGAGCAGCTATAAAAGAGAGTTCAGAGTTTACTTCATTTTATATTATTGCTGATACATTTGTATATTTAAATAGAAATTAATCTCATTGATAGATAATTCCATGAAAATTTTTCCAACTATAGTCCTGAAACCTGAGGTCAAGATTCTTTGGGTTTCTTTTTGTGGCTTTGTTAAAACTACCTTCCTGTACAATAAACTTGCCTGCACCAACTGGGCATAATAACAGGTTGTGCGAAATTAATTAATTAATTAATTAATTAATAAACAAATAAACTTTGCTCTAAATACTTAGAGGTAACTTATGCCCTGATTACCAGAGTATAGTCTTAGTCAAATGGAAAAAAACTTTCAGTTCGCTATACACTGTGTCTGAGAGGGCTTATCTGTAAGACTCCTCTTAATATTAGCTATCAATGTTTTCTCTTTCTTTTTATTAGATATTATCCTTATTTACATTTCAAATATTATCCACTTTCCTCATTTCCCCTCTGAAAACCTCCTATCCCATCCTTTGTCTCCCTGCTGACCAACCCACCCACTCCTACTTCCCTGTCCTGTCATTACGCTATACTTGGGCATCAAGCCTTCACAGGACCAAGGATTTCTCCTCTCATTGATGTTCAATAAGGCCATCCTCTACTACATATGAAGCTAGAGCAATGGGTCCCTTGGTGGTTTACAGGTTGGTTCATACTGTTGTACCTTCTATGGAGCTGCAAATCCATTTAGCTCATTGGGTCCTTTTTATAGCTCTTCCTTTGGGGACCTTGTGCTCACTCCATTGATTGGCTCTGAGCATGTACTTCTGTATTTGTCAGACACTGGCAAAGCCTCTTAGGAGACAGTTATATCAGGCTCCTGTCAGCAAGCACTTGTGGGCATCCACAATAGGATTTGGATTTAGTAACTGTATATGGGATAGATCTCCAGGAAGGACAGTCTCTGGATAACCTATCTTTAAGTATCTGCTCCAAACTTTGTCTCTGTATCTCTCCCCATGGATATTTTGATCTCCCTTCTAAGAAGGACCAAAGTATCTATACTTTGGTCTTCCTTCTTCTTGAGCTTCACATGATCTGTGACTTGTATTTTGGGTATTCCTAATAAAGTATCAATGATCCTATCTGAACTAATATCTCTGAAGAAGCAGGTCAAGTCTTTTGACATATGTCAAAGAGTAGTATATCTATATCATATGGTAAAATATATTCTGTATTGCTTTAATTCACAGAGTGAATTTTCCAGAGTTGGAAACCCCACATTCCAAAGTGGCTATGTTTTCATTAGTTTGAAATCTCCCCAAGAGTGAGTAAGGGTTCCCTTTTCTGCATGCCTACTGCAGCATGTGTTGTCCATTATTGATTGTCATCATGACTGGGATTAATATAAAATCTCAAAGGTTTTCTATTTGGACTTCTCAAGTTTATTGAGCTCATCAGTATGTTATAAAATATTTCTTTATCATTTTTTTTCTTTTTTTGAGATTTCATACCCCAGGCCATCCTTTGAAAGGCTCATTAACTTTCTTGAGATTTTTATTTTAGTTTACTTATATATTCCAAATATTAATCCTCTGTCAAATGTATAGCTGATATATATTCTCTCACATTCTGTAGACCTTATATTTATTTGATTTGTTTCTTAAACCATACAAAATCATATTCATTTTATGAAACTTGTCAATTGCTATTCTTGATTCATAGATATAGGAAGGCCTTTTCAGAAAGATATTTTCTTCACCTATACCATTTAATCTGTTCCTATGTATTCTTCTAGCAGTTTCACTGTTACACATTTTGGTTTGTGAAACATTAGGTATATAGTTTTTGAGCAAATTAATAGATATAAATTTAACAGAAATGTAATTTCTTAAGATCTGTAATGGTAATCCCTGAAATACTGTTATATTGGCTCAGGTTTGTTTATGTTAGGCCCCAGAAGCTTTACAAACACAAAAATGAAATCAAGGTAGATGATAGTAAGATTTCAAATTGTTATATAAAAGCAAGCATTCCGTGGGAATTGTAAAGATGGTTCTTTCCAAAAAAAAAAAATCATTTTAGTTGCCTCTGACAAATGAGAAATGGCTCTACACTGACAAATATTTGTGACAGCTATCAGCACATCAAAGTCCAATCTAGCTTCCATGCTTCCTAGGTCCCTACTCAGAAGTACTTGTGATGTATTTCAAAGTCTATCCTGCCAAGTGGATTTTCTTTTGCCCATGATAGTCATTATTTTCACAACCCACATGGTATTTCCATTCTATTCTCTTTCTCATATACATTTTTCTCTCTTGCAGACTGGCCTTGCTGAATGAAAAAATAAGTGAGGACTTGACTTCTCCAATGTAGAATGGAAGAGGCAATGTATGTTTTAGACATGAAGAAGAGCTGAGCTAGGGGCATCTGGAAGAGGCTAGATTAATGTAGGTCAGCAGACTGAACAGGATCATGACATGAGTAGGTGGAGTATAAGAGAGGAAAAGAAAAAAAATACAGGAAAAACAAGTGGTTATCAAAACAGGGAATAGAGGTCAAAACACATAAGAGCCAATAGGACATGTCTCAAAAATGTTGGGTTATATAGAATTCAGGGAAACTGGGGGAAGGGAAATGCATCTCAGTGGATGGAGAGGCTTGGGATAGGGAGGCATATACAATAGAACAGATCATTGTGAAATGTATTCTTGTGTATAGGAAGCAAGAGAGCCTAGATGTAGGGCACTGAACTAGAGTTGTCTATAATCAAATGAAAAATCTGTTTTCCAAGATCTGGTTGTACTAAAATGAACAGATCCTCACATAAACCAGTCTTTGTTGTGTAAGCGTTGCCCCCAAGTTTGAAAGTTTTGGTTAAATAAAACTGGTGGCAGCTAATTACTGAGAATAAAGATAGGTGAAATTTGACATACCAGGCTAGGGTTAAGAAGGACAGGAGAAGAAAGAAGGAACAATGAGGACAGAAATTGAAAAGAACAGAAGGTTTCTATGAATCATGAACCAGTAGCACATTTCAGACTGAAATGCCTTCTAGCTATGAGAGATATCTGGGGCAGAAATAACCCAGAAAATTATCAAACAGCAAATATTTGGGGAGCAGAACTCGGGTAGTAGACAGACTAGTTTTAGATATTAAGATTATAGGTAATCCTCCAAAAATTTTATGTAGTCTAATAACATAGTTTAAGTGTTAGTTGTTTGAAGCCAGACCAGATTATGCTTCACTGAAATTTTGTATATCTAGAAGTCATCAAGATCTTGATACACAGGCATAGGCTATTATAAAAGGCACACTCCTTTTTCCATAGATAAAGAGAATAAACACATATTAACAAGCAAGAATTATCTGCTAAACCTCTCAGAGAAAGATTACTTTTGTCTAAATTCCAGGCATTTGGAATAGCAATGTCTAGGACATTTAACTGGACGTGACTAATCTATCCTCTTTCTTTCTGCCTTGGATTCTTCAGATGTCTCTCTGTATTCTCAGTTTCATATTCACAATAAAAATCTTTGCTCTAATGGAGTGTTCCTTTCCATAGTCTCTTTACTGCACCTCCTCAAATAACATTTTGACTATCCAAGATGTGTAGTTCCATGTGAGTTTTATAGTAGTCATTTTTTTTTAATGTGAAGAGTATGAAAAGGCAAGGATTTTATAGCTGAATTTATAGTATAAAGTTTTCTCAACTCACAGAATCCCTAACTATATTTTATTTAGTTGACCTTATAAACATAGACAAGTCCTTACCCCACGTCAAGAAAACATATCTTTGCAAGAGATGGAGACCACTACAAAACACAGTTGTTTCACAGTACAGAAAGATATACTTATAATACAACTCCTAAACTAAAGGCTAAAACATCAATGCGGAATAGCCAATGGAAATATTGTAACAGTCAGAGGAAATGGGAGTTTGCTTTGTGATTGTGTCTCCTGGTAATATCAGAATCTACACTCATAAATTCTTACCAACATGACAGGGCATATATGAGCTGAACAAATACAATAATATATATGAAAATGTGATCAGAAGAAGCCCAGGAAGCCTTAACCCTACATGAAAAACCACAGGCATCCAAGAAATACTGAGATGGGAGAAATCGTCTTTCTCAGATTTGAGCATATTAATTAGCTATCCAATACCAAACTTTCAGCCTAAAGATGTACATACAAGTAAAATTATATTAAATTAGGAGGTTGTTTTGGAATGTATATGCATATATTCATATATGGAACACATTTTAATGATAAAAAGGGCAACACATTTGAATGGAAAGAGAAGTCTTTCAGAGTTTGGTGCAAGAAAAATTAAGGGAGAAATACTGCAATTATAATTAATATATTGATATCTCTTCTTCTTCAGCACCACCATCATCATCATCATCATCATCAAAAATTGGTTTCTTGTTTCTAGATGATCCTCAAACTTTAAAAGCAGCAACAGAAGTTCATCAAGGTAGAATATCAATGTGGGATCAATGGAAATTATAAGGAGGAAGTCAGAAAAAAATAAAGGCCCAGGATCCCCATAAGATATCTAAGCTAAAAGCACACTACAGGAGAGGATTCAGCCCTGAGGTCTCTGGTGGGAACCTTCAGGCCTCCGCTTTGGGATCAGGAGTAGCCTAGGCCATAGCACTCTGACTCCAGGAAGTGCAAGAAGCCAGCAGTACACCAGGAGGCCTGCTGGGAGCAAGCAGCTTGCTCAGTGAGTCACACCCTGCTGAGCAGAGGATCCAGCACTGAGGCCTCTGGAAGGAGCCTTCAGGCCTCTGCTTCAGGATCAGGAACAGCATGGGCCACTGCACCCAGTCTCCAGGCAATGCAGGAGGTCAGCTGGGCACCCAGAGACCAGCTGCGAAGAGGAAGCTTGCAGTGGTGAGTCCAGCATTGGCAACAAGACCAACTAACATCAGTGAGAACTAGATGGCAAAAGGCAAATGCAGGAACATTACTAACAGAATCAAGGCAATATGGCAGCATCTGAACTGAATTCTCCATTAACAGCAGGTCCTTGATACACCAACACTCCAGAAAAACAAGATATGGGTTTAAAATCACTGGTCATGATGCTGTTATAGGATCACATGAAGGACATAAATAAATCTGTTAAAGAAAATGAGGGGAAAATGGATGAAAAGTTAGAAGCCCTTACAAGGGAAACACAAAAATCATTGAAAGAAATTCAGGAGAATTCAGAAGCAAATAAGAAGAAAATGCAAAAATCACTTAAAGAAATACAGGAGAACATTGGTAAACAGGCTGAGGTCATTAAAGAGGAAACACAAAAATCTCTTAAACAATTACATGAAAACACACACAAGCAAGTGAAGGAGCTAAGCAAAACCATCCAGGATCTAAAATCAGAAATAGAAACAACTAAGAAATCTCAAAGGGAGACAACGTTGGAGATAGAAAACCTTGGGAAGAAATCAGGGGCCATAGATGCAACTATCAACAACAGAATACTAGAGAAAGAAGAAAGAATCTCAGATGCTGAAGATACCATAGAAACCATGGATTAAACAGTTAAATAAAATGCAAAGTGCAAAAATCTTGTAACCCCAAAACATCCAGGAAATCCAGGACACATTGAGAAGACCAAACCTAAGAATTATAGGCATAGATGAGTGTGAAGATTTACACCTTAAAGGGCCAGCAAATATCTTCAATAAAATGATGGAAGAAAACTTCCCTAACCTAAAGAGAGAGATGCCCATGAATATACAAGAAGCCTACAGAACTCCAAAGAGACTGGATCAGAAATACCTCCCATCACATTATAATCAAAACCCCAAATATACTAAACAAAGAAAGAATTTTAAAGGCAGTAAGAGGAAAAGGCCAAGTAACATATAAAGGAAGACCTATCAGAATCACACCAGACTTCTCACCAGATACTATGAAAGCTAGAAGATCCTGGGAAATTCGCATGCAGACTCTAATGTCGTGTCCACCTTCGCCAGCAAAGAGTACGCAACAACAAGGAGTTTCTTCCTTAAATGGTTTATTCGGAAAACCTTGAATTAAGCTTCTTTCTTCTTTTGGTGCCCCTGGGCTCTCTCCCAGCCTGACCTTATAAACCCTAGATAGCCTCATTTGCCCAGGGAGATAACCAGCCGTATTCTCATAGGTGAACTCAGTGAGTTCTTCATTAGCATGTAAGTGAGATAAGGAATGCAACACACTGTGCGTGTATTCAAGTGATTTACTACCAGGGAGCTGCATGTGGCCAGCGCCATCTTGTAACAGGGAAGAACAAAGGGTGGCTTACTACACTCTAAGAGAACACAAATGCCAGCCAAATCTACTATACCCAGCAAAACTCTCAATAACCATAGATGGAGAAACCAAGAAATTCCATGACAAAACCAAATTCACCCAATATCTTACCACAAAACCAGCCCTACAAAGGAAAATAGGAGGAAAACACCAATGCAAGGAGGGAAACTTCGCCCTGGAAAATGCAAGATAGTGGCCTTCTTTCATCAATCCCAAAAGAAAATAACCAATCAAATATAAATAATAACATAAAAAATGACAGGAATTAATAATCACTATTCTTTAGTATTGCTTAACATCAATGAACTCAATTCGCCAATAAAAAAAACATAGACTAACACAATGGATACGTAAACAGGATCCTACCTTTTGCTGCATACAGGACCCACACCTCAGTGTCAAAGACAAACACTACCTTATGGTAAAAGGTTGGAAGACAATTTTACAAGAAAATGGTCTCAGGAATCAAGCTGGAGTTGCCATTCTAATATCAGATAAAATTGACTTTCAACTAAAGTCATCATAAGAGACACTGAGGGACACTGCTTGCTGGTAAAAGGAAAAACACACCAAGAAGAACTCTCAATTCTGAACATCTATGCTCCAAATGCAAAGGCACCCACATTCATAAAAGAAACTTTACTAAAGTTCAAAGCACACATTGCACCTAACACAATAATTGTGGGTGACTTCAACACTGCACTTTCCTCAATGGACCGATCAGGAAAACAGAAACTTAACAGGGACACAGTGAAACTAATTGAAACTTTGGACCAATTACATTTAACATTTTATACACACACACACACACACACACACACACACACACACACACATATATATATATATATATATATATATATATATATATATAATATTTCACCCTAAAGCAAAAGAATATACCTTTATACCTTTTTCTCAGCAACTCATGGTACCTTCTCCTAAATCAACCATATAATTGGTCACAAGACAGACCTCAACAAATATAAGAAGATTGAAATAATCCTATGCCTCCTATCAGATCACTATGGAGTAAAAGTGGTCTTCAATAGCAACAAAACAACAGAAAGCCCACGTACACATGGAAAATGAACAATACTCTACTCAATGATACCTTGGTCAAGGAAGAAATAAAGAAATAAATCAAAGACATTTTAGAATTTAATGAAAATGAAGACACAACATACCCAAATCTATGTGACACAATGAAAGCAGTGCAAAGAGGAAAACTCATAGGTCTGAGTGCCTACAAAAAGAAAATGGAGAGAGCATACACTAGCAGATTAATGACACACCTGAAAGCCCTGGAGCAAAAAGAAGAGAATTCACCCAGTAGGAGTAGAAGGCAGAAAATCATCAAACTCAGGGCTGAAAACAATCAAATAGAAACTAAGAGAACCATACAAAGAATCAACAAAACTAGGACCTGGTTCTTTGAGAAAATCAATAAGATAGATAAACCCTTAGCCAGACTGACCAAAGGGCACAGAGACAGTATCCAGATTAACAAAATTAGAAGTGAAAAGGGAGATATAACAACAGAAACTGAGGAAAAACAAAAAAATCATCAGATCTTACTACCAATGCCTATACTCAACAAAACTGGAGAATCTGGAGAAAATAGACAATTTCCTAGACAGATACAAAACACCAAAATTAAATCAGGACCAAACAGATCATCTAAACAGGCCCATAACCCTGAAAAAAGTAAAAGGGGTCATAGAAAGTCTCCCAACCAAAAAAAATCACGGGACCAGATTGCTTCAGTGCAGAATTATATAATACCTTTGAATAAGACCTAATACCAATACTCTTCAAACTGTTCCACAAAATAGAAACAGAAGAAACACTACCCAACTCATTCTATGAAGCCATAATTACACTGATACGAAAACCACACAAAGATCCAACAAAGAAAGAGAACATCAGGCCAATTTCCCTTATGAATATTGATGCAAAAATACTCAGTAAAATTCTTGCCAACCGAATACAAGAACACATCAAAACGATTATCCACCACGATCAAGTGGACTTCATCCCAAGGATGTAGGGATGTCTCAATATAAGGAAATCCATCAATGCAATCCACTACATAAACAAACTCAAAGGAAAAAAAAGTATGATCATTTCATTAGATGCTGAAAAAGCACTTGACAAAATTCAGCAACCTTTCATGTTAAAAGTCTTGGAAAGAACAGGAATTCAAGACCCATACCTAAACATAGTTAAAGCAATATACAGCAAACCTGTAGTCAATATCAAACTAAAACGAGAGAAACTTGAAGCAACGCCACTAAAATCAGAGACTAGACAAGGCTGCACTCTCTCTCCTTATCTCTTCAATATAGTACTTGAAGTTCTCGCTAGGGAAATTAGACAACATAAGGAAGTCAAAGGGATATAAATTGGAAAGGAAGAAGTAAAATTATTACTATTTGTAGATGACATGATAGTATACCTAAGTGACCCAAAAACCTCCACCAGAGAACTCATACAGCTGATAAACAACTTCAGCAAACTGGCAGGCTATAAAATCAACTCAAGCAAAGCAGTTGTCTTCCTATATTCAAAAGATAAGCAGGCTGAGAAAGAATTTAGGGAAATGACACCCTTCATGATAGCCACAAACAATATGAAGTATCTTGGTGTGATTTTAACCACACAAGTGAAAGATCTATACGACAAAAACTTCAGGTCACTGAAAAAGGAAATTGAAGAAGACCTCAGAAAGTGGAAAAATCTTCCATACTCTGCCAATTCAACAAATGGTACTGGTTGAACTGGAGGTCAGCATGCAGGAGAATGAGAATTGATCCATTCTTATCTCCTTGTCCTAAGCTCAACTCCAAGTGGATCAAGGACCTCTACAAAAAACCAGTCACACTGAAAGTAATAGAAAAGATACTGGGGAAAACCCTGGAGGACATAGGCACAGGGGAAAAGTTCCTGAACAGAACACCATTAGCTTATGCTCTAAGTTCAAGAATTGACAAATGGGATCTCATAAAATTACAAAGTTTCTGTAAGGCAAAGGACACCATTAAAAGGACAAAATGGCAATCAACCAATTGGGAAAAGATCTTCACCAATCCTACATCTGATACAGGGCTAATATCCAATATATACAAAGAACTCAAGAACTTAGACCCTAGGGGACCAAACAACCCTATTAAAAATGGGATATAGTCCTAAACAAAGAATTTTGACCTGAAGAAATTCAGATGGCTGAGAAGCACCTTACGAAATGTTCAACATCACTAACTATTTGGGAAATGGATATCAAAACAACCCTGAAATTTCACCTCAAACAGTCAGAATGGCTAAGGTTAAAAACTTAGGAGACAGCAGGTGTTGGCAAGGATGTGGAGAAAGAGGAACACTCCTCCACTGCTGGTGGGATTGTAAGATGGTACAACCACTATGGAAATAAGTCTGGTGGTTCCTAAGAAAATTGGACATGACACCTCTGGAGGACCCTGCTATACCTCTCCTGGGCTTATACCCAGAGGATTCCCCAGCATGTAATAAGGACACACGTTCCACTATGTTCATAGCAGCCTTATTTATAATAGCCAGAAGCTGGAAAGAACCCAGATATCCCTCAATGGAGGAATGGTTACAGAAAATGTGGTATATATACACAATGGAGTACTATTCAACAATAAAAACAATGAATTCATGAATTTTTTAGGCAAATGGATGGAACTGGACAATATCTTCCTAAGCACGGTAATGCAATCACAAAATAATACACATGGAATGGATTCATTGATAAGTGGATATTAATTAGTCCTGAAGCTCTGAATACTGAAGACACTATTAGCATATCAAGTGATTCCCATGAAGAAGGAAGAAGAGGGCCCTAATTCTGGAAAGGCTTGATCCAGCATTGTCGGAGAGTACCAGGACAGAGAAAAGGGAGGAGGAAAGATAGGAGAATGGATGGAAAGAAGAAGACTTATGGGACATATGGGGAGGGGGGAACTGGGAAAGAGGAAAGCTTTTGGATTGTAAACAAAGAATATAGAAAATAAAATATATATTAAAAAAACACACACAGAGCAGACTACTAGCTCTTGGGACCCTAAGATCCTAATGGAATGCATTTGCTGTTTTAATAAAATATATTACTTTAATCTCTGTGTGTCAGTTGCTCTCTTTTCTCCTCATCTCAATCTTCTAACTTTCCTGTTCATACAATTCTGTGTTTAGTCCATGCAACAAACACTGAAGTTCCCTTAGATAACAGCGTACTCTAAGATTCATGCAACACACATACAGGCGCATGACACATACACTCACAAACTTGAGACACCCAAATATATTATCTTATTAATAAGCAGGCCAGCCACATGGATATTTTTAAAAGCATTTAAGAGAGAGCCATAAATGTTCTTATGTTGAAGAGATTTTTATCCACAAACAATTGACAAAGAACCTAGAAGTCACTGTTCTCTTTCTATCAGATTGTCATAGAATACTTTATATCAAGCCTCTTAATTATCCTCAAAAGGATGGAATATAATTAGGCCTGAATAATTTGGACCCAAATCAGTAGTGGTTTATACTCAAATTTATTGTTTATCTTTTTGTTGTAACTGGGTCTCCTGCAGCCCTGACTGACTTCAAACTTATTAATAAGCTGAGAATGACTTTGAATTCCTGAGCCTCAGGCTTCCACCTCTTCACTTCTGGGATTATATGCATACACTTCACTCATGTTATGCAGTGTTTGGGGTGAATACAAGAGGCTCATTTGTGGTAGAAAGCAGACTGCCAATTTAATATGATAATTAGTCCTAGATTCCAAATTAATTCTATAAAAATTCAGTTCCATGTCATTTTTGTTACAATTTAATGTCAGAGTACTTTGTTAAGTCTGGGCCAAGGAATGTTGTAAAGAGGTCATACCATGAAACAAATAAAGAGGTTTATTGAGTGTGTGAAGTTACAGAAATGTCATCTTGGAATTAGGTCATGAGAGAGAGAGAGAGAGAGAGAGAGAGAGAGAGAGAGAGAGAGAGAGAGAGAGAGAGAGAGACAGGGAGACAGAGAGAGACAGAGAGACAGAATGAGACAGAAAGAGACAGAGAGACAGACAGAGAGAGAAAGAGAGAGAGAGATAAATAGAGAGAGACAGACAGAGAGAGAGAAAGAGAGGAGAGAGAGAGAGGAGAGAGAGAGAGAGAGAGAGAGAGAGAGAGAGAGAGAGAGAGAGAGAGAGAGAGAGAGAGAGAGAGAGAATGGAAACAAAAGGAACAAGAAAACATGTGGAAAGGGAGGGAACATTTAAATGTTGACTGACTAGTGCTGACATAACTGCTGGTGCTGAATCCTTGAGGGCAGGCTAAGGGAGCACATGATTCTTAACCATTTTGACTGTGGCACGTTCCATGGAAAGTTTGAACTATGTTGTTTACATCATATAAATACCAAATTTAAATGGGGATCTCCTATATTTTTCTTTATTCTTTTATCCTGATTCCCAGCCCTTAAAAAAATGATGATTGGGGTATTTATATAAGGCATGTCTTTGATTATGTTCAATTATAGTTAATTTTAGTTTCTATGATTTAAAAAAATGAAAGAATGAAACTGACAAAAAACAATTTATGGGAGCAAGTGTTATTATATTTGGTTGACAATGCCTGGTCACAGTCTACCACCACAGAGAAATATTGGCAGTAACTTGAGGTCACAGTCAAATCACATCCATGTAAATGTATTCGTACATAATAGTCAGCTAGCATTCAAGACTACTATATATTCCAGCGCACAAAATTAAGAGTATGTCATTCACATTAAACTGGATCTGCTAGTATCAATGAAAGCAATCAAGACAATCCTCCTACAGTTATATATACAGCCTAAACAGATTTAGATAATATTTCACTGAGATTTTCTTCCTGGGTGTTTCTAGGTTGTGTCAGGTTAAAATTAAAGCTAACCATTACAATTTTGTAGTGTAGGAGAGAAAGAGACAAACTAGACATCTTCTCTGTCCTTTTAAGTATTTTTATTGCTCAAATGCTGAAGGTTGTTGAATATTTCCCAATGCATATAGATGAGAAGGCAAAGGAGAAGGGGAAGGCAAAGGAGAGTGGTGGACACTGTCTTCCATTTTAAATTTGTCATTTGGTATATATTGGTACATTTGAAATACTGTTTTATTATTCAGGGGGCTATTGACTGACTTGCTATAGTATTGGTACCTCTATATTTCTTGAAACAGACATCTTAAATGAGTCTTTGAAATCCATTTCAATAAGCTATAGGCATGTACAGGTCACACCCAACGGAGCAATGAGGATTTCAACTCAGCTGGGTGAGCCAAAAAAATTTTTTTTGAATCTATGTGAAAACCAAAAGATCCAGAACAGATATACAATGACCCTATACCTCCCATGTAATGATGGGAGACAGAGACAAGATGGATGTTAGTAGGCTAGTTCTACTACCTGGATGATAGTAGGCTAGTTCTCCCCTACCTCTGCAAGATGGAAGGAAAAAGCTAACTGCTAAACATTGTCATATCATATGTGTATGTGTACTTAGTGACACTCTGTACCCCATCAGCCACAGTATGTTCCTTTATACATGTCTCTACTATGTTTAGATATGAGGCTTACATTTTCCTATCCCATTTGTTTTCTCTTTTTTGCCTTCTTCAGAACAGGTACCTTTGGAAAGGAGCATGATTTTCTCAGAGATACGATTTACTGACAATTTAGTCTGTTACTGGTAGGTACATAAAATTCAAGTGTGTATAAGAGTTGATTACCAATGAAAATGCAAATCGTATCAGTGGAAAGTAGATTAGCGCTATTTGCATACATCTCAGTCTACAGGGAACTTGGAATTGGTTAAAAGTTACATAACTACTTCCATCCTCCTCCACCTCCAATTATTTTTCATGTCTTCTTTGGGGGTTCTTTTGGTCATACTCTTTCAGGCCTTATTTAGCCAGATACTAAGGCCTATTGAGGGAGCCTGAGCCTTAATTTGAGTTTAGACCTGTCTTTGTCACTTCCAAATTGGAGTGACTCAGGTGACCAGCTTAAGCCTGCCTTTGCCTAGCTGCTCCTGATGTTTGCTCTGTCACTCACCACATACCCTCTGTCACCCATCCCCATTCTCTCACCTCACTTCAGAAGGAAACCCTACATCCTCTTTCAGCCCCATAAAAACAATACTGATACAATTAAATGAGTACCTGCTTTGACAGACTCCAGATTCTGTGATTATTCTTCAGAGGCAGGGGATCTGAGCAGAGACACTCACCATTCTGCTCAGCCCCAAGACTAGGGTGGACTGAGTTCTCTCCTCACAGCCTAGACCTGCCAGCAGAGAGCCAGCAATACTCTTAGAGTGTTAACACTCTGCCTGACAATGCAGAGGCAGGTATCAATGCCAGAAAAAATTTTTTTTTTGCCAGCTACTGTCTTCAAGGCAGAATAGTTCTAAATTTTACCTAAGGTTCCTGTTATATAATACAATATCCTGGAAAAGCAACATAAGGGAGTAGGTATTTACTATGGCTTGTGATTCAAGAAAACCATTCCATCATGGTGATTAGGCATGGAAGTGAAGTCATCTCTAGCAGGAAGTAGATACAAATGAGTAGTTACAAAACATCCAATAATACACTTCACACAGGAAGGCTCCAACTTCTGAAATTACCCCAACCTTTGCAAACAGCACAAAGAGCTGAGGACCAAGTATTCAAACCCAAGATTAGAAAGCTATGTTTCACATTAAAGCAGCAACAGTCTGTCAGCTAAGCATAGATAAGTAAAGCAAGGAGGAACATTTGCCCTTCTAGAGCCTCCCAAAGAATGGCATCTCTCTTCTGCAACTCTGTGATCCAAGAATGTTAGTTTCAGACCTCCAGAGAGTCAAAAGAAGGAAATTATATGCCCCTAATGACTGTGTCTGTGATCACTGTCATGGGAATAATAAGAAATTCAGAGGCTCATGACAATTACCCCAGAAGCAGTTCATTTTTGATACAGTAAGGCTGAGGTCTGAGATAGCAATTATAGGGGATCATTCTGAAACTGTACTTGAGAAATAAGGAGATGAGCTGGAGAGGCTCCTGGTGTGCACCATCTGCTCAGAAGTCTTTGGGAACTGAAATACAACTGAATGAAATGTATTCCTTAGAGTAAATACCAGTGTTCTGTTAAGGGCCTGGAGGAAAAACTGTATATTTTTTCTCTTTCTTTCCCCTTGAATGCTTATCCCATGGAACATAAAACTTTGAAACTTGAAACTAAGTAGGAGTTTAACCAGCCCAGAGCAAAGCAGTAATTTCTTCTAATTATCAATTTTCAGTTTTGCTAGAGTGGAATTTAATGTGGGGCATGTGAAGTACAAATGTAAGCATGACTATTTTTTTCTAAAGAAATTTACATTCATTATCTATAAATACAATATTGTCAGGCACATGATTACTGAAAAATAAAAGTTAATTATTAAAATCTTTGCAACTCTTGCTTACAAAGTAAAATGTAAGTCTGTGATTGACTTGTGCCCTCAAGTATAACATCCATTTTTTTTAATTGGATATTTCTTTATTTACATTTCAAATATTTTGCTTTCCAGGTCTCCCCTTACTGAAGGAGGGGAAGAACAGAACATGTGATACTGGAAAGGAATATTTTGTTGTGAATACCTTGCCCTGTCACATGAGACTGTGTTGAAATACCAGCCTGTATTGCCACTGATGAAAATAGCTGGATTTGTTGCCATGTAGGAGTAGAGATCTATGTTGATATATGTGGCCCATGTTAACAGCAAAGTCTATGAAGATGTCTCTGGTTTGGACTGCCACATGGAACTATTTTGATGTCCAAATATGGAAAGTATGTAAAATATTTGGCCCTGCCTTCACAAGTTGTGGCACTTAGGACAGCTGTCCCCATCTTTCTCTGGCTGCAGGTATTCATGCACTTCACCTGGGTAGTACACTAGAAAAGTCACTGATGACATGAACTTGGTAATGCAGGGACTACTCCATGTTTGCCGTGATGTGGTAGGGGCATGAGAAAATGCCCTTCCTCTTTTACTGACATTTGTGGCAGTAGGGACAATTTTCTAGATGGTCATGAAAGTTAGAGAGTTGTTTCTACCCCACACATGTTTCAGCACTCATGAGAGCAGATCCCACATCTTGACTGGACATCTCAGAAGAGCTGCATTTGGTGGCATCAGTGTGGGTGAACCAGCCTTGAGGGTATGAGAGTGGGAGTGTTGACCATGCTGATTGTTGGATGTAGCATAGGGCGACCTAGATAGGAGTGTTCTGGAGTTTGCCTTGGTGAGACAGTGTTGGCCTGAAAACTCAGCTTCCACCCAGGCCCAGATATAAGACTTTGATTTGGCTGTCCAAACCATAAAATTCATCTATGAACAGCTGGAACATTTTAAGGACCAGAGCTGCAAGTTGATGTGGCTGTTCAAGCAGGTCAAGAAGGTCAAGAAGGCACAAGAGATTCCACGGTGAAGCAGGTCTATTGTCCGGTATCCCTCAAACTACTTCATAGCTTTCATACTAGGGCTTCCTGAAACATTTCATAAAATTAAGTGATAAGAGTAGTGAGAATTCAACACTTTCCACAGATGATTAGGAATGATCTGTAAGCTTTAGTAGGAATTGAATGCAAATAAGAATGCAGGCTTCTGCGACACAACTTTGGACATTTCAGGGTTAAAGAAGAACTTTCTACTGTGGGAAAATTCATGTAGTACATGAAAATTCTTCTTTTGATTGGTCCTGGAAACAAAATATATGTACCCATCCTGTTGGATATTCTAAAGAATCACTTGTGCTTCTTCCTTAGATGTCAGACTATTGATAAAAAGTTTCCTAAAAAACTAGAATTTCTTGAAAAAATGCCATTGTCAGAGAAAAAAAAATCCCAAAGCTTGGTGTCAAACAAGAGAGACTTAATTTCCTATGCACAGATTTCACACAACTTAACAAGTTTCTAGACCTTGCAAGAGAGACTAGAGCCCAAACAATGGTGAGTCAATGATGATGAAGATTATATATTGACCAGGACTGTGAAGTTACACACAGCTATTTTCTGTTATTAAGTCTATACTCTTTATGTTAAGAACCAAATATGGACTTGGAACATAAATGGAATTATTTTTTTCAATGACCAGTGTTGCCACATTGAATACTTTCCACTCCTACTTGTCTATTTTTGAGTATGGGTAGCTGATCTTCTTATGGTAGAGCTGTCAGGACTTAGGCTTTGGGCATTGTTACAAGGAGACAACCAGAGATTACTAGACCATGTATACCCATTAAAATCATTATTCCAGCAGGCTCAGATTATATCAAGGTATTTGGGACCTAAGTATAGTCTGAGCAGTTATAGAAAGTTGTTTTTAAAGGCAAAAGCTATATTTTGGTATTTGATTCCGCAACTTCAAGGTAGTTTTACAGACACTAAGATAAGTTAGCTGGTGCATCTTAGCCTCAGGTCAAATACTTTTCCACAAGATTCTCTAACAATGAGAGAAAAATATACTTACACATGGAATGGCCCTAGCAAGAATTCAAGATAAAGGGACCTCTGCAGTGCTTTGTCTGTCACTCCATGAAAATATGAGCAACAGGGATATGTTTATGTACCCACACATGGACTGTAGCCCACAATTGGACAGGAATTGGATGACATTTGACTGTTAAATTGGTCATAATAACTCTCTGAAAGAGTTTGGTGGTTGGCCTTCTTTGATTGAAAGAAGCATTAAAATGGTTGTGTTGTGTGTAAATATTCACCAAGCAGTGATAGAATAAGTGTAGCAATTTAATAGTTGATGGGCATTATTAGATAATTGGTTCTACTGTTTTGTGGCCCCAGCTACTATAACCTTGCTGCCTTTAACATCTTTATCTCAGATCTTAAGATGGGTGACCCCTTCTACCCATGAGTCAAACTGATCAGAGACTTGTAGTACAGTTTACCTATAAACTGAACCTGCTGATTTGCCATATAGTGCCTCCCCTCTCTCTTGGAAACCTTTAAGAATGGATCCTATGCTTTTTCTGATGTGGTGGAGCTCTGTCTCCTCAGATCCCTGCTCTTTAGACTGCAGAGTTAATGATTATCAGAAACCTCTTCCTGTAGATCAGTTATCCCTGCACAGGCATTCTGCCTCCTCTCCTTTACTTCCTGTTAACATCTTTTGTGAAGATAATCAAACCCTTTCTTGCGCCATTGCTGGAGAAACATAACAAGTTCATAAGTGATGTGTCTATGTGCCACAATGACACCAGTAGAATCTTTGTGACAAGTTTCACAGACTGAGGCATTAGATTTCAAAAGAAGGAGGTCTCCTGGTACTGGTTGTGGTACACTTGGATGTAGCAAACATAGTGAGTCGTAGATCCATTGGCAATTTTTTTTGTTGTTGGTTTGTATGCTTTCATTTCTTTTTTTAGTCATAGGTTCCTGGTAGCATAGACAATGCTTTTAAACAAGAATAATGTGTACAAAACCACCCCTTGAGATCTGTCACTAATGTGACATTATCTCTAGGGAATAAAAACACTTTACATTTCCAATTATATACTAAGTTATTACTATAGATAAAAAAATTCTCAGCAATAAAATTTCATATGGCTATACATGTATCATCAGAGGTGGCTTTGGTATATGGTAAAGAAAGCCTTAGAAAGAATTAAAATAAGTTAAATTTATGTTTTGAAGATTTATAAAAATATTAGACATAGATAATAAGCAATAATTAATCATAGGAGCTAAAAAGTTAGCTCAGAGGCTAAGAGCACTGACCATAAGATTTAGTAACCTGTTCTTGGGAATATATGACTAGCCTTAGACGACCACCCTATTAAATATATTCTTTTAGAATTGTTATATTCTGATGGTGATGTTACTGCTCTGTTTTGGATTCACTGAACATGTGGTTTCAGAGTTGACATCAACAGCTAATAGCTTCAAGGCACAACCAAGAGATGATTGTTTAAGTGACAAGAAACAAGAAGAACTGAATAATAAAGCAGAGAAATATGATCTTGCTAAAGAAGGATATCATTTTTATGATAACAATTCTCCGAAGACAAAAACAGATGACATCTTTACCTTAGCTACTGCTCCTCCTGCTTTTAAAATGTGATCAGTTAAGCTTTAAAGGAATATTCTAACTAATAGGGGATTTTTGAGGGGCTATAAAAGGAGCCATGCAAAAAGGAGACTTGGACTTTTGTTTCCCAGTAACAATTTTTGAAAGAGAAACACACCAATGGGAACCTCTTCCTTTAAAAATTCTTAAAGAACTAGAGTATTCTGTTAAGAACATTGGGCCAAGTATCCCATACACTTTTCAGATTGGGAAAATGTTGAGTTGAATGTGGCTAACTCCTTATGACTGGCATCAGACTTCAAAGTTCATTTTTAGCCCAGGATAGTTTATAGTATGGAGGACTAAATAGCAGGATAGAATAAGGGAAGTGGTT
This sequence comes from Apodemus sylvaticus, assembly GCF_947179515.1. NCBI lineage: Eukaryota > Metazoa > Chordata > Mammalia > Rodentia > Muridae > Apodemus > Apodemus sylvaticus. Next base: position 5,807,577 of record NC_067483.1, on the reverse strand, counting down.
CAGAAGTTAACCTTCAAGAAAAAAGCAGAGAAACCTACTATGTCAATGCTCGTTGGTAGAGGAGTCTATGCCCTCCACTCCCAGGAACAAGTTGGTCTAAAAAGAAAAGTATTGGAAAAAGTTTCCAAGATAATAGTGGCTGCCTAGAAAATGTTCCCTCGTTCTGATGTTAAGACAACTGTATTAGCAAGAATCAAACAAAAACAAGATGGATTGTATGAAGACTATATTGCTAGGTTAAAAGAAGCATTAGGAAGGATGCTTCCTCCCTCTAAGGGCTCAGACATATTATTAAAACAAGTTTTGTCCTTTTCTTGCAGCCAACATGGACATATAAGCTGCAACTGTAAAAAAAATATCAGACTTCAAAATATAAAAATAAGAAAAACGAACCTCCAGGGCTATATCCTCAGTGTAAAAATGGAAAGCCTTAAAGGACTAAATGTAAATCAAAATTTCATAAGAATGGAACCCCTCTGAAAGATAAAGGGTGAGGGACATGCCTTTTGCCCTGAAATACAAAAAGTATGAAATAGGGAGAGAGAGGAAGGTAAAAGTTAGCTAAAACCTCTGGCCCTGGATTTTAACATCTGAAGCTTGCCAAGAGCAGCATCAGGGAGTACAGGATTAGATCTTACAATAGACAAAGCTTATATACTCTCTGTTTATGAGAGAGTACAATTAGTAGATACAAGATTTAAAGGGCCACTATCACCTGTCACCTTTGGTCTTATGGTAAGGAAAAGGTAAAATTATCAGAAAAAATTTAAAGTACTTCCTGGAGTAAACAAGACTAGAGGGGATGGAGTTTTTGGCTCCAAAGAAGTGTCAGCTAGGGCTCAGGAAATTATTAGAAAAAGACCCTTAAAAATTATAAAGAGAAAAAGATAAGAATATCCAATGATTATTAGGCACAGGAACAGATAGAAATTACTTTACAGGAAAGGATTGGCCTGTGACATGGCCTGTAGTTCATACCACCTCTACTCTGGTAGGATTGGGACTAGCTTCCAACGTAGCGCAAAGTTCAAAAATGCTGACATTGGAATGTAAAGGCAATCTAGGTACATTTCAACCTTACATTATTTCCTCTTTGTCATTCTCCTTAAGGGGAAGATTTATCTTAGGGGAAATAAAAATAAAATTAACCACAGATGAAAATTGAAATGATCAACGTTTTTATAGGTGCTTCTGATGAGTTATATACAGATAAAATTTCACAGATTAATGATAAGCCTGTTTAGAAGAATCAGTAGCTCGTAAATCAGGCAAAGATACAGGCTCTAGAACAACTAGTAGAAGAACAACTACAGTTAAGATTTTTGAAGAATATAACAATCCTTGGAATACTAAGTTTATCATTAAGAAAAAATTTGGAATATTCCTAAGTTTGTCATTAAGAAAAAAAAAAGAAAAACCAAATAGAGACTCTTAAAAGATTTTAAGGCCATTAAGACAATACATGATATGAGAGCTTTACAACCAAGACTTCCATCCCCAATAACGGTACCAGAGAATTATATTATATAGACTTAAGACTTTTTTAATATAAAGTTAAAACCAAAAGACACGAAAAGATTTGCTTTCAGCATTTCTTCTGTTAATTTTGAAAAGCCAAATCATAGTACCAAGAGAAGGTTCTTCCTCAGGATATGAAAAAATAGTCCAACTCTTTGTCCAAAATATCAATCAAGCTTTAAGATCCATCAGGGCTAAGCATAAAGAGTCTTTTATATTACATTTTATGGATGACATTCTTATAACAACAAAACCAAGAAGGATTTAACTAAATTAATTTTTAAAAAATATGATTGAGACACGTGCCAAACACAGAAGAATCATCGCCCCTAATAAAATTCAACATAAGAAGCCAATAAATTATTTGGGAAAAATAGTTCATAATGGATATATTATATGTCAAAAACTGCAACTTGAAATTTATATTAAAGACACTTAATGGTTTTCAAAAATTATTGGGAAATATTAATCAGATTAGACCTTATTTAAAAATTACCACTGGACAATTACATCATTTACTCAAAATTCTTAAAGGGGATCTTGATCCTAAATCTAAAAGACAGTTTACAAAAGAAGCCTTAAAACAATAGGTCAAAAGTTATAAGATCAAGAATTGACAAATTGGACCTGATAAAATTACAAAGTTTCTGTAAGGCAAAGGACACCATCAAATGGACAAATCGGCAACCAACAAATTGGGAAAAGATCTTCACCAACCCTACATCAGATAGAGGGCTAATAACCCATATATACAAAGAACTCAAGAAGTTAGACCCCAGAAAACCAAATAACCCTATTAAAAAATGGGGTCCAGAGCTAAACAAAGAATTTTCACCTGAAGAAATTTGTATGGTGAAGAAGCATCTTTAAAAATGTTCCCCTTCATTAGTAATTAGGGAAACGCAAATCAAAACAACCCTGAGATTTCACCTTACACCAGTCAGAATGGCTAAGATTAAAATTTCAGGAGACAGCAGGTGTTAGCAAGGATATGGAGAAAGTGGAACACTTTTCCACTGGTGGGGAGTTGCAAATTGGTACAACCACTCTGGAAATCAGTCTGGAGGTTCCTCAGAAAACTGGGCATGTCACTTCCTGAAGATCCTGCTATACCACTCCTGGGCATATGCCCACAGGATTCCCCAGCATGTAATAAGGATACATGTTCGACTATGTTCATAGCAGCCCTAATTATAATAGCCAGAAGCTGGAAAAAGCCCAGGTATCCCTCAACGGAAGAAATTTTTAGGCAAATGGATGGAGCTGGAGAACATCATACTAAGTGAGGTAACCCTCACTTAGGGTTATGGTATCGATTATGGTATGCACTCACTAATAAGTGGATATTAACCTAGAAAACTGGAATACCCAAAACATAATCCACACATTAAATGAGCTACAAGAAGAACGGAGGAGTGGCCCCTTGTTCTGGAAAGACTCAGTTTTGCAGTGTAGGGCAAAACCAGAATTTTTGGGGAGTGTGGGGCCAGAAAAGGGGAAATCATTTGAAATGTAAATAAAAAATATATCGAATAAAAAAAAGATACAAGATGCTAAAGTAAAACAAATAAACTATTTAAAATCATTGTCCCTTATTATACTTCAAATAATTTATACTCCTACTGCATGCTTATGACAAGAAGGTATATTAGAATAGATTTATGTCCCTCATATCAAGTAAAAATTGTATCTTCTTATCTCTTTATGTGTAGTCAATTAATTATTAATGGGTGGTTAACATTTAGGAAACTTTTTGACAAGAAAAACATGAAATTTTTATTCCCTAAAATAAAGAGGAGTTGGAGTATTTACTTCAAACTACAGATGATTGGGGACTTACATTAGCTTATTATATGGGACAAATCAAATATCATGTAACTCAACACCCTATATTAAAGTGTGTAAAAGAAACAAAAATAGTCTTTCCTTCTAAAATAATATTGGAACCTATTTCTGATGTCTTCTTAGTATTTACAAATGGGTCATTCAATGAAATTTCAGCTGTGTATAGAAAAGATAAACCTATAATTATTGAAAGACAAAGAAATTTCTACACAGCAGGTGGAAATTATTACAATTATCGTTCCCCTTAAACACATACCTAAAGAGTTTAACCTCTGAACAGATTAAAAATATGTGGTTCTTTTATTTCCAGATATAAAGACAGCTCTTATATCTTGAAATACCAAAATTATATCACTCTTACTTCACTTACAAAATATAATTCATTCAAGGAAAAAAGTCATATCAGAGTACATATTGGTCTTCCAGTTTCATTGACTTTAAGAAATACTATCACAGATTTATTGACAAAAGAACACTTGATTGTTAATAGGGTTAAAAAAAGCATTAGAAAATCATGTTTTACATCATCAAAGCACATTGGCTTTGAAAATCATGTTCAATTTGACAAGAGAAAGGTCTAGACAAATTGTAAAGGACTGTGAACATTGTCTTGATGTAAATCATCAATTAAAAATGGTAGTTAATCCAAGGGTCTTAAGGCTCAAGTTTTGTGACAAATGGAAATAACTCATATCCCAAATTTAGAAAGTAGGGCTATGTACATATTACTGTAGATACCTACTGTTGTGAGGTCATGGCCACTGCGAGAACCAGAGAAGCTGTAAAAGATGTGATACAATATCATATTACATACTTCTCCTCCTTAGTTATGCCAAAAATAATTAATTATACAAATGGATGGAGTTGGAGAACATCATACTAAGTGAGGTAACCCAGTCTCAAAAGATCAATCATGGTATGCACTCACTAATAAGTGGATATTAGCCTAGAAAATTGGAATACCCAAAACATAATCCACACATCAAATGAGGTACAAGAAGAACAGAGTGGTGGCCCCTGGTTCTGGAAAGACTCAGTGTAGCAGTATAGGATAAAACCAGAAAAGGGAAGTGGGAAGGGGTGGATGGGAGAACAGGGGGAGGGAAGGTGGCTTATGTGACTTTAAGAGAGTGGGAGGCCTGAAAAGGGGAAATCATTTGAAATGTTAATAAAAATATATTGAATAAAAAACACTAATAAAGCTCCAGCTTATAATTCTCAAGCCTTTAAAAAATTTTACATCAATGGTGTATAAAACATACAACAAAAAATCCATATAAGCCACAAGGTCAAACTATCATAGAAAGGACTCATCAAAATCTTTAGGTACAACTTCAAAGCAGCCCTATTTATAATAGCCAGAAGCTGGAAAGAATCCAGGTGTCCCTCAATGGTGGAATGAATACAAAAAATGTGGTATATTTACACAATGGAGTACTATTCAGCCATTAGAAACAATGAATTCGGAAAGACACCAGAAGGGCTAATATCCAATATATATAAAGAACTCAAGAAGTTAGACTCCAGAAAACCGAACAACCCTATTAAAAAATGGGGTACAGAGTTAAACAAAGAATTCTCACCTGAAGAACTTCGGATGGCGGAGAAGCATCTTAAAAAATGCTCAGCTTCATTAGTCATTAGGGAAATGCAAATCAAAACAACCCTAAGATTTCATCTTACACCAGTCAGAATGGCTAAGATTAAAAATTCAGGAGACAGCAGGTGTTGGAGAGGGTGCGGAGAAAGAGGAACACTCCTCCACTGCTGGTGGGGTTGCAAATTGGTACAACCACTCTGGAAATCAGTCTGGCGGTTCCTCCGAAAACTGGGCACCTCACTTCCAGAAGATCCTGCTATACCACTCCTGGGCATATACCCAGAGGATTCCCCACCATGTAATAAGGATACATGCTCTACTACGTTCATAGCAGCCCTATTTATAATTGCCAGATGCTGGAAAGAACCCAGGTATCCCTCAACAGAAGAGTGGATACAAAAAATGTGGAATATCTACACAATGGAGTACTATTCAGCCATTAGAAACAATGAATTCATGAAATTCTTAGGAAAATGGATGGAGCTAGAGAACATCATACTAAGTGAGGTAACCCAGACTCAAAAGGTGAATCATGGTATGCACTCACTAATAAGTGGTTATTAACCTAGAAAACTGGAATACCCAAAACATAATCCACACATCAAATGAGATACAAGAAGAAAGCAGGAGTGGTCCCTGGTTCTGGAAAGACTCAGTGAAACAGTATTTGGCAAAACCAGAACGGGGAACTGGGAAGGGGTGGGAGGGAGGACAGGGGAAGAGAAGGGGGCTTACGGGACTTTCGGGGAGTGGGGGGGGGCTAGAAAAGGGGAAATCATTTGAAATTTAAATAAATTATATCGAATAAAAAAATGTTCTAAAACAAAACAAAAAAAAAAAAAAAGAAACAATGAATTCATGAAATTCTTCGGCAAATGGCTGGAGCTAGAGAACTTCATACTAAATAAGGTAACCCACTCTCAAAAGATTAATCATGGAATGCACTCACTGATAAGTGGATATTAGCCTAAAAACTTTGAATACCTAAAACATAACCCATATATTAAATGATGTCCAAGAAGAATGGAGGAGTGGCCCCTGGTTCTGGAAAGATTCAGTGCAGCAGTATAGTGGAATACCAGAACAGGGAAGTGGGAAGGAGTGATGGAGGGAAGAGGGCTTATGGGACTTTTGGGGAGTGGCGAGCCAGAAGAGGGGAAATCATTTGAAATGTAAATAAAGAATATATTGAATAAAAAAAAATCTAGTGGCCATTACTATTTGCCTCATCGTTTATTAAGCCATGCTTTATTAATCACCTTAATATAATTGATAGAGGTTTTACTCCTATTCAAAAACATTGGGCTCCCCTAAAACAGATTGTTACTCCTTTAGCAATGTAGAAGGATCCTTTTAACAGACACCAAGAAATGGCCAGATATGTTAATCTTCTTGAGAACAGGATAAGTTGTTTTCCCACAGAATATAAAACCCCCAATCTAGATCCCAGACAGACTTATTTATCCTTACCACCAAAAGACCTCTATCAAGAACCCAAAAAAGACAGAAACAAAACAAAGCAAGAGAAATAATGTAAAAAAAATAAAAAAAATATTCTTTCTGCTTTACATATTTCTAATTTTTTTCTGGGATTAGTTAGATTTTTTTTCTTCAACTATCATGATCTTTCTAAAAAAGCCTAAGAGCTATTTTAGAAATCTAAGACCACTCCTTTGACATTTAGATCTTGCCTAAACTATCCTTATCTTATACTCCCTACACAGTTCTCAGACATAAAAATGCTAAGATAGGAAAATTTTATCAGGTCTGCTGTTCCAAATATATTTAATTGTGTTAATCCTATTTCAATTAAAAATTATTTAGTTATTTTTAGTTATTTAAATAGTTATTTACTATTACAAAGACCTTCTTACATTATGCTTACTGTAGATATAAAAAATGATGTTGATTTTATAATGAAGTATTTTTTTCACACACTGGACAGGCAGAGAAGTAATAGTTATTCATTTCATAGAACTAGCATCTCCTGATAAAGTGCGACTGTACACACAGCGTTCCCCAACAAAGTTTAAATTTTGTTTTCAATAATCTAGAATTCATCTCATCCCCATATTTTAAAACATTACATGCTATAGGGAGTTTAAGGTTAAACTGCTTAAAAAACAATTGGAAATATAACGGACGTAAGGAATATGTGCACTAAGATAAGATACTGGGGGGTGTTCCTAAATTGTGAGAATATTTGCTTAGCAGGCACAAAACCTTGGGTTAAATTCCCAGCAGTACATAAAACTGGCAAAGTAGTAAGCTACTGTAATCCCAGAAAGTGAACTGGAAGATCAGAATGATCAGAAATTTATGGTTATCTCCAGATATATAAATGGTTTCCAGGACAATCTAATATACATGACAAATCATTTAAAAAATGCTGTACAGATTTAATATTTTTGAAATTTTCTTTGGTATGTTCATGAATTTCAGTCTAATTTTGAATATATATGCTATCTTAGCAGGCAACTTATATCCATAAAAGTTATATATTCCATATATTCTTCATCACACCTTCCACTTTCTATGTCATTTGCTAAGGACTTATAACTTTGATTGTGAACAGGAAGGAAGTCTTAATGAGGGAATGTCTCCATTTACTTGGCCTGTAAACATGTGTATGAGTATTTTCTTAGTTTGATTATTTGATCTGGGAACAACTGTCATGAAATTGGATCACAACATTTCATGGACAGACATCAGAATGCATGAAGAAGAGAAAGCTAGCTAAGCACAAGCATGCAACTCTGCTCTTGATGGTGTCTATGAGATGATTAGTTGTTCTGAGCTATTCGACCTTGACTCTTCGTTTCAGTGATGGATGATAACCTGCAAGCCAGGAAAGCCTCTCCTCCATTATGGTGCCTTTTGTCAAAATACTTTATCACTATGCAGGAAATGAAGCTAACTCAAGAATGAATATATTTCATTTCTACTCACTAAGTATGTACCAAAATGATGGGAGTTTTCCTTTCTTTCTTTTTTTAAATCATTTTCACACACAAAGAAACTTACATATTTTTAATTTTTCCACATTAATAGATAAGAAAAATAAAGATTTGGGGGCATTTTATCATCTACACACACTTAATACATAACAAGGGCCTGAGACATTTTTATTTTATCACTGGATTGAGTTTTTTCATTGAATTTTACTGTTAGTTTGGGTATAAAGTCATGCCTAAAAATGGTTTTATCTCCCACTGCTTATGTAATTTTCACATTTCTCACCTGTGTGGAGTATTTCCTTCTTCATGCACCAGGAGGTAAAATAACAGTGGTGATAATGGAAGCTCATGTCTGCTTTTTATTTTCTAATGGGAGGATTTAAATGGCTTTTCATTAAAGCCAGAGAGAGGAAAGCTTTTAAGATTGGCATATTGAATGTATTATACATCTCCTGTGAATGTGGGTAAGGAAGGGATAGTAATGCCACCTCTTGTGTGCTGTGAATATTGAAAGGCATAATATATGGAAAGCATTCAGAACAGTGCCTGGTTCCTATTAAATTCTTTGAAATGATTGATTTATAGGTTCCAGTGCAGGAGGAATACAGCTGTTCATTCATCTTCAAAATTGCAGCTATAGTGGTTGAGTTATTGACATAAAGCAATTGAAATGAAGCTTGGAGTACAATGAGCTCAATATATGTAAGCTGTTAATATACAGCAATATTGCAGAATTTTGTCCAAGGCTAGATGACAATATTTATACAAAGCTTTCCCTTAGCTTTCAAAATTGGCATGTAAACATACTATACATTCTTAAAGTAATATTAGGTCTCAATAAATGTATGTAATATGTATTTTTAATGTTTATTGTTTTAACTTATGTGTATATTTGTGTGCTGCAGTGATTGCTATGATGTGTGTGTTTGAGTGATTGTGTGTGTATGTGTGTGTTACTAGTATATATTCAGGAGCAAGTGTACACTATAAGAGGTGCCCTTGTAGTGGCTAATATGAGTGACCCAATGTTGGGACCAGGCACTGAATTTTGGTTATCTGAAAAGTAAACAAATAATTTTAACCTCTCAACTTTATCTTCAGTCCCATTTTGTATTTTTTTAAATTAGATCATATAAACCTATGGCCTCAAGTCTGTGTCATTTCTATATAATTAAAAGATTATAAATTTTCTTCCTAATTTTTATAGAACATTGTCACTATCAATTATCTATAACATTGGAGCCTAACTCTTTTGTCTAACTGAATGAGTTGTTATTGATGCTAATGTATCTGCCATCTCTCAGCTGCTAGACTCAAGTTATTTGCAACAACTTTAAATGAAAATGATGCTTTAAAAATATTTACTGAGCTTTTGAAGATTATTCTCAAACCTAATCTTCAATCATACATGGAAGTAGCATATATTCTAGTATTCACTTAATTGCTTGGAATCAATCAAACTGTGAAATTAAGTGAAATGTCAGTTTTCAATTGTTTTCTTTATGCATTTTAAAAGTTCTGATTGGAATAAAAATTGATATTAACTTTTCTTCTGATGACTTAGCTGAATTTGTGTAAAATATTGTGCCACCTTCACAAAAAGTAATAGAGTCACTTCTTAAAGGTTGCTACTATGAAAAAAGTATAAATATTTATAATGATTGCTGAAAATAGCTCCTCAAATGCCCCTGTGTGTTGATTTAGGGTTTTTGACTTGTTTTCTTAATTCTTTTTTTTTCAGTACTTATGACAGATATCTGCATATCTTTATTGTTTCTAAACACTTTAGCTATTGTAACAAAAATGTGTTATGTTCTGATTTTATCTTCTGAGACTTCTCAAATCTCCTTTAACCACTTCACATACCATTAGTATTTAGTGCTCTTTCACAGGCCAAAGTTATTGCTCAGTATTAAGTGTTTTCTTTCTCTAGTTTGTTGCCAGAAATATAGGCCAGATTAGACCACATTAAAAGCAGATACATGTGTATTATAGGACATTTCTCCCAGGCAGATTCACTGGTCACAAATAATGGAGCAAAAGAAGTCATTTACCCAAGCTAGAGCAAAGGAAAATTATAGCTGTTAAGGTGGTGGTGATGACATGTCAACCAGGAGATATCTCTGTGGCTATTTATGGTCAAAACCTAGGCTCCTTGGTAGGTACTTGTACAGGCTGGCCATGTCAGAAAGGCAGGTTGTATCAGCTGCAAGAAGGGTCTCACTGAGCTTTTAGAGCATTCCTTTGTACAGAGTTCACCCAGTGCAGGTGGTGTTCTGGGAAAGAAGGTAAACAGGGGTTTACAAGCTTGTGGAATGGTAAGCAGGGTGTCCATCCATACACTCAGCACAGGAATTAGGTTGTCTCACAACTGCATGACTCTCTAGTTCCTTGCTATCTGATTTATTGTTTGAGCTTCAGAAGGCACCTGCATAAATTTGGTATACATATGTGCACACACACCCCACACACACATATACTTATATATAGATTCATATATATACTTATACATAGAAACACATGCACATCTATTTATCTAGCTAGCTAGCTAGCTAGCTAGCTAGCTAGCTAGCTAGCTAGCTAGCTATATGTAAATATGTATGTATGTATGTATACACACACACAGACACACACCCACAGACACACACACACACATACACATATATATAGTCACATACCAGCACACTAAACAAATTAAATTAACTTAAAATTTAAGAATCCTACATGTTGCTCCATTGCAGATATCATACATACTCTCTTCTTTATCAGTGCTGACACTAAAACAGCACATTGTACAAGTTCTCTATATCAGAGCAGAACCTCTATCCAACCTTTTCTTGAGGCAGGGTCTTACTGTGTGCTCAGGTTGTGCATAGTCACTTTGAAGTTGTGTTTACTAAAAGGCAGTTCTAATCACTTGCATAACTATAAGCGGGATGAGAGTCTCACAGCTTCTGCCCTTGTTTTGTGTACTCCTTACTTCACCATAGAGATAAATCCTTGTCATTAATTTTACCAATTTAGTAACATTGTACTCCTGGAAAAGCAGAGTCACAGATAACATACAACTCTCCATGTATGTGAATGTGCACTTTGGAAAGAAGTAACCATACTTTAAAACTACAGGATAACTTAGCACAATGCAGAGGATCATCTCATTGATCAAGATGCTTAATTATGCATATCTCTCATGCACTGCCCCAGTCCTTCCTCTCTTTATATCTAAAATCTATGTCAGTACACAGACTATTGAATTCTAGGGAACATGAGGACTCTCATTATTTCCTCTTCGCAATTTGGTTGTGTGATAAGTGGATCATATTATCAAACAGAAGAACTGGTAAAGTTGATGAAGCCTAAACCCTGTGAAATCTCAAAGTAGAAAATGGAAGACATGAGGCTAGCTTCCTGACAATCTACTTTATCTGAAACATATAACTATGACACCCTACTAAGAAGACAATGACAATTGATTACAAAGCATAAAAACCTAGATTCTCCTTGCTAATGAGGTATCTAGATTGAACCCATGATCTTAGCTATTGGGCTTCCCTTCCAGGGCATTTCTTCTCATAAAAGGTATTTAATCCCTGTTTCAAACTTAATTAGATTTATGTATTCACATCTTCCATCAAATAAATCAGTTTGGATAATCATGCTCAATCTTTTTCATCCAGATATGTAGAGGGTGGGTGGGGGGATGCTTTATAGTAAAGAGACAGGTGGAGAAAGCTTTCTGTTTTCCAGTTTCTCCATACTCTCTCTCTCAGCAATCACTTGGAAACAAACTAAATTCAAACCTTGTCCCAGCCTCAGCTTTCCCCCTACTGCCTGGCCCATGGGGAAAATGAAGACCTGCAGATGCCATTCTAATACCATGTGGTCTACAGGGACATTGTATACATAGAAGGACTGGAATCAAGGCATCCATTAAAGATCCCACACTTTCTCATTAAGAAAACAGGGGCTGGGACCCCTATCACATAGAGTGTTGTGTTTCCCATAAATGGCTTGCCAGCTAGACTAGGGTACTCCAGCAGCAAGTCAGTTATACAACCTGGCATGTGGCCACAATAAGTACTATACGTTTTCCTTCAAATACCATACTGCAATATGTGCCTTTTAAGTTGCTGAAGGAAGATTTCTTTTCTCTAATGCCTCTGATTATAATTGGCCTTGAGTTTAATTACATTATTTTCTGTGATAAAATGCAATGACTAAAAGCAACTTACAAAGGAAAATTTCTTTGTTTGTTTCCTTATTTGCTTATTACTCCAAATGGAGAGTACACAAAGTCAGTAGACAGAGCAAGAATGGGAGAGCTCAACTCTCAAGTGCACACAAAAAGCAGACAGAGCAAACAAGAATGTGCAAAGGATATAAACACTTCAAACTCTTCACCACGTATTTTCTGCAGCTTTCCTCTACTTCCATAATCTCTTCCAGATTATGTCAGCAAATATTGACTAAATGTTCAAATGAGTTATCATATGGAGATAGGTGTCATTCAAATCACTAAAATATATAGCCCAAGATGTGAATGGTCTCCCATTCACAGTCTTTCTGTATCATCCCCACTGAACTCTAAGATTGCAGGTACTCACCACCATGTCTGGCCTCCCCTTTATCATCTCTACACCTTTACATGGTTATATTAAGTGTTTATATTCATATTTTTAACTTTTAAATAACAAATTATTTTAGCTCCTTTAGGGACATTTTTTTAACTCTGGAATTGAATTTTAAGGAAACTACCAAATGTATTGCCCTCCCTTTTTCTCATTATTCATTGAGGTTTACGGTCATTTTCTTCTGGTTTTACACTACTGAAGGGAGGGGGTCATAAAAGATCTACACAGTCATTATAATTATTTTTCAAATGATATTAATGAGATCATATGATTTCTTATTTGTATATATTAGTTCTCCACTATCTCTTTCTCTGTCTCACTGACTCTGTCTATATCTGTCTCTGTCTCTGTCTCTATGTCTCTCTCTCTCTCTCTCTCTCTCTCTCTCTCTCTCTGTGTGTGTGTGTGTGTGTGTGTGTGTTTGTGTGTATGTGTGTGACTTGTGTGCATGTATGTGCCTTTACTTAATGGGTAATGGCAATTCAGTGTTATTACACAGGAGGGGCCTACTTTGTTGTTGTAGTTGTTGTTGTGATAATTTGAAATTTTTAATTGAGCATCTATATGTAGATTAGGAGATCTAAGGAAAGGCATCAACAGGAATGTAAAAATAAAGCTCTGTGGCAACAGTGTGTAGACAGGTGTGAAAGCAACAGTACAAAGAGCTAAAAAGCAACTTGGCAGTTAAGGCCAGAAAACCCAGATGTAGGCATTGAACTCTGGCCCCAGGAAAATCAGAAATGATAATGCATAATATTCCTGTGGCTAATAAAGACTTGAGAAGATTAGGACCCTAAAAACACAGACCACCAAAGAATTTTACTTACAATAGCTTACGTTATTTAAACAGTAAAGGTATTCTGAAGATTGTCAGATGTATTAAAGAAAGAGGTAGGAAAACAAGTCAAAAATAATAAAAACAAAAGAAACCACCAGCAGCTGACACACGCTTCATTCTGAGATGATGTTCAACCTTGCAAACTTATGTAAGGATTGGATTTATTTTTGCTTCTTTGAATTTAATGTACTTGGAAGTGAATATCTTTGTTTCTTTCACACTTACTCACAAATTTTTAAATTCTTAAATGCAGTACATATGATATTTACTGTTTTTGGACATACACGTATACATGTTTACATTCATGTACATATGGATTTGAATATGCATTATGCATATATATACATATAATACAAAAAAACTACTACAAAATTTTCCCTTCCCATGGGTCCTTCATATAATTTCTCTGTCTCAATTCCTGTCATAAATTTGCACTGTAAAAACTGTTCTTATGCATGTTTTAATTCATACTTAGAACTAGCTATTCACACTCATTTCATAAGGGACAGGTTGGTTGGTTTGGGAATGGAGGTTGTATATAATTAAACTTCAACAAATGGTGCTGGTTCTACTGGAGGTCAGCATGCAGAAGAATGCGAATTGATCCATCTTTGTCTCCTTGTACTAAGCTCAATTCCAAATGGATCAAGGATCTCCACATAAAGCCAGACACTCTGAAACTACTAGAAAAGAAATTGGGGAAGACCCTTGAGGACATCGGTACAGGGAGAAAGTTTCTGAACAGAACACCAATTGCGTATGCTCTAAGAGCAAGAATTGACAAATGGGACCTCAAAAAATTACAAAGTTTCTGTAAGGCAAAGGACACCATCAAGAGGACAAATCGGCAACCAACAAATTGGGAAAAGATCTTCACCAATCCTACATCAGATAGAGGGCTAATATCCAATATATATAAAGAACTCAAGAAGTTAGAATCCAGAAATCCGAACAACCCTATTAAAAAATGGGGTACAGAGTTAAACAAAGAATTCTCACCTGAAGAACTTCAGATGGCGGAGAAGCATCTTAAAAAATGCTCAACTTCATTAGTCATTAGGGAAATGCAAATCAAAACAACCCTAAGATTTCATCTTACACCAGTCAGAATGGCTAAGATTAAAAATTCAGGAGACAGCAAGTGTTGGAGAGTGTGTGGAGAAAGAGGAACACTCCTCCACTGCTGGTGGGGTTGCAAATTAGTACAACCACTCTGGAAATCAGTCTGGCGTTTCCTCCGAAAACTGGGCACCTCACTTCCAGAAGATCCTGCTATACCACTCCTGGGCATATACCCAGAAGACTCTCCACCATGTAATAAGGATACATGCTCTACTATGTTCATAGCAGCCCTATTTATAATTGCCAGATGCTGGAAAGAATCCAGGTATCCCTCAACAGAAGAGTGGATGCAAAAAATGTGGTATATCTACACAATGGAGTACTATTCAGCCATTATAAACAATGAATTCATGAAATTCTTAGGCAAATGGATGGAGGTAGAGAACATCATACTAAGTGAGGAAACCCAGACTCAAAAGGTGAATCATGGTATGCACTCACTAATAAGTGGATATTAACCTAGAAAACTGAAATACCCAAAACATAATCCACACATCAAATGAGGTACAAGAAGAAAGGAGGAGTGGCCCCTGGTTCTGGAAAGACTCAGTGAAACAGTATAACAGGGAAGTGTGAAGGGGTGAGTGGGAGGACAGGGGAAGAGAAGAGGGCTTACGGGACTTTCGGGGAGTGGGGGGGCTAGAAAAGGGGAAATCATTTGAAATGTAAATAAATTGTATCGAATAAAAAAAAGAATCACAAAAAAAGAAAAAAAGAACAAAAGAAAAAAAAAGAATATTGGTTAAAGGACCTCAACCCTACTCAAGTCTTGAAGTGGAAAAGCATGACATAGAATAGTACAATGTATCAGAAACATCACAATAGGATTGAGAAGGGAAAGAGGAAAGTGTAAAGATCATTAAGAATTACCACCATTCATTAGAGGCTTCCTAAACAAGTACTAAAAGCTTATTAATTCTTCATCCTGTTGAATCATCTTTAGTTTTGTATGGCAGGGCAAGCCTTGATCCAACAGAAATCACTATCAAAGTGATGTTTCTCTTCTTGGATAGTCTAACTGAAAATATACCTATCAACCTTCATTATTAAGATCTACTCTCCCTAGCATAGAATATTTGTGACACTTTCCTTTATTCATAAGATCGGGCCTTACTATTTACTGTTCCAGAGCTCACTACTTGCTTAGGAAACAGTTGAATGTTTGGTAACTTTATTACGAAGTGCTTCAGGATTAACAGTAAAAACATGTCAGTTCTTTCTCAGGATTCACTCTGCTATTCAATGCCTAGAATCCAGTTTGCTATTCTATGAGAGAAAATATCTAATTGCACTCTGATTCTGTGTTTCTTTCTTCTTCTTTAGAAGAAATGTGTTCTTGTCCAAAAAACAGATAAGAGAATCTGTCTTTTTTAACATTTCAATGTCATATAATCTACATTTTCTCCTTTACAACTGTTTTTGTTTTACTTTTGCCTAATCCAGTGTTACAAATAGCATTTTATGTAATATTTATCCCAACTTATAGAGTTTAAAATATTATCTACCCTGCCCTGCATTTCATGCAAATGTTCATTAAGTTCATAACTCTTTGTTTTAAATATTTTTATAAGTATTTGTTTATTTAGATTTCAAATATTGTCCTCCTCCCTGGTTTCCCCTCAGAAAACCCCCTATCCCATTCCCCATCCTCCTGCTCACCAACCCTCCTGCTTCCTTGGCCAGGTATTCCCCTATACAAGGGCATCAAGCCTTATCAGAACCAAGGGCCTTTCCTCCCTTTCATGTCCAACAAGGCAATCCTCTGCTAAATATGCAGTACAGTGATAGACAGGTAGATCAATGGAATATAACTGAAGACTGAGAAATGAACCCATACACTTGATCTTTTACAAAGGAGCTAAACCCATCCAGTGGAAAATGAAAGCATTTTCAACAAATGGGGCTGGTTCAACTGGCAATTAGCATGTACAAGAACACAAATCTATCCATTCTTGTACAATGCTCAACTCCAAGTGGATAGAGCACCTCCACATAGAACCAGATACACTGAGCTAATAGAAAAGATAGTGGGGAAGAGCCTCATGCACATGATCACAGGGGAAATTTTCCTGAACCGAACACCAAAAGCTTATGCTCTAAGATCAAGAGTTCATTATTCTTAGTGAAAATGCCACCAGACATCTGATAAACTGCCCATCAAAATCATGGATAAGGGACTGACTGCTTGGGACAAAAGGCCCTGGATATAGCTGAGAATGAGACTCCCCATTTGATGTGCATGCCAGAGATATACTCTCAACCTCTAAGCCACAGTAGGCTGCTTACTCTTTTGGCTGCCTTCACATGACTGTGGAGCCTTCAAGACTTTCATGGTCCTGGGTGCTGAGTTATAGTAGTCAAGTTGCAAACATATTCTCTACTCAAGACCATGCTACAGCTGCCTTTGCCAAGGCTGGAATTCCAGTATTTGCCTAGAAGGGTAAAACAGATGAGGATCAACTATGGTACTTTGAGCAATTCAATGATAGACCCTCAACATGATTATGGATGATGGTGGTGACCTTCTCACCCCATTCACACAAAATAAACAGCTTTCATCAGGCATCTGAGGTATCCATCAGGATACCACAAATATGTCCTAAAAACATGAGTCTCCTCCTGTTGTCTTATAGACATATACAAACTAATTTTTTACATAAAATATAAATGTTAGTACAATAGTAAATACCAATGTACATCTTTTGTTATCTAAAGTTTGAAAAAGCTTCAAAAAGTAAAAAAGATATAAAATTTGGACTCACCAGTCACAGAGCACATGGACTCCAGGTAAGCACACCTGCTTCTTTTTTTTTTTTTTTTTTTTTTTTTTTTGAAAACTAATTTTAATCTTTATTTCTTTTTTTTTTATTCGATATAATTTATTTACATTTCAAATGATTTCCCCTTTTCTAGCCCCCCCCCACTCCCCGAAAGTCCCGTAAGCCCCCTTCTCTTACCCTGTCCTCCCTCCCACCCCTTCCCAGTTCCCCGTTCTGGTTTTGCCAAATACTGTTTCACTGAGTCTTTCCAGAACCAGGGACCACTCCTGCTTTCTTCTTGTATCTCATTTGATGTGTGGATTATGTTTTGGGTATTCCAGTTTTCTAGGTTAATAACCACTTATTAGTGAGTGCATACCATGATTCACCTTTTGAGTCTGGGTTACCTCACTTAGTATGATGTTCTCTAGCTCCATCCATTTGCCTAAGAATTTCATGAATTCATTGTTTCTAATGGCTGAATAGTACTCCATTGTGTAGATATACCACATTTTTTGTATCCACTCTTCTGTTGAGGGATACCTGGGTTCTTTCCAGCATCTGGCAATTATAAATAGGGCTGCTATGAACATAGTAGAGCATGTATCCTTATTACATGGTGGGGAATCCTCTGGGTATATGCCCAGGAGGCATACCTGCTTCTTAAAATGAGGTTTTCCTCTTGTTCTTGGAATTTCTTATCTCCCCCAATTATTAGACATTTTGAACTTCTGTTCTTAGTCTATATTTGTCTCTGCAGATTTTTACCAGGCTGAAAAACTCCACCTAAGTATCTCCTGAGGACTGCAAGCTGCTGAGCAGAAAGATGCTGCTAACAAGTCCAGAGGATGTAATGGTTCCTTTTTTCAGGTGGATCATCTAATCAGATGTTTCTGATAAAGTTTCAGTTACCCAGCATTTGAACAGAATTTCAGCCTTCCTGACAACATCCTAATGTCAGCAGGAAGCAGTTACAGAAAAAAAAAAATGATATCCACTGCCCCATTCTAACAGGCTGAGATGCTAAGTTAAAGAGGCTCAAATTTCAACAATAAATCTTATGATCCTTAGTTCCCAATTTATCCCATGGACAATATAATGTAGACACTAAAAAGATCTGAAAATCAAAGATTTGATTCAGTTATAATTCAGAAGGCAGAATAGAGAGGTCCCCTAAATATGAAAAAAAATTTAAAAACTAAAAAGTTCTGACTTTCCAGGGAAACAGATTGTGATAATGGGTTATCAATCACTAGTGGCCCTGTAAACATGAGAGTTGAGTCAGTTCTTGGAATTTCCTCATGGCTTCACCAAATATTGTAAATCTAATGTGACAGCCAAGCAAAAACTGATGCAAGTAACTTCCCTGGCATTTATGCACAAAAGTTTAAATTACTTAACCCTAATTAGAATTAACCTCATTTTCTATTATAGGCTTGCGTGCCTTTGTCTAGGGATGTCATTTTGATAAAGGACTGAACCCTGATTGATGGTAATTTCTGAAAAATAAATGTCATTTTCTTTATGTACTATTTAAGTCTGGGGGTCTTCATCCTGTTATCCTTGAACTCTAACACTTTCTGGACTCTCATGCTTATCTACAATGACAACCTTCTCCTCAATCATACCTTGGAGAGATCATGTTGTCAGTTTATACAAGAGAAAGAATGTCTCCTGCAGAGAGATTTCACATAGTGCTTATAACTGTAAGACCATCATACAGGAGGGAACTGAAAATCAATGACATGGAAACAGTAGGTGGGGTAACACCTGGACTTACCCTGCTTATATTTGCATATTCTTTGCTCTCTATTTAAATTTTGACGCTCATTCAGGATCCAGAGACATAGAGGTGTCACTGAATCTCTTTTTCCCAATATGTTCATGTTGACAACATTTATTTATTTATTTATTTATTTATTTATTTGTTTATTTATTTACTTCTGCTTTCCTTTGTAATTTTTCTTTTAAAATTTTCTTGGGGATAGAGATTGGCTAATCCAGTAACTGTGACAAATGTTGGGATTCATGGAATGATCAAAATGTTGGTTCTTTCCAGTTTACAGTCCAGATGTAAAGGAATAGAAAAAAATCATTCCACTGGTGTGACCTCCTCCTACCCGCTGTTCTAAAAGAATAGCCACCAGCAACCTGATCCTCCTGCCTTATTGAAGAACAAGAAGAACCAGTTTCCATCCTTCAGGGGAGGGGCTTGTCCTGCCTTTGTTGCTTGAGAAAGAAAGTTTTAAAGATGGAGACTTGAACCAGAAACAATGTGTTTTTGTGTCTCTCAATGTGTTTTCTCTTGCAAGCCATTCCTTACTCATCTCTCCTTCCAGAGAACCTGCTGGTAGAATGTGTGAGCTGGACTCTACATATCCGCCAACGTGGATTATAACTGGAAACAGAGAGGCAGAATGAGGTATGTCATCTGAATGTAGGAGTTCCAAGGAAAAAGAAAAGAAAAAGTTTTTGTATTGGGCACGGTAAGCAACAGGGTATTAATTTAGTGCTAATAATGTCATTTATTTCTAAAGAATGTTGCTGCAGAAGTGTGTAGAGATACAGGCTAGACTGACTCAGTATAGGCCCTGCACTGAGATCAGCTAGGGTGCGAAGACATCTAAGGAACAGGGAATTTAGGTAGGCAATTATCCGCAGTCTAGAACTGCACCAGGTAAGAGAAATAGGGCATAAAACTATATAAAACAAAATAAAAAGAGTAAAAAACAAAACAAACAAACAAACAAAAATTCTAGAAACATGACGAAAGAGGAAGAAAAGGAAAATGGATTTAATTTACATTTCAGGCGTGCTTTAATTTCTATGTCTTCAGTGCACCGATTGTCCACATGTGTATGTTTATTTGTGTTTTGTGTGAATGGGTGTTTCTTTGTTTCATGTTAGAAAATAAAAATTGGTGAAAATTTCATCTGCTAGAGTCTCTTAAGCTGTCCACAAGCTGATATAAAGCTGCACACAGCAGCTGCTGCCAGCGACGGTACATGCCTTTAATCCCAGCACTTGGGAGGCAGAGCGCAGGGAAGGAGTCTGGAACTCAGCGTGCCATGATATTATATAATTAGATCACACATCTATTCCTTTAAGTTTTCCCTGCATCAGCACTTGGGTGCTATAGCAGCTATTTTTAAAATGATAAAGATCAATCTTTTAATAATAATAATTATATATATATATATATATATATATATATATATATATATATATATATATATATCATGGTTTACAATTGCTTAAAATTGTTCTATTTTTAATACTGCTAATTCTTAATTTTTATAGGTGTTTATACAAATATAATTCAAATTTCAAAGGATATGTTCTCTAAATTACTATCCTTTAGATATTTATAAGTTAACACAAAGGCTGGAGAGACAGTCATGGGTGCTGAGAGCTAGATTCTTGTATTTTATGTTTATAAGCCTGGAGAGACGGCTAGGCCCTCATTCATGGAGCATGAGAGCTCAAATCCCAGGGACCACATGGTGGCTCACAACCACCTGTGGTAAGATCTATCGCCCTCTTCTGGCATTTCTGAAGACAACTGCAATACATTTATTTATTTATTTATTTATTTATTTATTTATTTATTTATTTATTTATTTATTTAAAGATTTATTTATTTATTATATGTAAGTACACTCTAGCTGTCTTCAGACACTCCAGAAGAGGGCATCAGATCTTGTTACAGATGGTTGTGAACCACCATGTGCTTGCCGGGATTTGAACTCAGGACCTTCAGAAAAGCAGCCAGTGCTCTTAACTGCTGAGCCATCTCTCCTAATTAAATCTTTACAAAGGTGCCTGGACATGACCCCTTGGGGCAGGGCACATAAAATTTGTATCCCCAAACAGGCTATATAAAAACATTCAGATGTACAAACATTTATTATTTATATCATCAAAAGGGTAATGGCTTAAAAATAATTTTATATTTTTATGTACACCAAATTATAAAGATTTGTTCTTGGTGTCCTCAATTTCTACTTCTACCACATAATGGTGTTAATTCTAGAGGACTTAATTAATTATTACAGATAAATATTACTCATTTATAATTTAGGAAATTAAAATATGTGCATATAACTATGATTCATTTTTAGGGTATTCTAGTTGCAACTGCTCTAGCAAAAGGCAACTGTGAATGCTACATTTATTTTCGATAATTACATAGTTATTGCCTATGCTATGGTATATGCTTGTTGTTCCAACTTAGATTGGAACAAACAATAAAACTGGCCATTTAATAAATAAAGGCTATTCATATTCTTTGTTATCCTCAAAGATGAGGTAATATAAAACATTTTTAAAAAACAAAACGAAACAATATCTTCTTAAAAAAGAAAAACAGAGGGGAATTGGTATCCCCATGCCTATCATTTGAATTATGCATATATATTTTTAAGAAAATTTTAAAATTTGGATGCCAAGGAAATCCTTGCTAAATGTATATGGCTTCCTATCACTAGGCATGCTGGTGCCTAGATGAGATAAAAGAATTCACTTATTGGCATGGCCATTGTCCTAAAGATAGATTAATGATGTTTTTTTTTTTTTTTTAGATTTGCATGAGGTTGTATTTCCTAATATGATCTTTATAGCCACTGCATAAATATAATCTTGATTTTCACAGATGACTCTTCTGAAAGAAGAGCTAGATATCTTATTTATAATCAACAGGTGGTTATAGATACACCTGGTCTCAGCTCAGTTAGCAGAGCTGACAATGGTATTAAATGTTTTTAAGCTATAAATAATACATTTAATCCTTTTACGATTAGCTTGTATGTTGCAAAGTTTGTCCTTTATTGGAAACCTATGACATGTTTAATTTTAATACGCCATCAGGATCTTTGTTTTCACTATTGTAAAACAATGCCCTAACTGCTTTTCCTTATTTCTAGCTCCCCATTTAGGGGTTTGTCTTTGTGGCCTTATGCCCTATCATTTCTTTCTTTTTTTTAAATATTTTTATTTTCTATATTCTTTGTTTATATTCCAAATGTTTTCCCCTTTCTGGATCCCCCCTCCCCATATGTCCCATAAAACTTCTTCTCTCCATCCCTGCTCCAATCACCTCCCTCCTTTAATGGATGTAACTCACTATGCAAAATTGGAAAATTAAAATTTATACATGTTTGCATTGATACTTGTCCAAGATTTCTTTTCACTTCTCTACATTTGGGAGAAGCCTAAACATGTAATCAATCATTGTTTACAAGCTCTTTATACCATGGGATTACCCAAGGTCATTGAGATGGATAATGGGCCAGCCTACACTGGCAATAACTTTATCTCATTTTGTAAAGAATTTGGTTTTAAACATAAAACTAGAATTTCTCATGACCCAATGGGTCAAGGAATTATTGAGCGTGCACATCACACTCTTAAAAATTGACTTTTTAAAACAAAGAAGATAAAAACTATTCCCTTCTAGATCACCCAAAGCACGCCTTGCTTTTGTTTTGTTTGTTTTGAATTTCTTGCAAATTGATGCTAAAAGTCAGTCTGCAGCAGATCGCCATTGGCAATTTGCCACTTCTAATACTTATGCCATGGTTAAATGGCGGGACACTTTAACTAAGACATGGAATGGTCCAGACCCTGTTTAATATGGAGTAGATATTCTCTTTATATTTTCTCTCAAAAAAGAAGATGGAGCCCGATGGCAGCCAGAAAGATTGATATGGTAGGTAACTAGAGACCCTGAATCAGCTGGTAAGTATGACTAATTCAATAATGTTCTTAAAGCTGCTTCTCCCATATTGGGAAGGTATGCTGCTTTCCCCTAGCCATTATTTTGCAAACCAGGTTTTATTCCTGAGCTACTAATTTACAATCAAATAAAATACCCTGGGCCCTCCAGAGAAATTGTCCAAGCAGTTTTTCCTTTTAATCTCTTATTTTGTGTTTCAAGCAGGTATTTTCAGATACTGCACTCGAAGGTGTGCTACTGCAGCAATGGCTTCTAGGATCCGACCGAAGGCTGTTCAGGCATGCCAGGCCACACTCAAGGGACATTTATTTTTACCAGTGGAGCTCCACAAATGGAGCTGCATAGAACTCAGGTCTATGCATGTTTGTTAATTGAACAAACATTGGCACCAGTTATGAGGTGCAAGGCAAGGCACTGCAAGGGAAAAAGGAAATGTCCTGCTTCTGAGTTTCCCTGAAAGTAACCATGGCTGCATAGGTATCGTCGTTGAGAGACTGTCCTTTAAAATAATAAGGCAGTAATTTCCCCTCCCCTGAAAAGGATGTCAATTAATATTTAAGGGTGTTGAGGCCAATGCTTTCCCTCACTGTTCAATGCCCATCGTCTTTTGATGAATATATTTATCCACTGGTTTTTCTTAAAACGAATAAAAAAGAGGAATTGTGACCTTTTCCTGCCCACTGTTTTAAAAGAATAGCAGCCAGAAACCTGATCTGCCCGCCTCATTGAAGAACAAGAAGAACCTGTTTCCAGCCTTCAGGGGAGGTGCTTGTCCTGCCTTTATTGCTTGAGAAAGAAAGTTTTAAAGATGGAGACTTGAACCAGAAACCATGTGTTTTTGTGTCTCTCCATGTATTTTCTCTTGCAACCCGTTCCTTACCCATCTCTCCTTCCAGAGAACCTGCTGGTAGAATGTGTGAGCTGGACTCTACACATTGGGCACTGGGCAGGACATCAAACATTGAGATTTTAGGAGTGTATTAATATATTTTGTTATTTATATATCTCATTAGTAAAGAGATTATAACAAATATTATAACCACTCAATGCAGGAGAAACTTGAAAAAGAGAGGTACAGAGATTTATATGGTGCTAGAAAAACCCTCCCTGTCTCCTGAGACAGACCTAACATGGATGGGTTTGCTTCTATGTTTTCCTTCTATGTAACTCAGTTATGACTACTTAGGATTTCTTTCCAGAATCACTGGACCTGATACATACTTGTTGAAACTGAGTTTGCTGTCTCATCACTTTAGCTTTGTTAGTGATCTTGTTTCAGAATTTACTATTCTGGAATGTTAAAAAGCATTTGCTAAGGTCCTATGGAAAGACTCTGTTTCCTGCTTCTGCCATGTTTTTTGAGATGGCTTCATTGTCCTCCCTCATTTCCAGTGGCCCTTAGGGAGAATGGAATGCAGGATATCTAATTCTCCCTGATGTCACTAATACAACATTGCCCTGATATAGACCCTTATCTCTCAGACATGACCCCTGTGGTAAATATATCTATTGATTATATTTTGCAATTTATATTTCACTAAAGAAGAAAATAAATTACTCAAAGATTTGTTATATTGAATGTATATTTACAATATAAAACAAACCAAACATAATAACATAAAATTTATCTGCAAAACAAAACAGCAGAACCAAAGGAAAAAACTATCTATACACTTTCAGAATAGGAAAGATTTTGGAAGTGCACAGAGTTTTTAGACTTTGTGTGTGTGTGTGTGTGTGTGTGTGTGTGTGTGTGTGTGTGTGTGTTCATATTTGCATGTAAAAGTGGATATACATATTCCCCACTTCATGCCTAGAGACTAAAGTACAACCTATATCTCAGAAATAACAGTTGTTTGTTTGGAAATAAACCAGAATGATGCTTTTCTATTTAAGGATAGAAAAGTTTTAATGTTCTTAGCCTTTTTGACATGTTGACTAGAAACTCTTACACTTATTTTAGGTTGATTTAAAAAGT
This sequence comes from Apodemus sylvaticus, assembly GCF_947179515.1. Lineage (NCBI taxonomy): Eukaryota > Metazoa > Chordata > Mammalia > Rodentia > Muridae > Apodemus > Apodemus sylvaticus. Next base: position 5,782,595 of record NC_067483.1, on the reverse strand, counting down.
ATTAGTTCAGCAAGAATTTCATATGATGGGTTTTGTTCATACTCACTATCCAAGCTTTTTTCTGATTTAACTACCACATTCCTTACCTATCCAAATTTGGGTTCTTTGTCTTACTGTATAATAGTCTTAGTTGTATGAACTTCTGCTGGAATTTGGTTGACTTATGAGAGCTTACATCAGAGAAAACAGACTCCCATTCTTTCACAGTTAATATTTGCCAAGAGTTTCCTTGTATTTAACTGCTTTCTCTAGGCTGAGACTTTACCTAGCTTGGTCTTACAAGGTCTTGTGCCTGCTGTCATCACTGCTGTGACTTCATACATGGACATGCTCTGCTGTGTCAATAAGACAGTGATTGCTTATAGTGACCAACTGTGGTTCTTACATTCTTTTTGCTCCCTCTTCTCTAATGACCAGAGCCTTGGGAGGAGGGAAGCAGCAAAATGGCCTAACAGGGAAAATTTTTTGCTACCCAAACTGTAAAGTTGATTTCAATTTCAAGACCAATGGGGTGAGGAAAAAATTCTGACTTCACCAATTTGTCCTCTGGCTTTTACATGTGCAAAATAACATATGGGCATTCACATATACACAAAATCAGCAAATACATCTTAAAGTTTTTTTTTTTTTAATTTTCATTATTTTTTGGCACAAAGGTGTTTTTAAAATATAGAGAGATGGTTTATAGAAGAGATTTGGCAAGAATCTTAGACTGCATTTTTTCAAATGAATTATTATTATTATCATCATCATCATCTCACCTTAAGTACATTGCATTATTGTATTTCATTAGTGAAAGAAAAATATTTTTAATGAAAATCAAGACAAATTCTCTACTATATTTTCATGTGTTACTGTATTTCCATGTATTACTGTATTTCCATATATTACTATATTTCCATGTATATACTTAAAACCCTTAAGAATAAATCTCTCCCAAGTGACACACATGGTTCCAGCCAAAAATATGGCAGAGGAAGACCTTGTTGGGCATCAGTGGGAGGAATGGTCCTTGGTCAGGTAAAGGCTCAACAGAGGCTCCAACAAAAGGAAACCGAGATGGGGGAGGAGGGAGTGTGTCGGGTGGAGAGGCATATACCTGGAGGTAGGGGGAAGGAGGAGGGGGAGGGGTTTGGAGTCTTAGCAAAGGGGGATATCAGGAAAGGTTTTACCATTGGCAATGTAAATGAAGATGGTACTCAATAAAAATCAGTGAAAAAAAAAAAGAATAAATCTCTCCTTTGCCCTGAACCAACCCCTCATCCCCAGCCTTGCCCTCAGAGCTTTCTCACCACCAAAACCATCTTGGGTGACAGTGGTGATCTGGGGTATTGGGGAGCTAGCTCAAAGAGAATAAAGAACCTGCTGTGAGCTACATAAGAACAGCTACTGTCAATTTTTGGGAAGAATAAACACTTCCTCCTCGGCATTATACCCTAGATTCATCTCTTTATAGAGCCTATAGTTCCTGTATTAGAGACCTTACACAGTAACAAATGCAACTTTTCTCAGTCTTTCTTCAGTAGTTTAACATTCAGCCATATGATCACTGTGACATATATTTATTTAACCAAGTTAACAGTGAGCAGGCAGCATTCCTTTTTTAAGTAAAAAACAGTCAAATTAGTAGTATGAAGACACAGCCTTTCTCTATTATAATTTATGACATAAGAAAGAAAAGAATGTGAGTGTAGAATACAAGCTCCTTGTGGGTGACAGATGTGGTATCTGTGGAAAGAAGAACAGTGCCTAGTGAATTCAAATTGGCCCTAAAACTTGGCAAATTGCCACTAATAACTATAAAAGAAAACATGAAATAACTTGATCCCAGTGATTGAATCACATAATTCTGGGAATGTCTTTGGAAGAAAAGTATAAGCATCAGTGGAGAATATGAAGCCTCTAATTAAATAAATAAACACAAGTAAAAAAAGAAAAAACTGCATTTATATAACCTAATGTTTCTATCTCAGAAATTAGTGTTCTTTGACTCTGTTATTCTAAAGCAACCAATGTACAATAGGAACGCTTACATATTCTGACATCTCTTTACTGCATTGTTGGTTCTTGGAAATAATTGTTATGAGTCATGGTATCTAGTTTTAAGTGACAGGTTGTTGTATTCTGACTAATAAGTGTGATAACATTTTATTGTTGTTTTTCTCTTTGTGTGTGTGTGTGTGTGTGTGTGGTGTATGTGTTATGTGAAGTATATATGTGTATGCGCGTGTGTGTGTGTGTTGTGTATGTATATATTATGCAATGTATATATGTGTGTGTGTGTGTGTGTGTGTGAGAGAGAGAGAGAGAGAGAGAGAGAGAGAGAGAGAGAGAGGGAGAGAGTTTTCTTGCCCATATCATCACCTGTGAAAACCAGAGATTAACATCAGAATATTCTTCCTTATTCATTTGTCTGCCATATGTTTTAAGATAGTTTTTCACTGAGCTCCAAACTCTGGCTTGGACAGCTTGTCAGGCCAACAAGCTGTAGGACTGCTGTTCTCTATGTCCTGAGATCTACAATTACAGGTACATAGCATATTGCTTGATTTTCATTGGTTTCCATTGACTGAATTCAAATCTCCTTGCTTTTATCAAGTCTTCTCTCCACTGAACCATCTTTCCATCTTTCCGTGGGAGTTAAATTATTTTTTCACAGTGTGTTGTTTTGCTTTTATTGTATATAAACGTCCAGTTACCTGAGTCCTCTGTATGGTTACAACGAAATAATTCTCTATATCTCAAGGACATGGTTATTTTTTTGATGAGTAACTTGCTTTTTTCCTCTCTGTCAGTCTTCCATCCATAATGATTTATTCTAAACAAATGCTTTGCAGATGGTAGGCCACTTCACCTCAGCAGCTTCTGTGAGATTCATTGTTACACACCCTAGCCTTTGGTTTTTCCTTTTGTATCAAGTGGAGCTGCCATCACTGAATTAGAATTCAGACTGGTGTTTATTGATTTGCTAACAGAGTAAATGCAATTTGAAAATACAGTGTCATTTTAACTCCTATTATTATTGATTTTAAATTTTCTAATGAATACCTAATTAGAGTACATGTTTTTCTTACTATGATGCAATTAAAATATTCTGAACATGTTTATAATGATGAAAAAGCATTATTTAGATACTTACAGTAGCAGGACATCACACATTGAGCGACTGTCTTGAATATGACTCCACAAATATTTGTGTTCCTTAAGAACCTATGAAATTTTTCATGTAGACACTTGTAGCCCAGCTGTTGGTGGAACCTATTGCACAAAGGATTCACTTGTGTGTGGAGGTCAGAGACAGATGTCAGCAGTCACTTTCACAAGTACACAAACATATGTATCACAGCGTAGCAACACACAAACACACACATACAGCCAAAAATACATGCACATCAATTTAAAAAGGTTTTACAATGCTCTGAAAGCAGACTCACATTTAGGTAATAAAATGTGTCTTCCTCTCTCAGCAACAAGAATGTTCTTATCAACACTACAGTGATTTTGGACTCATGAGCCTTCTGATTCTCTTTTCTCCAACTCTTGAATACTGGAATTCTAGGTACACAACACTCTACCTAGACTACAAAGAGACTTTCTTAATTATTTTAAAAATTTTAGCACCTGTTTAGTTGGCCAGTTAGTTATGTTAACATATAAAGACTTTGTCTTCTAAGCTCTTAGATTACTAATTAAATGTAACTAAGATCTGAAAACAAGACCCATAAAGAGTAAATATGAGAACACTGATGCCCTAAGAAGTGCCTTTGTTTTAGAAGCAGCTGCTATCAAAATCCAGGTCTTTGTTGATGGAGCAATTAGAAAGAATTGGACAATTTTACAGTAATTGAAAAAGCAAGAGAAACTACATGTGGATTTCTTGAACAAGAGAAATCTGATGAGCTCTCCTTACTACTCTTTCTGATCAGATAGAGAAAAATATAATATTCTAATATCATTTTTTTAGACTACAATCCACCAGTTTGAGAAAATTCTGCCATCAGCTTGGGATGATGCCTCTGTCAGTAAAATTTTGCGTTGCAATCTTGAAGTCCTGAGTTTATTTCCAAGAAGTTACATTTAAAAAGCCATTATATGTTCTGAGCAGAATATATTTATGTAGTTAAAACTTAGGAGTATATGCACACATATGCATGCACGCACACACACACACACACACACACACACACACACACACACACAGAAATACAGACATCACCACTAACATCACCAATGACATAATCAACAACAGAAAGTTGGATGTGGGCGATTTGTGGCGGCAGCAGCAGCAGCAGCAGCAGCGGCTGGTCCAGAGGAAGGGCCATCAGCAGTAGAACCAAGCGGACAGGGTCCAGGCAGACCCGGCGCCCACGACCACTGGCCATCGCTGGCCAGCCAGGCTGCAAGCAGCGGCGGATTTACGGTGCCTTTCACCACACAGAAGCCACACCAGAACTCTGCCTCCCGCCAGTCAGTTACCAGGGCTCCATATTGGTTCTCAGTCGCCAGAGAAATCATACTGAGGTACACAAATATAACCCGAGACCAACATCGCGGGGGTCTAAGCCCGACGGGCGTTGGCCTGTACCCAGGCCCTGGGCTGATCGGAGGTCCACCGGGGTGCAAACCCGGCCAGGAGGTTTTTGTCCTCCCGGGCCAGCGTGCGCACCACCACCATTTTGCCTAAGGGAAGCCAGGGAGACCTAGCAGGCAAAACCAAACCGGCTAACAGGCATAGCTCGAGGCGGACATAGCAGGGGTCTCAGACGGTCAGGCCCCGGACTGCCCCCAGGCCCTGGGCTGCTCGGCGGGCCATCTGTGTGCCTACCCAGCGAGGAGGTTGTTTATCGGGGCCGTTTGAGTACCACCGCCATTTTGCCTACGGGAAGCCAGAGAGACCTAGCAGGCAAAACCAAACCAGCTAACAGGCATAGCCCGAGGCGGACATAGCAGGGGTCTCAGACGGTCAGGCCCTGGACTGCCCCCAGGTCCTGGGCTGCTCGGTGGGCCATCTGTGTGCCGACCCAGCCAGGAGCTTGTTTGCCCGGGTCTGCCCGCACCGCCGCCATTTTGCCTACGGGAAGACAGAGAGACTAGCAGACAAAACCAAACCGGCTAACAGGCATAGCCCAATGCGGACATAGCAGGGGTCTCAGACGGTCAGGCCCTGGACTGCCCCCAGGCCCTGGGCTGCTCATTGGGCCATCTGTGTGCTGACCCAGCCAGGAGGTTGTTAGCCCAGCAGACTCTCCCAGCACTCTCAGGGAACTCGCGCATGCCACCATCCTAGCCACCTGACACACCCAATTAACACCCACAGCTGAGGGGAGCTTTGCACCAACATTGGCCTGCCAGGCTTTTGCCTAGACTCAGGGCCTGAGCAGCTAGGCTAGCCTTGTGTGCACCAACCCGGTTGGGAGTTCTGCTGCCCAGATCAGCCTGGGCGGCAGCACCACATATCCAAGTCCTGCAAGTGGCTAGCTGGGTTTCCGGGCGGCCAGCTGGGAGAAGTCAGTGTGCTCCAGTGAATCCAGTGGGCCCCAGCGGGAGCCTTCGGGTGCCTGCTTTGGGATCTGAACAGCCTGGGCAGCAGCACCCTGTCTACAAGCAGCCCAGGAGGTAAGCTGTGCACCAGAGGCCAACTGGGAAGGGGCGGCTTGCACTGGTGAGTCCAGCACTGACAAGAAAAACAAACACCAGTGAGAACTAGATGGCAAAAGGCAAATGCAGGAACGTCACTAACAGAAATCAAGGCAATATGGCAACATCTGAACCCAATTCTCCTCTACCAACATGTCCTGGATACCCCATCACACCAGTAAAACAAGATTTGGATTTAAAATCACTGGTCATGATGATGGTACAGGAACACATGAAGGACACACTTAAAGAAATTCAGGAGAAAATGGATCAAAAGTTAGAAGCCCTTGCAAGGGAAACACAAAAATCATTGAAAGAAATCCAGGAGAATACAAAAGCCAACAAGGAGGAAATGCAAAAAACACTTAAAGAAATACAGGAGAACTTTGATCAACAGGCTGAGGTCATGAAAGACGAAACACAAAAATCTCTTAAAGAAATACAGGAGAACTTTGGTCAACAGGCTGAGCTCATGAAAGAGGAAACACAAAAATCTCTTAAAGAATTACAGGAAAACACAAACATGCAATTGAAGGAGCTAAGCAAAACCATCCAGGATCTAAAATCAGAAGTAGAAACAACTAAGAAAACTCAAAGGGAGACAACTTTGGAGATAGAAAGCCTTGGGAAGAAATCAGGGGACAGAGATACAAATATCAACAACAGAATACAAGAGATAGAAGAAAGAATCTCAGATGCTGAAGATTCCATAGAAACCATGGACTCAACAGTTAAAGAAAATGCAAAATGCAAAAAGCTTGTAACCCAAAATATCCAGGAAATCCAGGACACAATGAGAAGACCAAACCTAAGGATTATAGGCATAGATGAGAGTGAAGATTTACAACTTAAAGGGCCAGCAAATATCTTCAATAAAATTATGGAAGAAAACTTCCCTAACCTAAAGAGAGAGATGCCCATGAATATACAAGAAGCCTACAGAACTCCCAACAGACTGGACCAGAACAGAAGTACTTCCCGTCACATAATAATCAAAACACCAAATGTTCTAAACAAAGAAAGAATACTAAAGGCAGTAAGAGAAAAAGGCCAAGTAACATATAAAGGAAGACCTATCAGAATCACAGCAGACTTTTCACCTGAGACTATGAAGGCTAGAAGGTCCTGGGCAGATCTCATGCAGACTCTAAGAGAACACAAATGCCAACCAAAACTACTATATCCAGCAAAACTCTCAATCACCATAGATGGAGAAACTAAGATATTTCATGACAAAACCAAGTTTACCCAATATCTATCCACAAACCCGGCCCTAAAAAGGATAATAGGAGGACAACACCAATACAAGGAGGGAAACTTCACCCTGGAAAAAGCAAGATAGTAACCTTTCATCAAACCCAAAAGAAGTTAAGCATTCAAATTTAAAAAATAACGTCAAAAATGATAGGAAGTAACAATCACTATTCCTTAATATCTCTTAACATCAATGGACTTAATGCCCCAATAAAAAGACACAGACAAACTGAATGGATACGTAAACAAGACCCTACATTTTGCTGCTTACAGGAAACACACCTCAGGGTCAAAGACAAACACTACCTTAGAGTAAAAGGCTGGAAGACAATTTTACAAGCAAATGGTCTCAGGAAGCAAGCTGGAGTAGCCATTTTAATATCAGATAAAATTGACTTTCAACCCAAAGTCATCAAAAGAGACCCTGAGGGACACTTCTTGCTGGTCAAAGGAAAAATACAAAAAGAAGAACTGTCAATCCTGAACATCTATGCCCCAAATGCAAGGGCACCCTCTTTCGTAAAAGAAACTTTATTAAAACTAAAAGCACACATTGCACCTAACACAATAATTGTGGGTGACTTCAACACTGCACTTTCCTCAATGGACCAATCAGGAAAACAGAAACTAAACAGGGACACAATGAAACTAATTGAAGCTTTGGACCAATTAGATTTAACAGATATATATAGAACATTCTATCCTAAAACAAAAGAATATACCTTTTTCTCAGCACCTCATGGTTCCTTCTCCATAATCGACCATATAATTGGTCACAAGACAGACCTCAACAAATATAAGAAGATAGAACTAATCCCATGCCTCCTATCTGATCACTATGGAGTAAAAGTGGTCTTCAATAGCAACAGAAACAACAGAAAACCCACATACACGTGGAAACTTAACAATACTCTACTCAATGATACCTTGGTCAAGGAAGAAATAAAGAAAGAAATTAAAGACTTTTTAGAACACAATGAAAATGAAAACACAACATACCCAAATCTATGGGACACAATGAAAGCAGTGCTAAGAGGAAAACTCATAGCCCTGAGTGCCTCCAAAAAGAAAATGGAGAGAGCATACATTACCAGCTTAATGACACACCTGAAAGCCCTAGAACAAAAAGAAGCTACTTCGCCCAGGAGGAGTAGAAGGCAGGAAATCATCAAACTCAGGGCCGAAATCAATCAAGTAGAAACAAAGAGAACCATACAAAAAATCAACAAAACCAGGAGCTGGTTCTTTGAGAAAATCAACAAGATAGATAAACCCTTAGCCAGACTGACCAAAGGGCACAGAGAAAGTATCCAAATTAACAAACTTAGAAATGAAAAGGGAGATATAACAACGGAAACTGAGGAAATCCAAAAAATCATCAGATCCTCCTACAAGAGCCTGTACTCAACACAACTAGAGAATCTGGAGGAAATGGATAATTTCCTTGACAGATACCAGATACTAAAATTAAATCAGGACCAACTAGACTATCTAAACAGTCCCATAATGCCTAAAGAAATAGAAGGAGTCATAGAAAGTCTTCCAACCAAAAAAAGCACAGGACCAGATGGCTTCAGTGCAGAATTCTACCAGACCTTCAAAGAAGAGTTAACACCAATACTCTTCAAACTATTCCACAAAATAGAAACAGAAGGAACACTACCCAATTCCTTCTATGAAGCCACAATTACGCTGATACCAAAGCCACACAAAGATCCAACAAAGAAAGAGAACTTCAGACCAATTTCCCTTATGAACATCGATGCAAAAATACTCAATAAAATTCTTGCCAACCGAATCCAAGAACACATCAAAACGATCATCCACCATGATCAAGTAGGCTTTATCCCGGGAATGCAGGGTTGGTTCAATATACGGAAATCCATCAATACAATCCACTACATAAACAAACTCAAAGAACAAAACAACATGGTCATTTCATTGGATGCTGAAAAAGCATTTGACAAAATTCAGCATCCCTTCATGCTTAAAGTCTTGGAGAGAACAGGAATTCAAGGCCCATTCGTAAACATAGTAAAAGCAATATACAGCAAACCGGTAGCCAGCATCAAACTAAATGGAGAGAACTTGAAGCAATCCCACTGAAATCAGGGACCAGACAAGTCTGCCCCCTTTCTCCTTATCTTTTCAATATTATACTTGAGGTACTAGCTCGGGCAATTCGACAACATAAGGAGGTCAAAGGGATACAAATTGGAAAGGAAGAAGTCAAACTATCATTATTTGCAGACGACATGATCGTCTACCTAAGTGACCCAAAGAACTCCACTAGAGAGCTCCTACAGCTGATAAACAACTTCAGCAAAGTGGCAGGTTATAAAATCAACTCAAGCAAATCAGTGGCCTTCCTATACTCAAAGGATTAGCAGGCTGAGAAAGAAATTAGGGAAATGACCCCCTTCACAATAGCCTCAAACAGTATAAAGTATCTTGGGGTGACTCTTACCAAACATGTGAAAGATCTGTATGACAAGAACTTCAAGACTCTGAAGAAGGAAATGGAAGAAGACCTCAAAAAATGGGAAAACCTCCCATGCTCATGGATCGGTAGAATCCATATAGTTAAAATGGCCAGTTTGCCTAAAGCACTATACAGATTCAATGCAATACCCATCAAAATCCCAACTTAATTCTTCACAGAGTTAGAAAGAGCAATTATCAAATTCATCTGGAACAACAAAAAACCCAGGATAGCTAAAACTATTCTCAGCAACAAAAGAAAATCTGGGGGAATCAGTATCCCTGACCTCAAGCAATACTACAGAGCAATAGTGTTAAAAACTGCATGGTATTGGTACAGTGACAGACAGGAGGATCAATGGAACAGGATTGAAGATCCAGAAAAGAACCCACACACCTATGGCCACTTGATCCTCGACAAAGAGGCTGAAAACATCCAATGGAAAAAAGATAGCCTTTTCAACAAATGGTGCTGGTTCAACTGGAGGTCAGCATGCAGAAGAATGCGAATTGATCCATCCTCGTCTCCTTGTACTAAACTCAACTCCAAATGGATCAAGGACCTCCACATAAAGCCAGACACTCTGAAGCTAATAGAAAAGAAACTGGGGAAGACCCTTGAGGACATCGGTACAGGGAGAAAGTTTCTGAACAGAACACCAATAGCGTATGCTCTAAGAACAAGAATTGACAAATGGGACCTCATAAGGTTACAGAGTTTCTGTAAGGCAAAGGACACCATCAAGAGGACAGATCGGCAACCAACAAATTGGGAAAAGCTCTTCACCAATCCTACATCAGATAGAGGGCTAATATCCAATATATATAAAGAACTCAAGAAGTTAGACTCCAGAAAACCAAACAACCCTATTTAAAAATGGGGTACAGAGTTAAACAAAGAATTCTCACCTGAAGAACTTCGGATGGCGGAGAAGCATCTTAAAAAATGCTCAACTTCATTAGTCATTAGGGAAATGCAAATCAAAACAACACTAAGATTTCATCTTACACCAGTCAGAATGGCTAAGATTAAAAATTCAGGAGACAGCAGGTGTTGGAGAGGGTGTGGAGAAAGAGGAACACTCCTCCACTGCTGGTGGGGTTGCAAATTGGTACAACAACTCTGGAAATCAGTCTGGCGGTTCCTCCGAAAACTGGGCACCTCACTTCCAGAAGATCCTGCTATACCACTCCTGGGCATATACCCAGAAGACTCCCCACCATGTAATAAGGATACATGTTCTACTATGTTCATAGCAGCCCTATTTATAATTGCCAGATGTTGGAAAGAACCCAGGTATCCCTCAACAGAAGAGTGGATGCAAAAAATGTGGTATATCTACACAATGGAGTACTATTCAGCCATTAGAAACAACGAATTCATGAAATTCTTAGGCAAATGGATGGAGCTAGAGAATATCATACTCAGTGAGGTAACCCAGACTCAAAAGGTGAATCATGGTATGCACTCACTAATAAGTGGATATTAACCTAGAAAACTGGAATACCCAAAACATAATCCACACATCAAATGAGGTACAAGAAGAAAGGAGGAGTGGCCCCTGGTTCTGGAAAGATTCAGTGAAACAGTATTCAGCAAAACCAGAACGGGGAAGTGGGAAGGGGTGGGTGGGAGGACAGGGGAAGAGAAAGAGGCTTACGGGACTTTCGGGGAGTGGGGGGGCTAGAAAAGGGGAAATCATTTGAAATGTAAATAAATTATATCGAATAAAAAAAATTAAAAAAAAAAGAAAGTTGGCTGTGCATGAGAGGGGTTGAATGTAGGAAAGAAAAGGGGGGATTGAAAATTGTATCATAATTTAAAAGAAAAATATTAAAAAATGCAATTACTTCCTTACTCTTCTACCTCATCTTTCTCCTACCTATCCTTTGTCTAATACATTTATAAAACACTGTGCTCAAAGTAATAAAATAACAGTCAAATGAAGTGGTATACACTAATATGTGTTTCCAGATATATCCCCATAATCTGGTATTTCACAAACAGATCATTGAGTGTTAGCTGCCAGCTAGACTGATCTAATTGGTGAGTTCTAGGTTAGTGAGAGACAGTTTTTGGAAATGATAAAATCTAAGGAAGAAAAAAATGAACATAGGTGAAAAAAAACTTAGGAAGGAAGAGAGGGAAAAAGGGATAGAACATGTGTAGTATCTAATGAATATTTTCATGGGGTGTTCTTTGCCTTCCAAATGTACATGAATGCACTTCCCAATACACACACACTCAGCACACTCACACTCATACACACACACACACACACACATACGAATGAGGAGAGAGAGGTGGAGACTCTTTCAGACAACACAAATCTTGATTCCTTGAAATCTGTTAAACAATGTAGCTTGTGAAAACTAGCAGGAGACTCAAAGTCCTCAGGCCTCATATGACTTCTCTGCTATGGTAAGCTTAAAATCTATAATGGACATTTTTTTCATTCTCCACTGGAAATTGAATTGAGACTTCCTTCAGTAAGAATACTGCTAATGCCATATTATAGTTTCTTTTATTTATTTTCCTTTTTTCCTTTTTTCATTTTTTCATTTTGTAGTAAAAATCTACAAATCAATCTTTTCTTGCCTGATTAAAAAGAAAAGACTGGGAAATTTTGGAGAATTAAAAGATTTAAATTAAATCTGGTTTATATTTTTTTCTTTATTCTCCTTTACAGTTAACTCATGCATGTACAAATGTTTGTGTTCTCTCAGTTCTTCTCTGCGACTTAATAGAAATAGTTTCAAGGATGGCCTTCCATCTTACCTAGAGGAAGATGAGGACTGACCTATGCATACAAGACTGTCTTCAATGTTTTTCATATGCTGATTATATATTATTTTACTAATGATGTTATGATATCAGAAGTCTCATCAAGCTATAGAACACGTGAGCAAGAGAGCTACAGAACTGGGGCCTGTGCTACTCTTTGAAAGTCATTGGTACTATGAGTGCACCCAATCAATGTGTAATTAATGACCTCTCAATGTATTATATTCTCAGTTAAATGACAACATATCCTGAAAAAAGTATATTATTGCAATATATTAGTTATATTTTATTGTCAATTTGACCCAATGTGACCAACTGAAAATAGGAAACCTCAATTGCCTTGATTGGTTGGCCTGCAGGACATTTCTGGATTGAAGATTGATATGTGAGGACCCAGCACACTTTGAGCAGGGCCATCCATAGGCTGATGGGCCTGGGATATAAAAGAAAATTAGTCACATTAATCTAGTAAACAGCCAGCAAACAATATTCCTCCATGGTATATACATCAGTTACTGCCCTGACTCCCCTCAGCATAACCTCAAAGTGTCAGCCAAATAAAGCTCTTTGCTCCTAAACTGTATTGACTCATTGTGTTTATTATAGCAATAGAATAGAAACTACAACAGGAAGCATGTCTATGAAAGCTCATAGTTCTGAAGTATAGTCCATATGTTAGAAAAGTCATAGCACTACAAATATGAGGCTGCTTGTCCATTTGTAAATGTAGGAAGCAGAGAACGATAAATGCTGCTTCTCAGTTCATTTTATTCTTCATATTTAATGTGAAATATTAGTTTATTGGGATGATACCAATAACTGTGGGAGGCTATTCCTATTTAAATTCACCTAATCTCTCATCAACCTATCCAGGGCCTAACCTAGTGTAGATATCAGGAGAAAAACATTCTTCTAGGCACATTTATAAGAGATGTCTTTTCTGGTGCAGGCAGGTACAGCCAGGAGCACAGGAAACACAGCTGTGGCAGCTGGGGCAGGGTACTTCCAGGCTCTATCTGCACCCAGGAGATAGGCAGAATCAAAGACCTCTGTTCCAGGGAAGAGATGTTCTCCCAGGGGTGCTGAGACAGGCTTGCAGGACCACAGGAGGGACAAGCTCCAGCCAGAGGAAACAGGACCATCTTAACCCAGAAATAACCAGATGGTGAAAGGCAAATGCAAGAACTTTACCAACAGAAACCAAGGCAACATGACATCATCCGAACCCAGTTCTCCCACTACAGCAAGTCCTGGAAAACCCAACACATAGGAAGAGCTAAATTTAGATTTAAAATCAAAACTCAGGATGTTGATAGAGGCTTTCAAGAAGGACATAAATAACTCCCTTAGTGAAATACAGGAAAACAACGGTAAACAGGTGAAAAATTTAGCAAAACCATCCAGGATATAAAAATGGAAGAAGAGACAATAAAGAAATCCCAAAGGGAAACAAGTCTAGACATAGAAAATCTAGGAAATGAGTCAGGAGTCATAGAAAGATCATCAACAGAATACCAGAGAAAGAAGAGAGAATACCAGGTGTAAGAAATACCATCGAAAACAATAACACAACAGTCAAAGAAAATGCAAAAGGCAAAACCTCCTAACCCTGAACTTCCATGAAATCCAGGACAAAATGAGAAGATCAAATGTAAGGATTATAGGTATAGAAGAGTAAAGATTTCCAGCTTAAAGAGCCAGTAAATGTCTTCAACAAAATTACAGAATAACACTTCTCTATCCTAAAAAAAGAGATGCCCATGAACATCAAAGAAGCCTACATACCTACAAATAGATTGCACAAGAAAAGTAATTCCTCCCATCACATAATAATTAAAATGTCAAATGAACTAAACCAAGAATTAATATCAAAAACATTAAGGGTAAAAAGTCAAGTGACATATAAAGGCAGACCTATCTGAATTATACGAGACCTCTTGCCAGAGACTATGAAAGCCACAAGATCCTGGACAGATGTCATAGACACACTAGGGAAAGAAAGTGCCAACACAGCTACTATATCCAGAAAAATTCTTAATTACCACAGATGGACAAAGCAAGGTATTCTATGACAAAAACAAATTTGCACAATATCTTTGCACAAATCCAGCCCTTAAAAGCTTAATGAATGTAAAATACCAACAAAAGGAGGGAAATTACACACTAGAAAAAGTAAGAAAATAATCTTCTTTTAACATATCAAAAAGAAGAAAGCCAGAAAAACATAACTTTACTTCTAATAACAAAATAACACTTATAATAACAGGAAGTAACTATCAGTTATCCATTATATCTCTTAATATCAATGCACTAAATTCTCCAATAAAAGACATAGACCATCAGAATGGATACATAAAGAGAACACAATATTTTGCTACCTACAGGAAACTCACCTCAGGCACAAAGATAGACACTATCTTAGAGTAAAAGGCTAGAAAATTTTTCCAAGCAAATGGACCCAAGAAACAAGCTGGTGTAGTCATTCTATTACTGAATAAAATCAAGTTTGAAACTAATCAGAAAAGTTAAAGAAGGTACATCATATTCATCAAAAATCTACAAAGATGAACTCTCAGTGGTGAATATCTATGCTCCAAATACAAGAGCACCCACATTCATGAAAGAAACTTTAGTAAAGTTTAAAGCACACATTGCACCTTATACAATAATAGTGAGGGACTGCGATACCCCACTCTTATCAATGCACAGACCACAGATCAGGAAAACACAAATTAAACAGATACAGAGTAAAACTAACAGAATTTATGAACCAATTGGATTTAACAGATATCCATAAAACATATTATCCTAAAACATACACATATATATATATATATATATATATATATATATATATATATATATATATATATATATATATATATATATATATATATATATGTTCTTCTCCTAACCACATGGTACCTTCTCCAAAACTGACCATTTACAGGGTCACAAAACAGACCTCTACAGGTTTAAGAAGATTGAAATAATCTCATGCACCCTATTAGATCATAACATACTAAGGCTGTTCTTCAACAAGAACAAAAACATCACAAATCCCCCATACAAATAGAAACTGAACAACATTCTACTTAATAACATGGTCAAAGGAGAAATAAAGACATTAAAGAATTTTTATAATTTAATGAAAACAAAGGCAAAACATACACAAACTTATGAAATATAATGAAAGCAGTGATAAAAGAAAAACTCATAGTTCTGAGTGCCTCAAAATATAAACTGGAAAATGCATACACTAATAGCTTGACAACACATGTGAGGGCTCTAGAACAAAAAGAAACAAATACACCCAAAAGGAGTAGACATCATAAATAATCAAATTCAGAGCTTAATCTGCCAGGTAGAAACAAAAAG
Organism: Apodemus sylvaticus; assembly: GCF_947179515.1. NCBI lineage: Eukaryota > Metazoa > Chordata > Mammalia > Rodentia > Muridae > Apodemus > Apodemus sylvaticus. The sequence continues at coordinate 5,767,060 of NC_067483.1, read as the reverse complement.
AACTATACAAAGAATCAACCAAACCAGGAGCTGGTTCTTTGAACAAAATAAGATAGATAAACCATTAGCCGAATTAACCAGAGGGCACAGAGACAGTATCCAAATCAGCAAAATCAGAATTGAATAGGGTGATATAAGTTGTTACACTGAAGAAATCCCAAAACTCATCAGATCTAACAACAGAAGCCTATATTCAACAAAACTGGATAATCTAGATGAAAGGGACACTAGACAGATACCAAGGATCAAAGTTAAATCAAGATCAGATGAATGATCTAAACAATCCCGTGACCTCTAAAGAAATGGAAGCAGTCATTAATAGTCTCCAAAAAAAAAAAAAAAAAAAAAAAAAAAAAACCAATACTCTTCAAACTATTCCACAAAAGAAAGATACAAAAGGATCACTAGCCAATTTATTCTATGAAGCCACAATTACTCTGATAGTTAAACCATACAAATACCCAACAAAAAAAGAGAACTTTAGATCAATTTCCCTTATGAATATTGATGAAAAATACTCAATAAAATTTTTGCTAACCGAATCCAAGAACCCATTAAAATGATAATCCACCATGATCAAGAAGGCTTCATCCCAGGGATGCAGGGATGTTTCAATATATGGAAATCCATTAATGTGATTCACTATATAAACAAACTCAAAGAAGAAACAACATGAACATTTCATTAGATGCTGAGAAATCATTTGACAAAATCTAACACCCCTTCAAAATAAAAGACTTGGAAAAATCAGTAATTCAAGGCCAATACCTTAACATAGTAAGAGCAATATACAGCAAACCAGTAGATGACATCTAACTAAATGCAGATAAACTTGAAGCAATCAATCCCTCTCTTATCAGGGACTAGATAAGACTGACTATACTCTCAATGGCTGTTCAATATAGTACAAGTTGTCCTCGCCAGAAAATTAAATAACAAAAGGCCGTCAAATGGATACAAATTGTAATGGAAGAATTCAAAGTTTCACTATTTCAGATGATATAATAGTATACTTAAGTGGTCCTAAAAATTCTATCTAAACCTGATTAAACCTAAAACATCAGCTAAGCGGCTGGATCTAAAATTAACTCAAACAAATATGTATCATGTCTTTACTCAAAGGATAAACAGGCTGAGAAAGAAATTAGGGAAACTGCACCCTTCAAAATAGTAACAAATAATTTAAAATACCTTTCTGTGCCTCTAAGGAAGAACTTCAAGTCTCTGAAGAAAGAAATCGAAGAAGATCCCAGAAGATGGAAGGATTTTTCATGCTCATTGATTGGCAGGGTAAATATAGTAAAAACAGCAATCTTGCCAAAAGCAATTTACAGATTCAATGCAATCTCCTTCAACATTCCAGCTCAATATTTCATAGGGTTAAAAGGAGCAATTTCCAAATTTTACTGGAATAACAAAAAACCCAGGACAGCAAACAAACAAACAAACAAACAAAAAACAAACAAAACAAACCCCCAAAAAACAAAACAAAACAAAAAAACCTACTGTCAATAATAAAAGAACCTCTCGCAGAATCACCATCCCTGACCTCAAGCTATACTACAGAGCAATAGTGATACACACTGCATGATATTGATCCAAAGACAGGCAAGCATATTAATGGAATAGAATTGAAGACCAAGAAATGAACCCACAAACCTATTGTCACTTGATCTTTGACAAAGGAGCTAATGGAAAAAAGACAGCATTTTTAACACATGGTGATGATTCAACTGCCAATCAACATGTAGAAAGATGCAAATTGATGATTCTTATCTCCCTATAGAAAGCTCGAGTCTAAGTAGATTAAGGACCTCCATGTAAAACCAGATACATTGTATTTACTAAAAGAGAAAGTTGGGAAGAACCTGGAGCACATGGGCACAGGGGAAATTTTCCTGAACAGAACACCAGTAGCTTATTCTCTAAGATCAAGAATTGACAAATGGGACTGCATGAAATTGCAAAACTTCTGTAAGGCAAAGGACATTGTCCATAGGAAAAAATGTCAACCAATACTTTGGAGAAAGATCTTTACCCATCCTACATCCAATAGAGGACTAATATCCAATACATACAAAGTACTCAAAAAGTTAGAACCCAGATAAAAAATAACCCTATTAAAATGGGGTACAGAGCTAAACAAAGAATTCTCACCTGAGGAATACTGAATGGCTGAAAAACATCAAAAGAAATGTTCAACATCCTTAATCATCAGGGTAATGCAAACCAAAACAACTCTTAGATTCCACCTCACACCAGTCAGAATGGCTAAGATCAAAAACTCCAGGGACTATAGGTGCTCAATAGGGTATGGAGTAAGAGGAACACTCCTTCATTTTGGTGGTATTGCAAACTGGTAAAACCACTCTGGAAATCAATTTGGTGGTTCCTCAGAAAACTGAGCATAGTACTATCTGAAGACTCATCAATATCGCTACTGGGCATATACCCAGAATACACTCCAACATGCAATAAGGGCACATGCTCTACTATGTTCATAGCAGCCTTATTTATGATAGCAGAACCTGGATAGAAACCCAGATGCCCCTCAACAGAGAAATGGATAAAGAAAATGAGGTACTTTTATACAATTGAGTACTACTTATCTCTTAAAAACAATGCATTCATACAATTCTTAAGGAAATGGATGAAGCTAGAAAATATCATTCTTATTTGGGGAACCCAATCACAAAAGAGCGCACATGATATGCAATCACTGATAAGTGAGTATTAGCCCAAAAGCTTAGAATATCTAGGATACAACTCACAGATCACATGAAGCTCAAGAAGGAGCATGACCAGAGTGTAGATACTTTGGACCTTCTTAGAAGGGGGAACGAAAAACCCATGGCTCACATCCAACCAATAGACTGAGCATAAGTTCTCAAAGGAGCAGATAGATAATGGACCCAAGGAGCTGAAGAGTTTTGTAACTCCACAGGAGGAATAATAATATGTACCAACCAGTACCCCCTGAATTCTCAGGGACTAAATTACCAACCAAAGAGTACACATGGAGGGACACATGGCTCCAGATACATATGTAGCAGAGGACAGCCATTTCAGAGATCAATGAGAGGAGAGGCCATTGTCCTATGAGGGCTCAATGCCCCAGTATAGGGGAATGCCTGTTCATGAAAGTGGGGTGGAAGTTTTGTTAAGCAGGGGGCATGGGAATGAGATAGGTGGTTTTTGGAGGGAAAGGAGGAAAGGGGATACCATTTTAAATGTAAATAAAGCAAATATCTAATTTTAAAAAAGAGATTTTTTTATATTTGATTCATTGTAGTGGAAAGAACTAAATACAAAAATCATAAGTAGGTTATGATTCAATCAACAGAAATTTCTCTCTGCTTCATGACTCTAGATGCAATATGAGCAGATGCCTTACAGGTATCATGCCTTTGCCATCCTAATAAACCTTTTGACCCATGACCTAAAATTAACCCTTCCTTCATGGAATTTCTGTTTGTCTAGTATTTGTCTAGAAAAACTAGCAAAGTGATGAGCAAATCTTGCCACAGGTGCTTCTGCACAATTACAGCACTTCTCACACTGGTGCATGGATTGCCCACATCAAGAAAATTTCCTGGTTTTTATAGACCCATTGAATTTGCTTTACCACTCATCTGAAATCTCACAGTTATTCCCTGGAATTGATGAGGTTAAGCCTGAAGGAATGCACCTTACAATGGCTGACAATTCCAAGCCCTGTATAACAATTAACTTCTCAGGAAGTTTGGCTCCTAGTCACCTCCTATTGTTGAATCACTTGTTTTAAGAAATTGGGAACCCAGGGATATGTTCATCAAAATGGATATAAGAAGAAAGAACTGGAAAAGGGTGCAGTGAAAGCATGGGTTTGATGCAGATATTCAGAAACTTGACTATATTTCTACATAAGTTTTTTATGGTTGATTTTTGGCACATAAGTCAATGTTTGATCACATCATTGGCATATAATAGGCCATAAACCTTATTATTTATGAGCTTCTAATGAATTTAGATGTCCCATGTCACTAGCTGTGTGGCAAAGTAAAAGTATCTATTTATACATATCTATTAACACTTAGACACACATGGACACCAGACATACACATTTACAGAAGGAAAGCCTAGTTTTTCGAGATCTTACTGTCTAGATTAAACAATTGACAATAATAACAGAGAATATAAAATAAAAGAACAATTAATATTTAACTATAAGATGCACATGTAATGTACACTGACTATCTCGGCCCAGATACAACACTTAAATCAGTCTGCCACACCATCTACACTATCTACAAGCTTCTGGAGTGGTAAAAGGAGCCAGCCCTGAATAATCTGATATCATTACAGAATAGAACTAGTCCTAGGCCCACTGTCTGGCCCTCAGCATGGAGTTATTTTAGCTACATCCCAATTTGCTTTTCTTGCTGGGTAAAAGAGAACATGATATACCAATGCTGCCTTCAGCCTACAAGCACAAAGGTTGAACCAAAATAGGACCAAAGACTGGCCAAAATAGAGGATAGTTAGGTGTGTATCATTTGAAGCTCACATAGAACCAACTCCCAGACATCCTGCTTGTTCCCAGCATCACCCTGGCTCAGGAAAACTGCAAAATATCCAAGGCAAATATCAGAGATGGTTCTGTATTTGTGGTGTATTAGAAATCAGAAACCTTCAAACAGGCCAACAACTAGTTTCAATAACTATTCTTAAATAAATCTATAACAATGAATGAATATGATAGAAGAGCTAGGAAAGATAGAGAATAAAGAGCAGTAAGATAACACTGGAGAGAGGAGGAACTAAAGGACTGAATATAGTCATTAGACTAGGATTTGCTGGGTCAGGGAACATGCCATTGCAGAGTAGGAATGAGGACTATCAAATGTTGTGTAGCAGTCTAGTACTTGTATGGCAACACAGCTGCCTAATAAATGATCCAGTCAAATTACTGTCTTGGGTCTTAGCAATGACTGGATGTTTAAAATGAAGAATGGTTCATTTTGTGGACTACATCTCTCTGGTCCATTCAGCCCCTAAAAGCAACTTTGTTATCTGTATTCTCTTATCCTAAGCTGTGTTGAGGCTAGAGGTTTGTGTGGCTACCTGTGGTACTATAGCAATTGAAAGATATGTTGATAATCCATGCCTGAGTTACTACCCTAAAGGCCATATAGAAGTTATTGGTCGGGTTCACCACATGAGGCCACACTGATGTTTATGGAACATGATTCCAACAACAGCCATATTGATATGAGTGGCCTGGATTGTAACCTGAGGCTATGTTGATGTCTTTATCCTGTAATACCACTAAGATATGTGAGGTTGCCCATAATTCACGTGGTGGCAGAGGACCATATTTATGTCTGTGGGTTATACTGCACGTCCATCCTGAGGCATCATTGGTTGTTAGATTTTGCTTGAGGTTTAATTAAGTCCCAGAGATTTCTATATAGTGTAAAGCTATTGGCTTTTTGCTGAAACAGTGTATCAAGTGGCCACTAACTTAACCTGATTTCTCACCCACTCAGTCTATCTACAGCATTCTCATAGCTTTCCTCCAGTTCAATCTTCTCTCATGTCTGCCTCCATCTGCCTCATTCTGCATCTCCCATTGTCTCCAAATACCCAGAAGTTCCATCAATATGCCTGGCCCTAGAACTAGCTGCCTTCTCTTTATTATGCAAAAACATGCCTTCAAGTGTGTGATCCAGTTAGCATCAGGATAACACCAGATGCCTTTCTTTGGGTTGACCTTTGGTGTGACCTTCACCATCCCTTTATCATTGCAGCTTGCTTTTTAAAAAGATAATCTCTATATCTTTTGGGAAGATGGGGAAGGCAAGAATTCACAAATAGCAAGCTTGTAATGAGCTGTTGAGAAGACAATACCATATATTCTGCAAGTATTCTGCCCACACAACAACCAACATTTGAAAATACAAGAACATACATCACACAACTTGGGGGTATTTATAATTTCAACACTTAAGTCCATGGCATATTCTGACACTGGAAATTTTATGGATGTTTGCAATCATCACAGAAGTAAGAAATCATGCGTAAGTTCATGAACAGTGTTCTACCTGAATCTAAAGGGTAAGGAAGCTACTTTTGCCATTTATGGATAACTGCAACCTCACAGCTTACAAAGAAGAAAATGGAAGGCTTTTGTGTCAACCTGTTTGTCCCAAGAAAAAGTAACAGCCAATACAGAAAGCCATTTAATTTTACACTTAAAAATTGTGATAAAGATGCTGAAGTAAAGCTCTTCAAAACTGATTGATTCTGGCAGGTATGTGGGTGGGGAAGGATTCAATTTTCTTTAATGGGATGACCACCAGGATTTTACCCTTGTCTAGTGAGTATATGAGCAACACATTTGGAATAAAATTCTAGGATCCCTTATACCCCAAGTATTTCTTCTTTAAAAAGTAAGTCTTCATAGACTTATTTTGCATTAGTCTTCATAGAAAGCTCTTGATAGAGCAGACTGGGAGTGCACAGCTCGCTCCTGTGGCATGGAGCCTAGGTTCCAGTCCTGAGGCCTCTGGCAGGAGCCTTCTGATCTCTGCTTTGGGATCCAGAACAGCCTGGGCTGCAACACCACATCTCCAGGTCCTGCAAGAGGCAAGAGGGGAATCCAGGAGGCCAGATGGGAGGAGTCAGTGTGCTCTGGTGAGTCCAACAGGCCCCTGTGGGAGCCTTCAAGAGTCTGCTTCAGGATCTGAACAGCCTGGGTCACAGCACTCAGTCTTCAGGAAGTACAAGAGACCTGGTGTGCACCCAGAAGCAGACTGGGAGCACACAGCTTGCTCCAGCAACACGGAGCTTAGGTTCCAGTTCTGAGGCCTCTGGCAGGAGCCCTCAGATCTCCGATTCCTGATCCAGAACAGCCTGGGCTGCAAAGCAACATCTCTAGGTCCTGCAAGAGGCCAGAAGGGCAACCAGCAGGCCAGGTGGGAGGAGTCAGTGTGCTCTGGTGAGTCCAGCAGGCCCCTGTGGGAGCCTTCAGGTGTCTGCTTCTGGATCTGAACAGCCTGGGTCACAGCACTCGGTCTCCAGGAAGTACAAGAGGCCTGGTGTGCACCTGGAAGCAGACTGGGAGTGCACAGCTTGCTCCAGCACGGAGCTTAGGTTCCAGACCTGAGGCCTCTGGCAGTAGCCTTCAGATCCCCACTTTGGGATCCAGAACAGCATGGGCTGCAACGCCACATCTCCAGGTCCTGCAAGAGGCAAGAGGGGCATCCGGGGGGGCCGAATGGTAGGAGTCAGTATGCCCTGGTGAGTCCAGCAGGCCCCTGCAGGAGCCTTTAGGTGTCTGCTTCTGGATCTGAACAGCCTGGGCCACAGCATCCTGTCTCCAGGCAGTGCAGGAGGTCAGCTGTGCACCAGAGGCCACTTGGGAAGAGGCAGCTTGCACTGGTGAGTACAGCATTGACAAGACCAAATAACACCAATGAGACCTAGATGGCAAAAGGCAAATGCAGGAATGTCACTAACAGAAATCAAGGCAATATGGCAGCATCTGAACCGAATTCTCCTTTAACAGCTTAACCTGGATACCCCGGGGATACCAGTAAAACAAGATTTGGATTTAAAATCACTGATCATGATGCTGGTACAGGAACACATGAAGGACATACTTAAAGAAATTCAGGAGAAAATGGATCAAAAGTTAGATGCCCTTACAAGGGAAATAAAAAATCATTGAAAGAAATTCAGGAAAATACAAAAGTCAATAAGGAGGAAACGCAAAAATCACTTAAAGAAATACAGGAGAACTTTGGTCAACAGGCTGAGGTCATGAAAGAGGAAACACAAAAAGCTCTTAAAGAATTCCAGGAAAGCACAAACAAGCAAGTGAAGTAGCTAAGCAAAACCATCCAGGATCTAAAATCAGAAATAGAAACAACTAAGAAAACTCAAAGGGAGACAACTTTGGAGATAGAAAACCTCGGGAAGAAATCAGGGGACATAGATGCAAATATCAACAACAGAATACAAGAGATAGAAGAAAAGAATCTCAGACACTGAAGATACCATAGAAACCATGGACTCAACAGTTAAAGAAAATGCAAAATGCAAAAAGCTTGTCACCCAAAATATCCAGGAAATCCAGGACACAATGAGAAGACCAAACCTAAGGATTATAGGCATAGATGAGAGTGAAGATTTACAACTTAAAGGGCCAGCAAATATCTTCAATAAAATTATGGAAGAAAACTTCCCTAAAATAGAGAGATGCCCATGAATATACAAGAAGCCTACAGAACACCAAACAGACTGGAACAGAACAGAAATACCTCTTGTCACATAAAAATCAAAACACCAAATGTACTAAACAAAGAAAGAATATTAAAGGCAGTAAGAGAAAAAGGCCAAGTAATATATAAAGGAAGACCTATCAGAATCACAGCAGACTTTTCACCTGAGACTATGAAAGCTAGAAGATCCTGGGCAGATCTCATTCAGACTCTAATTGAACACAAATGCCTGCCAAAACTACTGTACTCAGCAAAACTCTCAATCACCATAGATGGAGAAAGTAAGGTATTCCATGACAAAACCAAGTTTTCCCAATATCTATCCACAAACCCAGCCCTACAAAGGAAAATAGGAGGAAAACACCAATACAAGGAGGGAAACTTCACCCTGGAAAAGCAAGATAGTAACTTTCTCTCATCAAACCCAAAAGAAGTTAACCAATCAAATTTAAAAAATAACATCAAAAATGACAGGAAGTAACAATCGCTATTCCTTAATATCTCTTAACATCAATGGACTCAATGCCCCAATAAAAAGACATAGACTAACCGACTGGATAAGGAAACAGGACCCTACATTTTGCCTGCATACAGGAAACACACCTCAGGGTCAAAGACAAACACTACCTTAGAGTAAAAGGTTGGAAGACAATTTTACAAGCAAATGGTCTCAGGAAACAAGCTGGAGTAGCCATTCTAATATCAGATAAAATTGACTTTTAACCCAAAGTCATCAAAAGAGACTTTGAGGGACACTTCTTGCTCATCAAAGGAAAAATACAAGAAGAACTCTCAATCCTGAACATCTATGCTCCAAATGCAAGGGCACCCTCATTCATAAAAGAAACTTTATTAAAGCTCAAAGCACACATTTCACCTAACACAATAATTGTGGGTGACTTCAACACTGCACTTTCCTCAATGGATCAGGAAAACGGAAACTGAACAGGGACACAATGAAACTAATTGAAGCTTTGGACGAATTAGATTTAACAGATATATAGAGAACATTCTATCCTAAAGCAAAAGAATATACTTTTTCTCAGCATCTCATGGTACCTTCTCCAAAATCGAACATGTAATTGGTCACAAGACAGACCTCAACAAATATAAGAAGATTGAATTAATCCCATGCTTCCTATCAGATCACTATGGAGTAAAAGTGGTATTCAATAGCAAAAAAAAAAAAAAAAAAAAAAAAAAAAAAAAAAACAGAAAACCCATATACACGTGGAAACTGAACAATATTCTACTCAATGATACCTTGGTCAAGGAAGAAATAAAGAAAGATATTAAAGACTTTTTAGAACTTAATGAAAATGAAGATACAACATACCCAAATCTATGGGACACAATGAAAGCAGTGCTAAGAGGAAAACTCATAGCCCTGAGTGCCTCCAAAAAGAAAATGGAGAGAGCATACACTAACAACTTAATGACACACCTGAAAGCCCTGGAACAAAAAGAAGCTATTTCACCCAGGAGGAGTAGAAGGCAGGAAATCATCAAACTCAGGGCCGAAATCAATCAAGTAGGAACAAAGAGAACCATACAAAGAATCAACAAATCCTGGAGCTGGTTCTTTGAGAAAATCAACAAGATAGATAAACCCTTATCCAGCCTAACCAAAGGGCACAGAGACAGTATCCAGATTAACAAACTTAGAAATGAAAAGGGAAATATATGTAGGATTGGTGAAGATCTTTTCCCAATTTGTTGGTTGCCGATTTGTCCTTTTGATGGTGTCCTTTGCCTTACAGAAACTTTGTAATTTTATGAGGTCCCATTTGTCAATTCTTGATCTTAGAGCATATGCTATTGGTGTTCTGTTCAGAAACTTTCTCCCTGTACCGAAGTCCTCAAGGGTCTTCCCATTTTCTTTTCTATTAGCTTCAGAGTATCTGGCATTATGTGGGAGGTCCTTGATCCAGTTGGATTTGAGCTTAGTACAAGGAGACAAGGATGGATCACTTTGCATTCTTCTGCATGCTGACCTCCAGTTGAACCAGCACCATTTGTTGAAAAGTCTATCTTTTTTCCATTGGATGTTTTCAGCCCCTTTGTCGAGGATCAAGTGGCCATAGGTGTGTGAGTTCATTTCTGGATCTTCAATCCTGTTCCATTTATCTGCCTGCCTGTCACTGTACCAATACCATGCAGTTTTTAACACTATTGCTCTGTAGTATTGCTTGAGGTCAGAGAAATTGATTCCCCCAGAATTTCTTTTGTTTTTGAGAATAGTTTTAGCTATCCTGGTTTTTTGTTATTCCAGATGAATTTGATAATGGCTCTTTGTAACTCTGTGAAGAATAGAGGGCTAATATCCAATATATATAAAGAACTCAAGAAGTTAGACTCCAGAAAACCAAACAACCCTATTAAAAAATGGGTTACAGAGTTAAACAAAGAATTCTCACCTGAAGAATTTCAGATGGCGGAGAAACATCTTAAAAAATGCTCAACTTCATTAGTCATTAGGGAAATTCAAGTCAAAACAACCCTGAGATTTCACCTTACAACAGTCAGAATGGCTAAGATTAAAAATTCAGGAGATAGCAGGTGTTGGCGAGGATGTGGAGAAAGAGGAACACTCCTCCACTGCTGGTGGGGTTGCAAATTAGTACAACCACTCTGGTAATCAGTCTGGCAGTTCCTCTGAAAACTGGGCACCTCACTTCCAGAAGATCCTGCTATACCACTCCTGGGAATATACGCAAAAGATTCCCCAGCATGTAATAAGGATACATGTTCTACTATGTTCATAGCAGCCCTATTTATAATTGCCAGAAGTTGGAAAGAACCCAGGTATCCCTCAACAGAAGAGTGGATGCAAAAAAGGTGGTATATATTCACAATGGAGTACTATTCAGCTATTAGAAACAATGAATTCATGAAATTCTTAGGCAAATGGAAGGAGCTGGAGAACATCATACTAAGCGAGGTAACCCAGACTCAAAAGATGAATCATGGTATGCACTCACTAATAAGTGGATATTAACCTTGAAAACTGGAATACCCAAAACATAATCCACACATCAAATGAGGTACAAGAAGAACGGAGGAGTGACCCCTTGTTCTGGAAAGACTCAGTGAAGCAGTATAGTACAAAATCAGAACAGGGAAGTGGGAAGGGTTGGGTGAGAAAACAGGGGGAGGGAAGGGGACTGATGGGACTTTCGGGGAGTGAGGGACCAGAAAAGGGGAAATCATTTGAAATGTAAATAAATATATCAATAAATTTAAAAAAAGGGGAAATATAACAACAGAAACTGAGGAAATTCAAAAAATCATTAGATCCTACTACAAAAGCCTATACTCAAAACAACTGGAGAATCAGGAGGAAATGGACAGTTTCCTAGACAGATATCCGACACCAAAACTAAATCAGGATCAAATAGATCAACTAAACAGTCCCATAACACCAGAAGAAATAAAAAGGCTCATAGAAAGTCTCCCAATCAAAAAAAAAAAAAAAAAAAAAAAAAAAAAAAAAAAAAAAAAAGCACGGGACCAGATGGTGTCAGTTCAGAATTCTATCAGATCTTCATAGAAGAACTAACACCAATACTCTTCAAACTATTCCACAAAATAGAAACAGAAGGAACTCTACCCAACTCGTTCTATGAAGTCACTATTATGCTGATACCAAAACCACACAAAGATCCAACAAAGAAAGAGAACTTCAGGCCAATTTCTCTTATGAATATTGATGCAAAAATACTTAATAAAATTCTTTTTTTTTTAAATTTTTTTAAATTTTTTTTATTCGGTATATTTTTTATTTACATTTCAAATGATTTCCCCTTTCCTAGCCCCCCACTCCCAAAAAGCCCCTTAAGCCCCCTTCTCTCCCCCTGTCCTCCCACCCACCCCTTCCCACTTCCCCATTCTGGTTTAATAAAATTCTTGCCAACCGAATCCAAGAATGCATCAAAACGATCATCCACCATGATCAAGTAGGCTTCATTCCAGGGATGCAGTGATGGTTCAATATAAGGAAATCCATCAATGCTATCCACTACATAAATAAACTCAAAGAAAAAAAAAAAACATATGATCATCTCATTAGATGCAGAAAAAGCATTTGACAAAATTCAGCATCCTTTTATGCTAAAAGTCTTGGAAAGAACAGGAATTCAAGGCCTAGAACCTAAACATCATTAAAGCAATATACAGCACACCGGTAGCCAACATCAAACTAAATGGAGTGGAACTTGATGTAATCCCACTAAAATCAGGGACTAGACAAGGCTGTACTCTCTCTCCGTATCTTTTCAATATAGTGCTTGAATTTCTAGCTAGAGCAATTAGACAACATAAGGAGGTCAAGGGGAAAAATTGGAAAGGAAAAAGTCAAATTATCACTATTTGCACATGACATGATAGTCTACTTAAGTGACACGAAAACCTCCACCAGAGAACGCCTACAGCTGATAAACAATTCAGCAAAGTGGCTGGTTATAAAATCAACTCAAGCAAATCAGTTGCCTTCCTATACTCAAAGGATAAACAGGCTGAGAAAGAAGTTAGGGAAATGACACCCTTCACAATAGCCACAAGCAATATAAAGTATCTTGTTGTGACTCTAACCAAACAAGTGAAAGATCTATATGACAAGAACTTCAGGTCTCTGAAGATGGAAATCGAAGAAGACCTCAGAAAATGGAAAAATCTCCCATGCTAGTGGGTTGGCAGGATTAATATAGTTTAAATCGCCATCTTGCCAAAAGCAATCTACAGATTCAATGCAATCCCCATCAAAATCCCACCTCAGTTCTTCACAGAGTTAGAAAAAGCAGTTTTCAAATTCATCTGGAATAACAAAAACCCAGGATAGCTAAAACTGTTCTCAACAACAAAAGAAATTCTGGGGGAATCAGTATCCCTGACTTCAAGCAATACTACAGAGCAATAGTGTTAAAATCTGCATGGTAGTGGCACAGTGACAGACAAGTGGACCAATGGAATAGAATTGAAGATCCAGAATTGAACACACACCTATGGTCTCTTGATCTTCGACAATGGAGCCAAAAACATCCAGTGGAAAAAAGATAGCCTTTTCAACAAGTGGTGCTGGTTCAATTTGAGCTCAGCATGCAGAAGAATATGAATTGATCCATTCTTATCTTCATGTGCTAAACTTCACTCCAAGTGGATCAAGGACCTCCATGTAAAACCAGACACACTGAAACTAATAGAAAACAAACTGGGGAAGACCCTAGAGGACATGGGCACAGGGGAAAAGTTCCTGAACAGATCACCAATAGCTTATGCTCTAAGGTTATGAATTGACAAATGGGACTTCATAAAATTACAAAGTTTCTGTATGGCAAAGGACACTGTTAAAAGGACAAAATGGCAACCATCAAATTGGGAAAGGATATTCACCAACCCTACATCTGATAGAAGGCTAATATCCAATATATACAAAGAACTCAAGAAGTTAGACTCCAGGGAATCAAATAACCTGATTAAAAAATGGGATAGAGATCTAAACAAGTAATTTTTACTTAAAGAATTTTGGATGGCCGAGAGGCACCTTAAGAAGTGCTCAACATCATTAGTCATTAGTGAAATGCAAATCAAAACAACCCTGAGATTTCACCTTACTCCAGCCAGAATGGCTAAGGTCAAAAACTCAGGAGACAGCAGGTATTGGAGAGGATGTGGAGAAAGAGGAACACTCCTCCACTTCTGGTGGTGCTGTAAGATGGTACAACCACTTTGGAAATCAGTCTGGAGGTTCATCAGAAAACTGGACATGACACTTCCGGAGGACCCTGCTATACCTCTCCTGGGCAGATACTCAAAGATTTTCCGGGCATGCAATAAAGACACATGCTCCATTATGTTCATAGCAGCCTTATTTATAATAGCCAGAAGCTGGAAAGAACCCAGATCCCCCTCAAAAGAGGAATGGATACAGAAAATGTGGTATATTTCACAATGGAATACTAATCAGCAATTAGAAACAATGAATTCACAAAATTTTTAGTCAAATGGTTTGATCTGGAAAATATCATCCTAAGTGAGGTAACCCAGTCACAAAAGAATACACATGGAATGCAATATCTGATAAGTGGATATTAATTAGCCCAGAAGCCCTGAATACCCAAGGCACAAATCACATAAAAAATGGTTCACATGAAGAAGTATGGAGAAGGTCCTGATCCTGGAAAGGATTGATCTAGCATTGGATGGGAATATAAGGACAGAGGAAAAAAAGGAGGGAGGGGATTGGAGAATGGATGGAGAGAAGAAGGTTTATGGGACATATGGGGAGGGGGGATCTGGGAAAGAGGAAATCATTTGGAATGTAAACAAAGAATATAGAAAATAAAAATATTAAAAAAAGAAACCTCTTGATAATTCCTAGTTTCTCCTCAAACAAATCCTGGATCACAATCAAGGAACTACAAAGTCAATGTATGATCTGACCTTGACTGACTAAGAGTGAACTGTGAATAAATAAATTTATATGAGTAATGTAACTTTTGGAGAACATCATATATTTACCATACTAAAAAGGTCTGTGATTAGCCAAAGAATGATACTCAAATAGTATGGAAAAGCAAAGATTATTTTATTTTGAAGAAGTTCAGGGGGGCCAAAATGTTGCTACTGTTTACTAAGATGTGGATGCCTAGGTGAGATCACAGGCCTGGTTTTAGCAAATTAGTGTATTTCCCAGGGTGGGAAGGGTAATATTTATTTTTACTGGTTGGGCGAATCTCAAAGGGCATAGGTGTCTTTGGGATTGAATGGGGCACTAGGGACCTTCCAGGTGGGCAGGAGTAGAGTGGGCTAAAATCTGTAGAAAGGAAAGCCTGGAATCTTTATAACTTAAAGCCGTTGCCTCAGTCCAGGTATCATGGCATCTTCTAATGGTGGTGCAGTTTTTGATTAACTGCCAGTGTCCTGTCATTTTTCCAGTGACCAACTAGTCTGGACTTGCCCAGTTGGACAGTTTGAAGCCCGTTATGGAGTTAGTCTATGTCCGTCAGTGCTCTCCTATTATGCCTGGGCAAAATTGGTCTTGAATATAATTAAATCAGACACATGAAGAAAGTTGTAAAAAGTTAACAGAATATGAAATAATCAAACTCCATAAATCAAATACAAAATCACTCAATCTATTCCCCTAGTAATCAAACTATCCTTTTTCTTGAATATTATAAACAGTAAAAGGAGTTCCAAATAATATTTAGAATATTAAGTCCCTCATTTTCATGACCTCTGTCTGATTGGATAGTGACTCATTTCTAATATGTACTATCTTTTTGTTTGGAATAGATTTTATCTGATATGTTTTATATTTCACTCTTGAATAAGGGTCCAAGAACCTTAAATTACCAGGCCCATATCCGAACCAGAGGAATCAGCTGTGATTTTTCTAGTTGTTGGGCTTCTAGGTAATTCTTTCATCAAACTCCTCAGTTCCTGCTATTTCATTAAACACTGAACATCAATTGCTAAAATGAAAAAAATATGGCTTTATTTATTACCCTCTAATTATGGAACCTACAAGTTTGGCTGAGGCTCCACAGGTCCTAAATCCTTTGGTCTAGTGAAGGAAAGCTTAATAAGTACTGGTTTAAGAGTACAGAAAAACAAGTAAGGTAATGAATCCACATCTCTTGAAGATTTGGTAATAACTCTCCTGCTCCATTCCATTGGCAAGAACAAGTAAAATAACCAAAGCTGTGTTAAGGGAAAGGGAAGAACAATTGTTACAAAGACAGAGTCAACTTGTATTTACTATTGGAAATCTTCCACAAAATAACAGTTTTTTTTCCTTGTCAGAAATTGATTACATACTTGTTTCTCACTTATTAATTCATTTATTTTTTTATCTATCACAAAGCAGGTATTTTGGAAAAAATGTGCTCTGTACCTTGTGTTATATTTTATAGGTATAAAGAGAGAAAAATATGATGTAAATGCAGCTAGAAGATGCTTCATAGAAGGAAAAATTCTGTCTTATCTCTCATTCCACTGTTCCTACATTCTGTGTGTGTGTGTGGCAGGAGATGTAGGTGTTTAGAAGGTGGATTTGAAATCAAAACTATACATTACTATGATTACTATCATAGTATTATTATGATAGTAATTACTATAGTAATGATAGATTACTATACATTTACTATGAAGGAAATGGGTCACCATGGTTTAGATTTCTAAGCAGCCAAGCACTGAGAGGTTGCAACACATGTTCAGGGACTACAAACTTCAAAAGCTGAGGACTAGTTTTCTCATTTCTCTGTTTTAACTCTACGGCTGTCCTATGGAAGACATGTACTTTGTACCATGCTGTATATAGCTTTATACCTAGATCCTTATAGCCTTGGCATGTGGTAGAGTCTATAGAGAGTAGACTTTTGAAAATAAGATTCCATCTATGCATCTATGAGGTAGTTGTCATCCATAGTGAGGTAAGTCTTTGCTAGTATATGGCTATTTTGGAATCACCACACTCTTAAAACTATCTCATCTCTCATGTCTAAGTGAGCCCCCAAAATCCATTTGCTTACCATGTGAGATTTATGTATGACTGAAAATTCTATATTTTATGATGTGAACTAAGAAGATGCTCATCTATATTGTCCCAAACATAACACATACCATCAGAGTTAACTTATCCAACAAGAAGGGACGGGGTCACATTCTAGAGATTGCTATGGAACTTATCACCTAAGAATGTCTTTCTTTCAAATTCCAGAGGTGCACAACATGTGCCCATGTGCCATGTAAGGACAAGGCTATACTGCTCCTGATGTGTGTGGGTGTTCTCTTCTGACAAGAGGAGCCATAGTCTCATTGGATCTTGTCAGATGAATTGTGTTTGCAAATGAAGATATTTAAGGAAAATGTGAAGTTTACCAGTAACTGCTAGTTACATTCAAGACTTATGTTCATTGATTTTGCTATTTAATTCACTTCATATGATTTGACCTAGGTACCTGTAAAAATTTTTTGCCATGGGAAATACTTGAAAAAACAGGCATACCTTAGGCTCTTCATAGAATTGCTGAAATTTGAACTTTCCGCTTCATATAAAGACCATTGAGTAAGGTACCACACAGAGCTGAAGAGATATTTCAGCTGATACAGTGCTAACATAAGATAAGGAACATCTAGGTTCCATATCCAAGTCAAGATAAACTGGCAATGTCAGTACCTACTTGCCATCCTGGCACTCAGTATATGGAGGCCTGATGTCCAGGAGACCAAGGAGAGTTGTGACTGTACAGAATCTAGATTTGTCTGGGAAATAGACTGAGAAGGATAATTTTTTTTACTATATTATTTCTCAAACAATAGATGGGGGAACAGGGGGAGGGAAGAGGGTTTATGGGACTTTCGGGGAGTGGGGAGCTAGAAAAGGGGAAATCATTTGAAATGTAAATAAAGAAAATATCGAATAAAAAAAGAAAGAGATGCCCATGAACATACAAGAAGCCTACAGAACTCCAAACAAACTAGACCAGAACAGAAATTCCTCTTGTCACATAATAATTAAAACAACAAATGCTCTAAACAAAGAAAGAATATTTAAAGCAGTAAGGGAAAAATGTCATGTAACATATAAAGGCAGAGCTTTCAGAATTACACCAGACTTCTCAAAATAAACTATGAAAGCTAGAAGATCCTGGGCAGATGTCATACAGATCCAAAGAGAATATTAATGTATGCCCAGACTACTATATCAGCAAAACTCTCAATTACTATAGATAGAGAAAATAAGACATTCCATGACACAAGCAAAGTTACCCAATGTCCTTCCACAAATCCAGCTCTCCAAAGGACAATGGGTGGAAAATACCAACACAAGGCAGGAAACTACACCCTAGAAAAAGTAATAAAGTAATCTTCTTTTCAAGAACCCAAAAGAAGGTAGCCACACAAATAGAATTCGACCTAAAAAAGGAAGATAACAATAAACAACAATCACTTTTCTTTAATATCTCTTAACATCAGTGGTCTCAATTCCCCAGTAAAAAGACATAGACTAACAGACTGGATACATAAACAAGACCCAATTTTTGTTGCACACAAGAAACCCACCTCAGTGACTACATCAGAGTCAAAGGTTGAAAAACTATTTTCTAAGCAAATGATCCCAAGAAACAAGCTGTACTTGCCATTCTAATATAGGATAAAATTGACTTTCAATGAAATGTTGTCAAAAAAGATAAGGAGGAATGCTTCATACATGTCAAAGGAAAAGTCTACCAAGATAAACTCTCAATTCTGTAGATCTATTTAACAAATGAAAGGGCACCCACATTCATAAGAGAAATTTTACTAAAGCTCAAAGCATACATAGCCCTCACACAATAATAGTGGGAGAGTTCAACACCCAACTCTCAACAATGGACAAATCATGGAAACATAAACAAAACAAAGACACATTGAAACTAACTGAAATAATGAATCAAAAGTATATAACAGGTTTTTATAGAACATTTCATCCTAAAGGAAAAGAACATACCTTCTTCTCAGTACCTCATGGTGTCTTCTAAATAATTGACCATATAATTGGTCACAAAACAGGTATCAACAGATACAGAAATATTGAAATTATTCCATGTACCTTATCAGATCATCACAACTTAAGGCTGGTCTTAAGTTGAAACAATAACAATGGGAAACCCACAAAAATGTGGACTTTGATCAATGTTCTTCCCAACAATAGATAGCTTGGTCAAGGAATAAACAAAGAAGAAAATTAAAGACTTTTTTTTAGAATATAATGAAAATGAAGACACATCATACCAAAACTTATGGGACACAATGAAAGCAATAATAAGAGGAAATCTAATGGCACCAAGTGCCTCCAAAAAAAGTGGAGAGAGCATACACTAGCAGTTTAACAGTGCACCTGAAAGCTATAGAACAAAAAGAAGCAAATACACCAAAGAGGTGTAGATGACAAGAAACAATCAAGTTCAGGGCTGAAATCAAATAAATAGAAACAGGAACTATTTAAAAAAAAAAAAAAAAAAAAAAAAAAAAAAAAAAAAAAAAAAAAAACCTCAACAAAATCAGGAGCTTGTTCTTGAGAAAATCAACTAGAGAGATAAACACATAGCCAGACTAACCTAAGGGCACAGAGATACCACTCAAATTAATAAAATCAGAAATGAAAAGGGTGACATAACAACAGAAACTGTCAAAATTCAAAAGATCATCATATCCTAATACAAGAGCTTATACTCAACAAAATTTGAAAATCCATACAAAACGGACAACTTTCTAGATATATACCAGGTGCCAAAGTTAAAACAGGATCAGATAAACCATGTAAATATTCCCATAAGTCCTGAGGAAATAAAAGCAGTTGTTAATAGTCTCCTATGAAAAATAAGTCCAGGACCAGATGGGTTTAGTGGGTAATTCTACCAAACCTTCAAAGAAGAGCTAATACCTATACTCTTCAAACTTTTCCACATAATAGAAACTCAAGGAACACCACCCAATGCATTCTATGAAGCCACAATATCTCTTATAGCTAAACAAAACAAAGACCAAACAAGGAAAGAGAACTTCAGATGAATTGTCCCTTATGAACATCAATGCAAAAATATTCAACAAAATTCTAGCTAACCAAATCCAAGAATGCATCAAGATGATAATTCACCACGATTAAGTAGGTTTCATCCCAGTGATGTAGGGGTGGTTCAATATATGGAAATCAATCAATGTAATCCACCACATAAACAAATTCAAGGAAAAAAATAAAAACACATAGTCATTTCATTAGATGCTGAAAAGGCCTTTGACAAAATCCAGCATCTATTCATGATAAAAGTCTCGGAGAGTTTAGGAATCCAAAGCCCAACCTCAACATAGTGAAAGCAATATACTAGAAACTGGTAGCCAATATCAAAATAAATGAAGAGAAACTTGAAGTGATCCCACTAAAATCAGTGACCAGACAAGGTTATCCGCTCTCTCCCTATCTCTTCAATATAGTACTACAATTTTAGCTAGAGCAATCAGATAACAAAAGGACGTCAAAGGTATAAAAATTTCAAAGGAAGAAGTCAAAATATCACTATTTGCACATGATATGATCGTATACTTAAGCGACACCAAAATGTATACCAGAGAACTCCTAAAACTAATAAAAAAAACTTGAGCAAATTGGGTGGATATAAAGTTAAGTCAAAGAAATCAGTAGCCTTCCTCTACTCAAAGGATAAACAAACTGAGAAAGAAATTAGGGAAATGACACCCTTCACAATAGTCACAAATAATATTACATATCATGGTTGACTCTAACCAAGCAAGTGAAAGATCTGTATGACAAGAATTTCAAGCCTCCGAAGAAAGAAATTGAAGATCTCAGAAGAAGGAAAGGTCTCCCATGCTCATGGATTGGCAGGGTTAATGTAGTAAAAATGGCTATCTTGCTGAAGGTAATCAACAGATACAATGCAATCTCCATCCAAATTCCAAATCAATTATTCAAAGATCTATAAAGAGCAAATCTCACATTCATCTGGACTAACAAAAAAACCCAGGAGAGCAAAAATTTTTCTCCACAACAAAAGATCTCCTGGTAGAATCTCCATCCCTGACCTTAAGGTCTACTACATAGCAATAGTGATGAAAATTGTTTCGTATAGGTACAGAGACAGGCAAGAAGATAAATGGAATAGAATTGAAGATCCAGAAAAGAACCCACATACCTACAGTTACTTGATATTTGACAAAGGAACTAAAAAAAACTTCGAGGAGAAAAAAGACAGCATTTTGTACAAATGGTGCTGGATCAACCAGACATCACCATGCAGAAAAATGCAAACAGATCCATTCATATCTGCTTGTACAAATCTCAAGTATAAGTGGATCAAGGACCTATACCTAAATCCAGACATACTAAAGCTTACAGAGGAGAAAGTATGGAAGAATCTTGAACACATGGTCACAGGGGAAATTTTCCTGACTAGAACATCAATGGCTTATGCTCTAAGAACAAGACTTTACAAATGCAACCTCAAAAAGCTGCAAAGCTTGTGAAAGGCAAAGGATACTGTCAATAAGAAAAAATGGCAGCAAACAGATTGGGAAAAGACCTTTACAAATCCTACATCCCATAGAGGTCTATTATCCAATGTATATGAAGAACTCAAGAAGTTTGATTCTGAGAATCAAATAACCCTATTACAGAGCTAAAGAGGTAATTCTCAACTGAAGAAACTCAAATGGCTATAAAGCACCTAAAGTAATGTTCAGCACTCTTAATTATCAGGGAAATGAAAATCAAAACAACACTGAGATTCTACCTCACTCCAATGTAAATGGCTAAGATGAAAAACTCGAGAGTATGTAGGGAAAGAGAAACACTTCTATATTGTCGGAGGAATTGCAAGCTGATAAAACCACTCTGGAAATCATTTTGTGGTTCCTTAGAAAAATAGACATATTACTACCAAAGGACCCAGCTATATCAATCCTGGGCATATACCCAGAAGATGTTCCAACATGTAAAAAGAACAATGCTCCACTATGTTCATAGCAGCTTTGTTTATAGTGGACAGAAGTCAAAGAATCCATATATCCTTTAACTGAGGAATTGATACAGAAAATGTATATCTGCACAATGGATTACTATTCATCTATTAAAAACAATGAATTCATGCTATTCTTAGGCAAATGGAACTAGAAAGTGTCATCCTGAGTGAAGTAACCCAATTACAAAAGAACAAGCATCATATACACTCACTGATAAATGGATGTTAGCCCAAAAGCTCAAAATAAACAAGCTACTATTCACAGACCACAGGAAGCTCAAGAAGAAAAAGGACTGAAGTGGAAATGCTTTGGTTCCTCTGACAAAGAGAACAAAATACTCACAGGAACAATAATGGAGACAAAGAGTGGAGTAGAGACTGAAGGAAAGGCCACCCACATTCTGCCCTACCTGGAGGATTCATCCTATAAACAGTTACCAAACCCCAACACTATTATGGATGACGAGAAATGCATACCAAAAGGAGCCTGTTATTGTTGTCTGTGGAGAGTCCCTGTCAAAGCCTTATAGCAGAGGCATATGCTAGAAGCCAATCATTTGACTGAATGTTGGATCTCCAATGAAGAAGTTGGAGGGCAGACTAGAGGATTTGAAGGGGTTTACCACCCCTTGGGAAGAACAACAATGTTGGACACCCAGATGCCCCAGGATACCCAGATGTCCCAGGACACCCAGAAAATAAACCATTAACCAAGGGGTACACATGGTTCCACCCAAAATTGTGGCAGAGGAATGTCTTGTGGGACATCAGTGGGAGGAGAGATCTTTGTCTTGTGAAGGCTCAATAGATGTCACAAAAAAGGGAAATGGGCGGGGGGCTTGAAGTGGGTTAAATGAAGGGGCATATACTTGGAAGCAGTGCTTAGGAGGAGGCTTTGCGAGTTTTCGGGGAAGTGGGGTAACTGGGAATGGTTTTAGTATTTGAAATGTAAATGAAGATTTTATTCAATAAAAAAATGCAAGAACTTAAAAATTTGTGTGTGCTTGTACATGTGTGTGTGTGTGTGTGTGTGTGTGTGTGCATGCACGCCAAAGCATGTTTGTTGAGATCTAAGTACAACTTTCTGGTGTCAGTCTCCCTGTTCACAACTTCAGAAGATTGAACTCAGTATCTAGAGGTTCGATGCTCATGAGTCCAAGGAGAGTTATGACTATAGAATATCTAGGTGAGTCTGGGCAAGAGACTGATTCAAGAGATAGGGAGAGACTAAATTGTCTGTGCCCCTACCTTACTCTGGCTTATATTATGGAGACTTATTAAAGATAATACCCATCATATTCCACTATTTTCTTTGAGAAAAAGACTGAACATTGTAGTTAAAAATAATAATTCATCAACCACAAGAATGGCTTGACATCTGAGTTGAAATGTTGGCTGATGAGAAGAGAATCAATGCAGTAACATTTCTTCTTATGCATTATATACTTTTTGATGGAAGCTCATGCTTGCTGTACAGGTCTGAAACTCATTATGTAAGAAAGAAAAAGAATGAACTTCTGATGCTTCTTTTTCTACCCCTTAAATGTTAGAACTTCAGATGTTTACTACCATGTGAGTTTATTTGTCAATGCAGTTAGAACCCAGGGCTTTTTATCATGCTTGAGAACTGCTCTATTACTTGATATGTATACCCAGCCCAACTTGTTACCATTTGATATAAATTTCAAATTTTTCACTCCTCATCCCACCTCTCAGGCTCTGTTATCTACTGTCTACTGCCTCTATTCTACTACTATCTTATTATTAGCTCTTTAGATTTCACACACATCAGTAAGGTCATGGAGTAATTTTTCAAGTATTTTTCAAATAGTATTTTGTCAAATTTCTAAATCGCATGTAGCACAGAGTCAAAGGGTAATTTGTGTTAGGTATCTCAACAGTCAGAAGCAGCAGCTGCAAAAATCCATACCAAGTGCCAGCCTCCTGCGTTTGTATTGTATTCCAATTTCTCTCTCTCTGTCTATCTTTCTCTGCATCTGTCTCTCTCTCTCTGTCTCTCTCTGTCTCTGTTACTTTCCCATTTTCTCTTCTCTCTCTGTATATATATGTGTATTATTAATTATTAATAAATAAATTGCAGCACAGTGTTGCTTCTTGCCCCAATTGTTTATGTTACTGAAAGACACACACACACACACACACACACACACACACACACACATATATATATATTTAGAGAGAGAAAGAGAAATATGTGTCTCAACAATTATCATAAGTAGCTACAAAAATCCACACAACAATATGCCAGCATCTAGCATTCATATTGTATTCCAATCTCTCTCTCTCTCTCTCTCTCTCTCTCTCTCTCTCTCTCTCTCTCTCTCTCTCTCTCAAATATATGTATAGATTATTAATGTGTGTGTGTGTGTAATACTATTGTTTTATTGTTCACTCTTATGTCCTTCTTCCTCCTAATAAACTATTTTTCTCATGGTCATTCCAGTAAGCTGATGTGGTAGTTTTCATTTCATTTGCTGTCCATGAACATACAAGAAGGCTACAGAACTCCAAATAGACTGGGCCAGAACAGAATTGCCTACCATCACATAATAATCAAAGCATCAAATCTACTAAACAAAGAAAAAATATTAAAATCAGTAAGAAAATAAAGGCCAAGTAACAAATAAAGGACGACCTATCAGAATTACACCAGACTTCTCACCAGAAACCATGATAGCTAGAAGATCCTGGGCAGATTTCATACAGACTCTAAGGGAACAGAAATGCCAGCCCAAACTACTATAACCAGCAAAACTCTCTATCACCATTGAAGGAGAAACTAAGATATTCCATGATAAAACCAAATTTACACAATATATTTTCACAAATCCAGCCCTATATAGGATAATAGATGGAAAACGCCAATACAAGGAGGTAACTATACTCTAAAAAAGCAAGATAATAATCTTCTTTCAGAAATCCCAAAAGAAGATAACCATTAAAACATAAAAAAGCATCAAAAATGACAGGAAGCAACAATCACTATTCCTTAATATCTCTAAACATCAATAGATTCAATCCCTCAATACAAAGACAAAGACTAACAAATATGAACAGGATCTAGTATTTTGCTGCATACAAGAAGCACACCTCAGTGTCAAAAACAAATACTACCTCAGAGTAAATGTCTGGAAAACAATCTTTCTAGGAAATTGTTTCAGGAAGCAAGCTGGAATAGCCATTCTAATATAGGAAAAAATTGACTTTCAACCTAAAGTCACCAAAATAGCAGTGGAAAGACACTTCACACTCATCAAAGGAAAAATCCATGAAAAACAACTCTCAATTCTGAACATGTGGAGGAAGCCACTAAACAGACCCCCTCCATGGTAACTGCATCAGCTCCTACCTCCAGGTCCCAGAACTGATGAGTTCTGCTCTAGGTTTCTGCAGTAAAGACCACAATATGGAGGTTTAAGTCAAGTAAATCATTTCCTCCCAAACTTGATTTTTGGTTAACGTGTGTCAATGCAGCAAAAGAATCATTATTAAGACAATATCCAACTCAAAGAAAGAAGTACTATGCCAATTTTAAACCAAAGAACATTCATGAGATACAGAGTGGATGGAGGTGATGCATTTTTTAGTTAGGACCTATGTGAATAGCAACTGTCATGGAAACTCTAGTTGCTAAAAGATGGAAAACTGAAGGTTGAGATTAAGCATAAATATGGGTTGGGCTGGTGAAATATACCTCTGTGAGACTCCAGATTTGGGGGCTTAAAAGTAAGACTAATCTTTTTATCCTCTTAAAATTGTTGCACACAGGGTCTAATGTAGCTCTCTGCATTCATGCTCACCATACATCCTTAGCCAACTCTGAACTTCTGATCACTGAACTTAGTCAACCCTGAAATTCTGCTTCCACTGGCCAAATACTGGGCCTACTGCCATATAACATCACAATGAACTTTTTTGAATTTGAGGAATGAAACTAGGACTCTGTGTACATTGGAGAGCAATTTCCCAAATGATCTACATCACAGATCCCACTTCAATCTAAATGAAACATGTAGCCTTTGAAAGACAAGCTGGTAGATTGACATTTGACCCTGAATAACATTATTGCATTCATACCCATTGATGAACCTTTTAAAAATCTCTATCAAAGATACATTTATTTATTTATGTACTTATTTATTTATTTATTTATTTATTTATTTATTTATTTATTTATTTATTTATATTTATTTTGGTTTTTTGAGACAGGGTTTCTCTGTGTAGCTCTGGCTGTCCTGGGACTCACTTTGTAGACCAGGCTGGCCTCGAACTCAGAAACCCACCTGCCTCTGCCTCCCAAGTGCTAGGATTAAAGGTGTGCATTAATACTACCTGTTTTTTTTTTTAACATTCTATTTTAAAATTTAGTAACATATTGCCTAGCTCACTCTTCTCCCAATCCTTGCCCATCTAAATATGTTTGAGAGTTAATTAGACTCAGAACCATTTTTATCTGAAACTTTGGAAGATAAGATGCATGCCTACTTAGTGGTAACTTACTGCTGTGCACATTTATACTCAACTTCAATCTTAAGGGAGTCTGAAAATTAGCATACATTTAAAGGGAAACCAGCTTATAAGCAACACAAAGTGTTTAATTGATTAGTCTTCAGTCTTGCTGATACTGCCTGAGATACAAGAAAAATATTAAAGTAATGGAACAGAAAAGGTCCTTATTGGTTTTGCAAAGACTTACCTTATTCTTCAACAGAACAGTTAGAAAAATATAGCAAGAACATTCTAAAAGAAAGCATGTTTTGCTTTAAAGTTTTAAAACCACATTTTTGTAGGTTGTATGTCAACATGAAATGCACATTTATATTGTGGAAGAAATGATAATTGTTATTTATGTTGAGATCTTTGTATAAAATAAAACAAGGTAAATAATATTATTTTTTTTTCTTTTCGGTTTATGAAGTTATAGCATGGTTACAATATTTATCCTTCCAAGCACTCCTATATATTTATCCCCACATTCTTTCAAATTCATAGCTTCTTTTTTGCATAAATTGTTATTGTGTTTATTTATAAATACATATTCATATATATTACCAATTGAGTCCATGTAGTGTTCCTTGAATGTATGTTTTCAGGACTGATCTTTTGGTATTGAGCAACCATTTGGTATGCTCCTGCTTAAGAAGGATCACCACTTCTACTCCCAGTTATTTATTTATATATTTATTTATTTATTTATTTATTTATTTATAATTTATTTACATTTCAAGCATTATACTCTTACCTGATTTCCTCCCTATCCTTTCCCCACCACCCCCTGCTTTTATGAAGGTGTTCCTCTACCCACCCACCCACTCCTGCCTCCCTGGCCTTGATTCCCCTACACTGGGGCATCTATCAAACATTCATAGGACCAGCCATTGATGGCTGACAAGTCTATCCTGTGCTATATATGCATCAGGAGCCATGTGAATTCCTTGATGATAGCTTAGTTCCTGGAGCTCTGGGGTGTCTGGTTGGTTGATATTGTTGTTCTTCCACTGGGGTTGCAAACCCATTCAACTTCTTCAGTCCTTTCTTTAACTCCTCCATTGGAGACCCTGCACTCAGTGTAATAGTTGGGTGTGACCATCTGACTCTTCATTTGTAAGGCTCTGGCAGGGCCTCTCTGGATACAGCTATATCTGGCTCCTTTCAGCACTCCTTTCTTAACATCAACAAAAGTGTTGAAGTTTGGTGACTGTATTGAGATGAATCCCTAGGTGGGACAGTCTCTGGATGGCCTTTTCTTCAGTCTCTGCTTTGTACTTTGTCTTCATATTTGCTCCTGTGAGTAGTCTGTTCCTCTTTCTAAAAAGGACTGAGGCACCCAACTTTGGTTTTCCTTCTTCTTGAGCTTCATGTGGTCTGTGAATTTATATTTGGTATTCCAAGTTTTGGGCTAATATCCACTTATCATTGCGTGCATACCATGTGTGTTCTTTTGTGATTGGGTTATCTCACTCAAGATGATATTTTCTAGGTCCCTCTGTTTTCCTAAGTATTTCATGAATTCATCATTTTTAGTTAGAATAGCACTCTAAATATACCATATTTTCTGTACATTTTTCTCTGTTGAAAGAACTCTGGGTTATTTCCAACTTCTGACTATTATGAATAAAGCTGCTTTGAATATAGTGGTACATGTGTCCTTGTTATATATTGGAGAATCTTTTTGGTATATGCTCAGGAGTGGTATATCTGGGTCCTGAGGTAATACTATGACCAAATTCCTGAGGAACCACCAGATTCATTTCCAGTGTGCTTCTACCAGCTTGTACTCAGACCAAAAATGGAGGAATATTACTCTTTCTCCATGTCTTCAACTGCATCTGCTGTCATCTGTGTTTGTGATGTTATCTATTCTCATTGGTGTGAGGTGGAATCCGGGGTTATTTTGATTTACATTTGCCTGATAACTAAGTATGTTGCAAATTTCTTTAGGTGCTTCTTCTGTGAGGCAAAGGACATTGTCAATAGTACAAAATGGCAACAAACATAATATCAAAAGATCTTTACCAATCCTACATTTGATAGAGGGCTAATATCCTGTATATCCAAAAACTTTGAAGTTAGACTCCAGAGAACTAAATAATTTCTTTTTGAAAATTTGTGTTTCTTTGTTTGTTTGCCAGAGGGATGCATATAAGAAGGACACAGTAAACATAAGGTGGTCAAAGTGGAGCTCAGATGTCTACACATAGTGCTAATTATATCTTCCACCATGTGGATTTCAGGGATTGAAGTCAAGCTGCCAAGTCAGTTTGAGCCATTTCAATGGCTCCCAAAATATAAGATCTGGGAATTTGATAACATAAAGATCCTACACTTTCCTATCCCTTTGAGAAGCAAATCTTTTTCTCGGCACTTAGAATTTTGCATTCTTGGTCCTGATCATGGAGGTCTCTCTGTGATAGAGTTTAACACTCACAACTGAGCAAGAACTCTTTTGTGTGTTTTCTAGGTTTTCATATGGGAAACTGAAGTCTGAAAGTTATTTATCTCACCTTGCTAGAGGTTCTAATTTGACCCCAGGTAGTTGTGACTCAAATGTGCGGTGGAATGTTATTCTGTAGAGATGCCAGTGACCCTCTTGAAATGTCACTATATCTACCCATAATTGACCTGAACACACCTGGGCTTATTGAATTTTCACTTTGGAATGAGGTATGGCTCCTGGTGCAATATCCCTGAAGATATACATGCAGTTAACAGTTTCTGGAAGATAGAATTATTATTTACTTCAGTAGTGGGTCCACCCATAAGTTGCCTATAATTTTAAAGGAACCTCACTTAAACTTAATGGCTCACTAAGCTGCATGCATCTGAATATCTTTGCTGATTTCTGTCTTAGATGTCTTATAAGGGCTGAACAGATATTTGTTTTCATATCCTCAGAAAAAAACATAAAACAATGAACCTGAGCTTCACATCAACATACTATCTTACTCTGAAGCAGATTTTGTTTTCACTTTGGTTGTTTTTATTTCCCTCACAAATCTATATTTGCAAATCTATACAAATTTGTAATTAGACCTATTAATATTATAGACTTGAAACTCAATGTTCACTTCCCACCAAAGGTGAGGAAACAAAGAAGACATTTTGTACCTAACCTCAGTTGTTACATTTCAGTATAATCAGCACCTATTAATGTGACCTCACAAATGTTAAATTGTTACATTCTCTAACTGAGGGCTTGCAAAACACACTAAAAATAGTTCTACTTTATAGACTTGTATGCTTAAATATGCTAATTGGTATGAAGCAATTAGTACTCTGTTCACACCTATTAATACTGTTACTACTTTATAAAACCATTTACCATAATATTAATACTCTATAAAAATCACTTGGAAATACATACAATTTAGTGCTTATTAGTATAGTTGTGAACTAAATCAGCTGTCACCAATGTCACATTTTCATTACCTCCAAGTAAATTGCAGGCCATTCTTGGTCATGTTGTACTCTCTATTACTCTGAGCCCTTCACAGCAGAAACAATCTCTCCTGTCTCTATTAGTTTTAGTGTTCTGAAACTTTCATGTAATGGTACAACACAGTGCATGTCCTTTTGTGTCTCACTTTTTTGGTCATGTTTTCAAGATTTATTTATGGGCATCTTATCCATTTTCATCAATGCTAAATAACATAGGACTTACTACATATTCATCTATATCTATGCATTTTTAAATTAATGGTTGCCTTTTTACCTCCATTTTAACTATTACAAATAATCCTTTTAAAATTATAGTGTACTTGGATATTGAAATTTTTTTGAGTACATAAAATGTCTGTGCAGATACTAGGATCTAATTTTATGTCCCAAGTCTCTTTATAAAATCTAAGCATTGTAGCAAGATTTAAGTCTTGTTCTTGTGGGGTACACTAATTCAGTTCTTAGCACTCATATGGAGGGGAGGATCATAGCTATTTGTAATTCTAGTTTCTTTGGGCAACAACCCCTTTAATGTTTTCTGGAAAACGGGCACATAAATGGTTCATATTCATGGCTGTAAGCTGAACACATATATACACTTTTGAATAAATGTTTTTTTCAACTTATTTGTGAAAATTTCAATAAATCTTTGTCTTCTAGCTTGATTTTGGAAAATGTTTATTTATGTTCTTAGCAGTATTTTCCTTTCTTGGAAGTTTGCTGTGGGACACACATTAAAAAATATGCCATTGATTTTTATCTACCTTTTTTCTCTCATTGGTTGTATTAAGAGGTAAAATGCCTAAACAATATTATGAAAGTTTTCTTCTAAGAAAAAGCAATTTACAATTTTGTTTTCATTCTTAAGTATTATATTAGAGGTGTGTTTCTTTAAGTTATTTTTGTACATGTATGTGATATATGTGAGTGTGCATGTTTGCTTTAATGATATGCTCATGACACTTGATATATCTAGAGGTCAGAAGCTAATTACAAGGATTAGTCCTCATGCCCATCTTATTTGAGGAAAAGTCACACTTTGTCACTGTGGTTCATATCCAGGTTTGCTGGGTCTGAAACTTTGAAAAGTTTTTTTTGACTCTACTTCCCACATTCTACAAATGCAAACAAGATAGACTGATCCAATGTCTTGTTCTTGCATGGGTGTCAGGACTTTGAGACAGCTGCTCACATGGCACTCACATGGAACCCACTCTCAATAAACAGAGAAATGTACACTGTTGCCACTCCATTTTTATTTTTATTTTATTTTTTTATTTTTTTTTAAAACTCAGGTCTGCAGACCATTGTGTATATTGTATTAAATCCTTTTATCAAAACAGCTAATGGTAGTTGCCATGCATTAGACATAAAGATGATGATTTATTTCTCAGATCATGGACATATGTAGTAGTTATGCTTGTATATTTTTATATAGTTATACATAAAACTCTCCATGCAGGATAGTGTGTAATCCTACATGCAATCCTACAGTCTGTAACTTCAGGTATAGGTAGCCAAGATTGCTTACTGTTTTCAGTCATTTATTCTTCTAAACTTTAGGATCATGTTATCAAATTAAAGTGTAAAATGCAGTTAAGAGTACAATATCAATATCAAGGATCTAATCTGGGAACATTAAATTTCCTTCAGAAATACTGAAATTCACCTGAATTTGTTCTTGATTATTTCATTTATCCAGTTCTGTGATGATTTGAATGCCTTAGTAAATTCACTTTTAGATTTTATTTTTTTATGTTTTAAAAAATGTATTATGTTATAAATAGTTAACAAGAAGATTTTAGCTTCACAGCTGCTAAATAGCTCCGGATCAGATTGAGTCATGTGACCCTTTTTTATATTTGGGCTTTAGTTAAGAAGTTCCAAAATACTTCCTCAAAGAATCATTTAAAGTTTGAACATTTAAACACATTAAATTATTTTCAAATATTACTGGGAGATATTAATTGGATCCATCCTTACTTTAATGATTATGAACAGACCTCGTTATTTATTTATTTATTTATTTATTTATTTTCTAAATTCTTTGTTTACATTCCAAAATGCTTTCCCTTTTCCCAGTTCCACCCTCCTCATATGTCCCTTCTCTACACCCATACTCCAATCATCTCCCTCCTTTTTCTCTGTCCTGGTACTCCTCCACAATTCTGGATGAGGCCTTTCTAGGATCAGGGCCCTCCCCTTACTTCTTCATGGGAGTCATTTGATATGCTACTTGTGTCTTGGGTATTCAGAGCTTCTGGGCTAGTTAATATCGATTTATCAGTGATTGCATTCCATGTGTATTCTTTTGTGATTGGGTTACTACACTTAAGCTGATATTTTCTAGTTCCAACCATTTGCTTTGCAGATGATATGACAGTATACTTAAGTGACACAAAAACTCCACCAGAGAACTTCTACAGCTGATAAACACTTTCAGCAAAGTGGCTGGTTATAAAATCAACTCAAGCAAATCAGTAGACTTCCTATACTCAAAGGATAAACAGGCTGAGAAAGTAGTTAGGGAAATGACACCCTTCACAATAGCCACAAACAAAATAAAGTATCTTGGTGTGACTCTAACCAAACATATAAAAGATCTGTATTAGAAGAACATTAGGCCTCTGAAGAAGGAAATCGAAGAAGACCTCAGAAAGTGGAAAAATCTGCCATGCTCTTGGATTGGCAGGATTAATATAGTTAAAATGACCATCTTGCCAAAAGCAATATACAGATTGAATGCAATCACTATCAAAATACCAACTCAGTTTTTCTTAGAGTTAGAAAAAGCAATTCTCAAATTCATCTGGAATCACAAAAAAGAAAAAGAAAAAAAAACAAAAAAACAGGATAGCTAAAACTATTCTCAACAGTAAAAGAGCTTCTGGGGGAATCAATATGTCAGGCCTCAAGCAATATGACAGAGCAATAGTGTTAAAAAAAACTGCCTGGTATTGGCACAGCAACAGACAAGTGGACCCATGAAATAGAATTGAAGACCCAGAAATGAATACACACACCTATAGTCACTTCTTCAACAAAGGAGCAGAAAACATCCACTATATAGTGTTTGTGGCCACAATTACACTGATACCAAAACCACACAAAGATCCAACAATGAAAGAGAACTTCAGACCAATTTCCCTTATGAACATCGATGCAAAAATATTCAATAAAATTCTTGCCAACCAAATCTGAGAACACATCAAAACGATCATCCAACATGATCAAGTAGGCTTTATCCCGGGAATGCAGGGTTGGTTCAATATACAGAAATCCATCAATGCAATCCACTACATAAACAAACTCAAAGAAAAAAACCACATGGTCATTTCATTGGATACTTAAAAAGCATTTCACAAAATTCAGCATCCTTTCATGTTTAAAGTCTTGGAAAGAACAGGAATTCAAGGCCCATACCTAAACATAGTAAAAGCAATATACAGCAAACCAGTAGCCAGCATCAAACTAAATGGAGAGAAACTTGAAGCAATCCCACTGAAATCAGGGACCAGACAAGGCTGCCCCCTTTCTTCTTATCTTTTCAATATTGTACTTGAGGTAATAGCTCGCGCAATTCGACAACATAAGAAGGTCAAAGGGATACAAATCGGAAAGGAAGATGTCAAACTATCATTATTTGCAGTATGATAGTCTACCTAAGTGACCCATAAAACTCCACTAGAGAGCTCCTACAGCTGATAAACAACTTCAGCAAAGTAGCAGGTTATAAAATCAACTCAAGCAAATCCTATACTCAAAGGATAAGCAGGCTGAGAAAGAAATTAGGGAAATGACCCCCTTCACAATAGCCACAAACAGTATAAAGTATCTTGGGGTGACTCTTACCAAACATGCGAAAGATCTGTATGACAAGAACTTCAAGACTCTGAAGAAGGAAATGGAAGAAGACCTCAAAAAATGGGAAAACCTCCCATGCTCATGGATCGGTAGAATCAATATAGTTAAAATGGCCATTTGTCAAAAGTAATCTACAGATTCAGTGCAATACCCATCAAAATCCCAACTCAATTCTTCACAGAGTTAGAAAGAGCAATCCTCAAATTCATCTGGAATAACAAAAAACCCAGGATAGCTAAAACTATTCTCAGCAACAAAAGAAAGTCTGGGGGAATCAGTATCCCTTACCTCAAGCAATACTACAGAGCAATAGTGTTAAAAACTGCATGGTATTGGTACAGTGACAGGCAGGAGGATCAATGGAACAGGATTGAAGATCCAGAAATGAACCCACACACCTATGGCCACTTGATCCTCGACAATGAGGCTGAAAATATCCAATGGAAAAAAGATAGCCTTTTCGACAAATGGTGCTGGTTCAACTGGAGGTCAGCATGCAGAAGAATGCGAATTTATCCATCCTTGTCTCCTTGTACTAAGCTCAAATCCAAATGGATCAAGGACCTCCACATAAAGCCAGACACTCTGAAGTTAATAGAAAAGAAACTGGGGAAGACCCTTGAGGACATCGGTACAGGGAGAAAGTTTCTGAACAGAACACCAATAGCGTATGCTCTAAGACCAAGAATTGACAAATGGGACCTCATAAAATTACAAAGTTTCTGTAAGGCAAAGGACACCATCAAGAGGACAAATCGGCAACCAACAAATTGGGAAAAGATCTTCACCAATCCTACATCAGTTGGGGGCTAATATCCAATATATATAAAGAACTCAAGAAGTTAGACTTCAGGCACCAAACAACCCTATTAAAAATTGGGGTACAGAGTTAAACAAATAATTCTCACCTGAAGAACTTCGAATGGAAGAGAAGCATCTTAAAAAAATGCTCAACTTCATTAGTCATTAGAGAAATGCAAATCAAAACAACCCTGAGATTTCACCTTACACCAGTCAGAATGGCTAAGATTAAAAATTCAGGAGATAACAGGTGCTTGAGAGGGTGTGGAGAAAGAGGAACACTCCTCCACTGCTGGTGGGGTTGCAAATTGGTACAACCACTGTGGAAATCAGTCTGGCAGTTCCTCAGAAAACTGGGCACCTCACTTCCAGAAGATCCTGCTATACCACTCCTGGGTATATAGCCAGAGGATTCCCCACCATGTAATAAGGATACATGCTCTTCTATGTTCATAGCAGCCCTATTTATAATCGCCAGATGCTGGAAATAACCCAGGTATCCCTCAACAGAAGAGTGGATGCAAAAAATGTGGTATATCTACACAATGGAGTACTATTCAGCCATTAGAAACAATGAATTCATGAAATTCTTAGGCAAATGGATGGAGCTAGAGAACATCATACTAAGTGAGGTAACCCAGACTCAAAAGGTGAATCATGGTATGAACTCACTAATAAGTGGATATTAATCTAGAAACCTGGAATACCCAAAACATAATCTACACATCAAATGAGGTACAAGAAGAAAGGAAGAGTTGCCCCTTGTTCTGGAAAGACTCAATGAAGCAGTAATCAGCAAAACCAGAACAGGGAAGTGGGAAGGGGTGGGTGGGAGGACAGGGGGAGAGAAGGGGGCTTACGGGACTTTCTGGGAGGGGGGGGGCTAGGAAAGGGGAAATCATTTGAAATATAAATAAAAAAATATATCAAATAAAAAAAAGAAAATACTGTTTGCTAGGTTTATTTTACAGAATGGGTTTTATGTAATCTTGTATCATTTTAAGATATAGTCAGAATTCCTTCCTTTTTCAAATTTCCTTTTTTTTCAGTCTCTTGTTTATTTTGGATCAGTTTATTTTGTTTATTTTGGGTTACTCAGTTACCAGTAGAATATTGAACTAATGTAACAAGCAATCATTAAATTGTTGTGTTGTTTACCCTCTGACAGAGAATTCTATCCATTTTCACCATTGAATGTGCTATTACCAGTAGGGCTATTAATATTCATTGTATTTAATTGATGAAGTTGCCTTCGATTTGTAGTTGAACAAGATACTTGTCACAGAGGACTTCCTTAACAAAAATTCTGTAGAGTGTCTATCTGGCTTAAATAGGAGGAATTTACGAATGTATTCTTGCCCTTTGGTTAAAGCTGAAACCATAGTTCAGGGATCTGGCAGGTCCTATCAGGGACAGCTGTATCAGGCTCCTATCAGCAAGCACTTTTTGGCATCAGCAATAGTGTCTGGTGTGGTGTTTGCATGTGGGATATATGCTCAGATGGGGCAGTCTCTGGATTGCCTTTCCTTCAGTCTCTGCTCTATTCTTTGTCTCTGAATTTTCTTTAGACAGGAGCAATTCTGGTTTAAATTTTGCAGATGTGTGGGTGGCCCCATCCCTCAACTGGGGAGCCATGGGTAGCCTCTGGATATGGTCTTGATGGATTTTCTGTCCCCTCAGTGCATTTCAGCTAATTTCATCCCCATGGTGTCCTGGGAGGCTCTTGATTTTCTGACTTCTGGAGCTTTCTGGTTGCTATCCCAAGTTCCCCATCCTCCATTGCTACATACCTTTGTTCAATTTCATAACTTTCTTTTTTTTTATTTGATATAATTTATTTACATTTCAAATGATTTCCCCTTTTCTAGCCCCCCCACTCCCCGATAGTCCCATAAGCCCCCTTCTCTTCCCCTGTCCTCCCTCCCACCCCTTCCCACTTCCCCGTTCTGGTTCTGCCGAATACTGTTTCACTGAGTCTTTCCAGAACCAGGGGCTACTCCTCCTTTCTTCTTTTATCTCATTTGATGTGTGGATTATGTTTTGGGTATTCCAGTTTTCTAGGTTAATAACCACTTATTAGTGAGTGCATACCATGATTCACCTTTTGAGTCTGGGTTACCTCACTTAGTATGATGTTCTCTAGCTCCATCCATTTGCCTAAGAATTTCATGAATTCATTGTTTCTAATGGCTGAATAGTACTCCATTGTGTAGATATACCACATTTTTTGCATCCACTCTTCTGTTGAGGGATACCTGGGTTCTTTCCAGCATCTGGCAATTATAAATAGGGCTGCTATGAACATAGTAGAGCATGTATCCTTATTACATGGTGGGGAATCCTCTGGATATATGCCCAGGAGTGGTATAGCAGGATCTTCTGGAAGTGAGGTGCCCAGTTTTCGGAGGAACCGCCAGACTGATTTCCAGAGTGGTTGTACCAATTTGCAACCCCACCAGCAATGGAGGAGTGTTCCTCTTTCTCCACACCCTCTCCAACACCTGCTGTCTCCTGAATTTTTAATCTTAGCCATTCTGACTGGTGTAAGATGAAATCTTAGGGTTGTTTTGATTTGCATTTCCCTAATGACTAATGAAGTTGAGCATTTTTAA
Source organism: Apodemus sylvaticus (assembly GCF_947179515.1). Taxonomy (NCBI): domain Eukaryota; kingdom Metazoa; phylum Chordata; class Mammalia; order Rodentia; family Muridae; genus Apodemus; species Apodemus sylvaticus. The sequence continues at coordinate 5,730,040 of NC_067483.1, read as the reverse complement.
GATGCTTCTCCGCCATCCGAAGTTCTTCAGGTGAGAATTCTTTGTTTAACTCTGTACCCCATTTTTTAATAGGGTTGTTCGGTTTTCTGGAGTCTAACTTCTTGAGTTCTTTATATATATTGGATATTAGCCCCCTTGAGGACATCGGTACAGGGAGAAAGTTTCTGAACAGAACACCAATAGCGTATGCTCTAAGAGCAAGAATTGACAAATGGTACCTCATAAGGTTACAGAGTTTCTGTAAGGCAAAGGACACCATCAAGAGGACAGATCGGCAACCAACAAATTGTGAAAAGATCTTCACCAATCCTACATCAATTTCATAACTTTCTATACATATCCTTCTGTAACTGATTCTTCCCCTCTTTTTTCCCTCCCACACTTTTCTTCCTCCTAAGTTCCTCCCATGCTCTACTTCCCTTGACTATGTTGTCCCCCCTTTGAAGTAGGATGAAAGCATCCACTCTTTGGTCTTCCTTCCTCTTAGCTTCATGTGTTCCATGATGTATAACATGGGTATTCCATGTTTTTTGCCTAAAATCCATTTATCAATGAGTACATACATTGTGCTGTCTTTTGTGACTAAGTTACCTCACTCAGAATGATATTTTCTAGATCCATCCATTTCCATATGAATTTCATCAAGTCGTTGTTTTTAATAGTTGAGTAGTATTTCATTGTGTAAATGTATTACAATTTCTCTATTTATGTTTCTGTTGAGGGATGTCTTGGTTGTTTCTTGCTTCTGGCTATTTTAAATATGGCTGCTATGAATACAGAGGAGTATGTATAAATCCATTTTGTCCATAACTTCTGTTAGTTTTACTGTGTCTCTTTTTGTTTCTGTTTCCATGAACTGTCCATTGATGAGAGTGGGGTGTTGAATTATCCCACTATTATTGTGTGAGGCATAATGTGTACTTTGCACTTTAGAAAACTTTCTTTTATGAATGTGGGTTCCCTTGCATTTGGAGCACAGATATTCAGAGCTAAGAGTTAATCTTGGTAGATTTTTTTTTCATTTGATGAGAATTAAGTGTCCTTCCTTTTCTTTTTTGATAACTTTTTGTTGAAAATCTATTTTATTAAATATAAAAATGGCTATTTCAGCTTTTTTCTTGGGACCATTTGCTTGGACAAAACTTTTCCAGCCTTTTACTCTGAGGTAGTGTCTGTCTTTGTCACTGAGGTGTAATTCTGCTACACAGCAAAATGCTGAGTCCTGTATACATATCCAGTATATTACTCTATATCATTTTTATTGGGGAACTGATTTCATTGCTGTTAAGAGATATTAAAGAATAGTGGTTGTTACTTTCTGTAATTTACTAGTTAGAGATTGAAATATGTTTGTGTTGCTATCTTCTTTTGGTTGGTTGAAAGAATATTATTTTCTTGATTTTTCTAGGTTGTATTTTCCCTCCATGTGTTGGAGTTTTTCAGTTATTATCCTTTGTAGGGCTGGGTTTGAGGAAAGATAATGTGTAAATTTGGTTTTGCAATGGAATATCTTACTTTCTCCATCTATGGTAATTGAGAGTTTTGCTGGATGTAGTCACCTGGGCTGGCATTTTTGTTCTCTTAGGGTCTATATGAGATCTGCCCAGGATTTTCTAACTTACATATAGACTCTGTTGAGAAGTTTGGTATAAATCACCTAGGTCAGCCTTCATATGTTGCTTGACCATTTTCCCTTACTGCTTTTAATATTCTTAATTTTTGTACATTTGATGTTTTGACTATTATATGATGGGAGGAATTACTTTTCTCATCCAATCTATTTGGATTTCTTTATGATTCTTGTATGTTAATGGGCGACTATTTCTTTAGGGTAGGAAACTTTTTTTTTCCTATAATTTTGTTGAAGATATTTACTGGCTCTGTAAGTTGGATATTTTGACTGTCTTCTATACCCATCATTCTTTGGTTCGGTGTTTTTCTTGTATCCTGGGTTTCCTTGATGTTTTGGGTTACTAGCTTTTACCATTTTGCATATTCTTTGACTATTGCATCAATGTTTTCTATAGTACTCTCTGCACCTGAAATTCTGTTTTCTATCTTATGTATTCTGTCAGTGATGCTTGCATCTATGACTCATGATCTCTTTCCTAGGTTTTCTATCTCCAGGGTTGTCTCCAGTTGTGATTTCTTTATTGATTCTATTTCTACTTTTAGATCTTTGATGGTTTTGTTCAATTCCTTCACCTGTTTGGTTGTGTTTTCCTGTAATTCTTTAAGAGGTATTTATGTTTCCTCTTTAAAGGCTTCTACTTCATTATTCACAGAAACATACACACCAGACACACACACACACACACACACACACACACACACACATGAAAAAGCAGGAGAGCTGAAACAATTCTGTATAAGAACAACAAAACATGCTCGAATTATCACCATTCTCAACTTTAAATTTTACTACAAATCTATAGTAATTAAAAACATATTATACAAAGGAATAGCCTAGGGAATTGGAAACATATATTACTAACTCCCCATTATATTCAAAACATATAAAGAACTTAAGAAACTTGGAATAAAACTTCCCAAACAATCCCATTCATAATTGGGTACAGATCTAAATATAATTCTCAATAGAGGAAAAACAAAAGGCTGTCAGACTTTTGAAGAACTATTCAACACCCTTCACCATCAAGAAACTGTGAATAAAAACTACTTTGAGATTTCATCTTATAGCAGTCAGAATACTTAAGAACAATAATAAAATGCCAGCTCCCGCAGTCCAGGATATGTAATTATAGAAACATTCTTTGATTGCAGGGGAAATGCAAACTTTTATAGCAAGTATGGACAACTGTGTTAAAGTTTGTTAGAAAGATGGGAATCAATATACCTCATTATCCAGCTATACCACTCTTAGGTGTATACCTAAAGGATTCTTTTTCCCACTACAAGGATCTTTGTTAAATGATGTTAATTGCTGTTCTTTTTATAATAACCAGAATTTAGAAACAACTTTAGATGCCCCTGAACAGATGAATGCATTAAGAAAAGGTGGTACATTTAACCAATGGCATGTTATTGAGCTGTTTATATATATATATATATATATATATATATATATATATATATATATATATATATATATATATATAAATTTCCAGGCAAATGGAAAAAATAACACTGAGTGATGTGATTGGGACCTAGTAAGATAAATATAGCATATATTTGATTTTATGTGTTATTAGCTGTTAGTCAAGAGACAAACATGTTCTGAACTGTCATTCTAGAGCAGTTATAGAGGAAGGGATTAGGGATGTCTTTTGGAGATGAAAATTGAGTATATTAGATGAGTGGAGTGGGGTTTTGGGATAAGGAAACTGGTAAGGGTAGACAAGGTTATGCAGGGGAGGAAAGCAGGAACTAAGGGAGGGAATGTTGGAAGAGATAACTAGAATGGAGTAATATTTGAGGAGTGGTATGGAAGCCTATTTCTGTGGTAAGTTCCTAAATACATGAAGACAAGAAAAATAAAGTGTCCAATTATAGGAGAGACTGAGCCTACATTTGCTATCTCATGTGTATTTTCCAGTAGTCATTCTAGGATATATTGAGTTGTTTTCCAAAAGGTGACATAGAAATATACCCACCCTAATCCAGACTGTTGCCAAGACAATAGATTGCTCCCTACAAATTGACAGCAATGTCCCATTATTGAGGACAATACCTATACAATTTAGTTTTATTTTATGTGAATGAATATTTTTGCTTGAATATTCTTATGTACCACCTATTCACTAAGTTGATATGTAGTCTAGAAAAAATATCAGGCCCTTTGGAAATGCCCGTGAACCACTATATAGATATTGGGAACCAAACTCATGTCTTCTGCAAGAGCAATAAGTGTTTTTAAATTTGAATCATCTTTTTAGCCTGGTAAACTTATTTTATTAAAAGTAAAGTAATGTTAAAATTTTGGATATACTTTTGGAAGAGTTAGCAGGGTAGCTCTGAAACAGTGTTCTCAGGTCACAGTTCTTTCTTAGGTTGTCATTTCATGGGGACCAAGAGAAGGAGCTTCTCACTAAAGATTCATATCTTGATTTTGATTGACAAGTTTAAATTATATGAGTCATCGCTCATTGTGCATATACCTTTACGTGATTCACCTATCATTTGAATCTCATGCCTGTTAAATTATTCATAGGCATAAAATGGTGAATGGGGGTGGCTTCCCTAAAACTTCACTCAGAGACCAGTATTTTCTTTACTGTGAATGTATTCAAAATCACTCTATGATGGATCAGCTTCCTCATTTCTAAACCTGGACATAGGCACTAGATCCTGGCTACTCACATCATCATAGGGAAGAGATAGTAGAGGTATCTTGAAGGAGGTGGAAATGTCACAGCTACCATTTGGAAGAAAGTAGAATAAAGCAGAGTAAAGACTACACCTCATGCCTTCTACAAACAAACAAACACACACGAACACACACACACACACATGCACACACAGAGACATACAACACAGAGAGAGAGAGAGAGAGAGAGAGAGGGGGGGGGGTATAGGGAGGGGTATGGGGTGCAGGGTTGGGGGCAGGGTTTCAGAAATGATCCTATCTAGAGTTGGCAGATTTTTTCACATCAATTATCTGAATTAAAATAATCACTCACAAACTTTCTCAGAGATCAACTTCCCAGGTGATTCTAGATTCTGTCAAGGTGAGAAGTACCACTAACTATGATATTGTCAAGTATGCTGTTAGAAAAAAAAATCCTGTTTGGCCCAAACCAAGTGGAGTTCTAGGCTGCTAAACCACACCCTACATTTTTTATGCTTTTGATTTTCACTACAGTTTCTACTCATAATTAGAACCCAGGAATATTGGAAGAACTTTGTCAAATAATGAAAAAGCTGTTTCTTTAAATACTAAATTTACAGGGAGACTTGGCTATTCAGTCTGTTATTAGGTGTTAAATTTTCAGTGTGGAATCAACTATTGTTGGGTTACTCTACTCTTATATAAATCCTATTTTGAAGATATACCTATTTTATCAGTTCTAACTAGTCAAATGATTCTCTGATTTCTGGTGATGATCCTATAATTTTTGAAAGACAAGAAGAAAAAAACATGACTGATGGATTATATTAATATAAGCAGAAATGGAACCTAAGCAAACACCTACAAAGAACATTAAGCTTTTGGAAGGAAACAAGTATTCTACTGCTTTTCCAGAGGGACATATACTGCAATGTAATCCCAAGGACAGCTTGAATAAATGCTAATTAAACTCAATTTAAGAAAGTCAGATACAGTGAACTGTACATTGCTTACATAGTCAAAATAACATGCCAACATTTCAGTATGGTGAAATAGTTTTTAATATGATGTATGGAGTCACAACAAAATGAGAATTTCATTTAAAAAAGTATATTATATTTCTAAGTACATTGCTCAGTGGTTAAGCATTTACTGACCAAACTTGAAGAAACTTTATTTGGATTTTTACTAGCTATATAAAGCCATATGCAGTGGTATATCTATTTGCTAACCTCAGTTGCTATGCAGCTACAAATGGGAAATTATGCCTCAAGCAAGATGTGAACGTCCTGACTGACACATAGCATTGTCCTCTAACTTTCACACACATGTCTTGCACTTGCATACCCTCAGAGACACATAGAAATACCAAACATATACCAAATTTGCAAATATGTCTAGTGGCACTAACTCCTACTTATTTCTACCTTTATTCTTAAACTATGTATATTCATCATTATTAATAATTCAGAATATAATGCTCATCCTGAGATATCGAGACATTATCCTTTGACTGCACATCTTGAAACTGGCTCTGAATTAAGGGAACTCACTACATTTAGTTAATAAAATTAGTTTAGCAGGTTTTTTTTTATTTGTTTGTTTCTTTGGAGGGATGATTAAATCACCAGATTAAAATACATACTTCTGAGTTGAGGAATTATGCTATGGGTGTGAGGAGATACAATGTAAGTGGCCCATGAAAGTGATACAGTTTTGTGCATTCTCTAAGAGAAAATTATAAGGTGGTAAAAATAAATTGAGCTCATGGATCCACAGAGAGGACAAAGGCTGTTCAAGGAATGAAGATGATTGCCTTTTCCTCACTGGGAGGTATTTTTAAAGAGATGCATTAAATGGGAACTACTTATGCTATATCCATTTTTGTTAAAATGTTCATTACTTTTATTTCTGTACTCAGATCTTCTAGAATAGTCTGATATCTAGATGTGAACTCAAAAGGGATAAGAGTAGAGAAAGCAATCTGCATTTTATAAGAGATGCTGTGATAAGAACTATCTGACACAGTTATGCTTTACTTCTTGCTTGTGAGTTTTGTTAGTGAGATTTGAGCAAATATCTAAGCACCTCAGATTATATCACTGACAGACAAAATGAATGTCTATCTTAGGTAATCTGTGAGTTTATTAAGGTTATTTGCAAGATCTTGGTCAACTCAAAGGTAGGTGCATTACTGATAATCCCATAACAGCTTGATTAATTCCTACTAATGAAAGAAATATGGACTATATGGTATCAGCAATACATGCAGACTGATCAGCTGGTTAGAGTGTTTTTTTCTCTAGCAGTATTTTACTGCTTATATAACCATGGATAGAGATCATCATATCTTGTAAATTTTAGAGTTTCTTCTGATACCTATAAGTTGTATTTGTTTCATGAATATTGGGATCCTACTTTTTCCCTCTAGGAGAGAGTGTTTCAGCTTAGAAGAAAAAAAAACTATATAATATTCTCATGTGAAGCTCTTTGTAACATCTGTGTTTTCAATTCTATTCATATAGTGATCATCCATATTGAAGGTCACAGACTATGAAAAGTATAGAATGTAGTCACTTGTCAAAATCCACTGTAACTTGATTCCTTTACTCCTTTTAGATAAACAAAAACACAGACACCAATATCTTTTATATAAATTGACATACTATGACATAAATTCTAGACTCATTCTTTCACATATATTTGGAATATAAGTAAAGGGAACAATTTCCTGTCTGGTCTCACACTCACTATGATGCTGAGGACTGCATTGCACTTTCAGTGATTATCCTGCCTCCACATTTTAAGTGCTAGATTCACTTCAAGTATGTTTTACCAAACCAACTCTTTACAGTCAGGAAAATGAAAATAACTTTTGTTTCTTTGTTTTGTTTTTATAGTCTTGCCAACACTCTTGCAGCAAAACCACATACAGAGCTCATAGTGTCTCAATGTGTACAAACTCATCTTCCAATACATGTGTGGATTTCATATTTACAGACAGATAATTAAGTAGACAGATATTCAGAAAGAGAGACAGACTGAGAGAGGTAGATATATTGATAAGTTATAGCTGATATTTGTTCACAAACCTAAAACAGGAGACATGAAAATAGGAAATAATATATATATATATATATACACATACATACATACATACACACACACACACACACACACACACACACACACACACATATATATATATATATATTTCACAGGTAAGATGTGGTTGTGGTACCAAATCTGAAGACATGTTCAAATCTCTAGGAATCAACAAAGAGAATGAAAGAGACTCCAAGTTTGTTTTCTCATCCATAGATTGTACAGAAATTAGATAGAACATTGAGAATACAGGACTGAAGGAGAATACTAGTAAAGTACTTACTGTAAAAACATAGCAATATAAATTCTAATGCCCTAAACTCATGTATAAGTAAAACATTTTGTTGTGTCTCTGTGAGCCCAGTGCTCTGAGGAATAGCTGCTTGCTGGTCAGTTAGTACAGCCCTTAATATTGTTGTCTTCTGAAATTCACAGTATCCCTCAAATCCCAGCAATGTTGTGATCCTATGAATACATATAAATCCCCTGTCTATTAATTGTCCTTCTTTTTGGTCCAAACTTCACTCTGTATCATTGATGTAAGTAACCAGTTTATAAGATACTGTCTTTTGTACTGGTAATTCTAATATTTTTTCTCCTTTTTGAACACAGGAACATGCGCACACACATAGATCATACACATACCAGATCAGTCTTATGATTATTATAAAGATCAACTTCTTCTCTCTCGACATCAAATAGTTTAGCAATAAACTGGTTAAACACAAAAACTAATATAAACTAAATAAAATAACTAGAAAATGATGTGGTAATAATTTGGAACTATAACTGAATTATAAAGTGAGACATAGAAATAAATACTTGTAAATAAGTTCCAGACAGACCTCCACACCTCATGCCATCCAAATTTTAAGATCAGCTGTAATTCATGTTGGTTTAACAGTGAAAAAAATTGTTAAACATATTTAATAATAAATCCTTTTTATCAAATAATACTTCAAAAAGTTTTCTTCTGTAAGCACTGAATACTTTTTTATTATCCCCATGTTCATGCTTTACCCTTGACAAACAGGCATAATATTTTGTTAACAAATGGTTCTTTCACTGACTCAAGAAACTGGCAATCAACTGAAGATGACCCAACTGGTTAACTCTCACTCTGACTTCTCTGAAGTGCCCACCATAGAGAGCTACTAATAATGTAGCTATTACCTTTACTAAGGAGGAATAATATATTACTTTTATATATACATATATATTAATACATCATATAGTACATATCATATTTAATACATTTACAGCTACACACACATATGCACTGCAGTGGTTGAAATCTATTAGGCTTCCTACTGCTCAAATGAGAAGTCTAGTAATTATTTTTCAGTGACTCAGTATTTTTTTAATAGGGAAATTTGAGTCAGAATCTTTGCTAATAAGTATTTCTATTTTGGTACTTTGTATTCTTCAGGAATTTTGATGTATAATAAAATCAATGAGTATTTATCATTTACCATATTCATGTATTCTCATTATCATGGTTAGGAATCAACAAGACATTTCTTTCTTCTCTGTCAGTTTCCATTTTTTATTTGCCTCAGTGTTCATTGAAAACATTCAGCTCCAGATAAGCAAATACCTTTTAGTTCTATTCACTGGAGCTAGGGCCAACTTATGAGTTACTTTTCTCACACTATGACATAGGTATATGACAAAAGCAGTGTAAAAGGAGGCTTTATTTTGGCTCACATATTGAGAGTGCACTTTACAATGTTGAGGAAGACATTCTAGCAGGAGCTTAAAAAATCTGGCAGTGATGTATATAGAATGAAGAACACAGAGACAAATGTTGGTGCTCTGTTCTCTCTCTCTCTCTCTCTCTCTCTCTCTCTCTCTCTCTCTTTCTCTCTCTCTCCCTTTAGTTTGTGAACCTAACTCATAGCATAATTTTCTTATCATTCAAGATGACCCTTCCTACTACATTTACACTTTCCTGAAGATACTCCCATAGGTATACCAGAAGTATGACTGTATGATTACATAGTTTGAAGCATGGAATCAGGAGGCAAAGTAAACTGCTGTGGCAGTTAGGCAAAACTGCAAGACAGAGAGAAAAACATTGAGAGCCTTTTGAAACCTCAAAACTTACCCACAGTTGCATACCTTTTCTAACCAGTCTACATCCAATTCTTTTCAAGTGGTTCTAGCAACTACCACACATATGAGCCTATAGGAGGCATTTTCATTCAAAACAGGAAGCATCAAATTCCTCATACGTCTGACTATGAATGTTTGGCTATAAATGTGTGCCATCATGTATACTTTGGGTCAGGTTGCATGTTTTAATACTGTTATGTATGTTTTAAGTTCTGATAAAAATGTATTTAATAAATTATATCTGTTGCCCTGAATTTTTATTAGATCTATTATTTATTTATTTGTTTATTTATTTATTTATTTATTTACTTACTTAGTCTCTGCCACTCTCTTTCCCTCTCTCTAGCTCTCCTCTCTTACTGTGTATGTGTCTCTGCATGTGAGTGAATTTGTGTGTATTTGTTTGTGTATATATATTTCTCTGACATATATGGGAAAGTCACAGGTGAACTATAGTAGCTATAAATTATTTTCTTCCACTATATGTATCCTAGTAATCAAGATCAGCTAGAAAAGCTTTGTGGCAACTGCTTTTATCTTCTAAGAAACCTAACTGGACCCAGGAAGTTTTTCCTTATTTAAACCTATGCTTATTTTTTGAAATACATTTAACTTTCCCATTTTTCACTTAACTAGCATTAGCACCAAATGGGTTTTGTATAAACTTATATCATTTTAAACATGCTTTTTCTATAATAAACAAAAATACATTTATATTTTTTGAATTTAATTAGATATAGTCTTTTTTGATAATATTGTTAAGTATTTAAATTTACAAGCAGCTATGTATGTATTTTGGCCACATTAACACAATATTCTTCATCATTCCCTACATAATGACTGCATCATCTCTTGTATGTGGGAAAACCCTTCCAGTTAAGGTTGAAGTCTATCTATCACTGACTAGATAGCAATATAAGCTTAGCACAATATGAAGTGTGCTTCATAATTTTGGGAGGGCTTCTCCTTGTCTGACCTTTACTCATGAGTTCAACACCCAACCCCATGTCACACACACACACACACACACACACACACACACACACACACAGTTTTAATTAAAGAATGCCAGATAACTTTAGTTATATTAAAGACACAATGTCCTTTTTTCTCATAATAACTTGTACACATAGCACCTGGGACTTCTGAAGTGGTTCCCATATGCTAATGAGACATTTTGGTACCCTAAGCTCTCAGTCAAAGGCATTTACCCATTCTGCATGTTTCTACCTCCATCTACAATAATTATATGAGTTTAATCACCACTAGTAAAGTCAGTCTCCCATTATGCATCTGGCCCTGTTGTTGTCATGTGTCACACATACAGAACATCTAAACACCCTGTTGCCTCTCCTCCCTTTGTCCTCATAGACCAAAATAGGGTAATGAACTCAGAAGGCTGTAAGGGTCAGGTTATGTTTTTCAAAGGTCTCAGTCTGAATTTCATGTCTGATTTTGTGACCCACTAAGCTTAATCATGACAGCTTACATGAGAAAGTGTATATTATTTAATGAAGCATGAACATTCTACCAGTGGCTACCTCCCTGAAAAGGCAACTCTCATTTCCCAGCAACCATCAACAGGCAATAATTCTTTAGAGATGTAAATTTTTTCTGAAACAGCATCATATATTGTATTTCAGATTGACTTCCAGTTTTGACATCTTCTTGTCTAGTATATTTTTTGTTTTTGTTTGTTTGTTTGTTTGTTTGTTTTTTGTTTTTGTTTTCTTTTTTGTGGGAGTTCTGTGAATAGAAGCTTATGCAATTGTCCTAGAACTTAACCTATTTCTACTGGATTCATCATTATATATACATATGGATTAAGTATAATATTCAATATACATACACAGTGAATAATTAGTATATCCATCAATTTAAATATTTATCACACCTTTATGCTGGGAATATTTCAAATCATCTGTACAAGCTATTTTTAAATACATAACAATAAATTTTCATTAGACAAGAGAGCATTAGAAGTTGCTCTTTCTGCCAAAATACTTTCTTTTCGTGCTAGCCATTTTTTAACTCCCTCATTTTCTTCTCAGCCTCTACAAACTGGCACTCTGGTACATTTTTCCAAGTCTATTTTTGAAATGGATCTATTGTAGAAAACAGAATTTGGGATCGTTTACAAATTCACATTTCAGATTTCTTTTTAATTAATGCCTTCCTTATATTTAATAGACTTATTTATAACTTAATCTCTAAAGCTTTTATAAAACTGTTGTAGTGGTAAATAGTTAATCTGCTCTGAGTTTCTGGCAGGTGATTGTATATGTAGGTTTGCACCCTCCTAAGAACTCTGGATTCACAAAACACACACACACACACACACACACTTTTTATGCTTAGTAAGCCTTAACTGTGCACTTTCAAACCTTCCATCAGCTAGAACACTCTCCCTTCCATATTTCTAAATTAACACCTTCTAAACCTATATTTTATCTCAGCTCTTCCAAACCCTATCAGGCGAGTGGTCCATGGGACAAGTTACTCTGACTCTTACATGTTTGCTTCCCTGTTACGATGAATATGTTCTTCTCTCCTCTTTCTTGCACAGGAATTCTAAAAGTCCTGACTCTCTCCCCATTGGCTTTTGGCTCTGTATTGATCAATCAAAACCAGTTGAGGACAGGGAACCTCAGTGTCTGGACACAAAATCTCACAAATAATTTTGGAAATGAAATTAAGATGTAACACTAAAATCCATTCCAAATTTCTCACCCTTTTTGTTCAATCAAGATGTATCTTATCTCAGACATAACTGAGCATGGCCATAACACACAGTCTCTAAGTACTGGTAGGTGAGTTTATATGTAGCTTTGCACACTCCTAAGAGCTCTGGAAGGTGCAATACATATGTGTGTGTGTATGTATGTATATATATATATATATATATATATATATATATATATATATATATATATATATATATATATACATGGGTGTGTGTATATGTATATGTATATATGTGTATATGTGTATATGTGTGTATGTGTGTATGTCTGTATTTGTGAATATGTGTTTATGTGTATATGTGTATATGTGTATATGTGTATATGTGTATAGGTGTATAGGTGTATAGGTGTATAGGTGTATATGTGTATACGTGTATAGGTGTATAGGTGTATAAGTGTATATGTGTCTATGTGTATATGTTTATATGTGTATATGTGTATATGTGTGTATGTGTATATGTGTATATGCGTGTATGTGTGTATATGTGTATATGTGCATATGTGCATATGTGTATATGTGTTTATGTGTATATGTGTGTATGTGTATATGTGTTTATGTGTATATGTGTGTATGTGTATATGTGCTTATGTGTATATGTGTGTATGCATGTATATGTGTATATGTATATATGTGTATATGTGTATATGTGTATAGGTGTATATGGGTACATGTGTATATGTGTATATGTGTATATGTGTATATGTGTGTATGCGTGTATATGTGTATATGTGCATATGTGTATAAGTGTATATGTGTATATGTGTTTATGTGTATATGTTTGTATGTGTGTATATGTGTATATTTGTATAGGTGTATAGGTGTATAGGTGTATAAGCATATAGGTGTATATGTGTATATGTGTATAGGTGTATAGGTGTATATGTGTATATGTATATATGTGTATATGTATATTTACATGTGGTAAAATATTCTATCATACATAATAACATTAGAAGTTTAAAAAATAATTCCCTTGAAGAAATACAGGACAACATGGGTCAACAGGTAGAAGAACTTAAAGAGGAAACACAAAATCCCATAAAGAATTTCAGGCAAACACAAAGAAACAAGTCAAAAACTGAACAAAACCATTAAAGATCTAAAAATGAAAGTAGAAACAAAAAGGAAAGCACAAAGTGAGACAATTCTGGAGATAGAGAATCTTGAAAAGAATTCATGAGTCATTAACATCTACAATGGCATACAGGAGATAGAAGAAAGAATATCACTTGCTGAAAATATGATGGAAAACATTGACTCAACAGTCAAAGAAAATGCAAAATGCAAAAAACTTGTAACTCAATCATCCAGAAATCCAGGACACAATGACAAGACCAAAACTAAGGATTATAGGTATAGAAGAAAGCAAGGATTTACAACTGAAAGGGCCAGTAAATATCTTCAACAGAATTAAGGAATAAAACTTCCCTAATCTAAAGAAAGAGATGTCCATGAACATACAAGAAGCCTACAGATCTCCAAACTGCCTGGAACAGAACAGAAATTTCTCCTGTCACATAATAATCAAAACACCAAATAAACTAAACAAAAAACTTTAAAAGCAGTGAAGGAACAATGCCAAGTAACATAAAAAGGAAAACCTATCAGAATTTCACCAGAATTCTCACCAGAGACTATTAATGCCAGAAGATCCTGGGCAGATGTCATACATACCCTAAGAGAAAATATAAGTCAGAACAGGCTACCATACCCAGCAAAACTCTCAATTACCATAGACTGAGAAAACAAGATATTCCATGACAAAGCCAATTATACACATTATCTTTCCACAAACCCAACTCTAAAAAGGAATTATGGGTGGAAACTCCCAATACAAGGAGAGAAACTACACCCTAGATAAAGCAATAAAGCAATCTTCTTTCAACAAACCCAAATTAAGATAGCCATACAAACCAAATTCTACCTTTAACAACAAAATAACTGGAAGGCACAATCACTTTTCCTTAATATATCTTAACATCAATGGTCTCAATTCCCAAATAAAAAGACAAAGACTAACAACCTGGATATGTACGCAGGACCCAACATTTTACTGCATACAAGAAACCCACCTCAGTGACAAAGGCAGTTACTACCTCAGAGTCAAAGGTTGGAAAGTCACTTTCCAAGCAAATGGTCCCATGAAACAAGCTGGAGTGGCTGTTCTTACATTGGATAAAATCGAATTTCAACCAAAAGTTGTCACAAAAAGATAAGGAGGGACACTTCATACTGGTCAAAGAAAAAATCTACCAAGATGAGCCCTCAGTTCTGTACATCTATGCTCCAAATGCAAAGGCACCCACATTCATAGCAGAAACTTTACTAAAGCTCAAAGCATACATTGTATACCACACGATAATAGTGAGAGACTTCAACATTCTTCTCTGAGCAATGGACAAATCATAGAAACAGAAACTAAACAGAGATACAGTGAAACTAAAGTTATGTACCAAATAAATAAAGTTTTGAACAGCAAAAGAATATACCTTCTTCTCAGCACTTTATGGTACATTCTCCAAAACTGACCTTATAATTTGCCACAAAGCAGGCCTTAACAGATAAAAGAATATTGAAATAATACCATGCACACTAACAGATTACCAATGTCTAAGGTTGGTCTTAAGTTCAAACAAAAACAAAGGAAAACACACATAAAGAATATTCTACTCAATGAAAGCTTATTCAAAGAAGAAATATAGAAAGAATACTTTTTATAACTTAATAAACATGAATACACATCATATCAAAACTTATTGTGTGCACAATATTAGCAGTGCTAAGAGTAAAACCCATAGCTGTCAGTGCCTCCAAAGAGAAAATGGAGAGAGCTTGCACTAGCAGCTTGTCAACATACCTGAAAGCTCTAGAACTAAAAGAAGTAAATGCACCCAAGAGGAGTAGACAGCTGGAACTAATCAAAGTCTTGGCTGAAATATACCAAATTAGAAATAAAAAAGAATTATACAAAGAATCAACAAAACTGGTCAGGCGGTAGTGGCACACGTCTTTAATCTTCTTTAATCCCAGCACTTGAGAGCCAGAGACAGGCTGATTTCTGAGTTCCAGGCCAGCCTGGTTTACAGAATGAGTTCCAGGCCAGCCAAAGCTACACAGAGAAACCCTGTCTCAAAAAAAAAAAAAAAAAAAAAAAAGGAATCATAAAACCAGGAGCTGGTGCTTGAGAAAATCAACAATATAAACACTTAGCCAGACTAACCAGAGGACACAGCGTTACTACCAAAATTAATAAAATCAGAAATGAAAAGGGAGACAGACATAACTTCAGAAACTGTGGAAATTCAAAAACTCATCATATTCTACTACAAGAGCTTATACTCAATAAAATTGGAAAATCTGGAAAAAATGGACAATTTCTTAGACACATACCAGTTTCCAATGATAAAAAAGGATCTAAACAATCTAAATAGTCACATAAGCCATGAAGACATAGAAGTAGTCATTAACAGTAGCCCAACAACAACAAAAAACAAAATAAAACAAAACAAAACAAAGAAACCCAGGGCAACATTTTTTTCAGTGGAGAATTCTTTTAGATCTTCAAAGAAGAGCTAACATTGATACTCTTCAATCTATTCCATGAAATAGAAATACAAGGAACACTACCCAGTTCATTCTATGAAGCCACAACAATGCTTATACCTAAACCCAACAAAGACCAAACAAGGAAAGAGAACTTCAGACCAATTTCTCTTATGAGCATTGATTCAAAAAATATTCAACAAAATTCTGGGCAACTGAATTCCAAAATGCATCAATATGATAATTCTCCATGATCAAATAGGCTTCATCCCAATATTGCATGGATGCTTCAATATACAGAAATCCATCAGTGAAATTTACTACATAATCAAACTCAAAGGAAAACACACACACCCAGACACGCACAGACACACATACACATACAGACACACAGACACACACAGACACACAAACACACACATGCACACACACACACACACACACACACACACACACGGTCATTTCATTACAGGCTGAAAAGGCTTTTGACAAAATTCAGCTTCTCCTCATGATAAAAGTCTTACAGACATCAGGAATTCAAGGCCCATACCTAAACATAGTGAAAGCAATATAATGCAACCAGTAGCCAACATCAAACTAAATGTAGAGAAACTTGAAGCAATCCCACTAAAATTGAGGACCAGACAAAGCTGCCCACTTTCTCCCTATCTATTCAATATAGTACTTGATACCTAGCATGAGCAATTATACAACCAAAACAGATCAAAAATATACATATTGGAAATGAAGAAGCCAAAATACTACTATTTGCAGATGATCATATAATTTAGTGACTCCAAAAATTCTACCAGAGAACATCTAAAGCCGATAAAGCAAAATGTGGATCTAAAATTAACACAAAGAAATCAATAGCATTCCTCTATTTAACAGATGTTTAGATGTTTAGCTGAAAAAGAAATTAAGGACATGACACTCTTCACAATAGTCACAAATAATATTTCATAACTTGGTTGACTCTAACCAAGCAAGGGAAAGATCTGTATGGCAAGAATTTTAAGCCTCTGAAGAAAGAAATGAAAGAAGATCTCAGAAGATGGAACTATCTCTCATGCTCATGGATTGGCAGGATTAATAAAGTAAAAATGGCCATCTTGCAGAAAGTACTCTATAGATTCAATGAAATCACCATTAATATTCCAAATCTACTCATAGAGCTAGATAAAGCAATCTGGAAATTCATTTGGAATAACAAAAATACCAGGATAGCAATAACTATTCTCTACAACAAATGATCTCCTGGTAGGATCACCATCCCTGGCCTCAAGCTCTACCACAGAGCAATAGTGATAAAAATGGTATGGTAATTATACAACGGCATACAGGAAAATCAATGGAATATAATTGAATACCTATAAATGAACCCACACATCTTAGGTCACTTGATATCTGACAAAGGAGCTAAAAGCATCCAGTGGAAAAATATACCATTTTTAACACATGGTGCTGGATCAACTGGAGGTCAGCTTGCAGAAAAATGCAAATTAACTCATTCTTATTTCCTTGTACAAAGCTCAAGTTCAAGTGGTTTAAGGACATACAAATAAAAGCAGATACACTGAAACATATAGAGAAAGTGGGGAAGAACGTTGAGTATATGGGTACAGGGGAAGATTTCCTGAATAGAACAACAATGTATTATGCTCTAAGAATAAGAACTGACAAATAGGACTTCATAAAATTTAAAGCTTCTGTAAGGCAAAGGTCACTGCAAATAGGACAAAATGCAACCAACACATTGGAGAAAATTTTTTTTACCAATCGTACATCCAATAGATGGCTAATATTCAATGTATAAACGAAGTCATGAAGTTAGACACAAGAGAGTTAAATAACCCTATTAAAATGGGGTACAGAGCTAAACAGAGAATTCTCAACTGTGGAAACTCAAATGGCTGTGAAACACCTAAAGAAATGTTCAACATCTTAAGTTATCACGGAAATGCAAATCAAAACCACCCTGGGATTCCACCTCATGTCACTCACAATACCAAACACCAAGAATTCATGGGACAACAGATGCTGGAGAGGCTGTGGAGAAAGAGGAACAATTCTCTATTTCTGGTGAGATTGCTAGCTTGTGAAACCATTCTGCAAAACAGTTTGTCAATTCCTCTGGAAATTAAACAAAGTACTACCTGAGGACCCAACTATACTACTCATGAACATATACAGAGAAGATGCTCCAAAGCTTAATAAGGATACATGCTCCACTATGTTTATAGCCACATTATTTATAATAGCCAGAAGCTGGAAAAAAACCATATGTCCTTCAACATAGGAATGAATACAGAAAATGTGACAAATCTACATAATGAAGTACTATTCAGCTATTAAAAACAATGAATTCATGAACTATTAAGGTAAATGGATGTAATTAGCAATTGTCATCCTGAGTGAGGTAACCCATGCAAAAAAAAAAAAAAAAAAAAAAAAAAAACACACACAATGTATGCCCTACTTATCAGAGGATGTTAGCCTCAAAATACACAAATTAAAATTCAGAGACCACAGGAAGCTCAAGTAGAAGGATGACCTATGAAGGGTTGTTTTGGTCTTTCAGAGAAAGGGAATAAAATGCACACAAGAGCAATTATGGAGAAAAAGTATGGAGCAGAGTCTGATGGAAAGTCCACTTAGATATTGTCCTAACTGGGGATTTACCCTACAAACAGTCACCAAACACCAACAGTATTATGTATGACAAAAGTAAGTGCTGAAAGGAACTTCTTATGGTTGACTCTGGAGGGACTCTGCCAGAGTCTTACAGAAACAGAGGCAAATGCTAGCAGCCAACCATTTGACTGAGCACAGTCCAATGAAGGAGCTGGAGGGTAGACTGGAGGAACTGAATGGTTTTGCAGCACCATGAGAAGATCGATGATGTGGGCCAACCAGATGCCCCAGGGCTCCCAGGGACTAAGTCATCAACCAAGGGGTACACATGGTTCCAGCCAAAAGTGTAGCACAGGAAAGCCTTTTGGAAAATCATTGGGAGGCAAGGTCCTTGAGCCTATGAAGGATTGATAGATGCCCCTGAGTGAGGAAATCAAGTGTGGATAGGTGGGAGTGGGTTGGGTGGACAGGCATATTCTTGGAGGCAGGTTTAGGAGGATGGATTCAGAGTTTTCTGGGAGGGGAGTGAAACCGGGAAATAGTATAACATTTCAAGTGTAAATGAAGAATATATTCAATAAAAAAATTTACAAATACAAATTATGTTTTCATTTTCACTTGAATTATCACCTAAAAAATCATTTCTTCAAAATTGTAAGCAACATCCATTTAATTATGAGACTATAATTAGTTTTCGAGGTAGTCAGAAATCTGAACACAATGAAATATTACATGAATACGTAGGATGCACAAAACCATATCTCCCAAAACTTATTCAAATTGTAGAGACAACTAACTATTTGTATAGTTCCCTAGTACTCAAAATGTTGAACCATTTGTATTCAGCCTTCTGGTCAAGGATCTCTTGGCAGACCTAAGGTATCATCTATCCTACATTGTATATACTTTCTTGGAAAGCATTTTTTTTCTGAGATGAACTAGAGCATATTTTTTTTCCAGTGGCTATCTTTATATAACTGGAGCAACTCAATATGGAGGTTTTAATGCTCAATTTCTTCTAAGAACCATGAAGTGGATATAGGCAGGAGCAGATATGTCTCTAGTCAAATGATCTTTAATAACAAATGCATATTAATGCCAACATTAAATATCATTTTCTCTGTATTTCTGCTATTTTTGAAGACTACGTAAATTTTATCTGAACTGTTAAACCTTGATTGCTCTTAACTATTTTTATTTAAAAACTAAAAAGCACCATAATATATTTAGGTCAGAATCTAATATAACCATGTGTTTACTATCTGGTACTTCACTGGCCTTACTTAGTCAACCTAATTTGTAGTAGTAGTAGTAGTAGTAGCAGTAGTAGTAGTAGTAGTAGTAGTAGTAGTAGTAGTAGTAGTAGTAGTAGTAATAGTAGTAATAGTAGTAGTAGTAGTAGTTAGAAGTACTGGGTCTATACCTAGTATTTTTTAATTGAATCCATTCTTTATTTACATTTCAAATGCTATCCCCTTTCCTGGATTCCCCTACTCCAAGAATACCCCCAACCTACTCTCTCTCTCCCTCCCTCCATGAAGATGCCCCGCAACCAAAGCACTCCCATCTACCACCCCTTTATTTTCCCATGCTGGGGCATCTCTCCAGCCTTCATAGGACCAAGGGCATCTACTCCCACTGATGTCAAAAAAGGAATTCCTCCACAACAAATGTAGCTGGAACCATGTGTACCACTTGTCTGGCTGGGTGACATAATCATTCTTCCCAAGAGGCTACAAAACTCTTCAGCTCCTCCAGTCCTCCCTCCAATTCCTTCATTTGGAACCATGAGTTTAGTCCTGCAAGGAGCCATCCTTACTTAGATCTCAATGCTAAGAGCTCTCGTTACCAGGGGCCATCCCCACCTATATCTTGATGCCAGGAGATCTCGATACCAGGAATCATTCTCACTTAGATCTCAATGCCAGAAAGCATTCTTACTTAGATCTCAACCCCCGCCCCCCTTGAAGCTCATCTGTGGATAGGTTACTATAGCAACTCCTTTCCACTTCACATCCTCATGACGTCCTTTACATGCCAAGATTCTAGCAGCAATAATTAGCCCTTCCCAGAAACTCTGAAAACCTGTTTCTAAGAAATGATGCCAGCAGCATTTGTTGAAAAGGCTATCTTTTTTCCATTGGATGTTTTCAGCCTCTTTGTTGAGGATCAAGTGGCCATAGGTGTGTGGGTTCATTTCTGGATCTTCAATCCTGTTCCATTGATCCTCCTGCCTGTCACTGTACCAATACCATGCAGTTTTTAACACTATTGCTCTGTAGTATTGCTTGAGGTCAGGGATACTGATTCCCCCAGATTTTCTTTTGTTGCTGAGAATAGTTTTAGCTATCCTGGGTTTTTTGTTGTTCCAGATGAATTTGATAATTGCTCTTTCTAACTCTGTGAAGAATTGAGTTGGGATTTTGATGGGTATTGCATTGAATCTGTATAGTGCTTTAGGCAAAATGGCCATTTTAACTATATTGATTCTACCGATCCATGAGCATGGGAGGTTTTCCCATTTTTTGAGGTCTTCTTCCATTTCCTTCTTCAGAGTCTTGAAGTTCTTGTCATACAGATCTTTCGCATGTTTGGTAAGAGTCACCCCAAGATACTTTATACTGTTTGTGGCTATTGTGAAGGGGGTCATTTCCCTAATTTCTTTCTCAGCCTGCTTATCCTTTGAGTATAGGAAGGCCACTGATTTGCTTGAGTTGATTTTATAACCTGCCACTTTGCTGAAGTTGTTTATCAGCTATAGGAGACTTTTGTCTCCCTTCTTCTTGAGCTTCATGTGGACTTTGAATTGTATCTTGTATATTCTGAGCATTGGGGCTAATATCTACTTATCAATGACTGCATACCACTGTGTGTTTCCTCATGATTGGGTTATCTCACCCAGGATGACACTTTCTACATCTATCCATTTGACTAAGTATTTCATGAATTAATTTTTTTTAATAGCTGAGTAGTCCTCCATTGTGTAAATATACCACATTTTCTGTATCCATTCCTCTGCTGAGTGACATTTGAGTTCATTTCAGCTTTTTGCTACTATAAACAAAGCTGCTACGAACATAGTGGAGCATGTATCCTCATTACATCTTGGAGAAATACTGGGTATATGCTCAGGAGTGTTTTTTCTGGGTCTTGAAGTAATATTATTTCCAGTTTTCTGCAAATATTACAAACTGATTTCCAGAGTGGTTTTACTAGCTTGCAATCCCACCAGCAATGGAGAAGTGTTCCTCTTTCTCCAGATCCTCTCCAGCATCTTAGCAATTTTGACTGGTGTTAGATTGAAACTCAGACTTGTTTTGATAAGTAAGGATGTTGAACATTTCTTTAGGTATTTCACAGACATTTGCGTTTCCTCAGTTGAGAATTATCTGTTTAGCACTGTATTCATTTTTAATGAAGTTATTTGAGTCTCTGGAGTCTAACTTCTTGAACTCTTTTTATTAATCGAATATTAGCCTTCTTTGGCACATAGGATTGATAAAGATCTTTTCCCAATCTGTTCATTGCCATTTTGTCCTATTGACAGTGACCTTTTCCTTACAGAATCTTTGCAATTTTTTGAATTCCCATTTGTCAATACTTGTTCTAGAGGATAAGACATTGGTATTCTGTTTCGGAAAGTTTCCCCTGTAGCCATGTATTCAAGGTTCTTCCTCACTTTCTCCCCTATTTGGTGTATTTGGTTTTATGTGGCGGTCCATGATCCTCTTCAACTTGACCTTTGTACAAGGAGATAAGAATGGTTTGATTTGCATTTTTCTGTATGCTGACCTCTAGTTGATCTAGCACCATTTGTTAAAAATTTCTTTTTTCCACTGGATGTTTTTAGCTCCTTAGTCAAATATCAAGTGAACTAGGTATTTGGGTTCCTTTCTGGGTCTTCAATTCTATTCCATTGATCTTCCTGTATGTCTCTGTACAAATACCATGCAGTTTTTACTAATATTGCTCTGCAGTAGAGCTTGAGCCCAGTGATAGTGATTCCTTCAAAAGTTTTGTTGTTGTTGTACAGAATAGTTTTCACTATTCTGGGTGTCTTATTCTGCTATTCCAAATAAATTTCTAGTTGGCTCTTACAAGATCAATAAAGAGTTAATTTGAAATTTTGATGGGGATTGCATTGAATCTTTAGTTTGCTTTCAACAAGATGGCCAGATTTATTATATTTTTCCTGCCAATCCATGAGCAAGGGAGATATTTCTATCTTCTTAGATCTTCATTTTCTTTTTTTTGAGAAGATTGAAAGTGTTGTCATACAGAGCTTTCACTTGCTTGGTGAGATTCACACCAAGGTATGTAATATTATTTGTGACTATTTTGAAGGATCTCATTTCCCTAATTTCTTTCTCAGCTCTTTGATCCTTTGAGTAGGAGAAAGCTACTGATTTCTTTGAGTTAATTTTAGATCCAGATACTTTGGTGAAATTGTTTATCAGCTTAAGGAGGTCTCTAGTGGAGCTTTTATGGTCACTTAAGTATATGATCATATCATCAGCAAATTGTGATATTTTGGTTTCTTCATTTCCAACATATATGCCTTTGACCTCTTTTTATGGGGTCAAATTCTTGTAGCTAGAACTTCAAGTAATGTATTGAATAGATAGGAAGAGAATAAGCATCCTTGTATGGTCCCCAGATTTAGGGAGATGGCTTCAAGCTTCCCTCAAATTTAGTTTGATGTTGGCTATTTGTTTCCTCTATACTGTTTTTACTACTTTTAGGTATGGGCCTTGAATTTCTGATTTTTTCCAAGACTTTTAACATGAAGGGATGCTTAATTTTGACAAATGCTTTTTCATCACCTACTGAAATGATCAATTGATTTTTTTCTTTGAGTTTCTTTTTTATTCGAAATATTTTTATTTACATTTCAAATGTTTCACCTTTTCTAGTCCCCCATTCCCTGAAAGTCCCATAATCCCCCTTCCCTCTCCCTGTTCTCCCACCCACCCCTTCCCACTTCCCTGTTCTGGTTTTGCCCTACACTGCTACACTGAGTCTTTCCAGAACAAGGGGCCACTGCTCCATTCTTCTTGAACCTCATTTGGTGTGTGGATTATGTTTTGGGTATTCCA
Source organism: Apodemus sylvaticus (assembly GCF_947179515.1). Lineage (NCBI taxonomy): Eukaryota > Metazoa > Chordata > Mammalia > Rodentia > Muridae > Apodemus > Apodemus sylvaticus. Next base: position 5,706,514 of record NC_067483.1, on the reverse strand, counting down.
GTTTTCTAGGTTAATATCCACTTATTAGTGAGTGCATACCATGACTGATCTTTTGAATCTGGGTTACCTCACTTAGTATGATGTTCTCCAGCTCCATCCATTTGCCTAAGAATTTCATGAATTCATTGTTTCTAATGACTGAATAGTACTCCAGTGTGTGTGTGTGTGTGTGTGTGTGTGTGTGTGTGTGTATACCACTTTTTTGCATCTATTCTTCTGTTGAGGGTTACCTAGATTCTTTCCAGCTTCTGACTATTATAAATAGGGATGCTATGAACATAGTGGAGCATGTATCCTTATTACATGCTGGGGAATCCTCTGGGTATATGGCCAGGAGGGGTATAGCAGGATATTTCGGAAGTGACATGCCCAGTTTTCTGAGGAAACTCCTGAGTGATTTCCAGAGTGGTTGTACCAATTTGCAACCCCACCAGCAGTGAAGGAGTGTTCCTCGTTATCCACATCCTTGCCAACACCTGCTGCCACCTGAATTTTTAATCTTAGCCATTCTGACTGGTGTAAGGTGAAATCCCAGGGTTGTTTTGATTTTAATTTCCCTAATGACTAATGAAGTTGAGCATTTTTTAAGATGCTTCTCAGCCATCTGAACTAAGATGGAGGTGAGTCTCTTGTAACTGACTGGTGGAAGGCAGATTTCTGATGTGGCTTCTGTGCGGTGAAAGGCACTGTAAATCCGCCGCAGCTTGCAGCCTGGCTGGCCAGCAATGGTCAGAGGTAGTGGGCACAGGGCCTGCCTGGACAGTGTCACCTGGCTTCCACTGCTGATTGAGTTTCTTATATTGATAGATTCCTGTGTATTGGAACAATCCATGCATTTCTGGGATAGAGCCTACTTGGTGAATGACTTTTTTCCTGTGTTCTTCTATTCATTGTCAAGAATTTTATTGAGTATTTTTTCATCAGTGTTCATAAGGGACATCAGTCAGACACTCTATTTCCTTGTTTGGTCTTTTTTGGTTTAGGTATAAGTGTAATTGTGGCTTCATAGAATGAATTGGGTAGTGTTTCTTGTGTTTTTATTTTGTGGAATAGTTTGAAGAGTATTGGTATTAGGTCTTCTTTGAAAATCTGATAGAATTCACCACAAAACCCATCTGGACCTGGCCTTTTTTTGGTTGGGAGACTGTTAATGACTGTTCCTATTTTCTCATAGCTTATGGGACTATTTAGATGGTTAATGTGATCCTGTTTTAAATTTGGCACCTCGTATGTATCTAGAAAATTGTTCCTTTCATTCACATTTCCTAAGTTTTTTGAGTGTAACCTTTTGTTTTTGGATATGATGATTTTTTTGAATTTTCATGGTTTTTCTTATTATGTTTACTTTTTCATTTCTGATTTTATTAATTTGGGGACTGTCTCTGTGCCCTCTGTTTAGTTGGGCTAAGTGTTTATCTATCTTGTTGATTTTCTCAAAGAACCAGTTCTTGGTTTTGTTGATTCATTGTACAGTTCTTTTTATTTCTATTTGGTTGACATAGCCCTGAGTTTGATTATTTCCTGTCTTCTACTCTTCTTGGGTGTATTTACTTCTTTTTCCTATAAAGCTTTAAAGTATGCTGTCAAGCTGCTAGTGTAAGCTCTCTCCATTTTTTTTTTTTTTGGAGGTATTTGAAACTATTTGTTTTTCTTATACTGCTGCTTTCATTGTTTCCCCTAAGTTTTCATATGCCATATCTTCATATTCATTAAATTCTAAAAAATCCTTAATTTTTTTCTTTATTTCTTCCTTGAATAAGCTTTCATTGAGAAGGCATCCTTCAGCTTCCATGTGTACGTGTGTTATCCTTTTTTTTTTGTTGTTGTTGTTGTTGTTGTTGTTGTTGTTGCTGGAACTTAAGACCAGCCTTAAACCGTGGTGTTCTGATAGGTTGCATGGAATTTCTATATTCCTGTTTCTGTTGAGGTCTGTTTTGTGACCAATTGTATAGTCAATTTTAGAGAAGGTACCATGAGGTGCTGAGAAGGATTTTGCTTTAGGATGAGATGTTTTATAAATATCCATTAGATCTAATTTATTAATAACTTCTGTTAATTTCACTGCATTATTGTTTATTTTCTGTATCCCTGGTTTTTCCATTGCTGAGAGGTGGTTGTTGAAGTGTCTTACTATTATTTTGTGAAGTGTGACATGGGCTTTGAGCTTTAGTAAACTTTGATTTATGAATGTCAGTACCCCTGCATATATAGCAAAATATGTTTAGAATTAAATTAACAACATTTATACCATGTGGATGATTGCACAATAAATATTATGGATTACAAAACCAACAAGATTTATTGTGCAATTTTAGATGAAGATTTTGATATATATTTTTATTTCTAAGCCAGTTATAAGGCTAATCCCATACTGAGGAGTCAGCAAATCAAGTTACCTCTCCTGTTTGATTTTCTCAAATTTTCCTTTCTTTAGCTAAGGTCTTTGAGTGGAGCTGTCTTTACCTGCCATATCTGATCCATTTTATTTTGGAAGGGAACCAAAGCCTTTTCTCCTCTCTATTCAACATAAATACAGACCCTCTCTCAAAAAATACTGTCTTTTCACTGGTAATTGAAAATCATTAAAGATATAGATTGAATTAATTTAATAGTTTGAACTCTTTCTGAGATGAATATTAATACAACTACCAAATTCACAATCACATAATTTCTGTGGGTACATATACTCCCTTTCTCTTAATATAATTTGAATTAACATAAACTTTTACTATCTGTCTGAGATAAGAGTTTTCCACTTATTCTCTGCTCTTTGACTTATAATTTAAGATCAAATGCCTCAATTTTTTTTATTCAATATAATTTTTATTTACATTTCCAATGGTTTCCCCTTTTCTAGCCCCCACTTCCCGAAAGTCCCATACACCCCCTTCTCTCCCCCTGTCCTCCCACCCACCCCATCCCACTTCTCCGTTCTGGTTTTGCCCTATACGGCTTCACTGAGTCTTTCCAGAACAAGGGGCTACTCTTCCATTCTTCTTGTACCTCATTTGATGTGTGGATTATGTTTTGGGTATTCCAGTTTTCTAGGTTACTATCCACTTATTAGTGAGTACATACCATGATTCATCATTTGAGTCTGGGTTACCTCACTTAGTATGATGTTCTCCAGCTCCATTCATTTGCCTAAGAATTTCATGAATTCATTGTTTCCAATGGTTGAATAGTACTCCATTGTGTAGATATACCACATTTTTTGCATCCACTCTTCTGTTGAGGGATACCTGGGTTCTTTCCAGCTTCTGGCAATTATAAATATGGCTGCTATGAACATAGTGGAACATGTATCCTTATTACATGCTTGAGAATCTTTTGGGTATATGCCCAGGAGTGGTATAGCAGGATCTTCTGGAAGTGAGGTGCCCAGTTTTCAGAGGAACTGCCAGACTGATTTCCAGAGTGGTTGTACCAATTTGCAACCCCACCAGCAGTGGAGGAGTGTTCCTCTTTCTCCACACCCTCTCCAACACCTGCTGTCTCCTGAATTTTTAATCTTAGCCATTCTGACTGGTGTAAGGTGAAATCTCAGGGTTGTTTTGATTTGCATTTCCCTAATGACTAATGAAGTTGAGCATTTTTTAAGATGCTTCTCCGCCATCCGAAGTTCTTCACGTGAGAATTCTTTGTTTAACTCTGTACCCCATTTTTTAATAGGGTTGTTTGGTTTTCTGGAGTCTAACTTCTTGAGTTCTTTATATATATTGGATATTAGCCCTCTATCTGATGTAGGATTGGTGAAGATCCTTTCCCAATTTGTTGGTTGCCGATTTGTCCTCTTGATGGTGTCCTTTGCCTTACAGAAACTTTGTAATTTTATGAGGTCCCATTTGTCAATTCTTGCTCTTAGAGCATACGCTATTGGTGTTCTGTTCAGAAACGTTTTCCCTGTACTGATGTCCTCAAGGGTCTTCCCCAGTTTCTTTTCTATTAGCTTCAGAGTGTCTCTCTTTATGTGGGGGTCCTTGATCCATTTGGATTTGAGTTTAGTACAAGGCGACAAGGATGGATCAATTCACATTCTGCTGCATGCTGACCTCCAGTTGAACCAGCACCATTTGTTGAAAAGGCTCTTTTTTCCATTGGATGTTTTCAGCCCCTTTGTCGAGGATCAAGTGGCCATAGGTGTGTGGGTTCATTTCTGGATCTTCAATCCTGTTCCATTGATCTGCCTGCCTGTCACTGTACCAATACCATGCAGTTTTTAACACTATTGCTCTGTAGTATTGCTTGAGGTCAGGGATACTGATTCCCCCAGAATTTTTTTTGCTGCTGAGAATAGTTTTAGCTATCCTGGGTTTTGAGAATTGCTCTTTCTAACTCTTTGAAGAATTGAGCTGGGATTTTGATGGGTATTACATTGAATCTGTATATTGCTTTTGGCAAAATGGCCATTTTAACTATATTGATCCTGCCGATCCATGAACATGGGAAGTTTTCCCATTTTTTGAGGTCTTCTTCCATTTCCTTCTTCAGAGTCTTGATGTTCTTGTCATACAGATCTTTCACATGTTTGGTAAGAGTCACCCCAAGGTACTTTATACTGTTTGTGGTTATTGTGAAAGAATCAAGGAATCCAGGAGGTGGTTCTCTGAGAAAATCAACAAGATAGATAAACCCTTAGCCAGACTGAACAAAGGGCACAGAGAAAGTATCCAAATTAGCAAACTTAGAAAGGAAAATGGGATATAACAACAGAAACTGAGGAAATCCAAAAAATCATCAGATCCTACTACAAGAGCCTATATTCAACACAACTGGAAAACCTGGAGGAAATCGACAATTTCCTTGACAGATACCAAATACCAAAATTAAATCAGGTCCAAATAGATAATCTAAACAGTCCCATAACCCCTAATGAAATAGAAGGAGTCATAGAAAGTCTTCCAACGAAAAAAAGCACAGGACCAGATGGTTTCAGTGCAGAATTCTATCAGACCTTCAAAGAAGACATAATACCAATACTCTTCAAACTATTACACAAAATAGAAATAGAAGGAACAGTACCCAATTTATTCTATGAAGCCATAATTACACTGATACCAAAACCACACAAAGATCCAACAAAGAAAGAGAACTTCAGAATAATTTCCCTTATGAACATCGATGCAAAAATAATAAAACTCTTGCCAACCGAATCCAAGAACACATCAAAACGATCATCCACCATGATCAAGTAGGCTTTATCCCAGGGATGCAGGGTTGTTTCAATAAATGGAAATCCATCAATGCAATCCACTACATAAACAAACTCAAAGAAAAAAACCACATGGTCATTTCATTCGATGCTGAAAAAGCATTTGACAAAATTCAGAATCCTTTTATGCTCTAAGTCTTGGAAAGAACAGGAATTCAAGGCCCATACCTAAACATAGTAAAAGCAATATACAGCAAACTGGTAGCCAGCATCAAACTAAATGGAGAGAAACTTGAAGCACTCCCACTAAAATCAGGGACTAGACAGGGCCGCTCTCTTTCTCCTTATCTTTTCAATATTGTACTTGAGATACTAGCTCGGGCAATTCGACAACATAGGGAGGTCAAAAGGATACAAATTGGAAAGGAAGAAGTCAAACTATCATTGTGTGTAGATGGCATGATAGTCTACCTATGTGACCCAAAAGACTCCACTAGAGAACTCCTATAGCTGATAAACAACTTCAGCAAAGTGGCAGGTTATAAAATCAACTCAAGCAAATCAGTGGCCTTCCTATACTCAAAGGATAAGCAGGCTGAGAAAGAAATTAGGGAAATGACCCCCTTCACAATAGCCACAAACAGTATAAAGTACCTTGGGGTGGCTCTTACCAAATGTCTCAATTATTTAGTCATCTATGTATACTTAAATTCCTTATACTTACTGTACAAGTCTATTTCCAGTATTTAAATTTGTCATGCCAGGCTATGCTACCCCAGATATCCCATTTCTTTATTTCCTACATTTGATATAAAAGCCTTAAATTTCCATATTCCCTGCCTACTTAATAATATTTATCATTATACTCCCTTGTATCCTTAAAAACTATTAAATAAAATTTTATTCATCTTTATTCTTTATTTATCTAGATGCAGGAGGCCAGCAATTTTCATCCCACTGTTTGTTATCTCTTTGCTTGACTTTTGAGCAGTTTGTCATTATGCACAGCAGAGTTACCTAGAGCCTCTGAGCCCAAACTATGAGGTCTGAGCCACAAGAAGTAAACCCTATGTAGCACTGGACAAAATCTATAGCTGCTAAGAAGCTAATTTTCCCTATCTCCTAATCTTATATCATGGGGTGTCTCTATTCAGATTGGGAATTTTCAACTGATTTTTAAAAGTAAGTTCCTTCTCCAGGTTGGATCATCATAGGTAGTGGGAAATAGTTAATCCATTCTGAGCTACTGTCTCGTGCAAGGAAGAATCTACACCGACCCAAAAGCTCTGAAGTCATGAACTTAAAGACACACATACACAACATTTATATTTATTGAGCTTTAACATTGTCAATGCTGGGGCACTTCAAACATCCCTGCAGCTAGCACACATTCTACTTCAGTGTCCTTTAGTGAATGCCTTCTAAATCTATGTTTTATCTCTGCTATCCCAGACCCAACTGTGAGAGTGGCCCCTGAGGCAACTTATTCTGATTCTTACATTTCATTGGGACCTTAATTCTGATCTCTTTGTTTCCCCATCATGGTGAATCTCTCATTATTTCATTTGTCTTTCTTGCCTGGGAATCCTAAATGTCCTGACTCTGTCACACTGACCATTCATTGGCTGCTGAATCTTTATTAATCAACCAGAAGTCAATTGGGAGCAGGGACCCTTTCCTTATGTATATAGAGATTCCTGCATGATTTGTGTAAACTGAATTAATACAGCATTAGAATCAATACCCAATAGGCCTTGGTAAACAAAGTTTTATATCAGAGTTGTTTATTCTGCATCTTCTACCTTGGTCCAATCTCAACCATGAGTATCTATTAATGGAAAAAATAAGTAAGTGTAATGTTATTTGAGAATAAATCAAAATGCTGAAGCTAGTCTTCCAAGTTAGAAGGACCTATGAACAAAAGCTCATCTAAGATTTGAAAATGATGAGCACCGGACCTGCCTATGTGAGTACATAGCCCTATAGATGTTGTGCTTTAGATTGCAGACCAGGCAGTCCTCTACTCCTTACATCCTGGGGACCTTGTTTCAGCTGGTGTTTGTTGTCTGGCTCAGTGTATGAGAAATTTCGAGGGTATAATTTTATAAAACTGCTATAGAGTTGCCTTCTTCCTCTACTTCTTCCAGCTGTTCCCTAATTGAACCAGGGGAGTCACTGGCTCCTGTGCATTGGTTGTGTGTATGTTCTTGCATCTGGCTCTTTCAGCTGGTTGTTGTGCATTTCTGGGTATGCATGCTGGGCCTTTTGGAGGGCAGTCAAGGCTCCTCCCAAGGTTGCCTGCTTCCACTCTTTCTGCTCGGCTTCAGGTTTTCAGTTCTTTTCTCACCCCCAAATACATGCTTATGTTCCCCTACATGTCTCATTTCACATACAGGTCCCTTGACCACATCACTGATTTTTTATTCCTAAATAATACGGCTATAGAAATAAGTTCTCACCTCAGGGTATCTCTGAAGCAAAGGATTGTAATTGCTCTATAATAGAAAGGACTCTACCCTAGTATACACTCTCTAGGGAAGCCCTCTCCTTCTCTAGGATGTTGAAGTAATCAAACAGGTATCAGCACATGTTGGCCACTGTCACCTCAAGCCTCAAAAATACACAGAGTATAACAACATACAAATAGAACTCATGAAATATCTTAGTATGTTTGAGAAAGAAGTACCTCATTAAACCATAGAAATATGTACATACAAGCTTAACCTAAGCTATGAAAAGTTGTGTTAAAAGGGTTTTAACCTAAGGGTTGTGTTAATCACATCTAATGCACTGAAGATTTTTGACCTTGATTAATTTACATATTCCACTTTTATATTTTTGGAAGAGTTCTGATGAAGTTCCTTTAGTTGAATGTGTGTTATATCTCACTTTAATCATTGTTATTTTTCTTGTTATGTGATAATTTTCATTTTCCAAAATCTTAATTAATAGTTTTATAATATAAACGTGGCTTCATTTCTGATGTAATCTATTCTATCTCTGGGCAAATTCTGCCTGTGCACTCAATATTTTTTTTAATACCATTTGCTCATGTATTTGTTCTAATTTATATTACATAGTCTGTCCTTTAGATCTTCATTTTGATTGTTATTCCTACGCACTTGGTCATTTTACACACAAGCCTATGTTTCCATATGAGGATTCCCAGTGCTGAGTGGATAGTTTTCTGGTCAAGGGAACCTTAGACATAAGCCTGAGGACCTGAGGCCATACATCTGGCTCCCATATAAAAAGCCTGGTATTCCTGCATGTACACCAGAGAGTCATCACTAGGGCTTGAAGTTTATCATCTTTGCTCTAGGTTCAGTGAGAAAATTAATTATAGAGGAAGACGATTGTCATTATTTTCTGGTCTTTAAAACATATGTGCTTGCAAATTCCTATACCAAACCAATGTTAAACACATAAAGGGAAACAAAATGGAGGAAGGCCACTGAGAAATATTTTCTTTTTTTAAAAAAAGATTTTCTCTTCCTCATAGAATTCATATGAACCATAGTTTTCCCTTCCTCCACACTTCTCCCCTAATTCTACTCTTCTTTCATTATAGCCTGAGAAGATGAAGCCCTCACAAGAACAAGCTACACAGAATCAATGAAGCAGGGTCATAAGAGCTCACAGAGATGGAAGCAAAACTCATGGAACCTGTGTAGGTCTAAGCAACGTGCTTTGCATGTATGTTATATTTGTGTACTTGGTGTTCTTGTGAAACTCCTAACAGTGGGGATGTGTATTCAGGACTGGTTCTAATGCTAATTTAATCAGGAACCTGCACATACAAACATTGAAGGTTGTCCCCAATTGGTTTGTGAAGAATCAATAAAGATACCACCAGGCAATGGCTGGGCAATGAGAGATGTGGCAGTACCCTTAGATTCGCAGGGGCAGGAAAAAAGAGGAGAGACAGAGAATCACCATGACTTTGGGTAGAAGGATGTGAAATAGGAGTTGAAGGATAGAAAACCAACCAACTGTGAAAATTCTGGAGGGTAGCCACTGGCCATTCTCTTGATTGTGCCTCAGGGGAAGGTTTAGGAATGTTTAGTCTTTGAGGTAGCCAAGGCCTTTTAACATTAACTAGCATGAGTGTGTGTGTGTGTGTGTGTGTGTGTGTGTGTGTGTGTGTGTTTCCATTTGGGAATCCAGATAGCTCCTGGGTATGTAAACGTGTGTGACCTGCTGGAAGCCAAAGCGATGTGTAGATAAACTCAATGCTAGAGGTAAGTGTTTCTCTGGTGTTTTTAATATCCTTTACCTGGGATCGTTTAATATCCCTTTCGTTACACTATTGTAAGTGTAATGCCATGTTCAGTTGATATCATTTACAGTTTTGATCTTTATTGAAGATATATTTCTGATAAATTGAAAGTTCCCTCTCCTGGCTCTGTAAAAAAAAAAAAAAAATGTTTTTAAAGAATAAGCCATTACAGCTGCTCGGAAACTGTTTTTATTATGGTGGGTATATGCAGTATTTTCTGATACCTCTGTCCTTCAAACCACATTTAATATTCCAACTGAAGGCTAAGCATCCATAATGTTTACTGCTAGCATAAGTGAAGTGACTGCTAGCATGTTAAGGCAGTCAGGAATAACATGAATATCAACCTTTGCTCACTTAAAACATCCTGTTAATAAGTATCTCTTAATTCTTATCTTTTAGCAGCTGTGAAGTGAATCACATCTTGTAAAGAGATATGCTTCTGACTTTCCTTTATTTTTAAAAGTATTAAGAGTGTGCCATACCTAAAATGTGACAATTCAGTTTTGTTTTTATAAAGTTTTCTTTTTTAAATTTTTTAAAAAAATTTATTAGATATATTTTTATTTATATTTCAAATGATTTCCCCTTTTCTGGTCCCCCACTCCCCAAAAGTCACATAAGCCCCCTTCCCTCTCTCTGTTCTCCCACCTATCCCTTCCTACTTCCCTGTTCTGGTTTTTTTCTTATACTGCTACACTGAGTCTTTCCAGAACCATGGGCCACTCCTCCGTTCTTTATGTACCTCATTTGATGTGTGGATTATGTTTTGGGTATTCCAGTTTTCCAGGCTAATATCCACTTATTAGTGAGTGCATACCATGATTGATCTTTTGAGACTGGGTTACCTCACTTAGTATGATGTTCTCCAGCTCCATCCATTTGCCTAAGAATTTCATGAATTCATTGTTTCTAATGGCTGAATAGTACTCCATTGTGTAGATATACCACATTTTTGCATCCATTCTTCTGCTGAGGGATACCTATATTATTTCCAGCTTCTGGCTATTATAAATAGGGATGCTATGAACATAGAGGAGCATATATCCTTATTACATTCTGGGGAATCCTCTGGGTATATGCACAGGAGTTGTATAGCAGGATCTTTTGGAAGTGACATGCCCAGTTTTCTGAGGAACTGCCAGACTGATTTCCAGAGTGATTGTACTAATTTGCAACCCCACCAGAAGTGGAGGAGTGTTTCTCTTTCTCCACATCCTCACCAACACCTGCTGTCTCCTGAGATTTTAATCTGAGCCATTCTGACTGGTGTAAGGTGAAATCTCAGGGTTGTTTGATTTGCATTTCCCTGATGACTAGTGAAGTTGAGCATTTTTTAAGATGTTTCTCCACTATCCGAAGTTCTTTAGGTGAGAATTCTTTGTTTAACTCTGTACCCCCCATTTTTAATAGGGTTATTTGGTTTTCTGGGGTCAAACTCCTGGAGTTCTTTGTATATATTGGATATTAGCCCTCTATCTGATGTAGGGTTGGGGAAGATCTTTTCCCAATTTGTTGGTTGCCGATTTGTCCTTTTGATGGTGTCTTTGCTTTACAGAAACTTTGTAATATCATGAGTTCCCCTTTTGTTAATTCTTGATCTTAGAGCATAAGCTATTGGTGTTCTGTTCAGGAACTTTCCACTTGTACCAATGTCCTCAAGGGTCTTCCCCAGGTTCTTTTCTATTAGCTTCAGAGTGTCTGGCTTTATGTGGATGTCCTTGATCCATTTGGAGTTGAGCTTAGTACAAGGAGACAAGGATGGATCAATTCACATTCTTCTGTATGCTGACCTCCACTTGATCCAGCACTATTTGTTGAAAGGACTATCTTTTTCCATTGGATGTTTTCAGCCCCTTTGTCGATGATCAAGTGGCCATAGGTATGTGGGTTCAGTTCTGGATCTTCAAACCTGTTCCATTGATTCACTTGCCTGTCACTGTACCTATACCATGCAGTTTTTATCACTATTGCTTGGTAGTATTGCTTGAGGTCAGGGATACTGATTCCTCCAGAATTTCTTTTGTTGTTAATAATAGTTTTAGCTATTCTGAGTTTTTTATTATTCCAGATGAATTTGAGAATTGCTCTTCCTAACTCTGTGAAGAATTGAGTTGGGATTTTGATGGGTATTGCGCTGAATCTGTATATTGCTTTTGGCAAATGATAATTTTAACTATATTAATCCTGCCGATCCATAAGCATGGGAGGTTTTTGCATTTTTTGAGGTCTTCTCCTATTTCCTTCTTCAGAGTCCTGATGTTCTTGTCATACAGATCTTTCACATGTTTGGTAAGAGTCACCCCAAGATACTTTATACTCTTTGTGGCTATTATGAAGGGTGTCAATTCCTTAATTTCTTTCTCAGCCTGCTTAACTTTTGAGTATATGAAGGCTACTGATTTGCTTGAGTTGATTTTTTACATGCAACTTTGCTGAAGTTGTTTATCAGCTGTAGGAGTTCTCTAGTGGAGTTTTTTTTTTTTTTTTTTTTTTTTTTTTTTTTTTTTTTTTTTTTTAATCACTTAGGTAGACTATCACATCATCTGCAAATAATGATAGTTTGTCTTCTTCCTTTCCAATTTCTATCCCTTTGACCTCCTTATGTTGTTTAATTGCCAGAGCTAGTACCTCAAGTACAGTCTTGAAAAAATAAGGAGAAAGGGTGCAGCTCTGTCTAGTCCCTGATTTTAGTGGGATTGCTTCAAGTTTCTCTCCACTTAGTTTGATGCTGGCTACAGGTTTGCTGTATATTGCTTTTACTATGTTTAGGTATGGGCTTTGAATTCCTGTTCTTTCCAAGACTTTAAGCATGAAAGGATGCTGAATTTTGTCAAATGCTTTTTCAGCATCTAATGAAATGACCATGTGTATTTTTTCCTTTGATTTTGTTTATGTAGTATATTGCATTGATGGATTTCCATATATTGAACCAACCCTACATCCCTGGGATAAAGCCTACTTGATCATGGTAGATGATCGCTTTTAAGTGTTCTTGGATTCGGTTGGCAAGAATTTTATTGAGTAATTTTGCATCGATGTTCATAAGGGAAATTGGTCTAAAGTTATCTTTCTTTGTTGGATCTTTATGTGGTTTTGATATCAGCGTAATTGTGGTTTCATAGAAGGAATTGGGTAGTGTTCCTTCTCTTTCTATTTTGTGGAATAGTTTGAAGAGTATTGCTGTTAGGTCTTCTTTGAAGGTTTGATAGAATTCTGCACTGAAACCATCTGATCCTGTGCTTTTTTTGTTGGAAGACTTTCTATGGCCCTTTCTATTTCTTTAGGGGTTATGGGACTGTTTAGATGCTCTATTTGATCCTGGTTTAATTTTGGCATTTGGTATCTGTCTAGGAAATTGTCCATTTCCTCCAGATTCTCCAGTTGTGTTGAGTATAGGCTTTTGTAGTAGGATCTGATGATTTTTTGAATTTCTTCATTTTCTGTTGAAAAAAAAATATGTCCCCCTTTTCATTTCTAATTTTGTTAATTTGGATACTTTCTCTGCCCTTTGGTCAGTCTGGATAATGGTTTATCTATCTTGTTGATTTTCTCCAAGAACCAGCTCCTGGATTCATTGATTCTTTGCATGGTTCCTTTTGTCTCCACTTGATTGATTTCAGCCCTGAGTTGGATGATTCCATGACTTCTACTCCTTCTGGGAGAACTGGCTTCTTTTTGTTCCAGGGCTTTCAGGTGTGTCATAAAGCTGCTAGTGTATGCTCTCTCCATTTTCTTTTTGGAGGCACTCAGGGCTATGAGTTTTCCTCTTACAACTGTTTTTATTGTGTCCCAAAGATTTGGGTATGTTGTGCCTTCATTTTCATTAATTTCTAAAAAGTCTCTGATTTCTTTCTTTATTTATTCTTTGGCCACGGTGTCATTGAGTAGAGTATTGTTCACCCTCCATTTGTATGTGGGCTTTCTGTTTTTTTTTTTTTTTTTTTTTTTGTTGTTGTTGTTGTTGTTGTTGTTGTTGTTGTTGTTTTTGTTGTTGTTGCTATTGAAAACAACTCTTACTCCATAGTCATCTGAAAGGAAACATGGGATTAGCTTGATCTTCTTATATTTGTTGAGGTCTGTCTTGTGACCAATTATATGGTTGATTTTGGAGAAAGTTCCATGAGGTGCTCAGAAAAAGGTATATTCTTTTGCTTTAGGGTGAAATGTTCTGTAAATATCAGCCAAATACAATTGGTCCAAAGCTTCAATTAGTTTTACTGTGTCCCTGTTTAGTTTATGTTTTCCTGATTTGTCCAATGAACAGAGTGGGGTGTTGAAGTCACCCAAAGTTGTGGTGTTAGGTGCAATGTGTGTTTTGAGCTTCAGTAAAGTTTCTTTACGAATGAGGTTGCCCTTGCATTTGGCAAGTAGATGTTCAGAATTGAAAGTTCTTTTTGGTGGATTTTTCCTTTGACCAGCAAGAAGTGTCCTTCTGTGTTTCTTTTGATGACTTTAGGTTGAAAGTAAATTTTATCTGATATTAGAATGGCTACTCCGGCTTGTTTCCTGAGACCATTCACTTGTACAATTGTCTTCCAGGCTTTTACTCTAAGGTAGTTTTTGTCTTTGAAACTGAGGTATGTCTCTTGTATGCAGCAAAATGTAGGGTTCTGTTTCCTTATCCAGTCTGTTAGTCTATGTCTTTTTATTGTGGAATTGATTCCATTGATATTAAAAGATATTAAGGAATAGTGATTATTATTTCCAGTAATTTTTGATGTTATTTTTATATTTGACAGGTTATATTCTTTTGGGTTTGATAAAAGAAGGTAACTATCTTGCTTTTTGAAGGGTGTAGTTTCCCTCCTTGTATTGGAGTTTTCCTCCTATTATTCTTTGTAGAGCTGGTTTTGTTTAAAGATATTGTGTTAATTTGGTTTTGTCATGGAATATCTTGGTTTCTCCATCTATGGTGATTGAGAGTTTTGCTGGGTATAGTAGTCTTGTCTGACATTTGCGTTCTCATAGAGTCTGCATGAGATCTGCCCAGGATCTTCTAGCTTTCATTGTCTCTGGTGAGAAGTTTGGTATGATTCTGATAGCTCTTTCTTTATATGATATTTGGTTTATTTTCTCTTACTGCCTTTAATATTCTTTCTTTGCTTAGTGCATTTGGGGTTTTGATTATTATGTGACAGGAGGTATTTCTCCTCAGGTCCAGTCTGTTTGGAGTTCTGTAGACTTCAAGTATATTCATGGGCATCTCTCTCTTTAAGTTGGGAAGGTTTTCTTCCATAATTTTGTTGAAGATATTTGTGGCCCTTTCAGTTGTAAATCTTCATTCTCATCTATACCTAAAATCCTTAGGTTTGGTCTTCTCATTGTGTTCTGGATTTCCTGGATGTTCTGGGGTACAAGCTTTTTGAATTTTGCATTTTCTTTGACTGTTGAGTCAATAGTTTCTATGGTATCTTCAATATCTGAAATTCTTTCTTCCATCTCTTGTATTCTGTGATTGATATTTGCATCTATGGCCCCTGATTTCTTCTAAAGGTCTTCTATCTCCAAAGTCGTCTCCCTTTGTGATTTCTTAGTTGTTTCTACTCCTGTTTTTAGATCCAGGATTGTTTTGCACAGTTACTTCATTTGTTTGTATGTGTTTTCCTTTAATTCTTTAAGAGATTTTTGTGTTTCCTCTTTCATGACTTCTGCCTGTTGACTCAAGTTCTCCTGCATTTCTTTAAGTTTGTGTGTGTGTGTGTGTGTGTGTGTGTGTGTGTGTGTGTGTTTCTTCTTTATTGGCTTCTATCTTTGAGCCTTATTCTACTGAATTTCTTTAAGTGATTTTTGTGAAACCCATTATATGGGTTTCTAGCGTATTCATGTTCCCCTGTATTTCTTTAAGAGATTCATTTATGTCCTTTTTGTGTTCTTCTAGCAGCATCATGACCAGTGATTTTAAAACCAAATCTTGTTTTTCTTGTGTGTTAGCATAATCAGGACTTGCTGATGTTGGAGAGTTTGGTCCAGAAGCTGCCATATTGCCTAGATTTCTGTTAGTAGCATTTCTGCATTTGTCCTTTGCCATCTTGTTCTCTGGCATTGATTGTTCTTGTCTCTGACTGGTATTTGAGCCTCCTGTGCATTTCTAGGGCTACTTCTGCAACACTGGATGGCTGGGTTTCCCCTGTCACAGACTGCTGATGTGCTGTCCTCCTCTTGGGTGTGCTTTGATCCCTAGTGTGCCTTTCACCAGATTGTCTCTGTGAGCCAGGTGGTGCCCATTTGCTCCTTCAAGGAATGCTGATGATGTATGCTGCGGGACCTTTCCCCAGTGATGATCACTCTGCAGGGCAGCTGATCTCCCATTTGGGTTGGTGCACACAAGGCTAGCCTAGCTGCTCTGATCCAGATTCTAGGCAAAAGCCTGGCAGGCAAAATTCCCTTTGGGCTATGAGTGCTAACTGGTTCTGTCAGGTGGCCAAGATGGCTATGTGCGCATGCTCCCTGAAAGTACAGGGAAAGTCTGCTAGGCTAACAATGTCCTGGCCCAGTTGGCACACAGATGGCCCACTGAGAAGCCCAGGTCCTGGGGGCAGTCCATGGCCTGTCAGGTTTAGACACACACCCCCCCCCCCCGCTATGTTATCCTCCGGCTATGACTGTTAGTTGACTTTTCCTGTGTCCCATAGCCAAAATGGCGGAGCATGCGCAGAGCTGGGCAAACAACCTCCTGGCTAGGTTGGCACAATGATGGCCCCCCTGAAGAGCCCAGGGCCAGTGTTCAGGCCACTGCCCTTCTTGCTTAGACCCCCGCAATATTGGCCTCAGGTTATGTTGTGTACCTCAGGCTGTCTGATCTCTATTGCTCCATTTCCTTCTTCAGAGTCTTGAAGTTCTTGTCATACAGATCTTCCACATGTTTGGTAAGTCACCCCAAGGTACTTTATACTGTTTGTGGCTATTGTGAAGGGTGTCAGTTCCCTAATTTCTTTCTCAGCCTGTTTATCCTTTGAGTATAGGAAGGGTACTGAGTAGCTTGAGTTGATTTTATTACCTTCCACTTTGTTGAAGTTGTTTATCAGCTGTAGGAGTTCTCTAGTGGAGTTTTTTGGGTCACTTAGGTAGACTATCTTATCATCTGCAAATAATGATAATTTGACTTCTTCCTTTGAATTTGTATCCCTTTGACCTCCTTATGTTGTCCTACTGCCCGAGGTAGTACCTCAAGTACAATACTGAAAAGATAAGGAGAAAGTGGGCAGCCCTGTCTAGTCCCTGGTTTTAGTGGGATTACTTCAAGTTTCTCTCTATTTAGCTTGATGTATATTGCTTTTACTATGTTTAGGTATGGGCCTTGAATTCCTGTTCTTTCCAAGACTTTAAGAATGAAAGGATGCTGAATTTTGTCAAATGATTTTTCTGCATCCAATGAAATGACCATGTGGTTTTTTTCTTTGTTTATGTAGTGTATTGCATTGATGGATTTCCATATATTGAACCAACACTGCATTCCTGGAATAAAGCCTATTTAATCATGGTGGATGATCATTTTGATGTGCTCTTGGATTCGGTTGGCAAGAATTTTATTTTGTATTTTTGCATCGATGTTCATAAGGGAAATTGGTCTGAAGTTCTCTTTCTTTGTTGAATCTTCATGTGGTTTTGGTATCAGCTTAATTGTGGCTTCATAGAATGAATTGGATAGTGTTCCTTCTGTTTCAATTTTGTGGAATAGTTTGAAGCATACTGGTGTTAGGTCTTCTTTGAAGGTCTGATAGAATTCTGCACTGAAGCCATCTGGTCCTTTGCTTTTTTTTTTTTTTTTTTTTTTTTTTTTTTTTTTTTTTTTTTTTTTTGGTTGGAAGGCTTTCTATGACCCCTTCTATTTCTTTAGGGGTAATGGGGCTGTTTAGATGATCTATTTCGTCCTGATTTAATTTTGATATTTGGTATATGTCTAGGAAATTGTCCATTTCCTCCAGATTCTCCAGTTGTGTTGAATATAGGCTTTTGTAGTAAGATTAGATGATTTTTTGAATTTCCTCATTTTCTGTTGTTATATCTCCCTTTTCATTTCTAATTTTGTTAATTTGGATCTTTCTCTCTGCCCTTTGGTCAGTCTGGCTAAGGGTCTATCTATCTTGTTGATTTTCTCAAAAAAAAAAAAAAAGCAGCTTCTGGATTCATTGATTCTTTGTATGGTTCTCTTTGTTTCCACTTGACTGATTTCAGCCCTGAGTTTGATGATTTCCTGTCTTCTACTCCTCCTGGGTGAATTGGCTTCTTTTTGTTCAAGGGCTTTCAGGTGTGTTGTTTAGCTGCTAGTGTATGCACTCTCCATTTTCATTTTGGAGGCACTCGGGGATATAAGTTTTCCTCTTAGCACTGCTTTCATGTCCCAAAGATTTGGGTATCTTGTACCTTAATTTTCATTAACTTCTAAAACTCTCTGATTTCTTTCTTTATTTCTTCTTTGGCCAAGGTGTCATTGAGTAGATTATTGTTCGGCCTCCATGTGTATGTGGGCTTTCTGTCATTTTTGTTGCCATTGAAGACCACTCTTACTCCATAGTGATCCAATAAGAGGCATGGGATTATGTCGATCTTTTTATATTTGTTGAGGACTGTCTTATGACCAATTATATGGTCAATTTTGGAGAAGGTACCATGAGGTGCTGAGAAAACGGTATATTCTTTTGTTTTAGGGTGAAATGTTCTATAAATATCATTCAAGTCCAATTGGTCCAAAGCTGCAATTAGTTTTATTGTGTCCTTGATTAGTTTCTGTTTTCCTATTTGGTCCATTGAGGAGAGTGGAGTGTTAAAGTCACCCACAATTATTGTGTTGGGTGAAATGTGTGCTTTGAGATTTTGTAAAGTTTCTTTTATGAATGAGGGTACCCTTGCATTTGGTGCATAGATGTTAAGAATTGAAAGTTCTTGGTGGATTTTTTCCTTTTACGAGCAAAAAGTGTCCTTCTGTATCTCTTTTGATGGTTTTAGGTTGAAAGTCAATTTTATCTGATATTAGAATGGCTACTCCGGCTCGTTTCCTGAGACCATTGGCTTGTAAAATTGTCTTCCAGCCTTTTACTCTAAGGTAGTTTTTGTCTTTGACAATGAGGTGTGTTTCCTGTATTCAACAAAATGTAGGGTCCTGTTTCCTTACCCAATCTGTTAGTCTATGTCTTTTTATTGGGGAGTTGAGTCCATTGACGTTAAGAGATTTTAAGGAGTAGTGATTATTACTTCTTGTCTTTTGCGATGTTATTTTTATATTTGAGTGGTTATCTTCTTTTGGGTTTGATGAAAAAAGGCAACTGTCTTGCTATTTCCAGGGTGTCATTTCCCTCCTCGTATTGGAGTTTTCCTCCTATTATTCTTTGGAGAGCTGGGTTTGTTTAAAGATATTGTGTAAATTTGGATTTTTCGTGGAATATCTTGGTTTCTCTATCTATTGTGATTGAGAGTTTTGCTTGGTATAGTAGTCTTGGCTGACATTTGTGTTCTCTTAGATTTTGCATGAGATCTGCCCAGGATCTTCTAGATTTCATGGTCTCTGGTGGGAAGTCTGGTGTGATTCTGATAGGTCTTCCTTTATATGTTACATGGCCTTTTTCTCTTACTGCCTTTAATATTCTTTCTTTGTTTAGTACATTTGGGGTTTTGATTATTATGTAACGAGAGGTATTTCTGCTAAGTTCCAGTCTGTTTGGAGTTCTGTAGTCTTCTTGTGTATTTATGGGCATCTCTTTCTTTAAGTTGGGAAAGTTTTCTTCCATAATTTTGTTGAAGATATTTGCTGGCCCTTTCAACTGTAAATCTTCACTCTCATCTATACCTGTAATCCTTAGGTTTGGTCATCTCATTTTGTTCTAGATTTCCTGGATGTTCTGGGATACAAGCTTTTTGCATTTTGCATTTTCATTGACTGTTGAGTCAATGGTTTCTATGGTATCTTCAACATCTGAGATTCTTTCTTCCATCTCTTTTATTCTGTTGTTATTTGCATCTATGGCCCCTGATTTCTTCTCAAGGTTTTCTATTTCCAAAGTTGTCTCCCTTTGTGATTTCTTAGTTGTTTCTCCTTCTGATTTTAGATCCTGAATGGTTTTGCTTAGATCCTTCACTTGCTTGTTTGTGTTTTCCTGTAATTCTTTAAGAGATTTTTGTGTTTCCTCTTTCATGACTTCTGCTGTTTGACTCACTTTCTCCTGTATTTCTTTAAGTTTGTGTGTGTGTGTGTGTGTGTGTGTGTGTGTGTGTGTTTCTTCTTTATTGGCTTCTGTCTCTTGAGCTTTATTCTCCTGAATTTCTTTATTTGATTTTTATGTATCCATTAAACGGGTTTCTAGCTTATTCATGCTCCCCTGTATTTCTTTAAGAGATTCATTTATGTCCTTTTTGTGTTCTTCTAGCAGCATCATGACCAGTGATTTTAAATCCAAATCTTGTTTTTCTGGTGTGTTTTCATAATCAGGACTTGCTGATGTTGGAGAGTTTGGTTCAGACACTGCTATATTGCCTAGGTTTCTGTTAGTAGCATTCCTGCATTTGCCCTTTGCCATTTTGTTATTTCTGACATTAGTTGGTCTTGTCTCTGGCTGGTATTTGTTCCGCCTGTGAGGCTATATGGCTATTTCTGCAACACTGGATGGCTGGGTTTCCCCTGTTACAGATTGCTAATGTGTTGCCCTCCTCTTGGGTGTCTTTGCAGCCCTAGTGTGCCTTGTCCCAGGTTGTCTGTGTGAACCAGGCAATGCACATTTGCTCCTTCAGTGAGTGCTGATTGTCTATGCTGCTGTGGGACCCTTTTCGAGTGCTGGTCACTCTGCTGGGCAGCCTATCTCCCAACCGGGTTGGTGCACACAAAGCTAGCTTAGCTGCTGAGGCCCTGAGTCTAAGCAACAGCCTGGCCAGCTAAGGCCCGAGCAAATTTCTCCTTGGGCTATGACTGCTAATTGGTTCTGTCAGGTGGCCAGGATAGCAGCATACAAGTGCTCCCTGAAAGTACTGGGAGAGTCTGCTGGGCTAACAACCTCCTGGCTGGGTTGGGACACAGATGGCCTACCAAGAAGCCCAGGGCCTCGGGTCAGTCCAAGGCCTGTCTGTCTTAGACCCCCGCTATGTTAGCCTCAGGCTATGACTCTTAGCTGACTTTGCCTGCTAGAACTCTCTGGTGTCCCAAAGTCAAAATGGCGGAGTTCGTGCCGGGCTGGGCAATTAACCCTCTGGCCAGGCTCACACACCAAGGCTGGGCAATTAACCATCTGGCCAGGCTCACACACCAATGGCCCCCTGAACAGCCCTGGGCCTGGATGCAGGCCAACACCCATCGGGCTTAGACACTGCAATGTTGGCCTTGGGTTATATTTGCATACCTCAGTCTGTCTGATCTCTCTGGTGCCCGAGATCCAAGATCGTGGAGAGACTCTTGTAACTGACTGGCGGGAGGCAGAGTTCTGATGTGGCTTCTTGGTTCCACTGCTGATGGTCCTTCTGTTGGACCAGCTGCCACCTTTATAAAGTTTTCTTCCACTCATTTTTGCATATGGTTTCTGTACCTTCTAGAAAATTCTTTGAGGAAATGAATAACTGCTTTTGATAATTTTAAAAACAGTTTGCTTTGGAAACTGCTTAATAACTAAGTCAATAGAAATGCAAAAAAACATTGCTGATTTTTCTGAGTCATTGAGTAAGAGAATTCCTATAGTATTACAAATTGAAAAAACTGAATTAAGATCTAAGAGATTGTGAAAATAAGACTGATATTAAATGATAGTCTGTTTCCTAGACATGAGGGTATTTAAAATTTTGCAGGGATAAACTATCCAACTTGCAAAACAAATATGTTAACTTTCAAGCAACCACAACCAAACATGAATTCCTCTAGATAACTTCATTCTAGCCAGTGGAATCTGAGAAAATAGAGTGTTGTGATTTTTCGAAGTGTTTATAGAATTCATGAGCTTTTGTAAAGATATCATATGTACGTTTCCTCTAGTAACTTTCTGTGCATACATGTGCACATGTATGTTCATGTATGTCTGTCTATGAGGGCATTTGGGTTATTGCTTATGGTTGTATGATAATGGATGATAAACATGTTGAGAGATTTTCACACAGTGAACAGGGATCAGCATGTTCCATGTTACGCACGTGCTGTCTATATTACTTTTTGAGATGAGGTCTATCTGTCTTGATGTCCTGAAGTTCATCAATAGGATAGATAGCTGATTTTGAGCTATGGGATCATTCAAAACTTCTTCCCAGAACTGGGATCACATATGTGACTCATCTATGTCAACATTTTTGTATGGGTTCTTGGTATTAAACTCATGTTTACAAAAATAGCTACTTTGCTAATGGAAACATTTCTCCATTACAAATCATAATAACTGAAGTCTCCAGCTCTTTGCCATAATACATAAAACCATGGTGTATATAATACCTAAATTTCTGTATAAGTCCATTTAATTATTACTACCTGTATGATTGAGTACTCCTGAATATACCAAGAAGGGTAGTGAGATCCTAACACAATTAATGACAGCCTAGATACAGTGAAAGCATTTGAATGCAAGTGAGCCTTCTTTGCTGTATATACTTTTTGTTTGTATGTTTGTTTGTTTTGTGATCAAAGTGCAGAACATGTGCTTAGAGAGAAAATATTCTTTCAAGGATAAAAGTGGGATCTTGAACAGGAAAGACAGCTCTTTTGGAGTTCATAGGCCCATGTTTGATATATTTTCTGCTGAAACTCTATTCTGTGCTATAAAACAGGATATTTTCTTTCAGTGTAATGCAACACACCTAGTAGTAAAACAATAAGTATACACTTATTATTCTTATGATGTTAAAGTACAATCCACATTCAATGTTAACAAATTACATAATGCATACTGTATTCAGATGAAAACCAAATAATCAAGCCATACATTGTAAAGAAATTGAGGGTTTTCAACACACCTAGCAGAGATGTTTATTGATGAGATGAATGACCTGAGCTGCATCATTGGTGCACATTTGTTGGAAGGAGACACTGACTATGGAGGTTGTCCTTTGACTTCTATATGTGTTCTGCAGATAGACAAACAGAGTGAGTACATTTAATGAAAGAAGAAAATGATATATTGAAAACTTCACACAGGGAATGGTGTGAAAACATTATCTGAAATTGACCAGTTGAAACACTTTCAAAGTATTCCTTTTAAAAGGCTCAGTCCCAACTTCTGGCAAACATAACACCCCACTCAGCATTTAACTGAGAGGCCCATAGTATGAAAGAACTGTCTCAAAATATGTTTAGTAAGAACTTCAGTGGAAAGATGTTATCTAATTTTTGGACTCATTTCTAAAACTGTGAAAAAATATTCAAATTAATGAATTCCAGTTTACTTTCTTTTCTTCCTTTTTACTAAAATATATTTTATGTTTATGAATGAGTTTCGCCCACATATTTGTAGCTTCATGTTTGCTTGACATCAGATGGGATCAGATTCTCTCAGTTGGAATTTTAAATGGTTTTAAACCATTGTGTGGGTACTAGAAGAGAATCCCTGTCTTCTCTGAGATCAATGAGTGGTCTTAATCCTTGAGATATTTAACTTTCTTTAAGCATTAGCCACTTTATAAATGGTGTTAACTCATGAAGAACAGGTTATATACTTTATTATTTTCTTAAATGTGCAAGCTGTGCTTACGTTTGGTGAAAAAGAAGCCTGGCTAGCAAGATAGCTGACCTGTTAAACTGAATTAAAATTCCTGGGTTCCACATGGTGGGAAAATGGAAATGATCCATGTGTAATTTCTCTGACCTCATATACATGCCATATTATGCATATATCAATGCTCAGCCAGAAACTGTAGACATAGCCCTATTCCTGAGACTACTCTCCCAATAAGCCTAATTTTAAGAGTTAGAAAACGAAAGTAAGAAAAGATAGAAAAATTTAAAATGGATTCCTATAGAAGTAAGAAACTGATTCTTTATGAAAAAGACAAAAAGAAACTCTTTAAAATGTAAGTGTATCACTGTATTTTCTTATTAAAAGACTATTAAATATGTCTGAGAGATTCAGTACTATTCCTATTGAATAGATGATAAGATGATACCACAAACTTTTTGAATAAAGAATAGTTCATCTTGCAACATTTCTAAAGACTGATACACTGTCTTAGACTTATTGTTTTTCTCTCTATGTATGCACATGTGTGAGGGGTGATGTCACAACAGATGGAGGTAAAAAAAATTCTAGAATTGAATATCACTCTTTATATTTATGTGGGTTTTGGAAAATTGAATTCTGATGGCCAGGTTTTAAATGGCATATACCTTTGCCAAACTAAGCCATATCACTATCCCAGAGACAGTATTAATTTTTATACATATATGTTGTTATATACACAGGGTAATTACAATGTACATAGTTAATTGATTTTCTCTGTGCCTTAGTGTTCTAATACTGTGAAAAGACACCATGATCATGGAATCTCTTATAAACAAAAGCATTTATCCAGGGCTGACTTACAATTATAGCGGTTTTGTTCATTATCATCATGGTGGGAAGCATTGAGACATGCAAGCAGACATGGTGTTTGTGAAGCAAATGATATGAATTCTACATCCAGATCCAAAGGTAGAAGAAAGAGAGAGAAAATGGGTGTGGGTTTGGGCTTTTCAGATCTCAAGGGCCATCTCCAGTGCCTAACTTCCTTCAACAGGGCCACATCTTCTAAGCCTTTCAGAGAACCATTCTTTACTAAGAAAGCATTCAAATATGTGAGGCTATGGGGAATTTTCTAATTCAAAAACACACAATAATATTGTATCTTAGATACTTTCTGAATTCTGTAATAAAGACAAATATTTATGAATCAATTTTTATTTACATCCCATTTCAATTAAAACGTAAAATGGCATAGCATATAAGACTTGGTTATAGAACATTTAGAATAATATTGCATCCATTTTATAGTGTAAGGTTGAAGAGATTTGAATCATATAGTATAAATTCAGTCTTCCGGTCCATTAAATAAATGCATGGTGATTATTTAGTGACTCTTAAGGGAGTTCCTGTCTTAAAAACATGCACATAATTCAAATTCTGTTAGAATTGTAAGCATTCAGTTAAAGTCCTCAGTTGTGAGTCATGAAAGGCTTTTGGAGAAGCTTGAATGTGTTTGACTAATATATATAACGAAGAGTATATGATTGAATCCTTGTGGCTCTTAGATCACTAACTACTGAAAATTAGCCTCAGTCGATGCTGTCAAGGTTCATAATAACTACAATTCCAAATGTGTGCCTTCCTCTCCCTGCCTTTGAGCAAGAATTCCTGTGGTAGCCATGATCTCCTTCACCTAGGGTGGAACAGTCAGACCAACATGAATCTCCTCTTTCTTTCAGATCTACACATTTCTGAATTAAGCAGATGACTTGCTTAGCTGCCTGAGTAGTGGAGCCAGTGCCCAGTGAAGAGTCAGTCCGGTTCCTCTGAACACACCCTGGATTTGGGGGGAAGGGTCTTGCCTGAAACTTTAAATTCTGAGTCTTCCATTAAACCTTGATACTTTGAACAGCAGGTGATGTCTTGGTCTCATTCTCTTCCTGCTGACTTCCCATACACCCCCTTCTTCCCTTACAGGTAACCCGTTCTATGAAACTGCAGCCAGTTACACAGGTGCAAATTCTAACATAAGCAACAAACTATATGACAATACAGGCTTTCTGACTCTAATAAATTGGCCAGTGTTTGGCAGGGTATTTATTGGGGTAAAGGCTAGGTAAAAGCAATACAAGGAAATACAATGTTAATTTTTGTATCTTCCTCTCAAGTTCGCTAAAAATACAAAACTTTTCAAAACATAAATATTTTGAAGAGAATATGGGACAAAGAGATTATGATGCTTAAAATCTTCCACAGTGAGTATTTGTTGATTATTCATACATCCTATTTAAAAATTTTAGTAATCATCATGCAGACTCCAATGAATATACATCACTACAGTTACATATAACAGTTATTCTTATATCCTCACATACCTATATAAATGTACACATAGGCATATATACATTTAAGATGTGATAATATACTTGTTTACATATATTTGAACTTAAGATACACATGTATGTATACATACACATATACATACACATAAACGTATGCATATATATTCTTATGGGAAACATACAATACATTTAAGGTGTACACATATACATATGTATATTTATTTGTATATGTATGTATTTATATTTATCCACTAGTACATATGTGTATATACATTTAGATCTATAAGTAAGACATAAATGAATATGAATGTATATATACCTGATGGTATATTTAAGACATATTGTACTTAATAAACAAGTATGAAAATGTGTGTGTGTGTGTGTGTGTGTATACACACACACACACATATATATGTATGTATATATATGATTGTGTGCATGTATATACACACATATGTACATATATATGTATACATGCATTTATGTAAACATAAAGTCTTAAGATGTGTATACTTATTATTCAGTATTTTATTGCAGTGAAGGGGTATCATGTCCATGAAAACTCATAAAATAATGGATCTAATTCTGGCTTGCTTACACTTTCACAGATATAGTTTATTATTGTAGGAAGCATGGTGGCACACAGGCAGATGTGGAGCTGGAAGCGTTGAAGTTTCTATATTTGAATTCACAAGAAGTAGGAAAGAGTACTGGGCTTGAAGTAAACTTTTTAATATGCCAACATATACTCCCAATGTCAAACTTCCTCCAAGAAGCCCACACCAACTTCAATAATAGCATAGCTCCTAATCCTATCAAATAGTTCCACTCCCTAGAGAACAAGTTTCAATGAGTCTAGAGGGTTCATCCTTATTCAAACAATTATTCATAAATACTTGTGGAAAGAACACACTCATACACATTGAATTAATTAATTAAAAGCATGTAAAAATAAAAATAGGAATTGTAGTCAATAACACAGAAATAAGTATTTCTGAGTGTCTTTGACTTGTGACATTATAATAACTATATTTTCAACCTCCTAGGAATGAAATAATCACTGTCATGAGAAAACACAGGCTGTCCCACTTTTTACAGAAAGCTCTTGGTAAATATGTCAGTAGTGTCAATTACAAGGAGAACCTAACATAAGTTTAAGCAAAACTGAACAAATTAGCCTCAATTAGGCATGAATTCTGCTGTAACTTGTTCCCACAACTTAGTCTGATCCTGCAGGGATCTTATAGCTTAAATTCTAATTGCTGATCTTTCAGTCAGTCAGCTTTGAAATGATAATTGGCCAGAGAGTTGGACATCAAAGGACATCCTTGATGTAAAATAAAAAGAAATATAAAATAACAACCAGAAAATAAGGAAAAGGAATTCATGGACAACCAAACATGTAGCATATAGATACCAGGCTGACAACTGTGAAACACATTCACATTAAAATTTCAACTTCCTTTCAATTCTGCATAAATAAGTGAAGAACTGTATGTCACATCTTCTCCATCTTAAAATAATGTGCAGCTTCTTGAAGGCTCCAAGCTTTACCTTAAAATCTACACAAAGAAGTTTTCAAGGTGTGTTTCTCTACAGATGATACTCCCTGACAACTACATTGCTTGAATTGTATAGAAGCTTACATTGTAATGAACTGCCTTTCAAATATTTCCTTCATCCCTCCTAGTATTCTCTGAGGCTCTGCATCTGCCCTCTCATTCCTCTCTCTAAAGTCCTCACACTTCACTGGAGCTGCCAGTGTCTTAGTTGCTTTTCTTGTTGTTACAAACACTGAAAAATTACAATTTCAGGAAATAGGAGTGCTTGTTACAGCTCACAGTTTGGGGATAATTTCAATCTTTCAAGGCAGGAAAATCATTGTTTCAGGAGTGTGAGGCAGGGTCATGGTACAGTCATAGCTAGGAAACATAAAAATGAATGCTGATGCTCTGCTAACTTTATCTGTTTCATTCATCTCAAGCCATGGACTTCAACATCTTTCTAAAAGCACCACCATAGATACCACTAGAGGTGTGATATTACATGGTAATCCTAAATCAAATTGAAAATTAAGATAAGCCATCTCAGTCCCTAGCTCTTTCTTCATAACCATTGTCACAGTTCCCTGAGAAGCATGTTTTCCATGTTGCTTTATTTCTAGTAAGAATTGAATAAGTATGTTGTCACGTGCTGTTACATATCGGCTCAGGTATCTGAAACTTATAAGAAACGGTTTTGCTAAAATGGAGCTTCTTCTCTTGGAATTATGTTCTCAAGTGTTGCTGCATATCAACTCAGGCATCTAAAACTTAAAAGAAACAGTTTGCTAAAATGGAGCTTCTTCTCTTGGAAGGGAGTCAATAATCTGACAATCATCATAAGTAATGAAATTCTTCAAATAGGAAAGAGGGAGCTCACTCTGATGATAACAGATGTATGTGGATTAAAGGACATAGTATTTACAGAAAAACACTCTGATTATGAGAAAAAGAATCATTTTATGCTTACAAAGCCAGTAAAAAAATGAGCCTTTCTATATGAACTTACACACACTTATGATCTCAAAGCACTCTGCATGGACAGTAACCAAAATTTCTTTAAAAAAAAATCATTTCCTTTTAGTTTTCATGTGTGTACATGTGTGTCTATGTATGTGTGTGTATTTGTGTGTGTGTGTGTGTGTGTGTGTGTGTGTGTGTGTGTGTGTGTGTGTATGTATGTGTCCTTACAAAAAAGCATGTTGGATCTCTTGGAGATGGAAGTACAAACAGTATTGTGCTACCAAATAAGAACAAAATTCATCTGGTCTGGAAATGCTATAACACTTGTAGCTATAGAGAGTTTTCTCTATCTCTCGTCTCTCTAGACTGAGCAGAGGTGAAAATTGCTTGACATGTAAGGTCTTACTTAGGGATGTTCTATGGATTTACACATCTTGCTTCTGATTTTGCCCATGAACTTTATTTGGAGTTAGGAATGCTAAACACACCCCCTTTCGGTTTTACAGCAGTACATGCCTATTCATTTTATTTTTTTTTTTACATTTTTTTCTAATTTTCAAGTTAAATTCTGTAGATTGTAAGATGATAACTTAAATGCAGTATATCCTCTGGGAACATAATTTAAAATCATGATAGAATAAATTACACATATTACCTTAGTGTAGGAAGCTAGTCATTCTACTAGTCTGGCTATATGACTCTATGATAAAGGGTTTTCACCTTTATTTCTTATGTGGGAGACAAACATTCAAGTTTCTTCTCATCCCAAATTGGGGAAGTAGGAAAGATTCTGTTTAATTTCTAATATTTTCAACAATCCAGGCAGATTCACTTAATACAAAGTGACTATTTTTCACTTTGGACATCTGAGTCCAAGATAATTTATGCCATTTATTCAGCTGACAACAACATGGTCTTCCTTGTTGTTGATTTAGAGAAGATAATGTACGCAAACTATTTCCACAACCGGGAAGGAAAAATGTGATCAAGGAAGAAGAACTGGTGTCAGGAATCTGTGGAAAAAAAGAAAACAAAAATAACATCAAGATATTTAATTATTCTCACATTTTTTTAGGAAGGATGAATTTTTTGGAGAAAAAAAAATAATTTGTTCTGTTTTCTAACCCAGTGTCTTTACTGGGTAATTGAAAGCATGACTATTAAGCGTTACTGTTAAATATATGCTAATGATACTCATTAGCTTTTGCATTGTAGTGTTTAATTATCCATATTTTGATTCTTTGGAATTGTTTACATATCTGCTTTATCTACTTGTGTTTAATCTTGTCTTCAGAACAAAGTGTTTTTTCTACCAACTTCTATAACATAGGAAACATAGTCATAAACTCATCAAATCTATCTTTTTTTCCAGAAAAAAATATTTTCCTTTTTATTACAATAGTTTTGCTTGATTTTACATTTTTGACTGCCATATATGGTCTCTTGTTATGTGTAGTGTAAGTTTAAGCCCTCAGGATTTCACAGACATCATTGAAAACATAGGTCTTACTAAAAGTTATTTCATTAAGTTTCCTTCAGTGATTTTCATGAAAGTATTTAGTGTGCCTTTGACTGGATTCTCTTCACCCCATTCTATACTTATGAAGGACAGGTATACTTGTTTCTAGTGTTCCAGAATTCCACATGCTCTGCTCATGGGTTGTTTGTGTGTTTTGATTTAACTTTTACTTTAACTGTGTGATCCAATTTTCAACTTTAGCTTCAAGACATTATGTTCTCCCTCTAGCTTATTCTAGACTATATTATTTACTTTCTTCTGACATTTTGGATGTATACCCGAGGTTAGTTCTTTCTTAAAAGATTCTATCTCTTTATTAAGTTATTTTTCATCTTTATGATTTGTTTACATTATGTCAATCTGAAACTGTTCTGTAGAGGATCAGTTGAATCTATGTTGCTAAATTCCATAAATTCCTTGCTAGTCACTTTTATTACTTTCATCCCTATTCCTTTTGAAGCACTCAGTACTCTTGAGAGTTAATTGAGCATACTGCAAGGACTTCCTTGTTCTTTGAAATGATTGATTTATTTAAGTATTTATTTATTGTTCCATAAACTTTTGCTTCAATGATAATTCCTTTACACAATATCTGATTCAAAGCTCAGGAGTGGGATTCTTATGAATTTTGCTGTGTGTAATGACAAATATCTTATCTTTTGATTTCTAGTAATGCATGTGAGCTACATATTTTTGTTTTAAATTTTATGTACTTAAGCTTAGAAAAATATGTGACACACATTGCATCTCACAAAGTCCCTACGAACTGCTTTATGGACCATCATGAGATTTGTAGTTGAAATATGCTTAGTGTTGTTGAAAAAATGTAGACTCAATAGTGTCTGTTGTCTTCTGATACTGTTTTCTTATATTTTATAATATATTTTTTCTTTATTTACATTTCAAGTGTTATCCCTTTCCTAGTTTCTTCTCCAAACATATCCTATCCCATCATCACCATCCCCTGCACACCAACTCACCCACTCCCACTTCCTGTCCTGATATTCTCCTACACTGGGGCATTAAGACTTCTCAGAACAAAGTGCCTCTTCTCCCTTTGATTTCAAACAAGGCCATCCTCAGCTACACATGTAGCTGGAGCCATGGGTCCCTCCATGAGTACTCTTTGGTTGGTAGTTTAGTGCCTGGGAGCTCTGGGGACACAGGTTGGTTCACATTGTTCCTCCTATGGGGCTTCAGTCTCTTTCAGCTCCTTGGGTCTTTTTCTATGTCCTCCAATGGGACCTTGTGCTCAGTCCAATGGTTGCCTACAAGCATCCACCTCTGAATTTGTCAAGTACTAGAAGAGAATCTCAGGAGACAGCTATAACAGGCTCCTGTCAGCAAGCAATTGTTGCTTTCCCAAAGAGTGTCTGGGTTTGGTGACTTTGTATATGTAAGATGGTTCCCCAGGTAGGGCATTCTTTTTGGATGGCCTTTTCTTCAGTCTCTGTTCCACATTTTGTTTCTGTATTTCCTCCCAGGAGTATTTTGTTCCTGCTTCTAAGAAAGAGCAAAGTATAAGTATTCAAACTTTGGTCTTCCTTCTTCTTGAGCTTCACGTGGTCTGTGAATTTTATCTAGGGATTTCTTAGCTTCTGCACTAATATCCACTTATCAGTGAGTGCATACCAATGTGTGTTCTTTTGTGACCAAGTTACCTCACTTAAGATGATAATTTTAGTTCCATCCATTTGCCTAAGTATTTCATGAATTCATTGCTTTTAATAGCTGAATAAATATTCCATTGTGTATTTTCTGTACCCACATATCTGCATCCATTCTTCTGTTGAGGGACATCTGGGTGCTTTCCATCTTCTGGGTATTATAAACAAGACTGCTATGAACAAAGTGGAGCAGGTGTCTTATTACATGTTAAAGAATCTTCTGGATATATGCCCAGGAGTGATATAGCTGGGTTCTACAGGAGTATTATGTCCAATTTTCTGAGGAAACACCAAAATGATTTTAAAAGTTCGTGTACCAGCTTGTAATCCCACCAGCACTGGAGGAGTGTTCTGCTTTCTCCATATCCTGCCAAGCACCTGATGTCACCTGAGGTTTCATGTTAGCCATTCTGACTGGTGTGAGGTGAAATATCAGGGTTATTTTGATTCACATTTTCCTGATGAATAAGGATACTGATAATTTCCTTAGGTGCTTCTCAGTTATTTCTTATTCCTCAGGTGAGAATTCTTTGATTAACACTGTACCCAATTTTTAATAGGGTTATTTGTTTCTTTGGCATCTAACTTCTTGAGTTCTTTGTGTATATTGGATATTAGCCCTCTATTGGAAGTAAGGTTGGTAACAATCTTTTCCCCATTTGTAGGTTGCCATTTTTTCCTATTGACAGTGTCCTTTGCCTTACAGAAGCTTTGCAATGTTATGAGGACCCATTCTTATGTTATATTCCAACATACTTTTTTATGCAGGATCTTTCACTTAATTTTGGGTTCACAGAGAAATTTCATTGAAATAATAGTTTTCTTCTGTCTCTGCCTCATTAGTATTGGCATTACATGTTATTGATGCCATGCCAATTTTTGAGCATCGAGGATGAGGGTATGAATTCAGGTCTTCATGATTGCAAAGCAGGTATTCGATTGACATGGCCATCTTCCTAGTCCCTTTTTTGTCATTAGATTGTATTTATTGTCTGGCTGACTAGTCTTTGTCTCCTTTGTTTTTTGTCATTTTGATTTTCTGATGCAGTAATTGACTTTGTGTTATAGTTTATAGAGTTTAGGTAACAAAAGCTTTTATACGAATTGACCAAGGAAAATTGGCTCACTTGTGCAATAATGACATGGCTAATAGAGAAATGACCGAGCTTTCTCAGATTGGATATCAGGTCTGCTATGTAATATAAATACATACCTAGTGCTGTAAATCCACCAAGATATGCAAGGCTAGACATAGCTGCGATAGATTAGAGAGGGCTCCCTTTAAAAGGGAAATATAGCAACATAAAGAAGCTTGCATTTCTTTTCAGTTCTGTTATAACCCATGACTTTAATCATTTCCCCAGTCAAGAAAGTGCAAAACTCAGATGTGTCTGCTACCTCTCTATTTGCCATAAATATCTCTCTTTCTCATTTTCTTGAATAAGATTTTTTTTCTGACTGAAGTGAAGTTTATTAACTTAATGATACTAACTACATTTTCTTTATCGATATTCTTTTAGATAAGAGTGAACTTACTCATTTAAACTTTACCTTTTTGTGAGAGGAAAAATTCCAAGTCCCATTTATTAAGTAGAAAAATTACAACTTATTTTTGGTTCAATAGTAAGTGATGTGACAAGTGATTACAAGTCTATTTTCTTCCATACGAGACTGAAGTATTATAACTATCTTTTATTTGTCTGTTAACTCTATATAAATATAAGTCTCCTATACATGCTGTTATGAAATTAACTTTGCCAATTTCTGAGATATTTAGCCTTTTATCTTTTAACCATAAAAATAATGGTAGTGACTTAACATTCACCTTACCAAAATTGTGTGGGGAGAATCTAGTTCATTATAAGAAATAACAAAAATATTTCTATTCATTGTAAGAAAGGAAATCCAGGAAACAAGTGCTGCTTCTCCTTCTTTTCTTCTTCCCCTCCTCCTCCTCTTTCTTCTCCTTCTCCTTTTTCTTTCTGTTATTGTTCTTGTTCATTCTTCCATCCTTCCTCAACACTCTCTATTTCTCTCTGTGAGTGTATATATGTATGTGTTTGAAAAAATGGAGAAATATAACAAGAGAGATAAATTAGAGATAGAGATAGAGATAAGAAAGCGAAATAGAGATAGAGAATAATAATGCCAACTTCTGCATGTGGATGTGCAATTTGGTTCATGCTATTAAGATTCTAACTTTCTCCACCTATATTTTCCATCCCCCCTCTCTCTTCTTTCTTTTATTCTCACATTCTTTATTATTTTGAAAGCTGAATATCTCACAGAACTTCCAGAGCTCACAAATTCGCTGTAGTGGATGATCAGTGAGATCCAGTGATCATTCTTTGTCCACTACTCTAGAATAAGGGTTACAGATTTACACTACCATGACCAAATTTTATGTATTTGTTAAAGATATATAACCAACACATCATGCTCTTTTGGCAGATAATTTGCCTACTGAGTCATTTCTAAGATTCTGTGGTTTTCTCTTTCCTTCTCTTTTTTGTTTGTTTTACATTTCTGGAACCACTAAGAATTGTATCTAGATCTACATAGACAAAGGTCTGCTGGACTCATACAGTCTAAAGTGTCAAGTCAGCACATGCATTTCCTCAGAATTTAAATACAGTAGCTTATTTGAGCATAATATGTCTCATTTTGTTTTTTCTACTGCCTCTTTACTACCTAGCAGTTTAGAACTCTTGTTCTACATGACAGTGAGAGACCCCCAACTCAATATTTTTAGACCCCTGCAATTAGCTTATCACTGAGTCTCTGAGTAACTTGTCTTTCCGCCCTCAACTTGAGAACTTTGGCCTCAAGAGATAGTTCACTCTGTCCCAGGAACTAGGTCATCTGATGACTGGCCCAATGTTTAACTATACAATGCCCCAAGGATGTTTGCTCCAGATAATCTTTAACCTTTCTCAAGGCATAAACTATTGCCTGACTTGCTCATTCTGTACTTCCCATGCTTTGTGATTTTTCCCCTTTAAATACCTCTGACTTGAGATGCTCAGGGTCCTCAGTCCTCTACCCCTATGCGGTGTACAGCTGTGGAACCCAGTGCTCTGAAATAAAAGTCCTCTTGCCAATTGCATCAAGACCGTTTCTTGTGAGTGATATGGGTGTCGCCTTCTGAGGCATGGGGTGCTGGGGTGCCCTCAGTTTTATCGGGTCTTACAACAGCTTCTTTATCACTATTTACAGTAGAACATTGATGGGGAAGGGCACTTCACTTTTATAAATATTGATGATACTTTTTGTAATAAAACCTTTGACACATTAATTCCTCAAAGCAAAAACAAATGAGCAAACAAGCAAGAATATTCACAATCTTTTACTAGAAAAAAGAACAAAAGAAGTACATGTATGAAGGTAGCAGAGGTGTGTGACCAGTACTCATATATGATATTCAGAGAAAATCTCCTTATATAATACTCCAGAATCTCCACAAGATGATAGAGAGATCACAGATTATGGAACAAAGACATGTCCCATGACTCTATAAATGAAAATATCTTAGGGACTTACACTGAAACTTGCATAAATATAAAACATCAGAGAGCACACAAACACACACACTCGTACACACACAAACATACTCACAGGGATAGAGGATCCTATGCAGACACATACCCTGATGAACAAAGAGACATATTATTAAACATAATGAATAAAAACAATAATATGTTCATATCAGAAGCATGTAGCCGTAAATTCTTAAATTAACTGTGAATTAACTGTTTACGCAAAGTAAGTCCATTATGAGTTTCTAGTAAAATTCCCATTATGTACTTTGCATGCATGTTTGGCTTTCAGGTTAGCTAGTGTGAGAGCCTAGCTGGCATTTCTTCAGAGTAATGTGATAGCATCTGAAGGCAATTTTCTCTAATCACGGAGGCTGGTATGTGTTGTTACAGGTATATATTAGTCTTGCTTAAGTATTTTTATAGTCTTCTCATTTCACGTTTTTTTTTTTAAAGATTCATTGTATTATTTTATGTGTATATATAAGTTTATGTGCACCACAGTTGTACACATGAAGCCTCTAGATATGAGAGGCTCCTCATGAACTATTCTTGGCAGGTGGTTGGGAACTGCCATTTAATTGTGAGACATTGAATCCTGGTGCTCTATTCCCACAATAAAGAAGCACTATTAAGTACCGGGTTGTTGTGCCTATGTCCTCAAGGGTTTCCCCCAGTTTATTTTCTATAAGTTTCAGTGTGACTGGTTTTATGTGAAGGTCCTTGATCCACTTGGAGTTGAGCTTAGTACAAGAGGATAAGAATGGATCAATTCGCATTCTCCTGCATGCTGACCTCCAGTTGAAACAGAACCATTTGTTGAAAAGGCTATCTTTTTTCCACTGAATGTTTTCAGCTCCTCTGTCGAAGATCAAGTGACCATAGGTGTGTGGATTCATTTCTTGGTCTTCAATTCTATTCCACTGGTCCCCTTGCCTGTCCCTCAGAATGGCTAAGGTTAAAAACTCAGGAGACGGCAGGTGTTGGTGAGGATGTGGAGAAAGAGGAAAACTCCTTCACTGCTGGCGGGATTTTAAGATGTTACAACCACTATGGAAAGCAGTCTGGCGGTTCTTAAAAAAAACTGGACATGACACTTCCAAAGGACTCTGCTATAACTCTCCTGGGCATATACCCAGAGGATTCCCCACCATGCAATAAGGACACATGCTCCACTATGTTCATAGCAGCCTTATTTATAATAGCCAGAAGCTGGAAAGAACCCAGATATCCCTCAATAAAGAATGGATACAGAAAATGTGGTATATATACACAATGGAGTACATTTCAGCAATTAAAAACAATGAATTCATGAATTTTTTAGGCAAATGGATGGAACTGGAAAATATGATCCTAAGCGAGGTAACGCATTCACAAAAGAATACACATAGAATGCAATCATTGATAAGTGGATATTAATTAGCCCTGAAGCTCTGAATACTGTAGATACAATTAGCATATCAAATGATTCCCATGAAGAAGGAAGAAGTGGGCCCTAATCCTGTAAAGGCTTGATCCAGCATTGTAGGGGAGTACCAAGACAGAGAAAAGGGAGGGGGAAAGATAGGAGAATGGATGGAGAGAAGAGGACTTATGGGGTATATGGGGAGGGGGGAACTGGGAAAGGGGAAAGTTTTTGGATTGTAAACAAAGAATATATATATATATATATATATATATATATATATATATATATATATATATATATATATATATATATATATATATACTGGGTCATACCTACTCTGAAGCTACTTGTCACAATTTTCTAAGTAGAAATATTTTGTTTTAATATACAGCTAATGTACTTATTCCACTTGTCAGAACAGGGTGAAATATCTTCTTGGATCTGAGTAAACAGTCATTGTGAGTCAGTAAAATAGCATGCCATTAACTGAATTCAAGCCTGTGAAAGAACAATCAGGACTGTTAGCTGCCAAACTTTCTGGAGTCTACTGTCATACTTGTTTTAATTCAAATATATATATATTCTATTTTTAAACTTTAATGTGTCTATAATTTTTCATAGACAGGACTGAACACCCTATCCTGAATTTTTAGTTTACTTGTATGATTTCGTTTTTGCAGTTCTAGGAATGATTTTATTATGTTTTCTGTTCACTGTTAAGGATTTTTTTCCTTCAAATGTTGATTATATATATATATATATATATATATATATATATATATATGTTTTTTAAACATCAGAATGGATTTCAGCTTCTCTAGTAGGAACAGGTTTGGATTTTTTTTTCATTCATCACTAACAACCAATTTTGGCAGAGGCACAGCTGTTAAGGAAAGTGATATTGATACCTAGAGAAGTTTTCAGAAGCTTTCCATGTTTAAAAAGTATTTAAAAATACCCATTGCCTTGAAGAAAACATGGTAAAATCTCACACAGTCCTTGAGCATTGTTTACAAAGCTGACCACACTGTCTGTTCATGATGAGGGGCTCATATAAGCTGGAATTCTGTTGAAGATGATTATTTTAGGTATGCAAGGCTACCAAATAATAAAAAGGAGATTTTTTATAGGAAATATGAAGGTACTTATCTGTACATTGTCTAAGATTCATATGGGAATTTAGAGAATGCTTATAAAGTGTGCTTCAGCCAGTAAGGCTTATGTTTCCACGACTGAATGCCAAATTTTATTTCTTTTTCTACAAGTCTCCATTAATTCACATGTGTGATATCCTCTGACAGGACATCACATGATTGAGTGAAGATATGTTTTATGCTAAGCTACACTATACTGT
Organism: Apodemus sylvaticus; assembly: GCF_947179515.1. Classification (NCBI taxonomy): domain Eukaryota; kingdom Metazoa; phylum Chordata; class Mammalia; order Rodentia; family Muridae; genus Apodemus; species Apodemus sylvaticus. Next base: position 5,669,137 of record NC_067483.1, on the reverse strand, counting down.
AGCTATTACAGACATTCTCATCATAAAGACTACATGGTTTCATATGAATAGCCCCCATAGTATCCTATGTGCATTCTTAACACAAAGGTAGTATCAGTATTAGGTAGTGTAGTTTTGTTTAAGTAGTTGTAGCCTTGTTGAAGGAGATGAGTCACTGGATTCGGATTTCTTATAAGATCCAGACTAGCATAGTCTTTCTTTTGATGCTTGATAATTAAGAGTTGTAAATCTCAGCTACAATTCTAATACCATGTCTGACTGCATGCAGCCATTTTCTCACCATGATTATAATGGACTAAATCTATAAGAGCACACCTAATTAAATTTTTTCCTTTATAAGACTTGCCTTTATAAGACTTGTCTCTTCAAAGCAATAAAAATAACTAACCCAAATAACTCAGTATCTCAAATTTTTAATCTTTCTGTAAAGATCATCAACTGACTTTTATGACTGCAGCATGCATTTATCACCACTGGCAATCTGACACCTTAAAATGTCAATCTTCTAAAATTTACTGTCCTAAATGATACAATTTGGAACATTTTGTTTGTTTGCTTTTGTTCTGTTTTATTTTGTTAATGATGAAAACTATAATACAAAGGGAGAGGTTTCATTGTGGAATTTTCATATACAAATATCACCCCTAGTCCTTCCTCATTGTACATGTACTCATCCCTTTTTCTCATGCCTTCCAATAATTCTATATTTAACACTTTCATTTCTATTATTTTCTTCTGAGAACACCTTATTTTGATGGTAAATATTGGTGGTTAACCATCAGGATCTAGGATCACATATTGAACAAGATTCAGGGAATGTTAGTGTGAGCAGTGCCACCCATGGCTGAGGTCCTGCATTGAGTAAAAAGAGAAAATGAGCTGTCCATAGGCATTCATCTATCTCTTCTTTCTGATTGTGGATGTCATATGGCCAGGGCCTTCATATCTCTGTTTCAGAGATTTTGCTGCCATGATGGGCTGTACACTTAATTGGTGAGCCAAACTAAACTCTTCATCTCTGTTGCTTTTATTTTTATTTTTTTATAGTTTAGCATAATTATTTTTTATTTAAACTTTACTCATGATTTTCTTTGACCTTAAACATGTTTTCAGCCACATTAGAACACAGACCTAATTAATACAACTGGTTTTAATTCACTACTACCCACTTTTTATCATTTTTGAGCCCAGCTAAGGTTCAGTAACTTAACACTATAATTGCTTCTTTTAGTAGAATGTTATGTCCTTTAATGATCCCTTTTTTCCTTATTTTTTTAATATTTTTTGTTTACATTTCAAATGATATTTCCCTTTCCTGGTTCCCCCCTCCCCATAAGTCCCATAATGTTTCTTCTCTCCGACCTTTCCCCAATCAATCCCCTTCCACTTCTCTGTCCTGGTAATTCCCTACAATGTTGCCTCAAGTCTTTCCTGGACTAGGGCCCTCTCCTTCCATCTTCTTGGGAATGATTTGATATGTGAGTTGTGTCTTGAGTATTCAGAGCTTCTGGGCTAATATCAACTTATCCGTGACAGCATTCCATGTGTGTGAATGAGTTACCTCTCTTAGGATGATATTTTTCAGTTACAATTATTTGTCTAAGAATTTCATTAAATCATTGTTTTTAATTGTTGTATAGTATTCCAATGTGTATGTAAACCAGATTTTCTGTGTCCATTCGTTTACTGAGGGACATCTGGGTTCTTTCTAGTTTCTGGCTATTATAAATAACTCTATGAACATAGTGGAGCATGTGTCCTTATTGTATTCCAGGGAATCTCTGGGTATATGCCCAGGAATAGTAAAGCAGGGTCCTCCGGAAGTGTGATGCCCAGTTTTCTTAGGAACTGCCAGACTGATTTCCAGAGTGGTTACACCAGCTTGCAATTCCACCGGCAGTGGAGGAGTGTTCCTCTTCCTCCACTTCCTTGCCAAAACCTTCTGTCTCCTTTTTTAACTTACATGTTTTAACTCACGTTTAACCAAAATCAATCCCACTACAGAAGAAGTATTTATGGAAAATACTTATAGAACTTTAGATTAATGGCAAAAGGGATTATCATTATATATGTATATGTAAATATACTGCATATATGTTATATAATTACATTTGATAACTATATATGATATCTATACTATGGCAAATCTGGGGCTGCATTACACTATATATTAGAAATTACTATAGTGTATATGTTCTATAATTTGATTAAATTATTTGGCTTATAATTGTAGATTATGTCTTACTAATAAATGCTGTGGTAGCTAGTATTAATTTTCAACAAGACAGGATACAGAATTACCTAGGAGCCAAGCCTCCAAACATGTTTGTGAGGAAATATCTATTTTAAGATTCCCCTTTAAGAATATTTGCAAGGTATTTTCCTGATGGGGGAAATGGATAAAGAAGAACCATATTAATTATAGATGGATGAATTTTCTGGCCTGAGGTTTTGAATCTCTAAGATTTAGAAAGTTAGCTGAGAACTATTATTCATTTTTCTGTTTCCTGAATGTGGATGTGATGTGCTCATTTGCTTAAAGATCCTTCTGCTTTGACCACTCTGACATAATGAATAAATATACCCTTGAATTCTTAAGTTGCTTTTGACAGGATATTCTATCACACATACAGCAAGAGGAAGAGAAATAAAAATACTCATGTGTATGCACATTTGACTGGATCAAGGTTAAATTTCTAAGAAATATCAGGATTTTCCTGTCACTTCCTGATGAGATACTAAGGTTTTCTAGTTTATCATCTCTATTCAGAAAAGACTGAGACAATAACTACATGAATTCTTGCCTTGCCTAGTCTCAATTATTAACTTTCTAGAGATATTTTATATTCTTAAGAATGCAAAATACATGAGATTACACAGATTATAACCATTATTAATCACCTCCAAGTCACTAATAAAATATGAGAGTTACATTAAGGAAAGAAAAACACTTCCTCCTGATATTATTTATTCTTCTGTATGTCCAGATTTGAATTCTCTATGTTCTCTATGTCTACCATTTGTTGGTTTATTGCATGAGTTTTGATGTTTTTCCTTGTGCCTATGTTCTATATACTATATAAGCTGTTTGTGTCTATCTGTCCATGTGTTTTTCTGTGTGGTGTGTGTGTGTGTGTGTGTGTGTGTGTGTGTGTGTGTGTGTTTGCGTTTCTATGAGTCTGCCCTAAGAAAGAAGTTTGTGCTTTATTTATTGGACAGCATAGAAAATGCAATGGTGAAGGAATGGGATACTTTATGAGAGTCTTTAAGATATATTTACAAATGATTAAGACACTGTCTCCAACTGACATCAAATAACCTAGACAACATTATCAATCATTATCCATAAAAATGTTTGTTTCATCCTTTATAGTAGATTTTAAGAAGATCCTTTTAACTTTTGAATCTGTTGTGTTCAATAAAGAATACAGCATGAATTATTGTTAATCAAAAGCATGGAAGAGTATATAACTTTAGAGTGCAGCTACATATCATCTTATCTTATTAAAATTTATCACATAAGAAATCTAAGAGAAGGAAGAATGATCATTACATTGTTTTTCTTAAAATCAAGTTAAGCATGAGTAGGATAAATGTTGTAACTGAACCCAAGACTATAATTAAATTTTTCTATGAGGTTCATTTCACCACTCCCAGATACCTGCTGCCCAGAGGAATCGCTCTCTAAGCTAAGTCTGGTCCTTGGCAAATATGACCATGAGTTTGCCTACCTGTTGATTTGTATTTCTTAACCCTCCTTAAGAGTTTATAATTTGTACTTTTATCACCTTGAACAGTTTATAATAGCAGCTTTCAAATGACTAGAACTTCATATTGCATCTTTAAGAATTACATAAGTACAGTAAAAGAAATTAGCATTAAACACATTCATATATACATTATCTGCAGCAAAATAACATTAAATTTGTATCAATATACACTATCTTATACCAGAGTACAAAAAATAACTTACTTCTTACTAATATAAAAAATTATGGGCAAATGTAACAAAATAAAACCTTAGTTTGCATCAGAATATATTTATCAATGTTTGATAATGACTGTATATAAATTTTTAGTTTGAGAGTACTTTCAATAATCTACCCCTACTTATGTAATATTCTATGTTATATTTCTATATCCCTCCTTTTTTATCCTGTACACTTTATATAAGAAAGAAACTGGGAAGAAAAGAAAAATCCCTGAGTCTAATCTCCATGTTTCACTTCTTCCCTGTCCAAGACCATAAATATTTGGAAATCACCTCCTAAAATTACAAAATATCTGTAACTCATAAAATGACCAAAACTATCCACCTAGACTTAAGGGGGTGGGATGATGATCCTCTTATAATTGCTGAATTGGAGCAAAGTATTCTTTTAGGGGATCCAAGGAAATTTAAACCAAAAAGTTATTCTTGAGAAAACTAGTTCTAACATTTGTTTTCTAGCCTCTGTATGATGAGACAGCGTAGGATTAAATGAAATATCAACTGGATACATCTGAAATGTGGACCAAGTGAGCTAGCTGTTTTGAAAATGAACCAGAAGCAAATCTTAGAGGGAACAGTATTGATACAAATGGGATCAAAGCAGGGACCTGAAAGAGCAAGCCTTAGCATTTGAGCAACCCTGAAGGTAAATGTTGTAAGGGCTGCTTTTTCAGTTGTTTTATGGAAAACATAAAGTTTTCAAAGGTAATACATAGTTCTATATTAGCATAAACTGTGAGAGATTAATGTGCAGAAATCAGTTGAAATGGATTTTTGTGATTTTTTGCCAATCAACAGACAACTGTCTTTATAAGATTTTTTAATCATATAATAAAACTGTAAACTAAATCTTCATTCATCCCATACAAAAGATGGTATGGTGAAAATTAAGGACTATTTAGCCAATAAGTTCCAGAGGATAGAGAAATTTTTGTTTCAGCTAGTTTCAGGTCTATTCCTAGGTGGAAGAATCAACAAATTATGTTCTCTATTCTGTTTCATTTTCTTGATATTTTTTTCCTTGTTGGTAGGTAAGTTCCTCAAGGGATCTTCCTCTATAAAGTTTGATAGTTATTAATTTAAATGGAATTCAATTCCTTTTCTGTTTTTGTGTATACAAGAGTATATTTTCTCCTGAACATTACACTTTTTAAATTGTTATACTAAATGGGAGAATCCATGGACCATTTTTTTTTATTAAGCAGCTCCTTTTTACATTTGCTCTTGTATCCATCAAGTCCTTGATATCTCTTGAGATTTCTGTTTTATCTACTGAAGAATCTCTGTTGGTGATATCAGGATTATTAATATTCATATTCAGAACAATGTTGTTTAGTTGTTCTGAAGACGAGTATCTCTACTGTTGACCTGAAATTACCAATTTGAATTTGATATTGGGGGCATTTTTTGAAAAGGTGCTATATTTTTTTCTAACTTGTTGATCTACATTCATTAGCTCATTGCTGCCTTGTGTCACTTCTACATATTTCAGAAAGCAGGGGCATTTCTTTTGGCTTTTCTCTTAAAAAAAAAAAAAAACAACAACAACAACAACAACTAACAAAGAAAAAAACATTGTTTCTAGGAATGCCTTGTCTACAATTTCTTTTAAGTAACCTTGTTTGTCACAATTAAAATATTTTATACAGAGCCATATTTGGGAGTCATACCACCAGGTAGGAACTTGACATTGGTCAAGGACAATCCCTGGCTTCTGGCAGGAATATGCCATTAGGGCATAATAGGGAAGTAGGTTAAGGCAGGGATTTTTATCCTAGGGTGGAGAAGCTTAGAGTAAAGGTTAAACACATTGTTCCTCCAGGTCTACAAATTCCTGAATTAAGCAAGTGACCCACCCAGCTGCTGGAGTAGTTGAGACAAGGACCTCCTCGAGAAGCTAGACAACTTCTACTCAAACTCAACCCAGAGTCTGGTGGGAACGGTTTTCCCAAACTGTTAAAAGTTCTAAATGTCATTAAAGTTTCAGCCTTGATCAGTAAAGTATTGTCCTGGCCCTTCCTTCTTTTCCCCCTTTCCCCATCTATTCCTCAGCTTTTGTCCAGCAACCCAGTTCATAATAGCTGCAGGCAGCTATGGAATACAACAATATTTGACAATTTTGCTTTCCGTAAAGCACTTAGAGATCTTTTTCCCTATTAAAATTGTATTCTTAAAATTTTCTAAACTCAGCCTTTTTATTGGATGCCATCTCAACTTCTCCTGAGGCAATACATGGCAAGAAAAGCTACTAACAGAGAGTGGAAACAGCCAGCAGAACAAATTTATTGATATTGAATGCCAGATTTGTCAAAAAGCAAACCTTAAGGATGACAGAAGTTGGAGATCTGAAGAGTGTCTGACATTGGACATGGTGATGCAGATTTTGAAGTTTTCCCAGCTGGTTTTTCCCAGAATTTCCTTGCTTTGACATTTTGCACAGGTAATTTACATCTTGTGCAATGAGATGTTAGATGGAAATGATCTGCCTTTTGTTTTTATTTTAAAGTGGATTGCAATTAATTGATTTAGTAAATGTCAGAAGATACTTTGAAATTTTGGACTTTTAAAATTGTTGAGACTGTTATGGCTAGGTATGGTCCCATATACTCATGCTATTGAACAACCCTTTGGGAGCAAGAGAGTGGAATGTGATGCTTTGAATATGCTTGGTCCAAGGGGTGGTACTATTATGAGATGTGGTCTTGTTGTTGTAGGTGTGGCCTTGTTGGAGGAAGTGTGTCACTGTTGGATGGGACTTTAAGTCCCTACTCCTGCTTGCCTGGAAGTCAGTCTTCTTGTGTTTGCCTTCAGAACAAGATATAGAACTTTCACCTCTTCCAGTGCAGCACAATGCCTTGCAGGACTTTCTATGATTTCTACCATGATCATAATGGACTGAACCTCATAATTTATAAACCTTCCCCAAATACAGTCATCTATAAGAGTTGCTTTAACCATATTGTTTCTTCACAGCAATAGAAATCCTAATTAAGACAGACAATTTTGGTTACACGGAGACCTAATTTCAACCTAATTCCCTGTAGAAGTCTCTTAAATCAGGTTTATCTTTAGCGGGGTGCACCTTTATCCACGTATTAAGGTCAAATATCTTACCAGAGGTAGCAATCTGGTCCCTCATAAACTGTCCTTTCTCCCCACAGATTGGTACAGTTTGGTGTTCAGAGACACTGAGATTGATCTTATTCTAATGCTGAAGGTGACTGCAATTTTTTCGTAAGTAGCTTGACCTCGCAATCTTTTACCATTAGACAGCATTAAAAAGAATTTTTAAGAAATGAAGAAAGTGATTGTCGGCGGCGGCGGCGGCGGCGGCGGTAGCAGTGGCTGCTCCAGCTGAAGGGCCATCAGCAGTGGAACCAAGGCGACACAGGGTCCAGTTAGGCCCTGCGCCCACGACCACTGACCTTCGCTGACCAGCCGGGCGGCAAGCAACTGCGGTTCTGCGGAGCCTTTCGCTGCACGGAAGCCACTTCAGAACTCGGCTGCCCGCCAGTCAGGAGAGACTCACCGCCATCTTGATCCCGGGCTCCAGAGATCGGTCAGACTGAGGTACACAAACATAATCCTAGGCCCAACACCGCAGGGGTCTGAGCCAGACGGGCGTTGGCCTGCACCCAGGCCCTGGGCTGTTCGAGTGGCCATCGGGGCGCCAACCCAGCCAGGAGTTTTTTTTTTTTGCCCCGGCCGGTGCACGCGCCGCCATTTTGCCTACAGGAGCCAGAGTGCTCGGGAGGGCAGAGACTGCTAACAAGCGTAGCCTGAGGCTAACAAAACGGGGGTCTAGGCCCCAAAAGGCACAGGACTGACCCCAAGAACTGGGCGGCTTGGTGGGCCATCTGTGTGTCAACCCGCCCAGGAGGTTATTAGCACAACAGACTCTCCAGGTGCTTTCGCGGAGCGCGGACGCGCACGCCCGTCATCCGGGTCACCTGGCGGACCCAAATAACAGACATAGCCCTAGGGGAACTTTGCTCGGACCTTGGCCTCCCAGGCGTTTGCCTGGACTCAGGGCCCAGGTGACAAGGCTAACCTAGGGTGCGCCAGCCCGGTTGGGGAAATCGGCTGCCCAGCGGAGTGAGCGGAGCACAGGGGAGGTCACAGCAACATTCACCTTCGGAGCTCCCTGGGGGTGCACACGGGTTCCACCTGGTCCACAGACACAATCTGGGGCAAGGCCTCAGGCAGAAGCCCCCAGCTCAACTCTCTCTGCTTCAGATCAGCCTGGGTGGCCGCCACATCTCCAGGTCCCTCAAGAGGCTAGTGGGGGCTTCCGGGCGGCCAGCTGGGAGAAGTCGGTGTGCTCCAATAAATCCTGCGGGCCCCAGCGGGAGCCTTCAGGTGCCTGCTTCGGGATCTGAACAGCCTGGACAACAGCACCCTGTCTATAGGCAGTGCAGAGTGTAAGCTGTGCACCAGAGGCCAACGGGGAAGGGGCAGCTTGCACTGGTGAGTCCAGCACTGACAAGACCAAGTAACACCAGTGAGAGCTAGATGGCAAAAGGCAAACGCAGAAACGTCACTAACAGAAATCAAGGCAATATGGCAACATCTGAACCAAATTCTCCTCTACCAGCAAGTCCTGGATACCCCATCACACCAGTAAAACAAGATTTGGATTTAAAATCACTGGTCATGATGCTGGTACAGGAACACATGAAGGACATTGAGGAGAAAATGGATCAAAAGTTAGAAGCCCTTGCAAGGGAAACACAAAAATCATTGAAAGAAATCCAGGAGAATACAAAAGCCAACAAGGAGGAAATGCAAAAAACACTTAAAGAAATACAGGAGAACTTTGCTCAACAGGCTGAGGTCATGAAAGACGAAACACAAAAATCTCTTAAAGAAATACAGGAGAACTTTGGTCAACAGGCTGAGCTCATGAAAGAGGAAACACAAAAATCTCTTAAAGAATTACAGGAAAACACAAACATGCAAGGGAAGGAGCTAAGCAAAACCATCCAGGATCTAAAATCAGAAGTAGAAACAACTAAGAAAACTCAAAGGGAGACAACTTTGGAGATAGAAAGCCTTGGGAAGAAATCAGGGGACAGAGATGCAAATATCAACAACAGAATACAAGAGATAGAAGAAAGAATCTCAGATGCTGAAGATTCCATAGAAACCATGGACTCAACAGTTAAAGAAAATGCAAAGTGCAAAAAGCTTGTAACCCAAAATATCCAGGAAATCCAGGACACAATGAGAAGACCAAACCTAAGGATTATAGGCATAGATGAGAGTGAAGATTTACAACTTAAAGGGCCAGCAAATATCTTCAATAAAATTATGGAAGAAAACTTCCCTAACCTAAAGAGAGAGATGCCCATGAATATACAAGAAGCCTACAGAACTCCAAACAGACTGGACCAGAACAGAAATACTTCCCGTCACATAATAATCAAAACACCAAATGTTCTAAACAAAGAAAGAATACTAAAGGCAGTAAGAGAAAAAGGCCAAGTAACATATAAAGGAAGACCTATCAGAATCACAGCAGACTTTTCACCTGAGACTATGAAGGCTAGAAGGTCCTGGGCAGATCTCATGCAGACTCTAAGAGAACACAAATGCCAACCAAAACTACTATATCCAGCAAAACTCTCAATCACCATAGATGGAGAAACTAAGATATTTCACGACAAAACCAAGTTCACCCAATATCTATACACAAACCCAGCCCTAAAAAGGATAATAGGAGGACAACACCAATACAAGGAGGGAAACTCCACCCTGAAAAAAGCAAGATAGTAACCTTTCATCAAACCCAAATAAGTTAAGCAATCAAATTTAAAAAATAACGTCAAAAATGATAGGAAGTAACAATCACTATTCCTTAATATCTCTTAACATCAATGGACTCAATGCCCCAATAAAAAGACACAGACTAACTGACTGGATACGTAAACAGGACCCTACATTTTGCTGCTTACAGGAAACACACCTCAGGGTCAAAGACAAACACTACCTTAGAGTAAAAGGCTGGAAGACAATTTTACAAGCAAATGGTCTCAGGAAACAAGCTGGAGTAGCCATTTTAATATCAGATAAAATTGACTTTCAACCCAAAGTCATCAAAAGAGACTCTGAGGGACACTTCTTGCTGGTCAAAGGAAAAATACAACAAGAAGAACTCTCAATCCTGAACATCTATGCTCCAAATGCAAGGGCACCCTCTTTCATAAAAGAAACTTTATTAAAACTCAAAGCACACATTGCACCTAACACAATAATTGTGGGTGACTTCAACACTGCACTTTCCTCAATGGACCGATCAGAAAACAGAAACTAAACAAGGACACAATGAAACTAATTGAAGCTTTGGACCAATTAGATTTAACTGATATATATAGAACATTCTATCCTAAAACAAAAGAATATACCTTTTTTTCAGCACCTCATGGTACCTTCTCCAAAATCGACCATATAATTGGTCACAAGACAGACCTCAACAAATATAAAAAGATAGAACTAATCCCATGCCTCCTATCTGATCACTATGGAATAAAAGTGGTCTTCAATAGCAACAGAAACAACAGAAAACCCACAAACACGTGGAGATTGAACAATACTCTACTCAATGACACCTTGGTCAAGGAAGAAATAAAGAAAGAAATTAAAGACTTTTTATAACACAATGAAAATGAAAACACAACATACCCAAATCTATGGGACACAATGAAAGCAGTGCTAAGAGGAAAACTCATAGCCCTGAGTGCCTCCAAAAAGAAAATGGAGAGAGCATGCATGCCCTCAAAAAATGGGAAAACCTCCCATGCTCATGGATCGGTAGAATCAATATAGTTAAAATGGCCATTTTGCCTAAAGCACTATACAGATTCAATGCAATACCCATCAAAATCCCAACTCAATTCTTCACAGAGTTAGAAAGAGCAATTATCAAATTCATCTGGAACAACAAAAAACCCAGGATAGCTAAAACTATTCTCAACAACAAAAGAAAATCTGGGGGAATCAGTATCCCTGACCTCAAGCAATACTACAGAGCAATAGTGTTAAAAACTGCATGGTATTGGTACAGTGACAGGCAGGAGGATCAATGGAACAGGATTGAAGATCCAGAAATGAACCCACACACCTATGGCCACTTGATCCTCGACAAAGAGGCTGAAAACATCCAATGGAAAAAACATAGCCTTTTCAACAAATGGTGCTGGTTCAACTGGAGGTCAGCATGCAGAAGAATGCGAATTGATCCATCCTTGTCTCCTTGTACTAAGCTCAAATCCAAATGGATCAAGGACCTCCACATAAAGCCAGACACTCTGAAGCTAATAGAAAAGAAACTGGGGAAGACCCTTGAGGACATCGGTACAGGGAGAAAGTTTCTGAACAGAACACCAATAGCGTATGCTCTAAGAGCAAGAATTGACAAATGGGACCTCATAAGGTTACAGAGTTTCTGTAAGGCAAAGGACACCATCAAGAGGACAGATCGGCAACCAACAAATTGGGAAAAGATCTTCACCAATCCTACATCAGATAGAGGGCTAATATCCAATATATATAAAGAACTCAAGAAGTTAGACTCCAGAAAACCGAACAACCCTATTAAAAAATGGGGTACAGAGTTAAACAAAGAATTCTCACCTGAAGAACTTCGGATGGCGGAGAAGCATCTTAAAAAATGCTCCACTTCATTAGTCATTAGGGAAATGCAAATCAAAACAACCCTAAGATTTCATCTTACACCAGTCAGAATGGCTAAGATTAAAAATTCAGGAGACAGCAGGTGTTGGAGAGGGTGCGGAGAAAGAGGAACACTCCTCCACTGCTGGTGGGGTTGCAAATTGGTACAACCACTCTGGAAATCAGTCTGGCGGTTCCTCCGAAAACTGGGCACCTCACTTCCAGAAGATCCTGCTATACCACTCCTGGGCATATACCCAGAGGATTCCCCACCATGTAATAAGGATACATGCTCTACTATGTTCATAGCAGCCCTATTTATAATTGCCAGATGCTGGAAAGAACCCAGGTATCCCTCAACAGAAGAGTGGATACAAAAAATGTGGTATATCTACACAATGGAGTACTATTCAGCCATTAGAAACAATGAATTCATGAAATTCTTAGGCAAATGGATGGAGCTAGAGAACATCATACTAAGTGAGGTAACCCAGACTCAAAAGGTGAATCATGGTATGCACTCACTAATAAGTGGTTATTAACCTAGAAAACTGGAATACCCAAAACATAATCCACACATCAAATGAGATACAAGAAGAAAGCAGGAGTGGTCCCTGGTTCTGGAAAGACTCAGTGAAACAGTATTTGGCAAAACCAGAACGGGGAACTGGGAAGGGGTGGGAGGGAGGACAGGGGAAGAGAAGGGGGCTTACGGGACTTTCGGGGAGGGGGGGGGCTAGAAAAGGGGAAATCATTTGAAATGTAAATAAATTATATCAAATAAAAAAAAAGACAAAAAAAAAAAAAAAAAAAAAAAAAAAAAAAAAAAAAGAAATGAAGAAAGTGGGACGAGATGGGACAGTTTCAGCCATAAGCAGATAGGACTCTGACCAGGGTGGTAGTAATCAGTAACAGAGTATTTGATTGAGAGATTTGTAGAATATTGATTCTTGATAGGTATTTTCAATGGAAAAAAAATATTATAGCCACACCTAGTTGACTTCTGGTGAAATCAAATTTTATATTAGTACCCATCTAGAATCAATATTTCAAGGCACCTCTCAAGAAAAACCTATGAGAAGATAATATCTTTTAAGAAATATGATGCAGTGGCATGTGGGTGTACCTGGCAGACCTATGCCAAAGTGTATCTCAGAGAAATATCAGCATGAGACTGGCCTGGTATAAGGGAGTTTCACTTGGGGGAAGGAAGAGGAATGAGGATCTGGAAAAGGGGTGGGGCAGATAGTGCCATGAGGGCAAGGAAAGTTGAAACAGAGAAGGACAGAAGAGGAGGAAATAGAGATAAAGAGATGGTGTCAAAGAACACATGGGAACAGCGGTCTTTTATAAAAATGGAGCCAGTATATATTTCATAGATCCAGGTATGTGAGGTGAGAGAGGTGCCAAGGTGGGTCTATGCTGAGACATCCCTTCCCCTGGCGGTGCCAGTGATATTTTGGGTATGGTGCAAAATTGAGGCTTGCTTAGTGTATGGGAAATGGAGTTTAGAATGGCAGAGAGAGAGAGAGAGAGAGAGAGAGAGAGAGAGAGAGAGAGAGAGAGAGAAGGCCATCCAGGAGCATATGTAAATGCCGGGAAAGCAAGAAACTCCCAGTACACAATGGGAATTAGATTTGCTAAAATTCACAACAGAGGAGAGGAAGAATAATATTGACCAGCCAGACACCTCAGAAATCCCAGGGACTAAATTAGTTACCAACCAAAAAGTACACACGGAAGGCCCAGTTGCATGTGTATCAGAGGATGTCCTTACCTGGCATCAATGGGAGGAGAGACCCTAAATCCTGTGAAGGTTTGAAGTCCCAGTTTAGGGGAACACCAGAGCAGTGAGGTATGTGTGGCTGTGGTGCTACCTTCACAGAAGCAGTGGGAATGGGATGGGATATGGGGTTTGTGGAGGAAAACTGGAAAATGGATAACATTTGAAACACAAATAAATAAAATATCACCTTAAGAAGAAAAAATAATTCAGAGCAAAAAAAAAAAAAAAAAAAAAAAAAAAAAAAAAAAAGCAGAAAAAAAGAAAAAAGAAAATGAAAGTTGAAAGAAGTCTGTAAATGGAAAATCTAGGTAACATGTGGGAACAACAGACACAGGCATCATGAACAGAATAAAGATGTGGAAGAAAGATCTCAGAGTCTGAATACATTACAAAAGAAATAGATTTGTTCATCAAAGAAAAATGTTGAATCTAAAACACTTCTGACAAAAAACATATAGGTAATATGGGAAACTATGAAAAGAAAAGAAAAGCCTAAAAATAATAGAAATACAAGAAGACTCCCAGCTTAAAGACCCATAACTGGTCATAAAACACACCTCAAAAGATATAAGAATATCGAACAAATCTCACACCTCCTGTCAGATCACTATGGCATAAGGTTGGTCTTCAAAGCAACAAAAACAGCAGAAAGTCCACATACATATAGAAGCTAAATGACACCTTGGTCAAGGAAGAAATAAGGAAATAAATCAAAGACTTTTTTAGAATTTAATGAAAATGGAGGCACAACATACTGAAATTTATGGGACACAAGGAAAGCAAAATATTGAAATCCATCACTGAAACCCACTATATAAGCTGACTCAAAGAAAAAAATACATAAACATTTCATCAGATGTTCAGAAAGCATTTGTCAATATCCAACATCTCTTCATGATAAAAAGTCTTGGAAAGATCAGGAACTCAAGACCTTTACCTAAACATACTAAAAGCAATATACAGCAAACCAGTAGTAATCATCAAACTAAATGGAGAGAAACTTGAAGCCATTCCACTTAAACCAGGGACTAGACAAGGCTGTCCACTCTCTCACTACCTCACAACATATTACTACAAGTCCTGGCCAGAGCATTAGAAAACACAAGGAGGTCAAAGGGATTCAAATTGGAAAGGAAGAAATCAAAGTATCATAATTTACAGATGAAATAATAGTATAGTTAAGTGACCCCAAAAATTCACCAGAAAACAACAAAATCTGATAAACAACTTCAAGAAATTGGCCACATATAAAATTATCTCAAGTAAATCAGTAGACATCCTATACTCAAAAAATAAGCAGCATGAGAAAGAAAATATCAAAATAATACCCTTCACAATAGTCACAAACAATATAAAATATCTTGTTGTGACTCTACCCAAGCAAGTGAAAGATTTGTATGACAAGAACTTCAAGGCTCTGCAGAAAGAAACTGAAGGAGATCTCAGATGATAGAACGATTACCCATGCTCATAGATTGACGGGTTAATATAGTAAAAATAGCCATCTTGCCAAAAGAAATCTATAGATTTAATGTAATTCCCATGAAGTTTGCAACTCAATTCTTCATAGAGATAAGAAGTGTAATTTCCAAATTTATCTGAAATAACAAAAAAAAAAAAAAAAAAAAACAAGGATAGTGAAAACTACTCTCACCACTAAAAGAATTTCTGTCAAAATAACCATCCCCAATCTCCAGCTATAACACAGAGCAACAATGATAAAAACTGTATGGTATTTGTTCAGTAACATTCATGTAGATCTGTGGAATAGAATTGAAGACCCCGAAATGAAGCCTCACACCTATAGTCACTTGATCTTTGACAAAGGGACTAAAAACATCCAGTAGAAAAAAGTCAGCATTTTCAACAAATGGTGCTTGGTCAACTGGCAGTCAACATGTAGAAAGATGCAAATTGGTCCGTTCTTATCTCCCTGTATGAAGCTCAAGACCAAGTGGATCAAGGACCTCCACATAAAACTATATTCACCAAATCTAATAGAAGAGAAATTGGGGAAGAACCTGTTACACATGAGCACAGGGGAAATTTTCCTGAATAGAATACCAATTGTTTATGCTCTAAGATAAGGAATTGACAAATGGGACCTCATAAAACTGTGAAGTTTACAAAAGGCAAAGGAGAATGTCAATAGAACAAAATGGCAACCAACAGATTGGGAAAGGATCTTTATAAATCCTACATCCAATATATACAAAGAACTCAAGAAGTTAGACTCCAGAGAACCAAGTAACACCATTACAAGATGGGGTACAGAACAATACAAAGAACTCTCAACTGAGTAATACCAGATGGCTGAGAAACACCTAAAGAAATGTTCAACATCATTAATCATTAGGGAAATATAAATCAAACAACCCTGAGATATTACCTCAGACCAGTCAGAATGATCAAAATCAAAAACACAGGGAACAGCAAATGCTAGAGAGGATGTGGAGAAAGAGGAGCAGTCCTCCATTGCTTGTAGGATTGCATGCTGGTAAAAGAACTCTGAAAGTCAGTTTGGCTGTTCCTCAGAAAATTGTACATAGCATTACATAAGAACCCATGTATACTCCTCCTGGGCACATCCACAGAAGTTGCTCCAACATGTAATAAGGAAATATGCTCCACTTTGTTCATAGAATCCCTATTTACAATAGACAGAAGCTAGAAAGACCCCACATGTCACTCAACAGGGAAATGAATATAGTAAATGTGGTACATTTACACAATGGAATAGTACGTGTCTATTAAAAATGATGAATTCATGAAATCATTAGGCAATTGGATGAAACTAGAAAATATCATCCTGAGTCAGGTAACCAAATCACAAAAGACCACAAATTGTATGCACTTACTGATAAGTGGATATTAGCCCAAAAGCTCAGAATACCCATGATACAGTTCACAGACCACATGAAGCTGAAGAAGAGGGAAGACCAAAGTGTGGATACTTTGATCCATATTGGGAAGTGGACCAAAACACCCATAGTTCACAGCCAACCAATAGAATGAGCATAGGGTTCCCAATAGAGCAGTTGAAGAAAGGACACAAAGAGGTGTAGAGGTTTGCCTCCATGCATCTGGAACAATAATATGTATCAATCAGTACATCCAGAGTTTCCAAGGACTAAACCACTGATGAAAGAGTACACATGGAGAGACCCTTGTCTCCAGCTCCATATGTAGCAGATGATGGCCATTTCATAAATCACTGAGAGGATAGGCTATTGGTCCTGTGAAGGCTTGATTCCCCAGTGTAGGGTGTACAGAGCCATATTGGGGTAGTCATGCACTTGGTCGGAGTTTGACATTGGTCAAGGACAATCCCTGGCTTCGGGCAGGAATCTGCCTTTAGGACATAATAGGGAAATAGGTTAAAGCAGGAAGTTTTATCCTAGGGTGGAGAAGCTCGGTGAAGGTTAAGTTCATTGTTCCTCCAGGTCTAGGAATTCCTGAATTAAGCAGGTAACCAGAGCAGTCAAGACAAGGACCTCCAAGAGAAGCTAGACAACTTCTACCAGGACTCAGCCCGGAGTCTGTGGGGGAAGGGTTTGCCCAAACTGTTAAAAGGTCTGGCAGCATTAAAGTTTCTGGCCATGATCAGTGAAACATTGTCTTGGCCCTGCTTCTTTTCGCCCCTTCTGTTCCAGCAACCCAGTTTGAAATAGCTGCAGGCAGCTAAGGAATGCAACAGAGTGGCTCCCGGATGCGGGGCTGGATTCAAGAAGGCTTCCTGAGGTGACCATGTCTTGGCGAAGCTTTGCGGAAAATGGAAAAAGGAAAAGATGGTATACTGCATGGTGACCAACTGTAGGTGCTAAAGGATACAGTGCAAAGTGAGGCAGTATGGACCCAGTGCTGAACTCGCTTAGGGGGCAGACAGTGGAATATGGGGAAGGAATTTGGGTAGACATTTGTCCAAAGCTGAAGTTTGTGTGGGGACTGATTTAAAGCCGCGCCACAGCAGCGCAGGTCACTCACCCATGAGGCAAACATGGCTGGGGAAAAAGCCGCTTTTAAAAGCCCAGAAGCCTCAAGATTTGGGAAAACTTTGATTTAGCTTATGAAATTTGTGTAATCGCTTTATACTTGTTTCTAATTGGTCTTAACGGTATAAGGTTTTACATATCTTGACTATAGAGTTGTAAATTAATTGGGTATGATTTAAAAGGTATAGTGTTATTAAGAAAAGGTTAGTTTAAAATTGGTGATTCAGTATTGGAGCCATCTTAACTAGCTACACATGGCCTAACACAATTCATGCCTTGTTCTTGTTTATAATTGGTCTTAAAGGTATATTTTGCATGTCTTGACTACATAGAGTACTACATATGAGGCTTGTAACTCATTGGACATGATTTAAAAAGAATATGTTATTAACAAAAAGTTAGGTTAAAGCTGGTAGTTTAGGGTAGTCGCCATTTTTAAACAACACATGGCATGAAGCAACCCAGGAAATACAGGCTTTTAAGATGCTCCTACATTGGCATGGTGTTTTGTGTGAATCTTAACCTAGAAATTAGACTTATAAAGATTATGATTTAAAATAATATTTCTTTAATATGTTACACTGGCAGACAAACCTTGTGCTTTAAAAATGTGTTTGCCATTGATTTTAAAGAATATAGATTGTTTAAAATTGGGATTTACCTCCAAAGTTGTAGCTGTGCTCTAATATTGCCAAAAAAAAAAAAAAAATGAGTTACAATAAAAATCTCCAGTGTGTCATTGGCTACAATTTTCAGTTTGCAGGCTCACGATTCTTAAAATATCTTGTAATTAAGATAAGTTTGAGAGTGATACAGCTGTGGCTTTTATAGGCCCATTGCCACTTTTCCACAAGCTTATTGGCTACAATAGTAGAAGCAAAATTTAACCCTCCAAGATTAAAAAGGAGATCTCAATGGAAATTTATTTGATATCAAGCAGGTTCCTTTGACCATGGAATTATAGGTTTCTTTTGTTAAAACCTCAAAACGTCCTTGCAGGACAGGTAGGTTTGGGTCTGGTCTTAGATAAAAGGCTCTGATTAGAAGATATTTACATTTGAAGAATCTCATTCAATGTCCTTGCCAAGGACTCAAGGTGGATCCTAGGGCAGATGAAAAAAAATTACATTTGAGTTAATGCAAAGTTAGAGTTGCCACAGGGGAAGCTAGTGAGGAAGCTTTGAGAAATTGTTTCTGCCTTACAGGCCCCACCTAGGGAGTGTTTGGCTTAAAAAAAAATTCTTGATTTATCCAGGTGTGGGTTAAAATGCAGTTCAAATTTATGAAAGGTCAACGAGGCTATAAAGACATTCACATTTGCCCTGTCTACTCCCTACAAAATTATTGTGGATTTAAATGGTTGGTTTTTGCTTTACATTCAGATAATTATAAAAGCATTTGCTTCTAACTTTAAAGAAACAACAAAGCAATTTCATTAGAAGGTTTTTGCTAATAGCCTTACCTCATGTGAGAAAAAATGTTTTGTTTCTGTTTCAATACAAGAAGTTAGGATCTTAAATTTTTCAGTGTAAAATGTTCATGGAATGTTTGTTACAGGCGTTTACTCCTAAATATGGACTTTTAGAATTTTTAGGTAAATGGTTTTCAAAGTTTGTTAGTATATATTAATTGGCTTTATCTTATATTTACCTCACCTTAAGCATGCTACAGGAGGTCTTAAACCTCTGTTTTCAAAGTACAAAACATTTGTTTGTTCTTTGTTTCAAGCAGCAATCAGATTATTAATGGTTGATCTATCACATGGCAAACAATTTTAGGCAAAATTAATAATTGTTATCAAAAAGATAATTTGTACTATCAAATCACTTGTTTATTCCTTAAAGTTTCTCCCTGCTTCAGCACAGATACCTGACTTGGGGGCTATAGCAGCTATTTTTGAGATGTTAAAACCAAGCTTTTAATAATAGTATATATATATATATATCCCATTGTTTAAAATTGCTTAAAATTGTTCCATTTTTAATACTGCTAATTCTTAATTTTTACAGTTTATACAAATGTAATTCAGATTTCAAAGGATATGTTCTCTAAATGACTATCCTTTAGGTATTAGAAAGCTAACCCAAAGGCTAGAGAGACAGATACAATATACTTATATATAATTGATCTTTTAAAAAGGTGCCTGGACAAGACCCCTTAAGGCAAGGCACATAAAATTTTTATCCTAGACAAGCTATATTGAAATAATCGATGTACAAGCATGTTATTTATATCATCAAAAGAGTAATGGCTTAAAAAATAATTTTGTATTTTCTGCACATCAAATTATAAAGATTTGTTCTTGATGTCCTCAATTTCTACGTCTGCCACATAATGGTGTTAATCCTAGAGGACTTAATTATTACAGATAAATGATACTCATATTTCTAATTTAGAAGATTAAATATGTGTATGTGACTAATGATTCATTTTTAGGCTTTTTAGTTGCAACTGCTCTAACAAAAAGCAACTAAATATGCTACATTTATTTTCTATAATTACATAGTTATTGCCTATATTACTGTATATACTTTGTGTTCCAACTCAAATTAATAAAACAATATCTTTTTGGAAGAGAGAAGAGGGGGGAAATTGTGTTCCCATGCATATCATTTAAATTGTGCTTGCATATTTTTAAGAAAATTTTAAAATTTAGATGCCAAGGAACTCCTTGCTGAATGTATATGACATCCTGTAATTAGGCATATCGATGTCTAGGTGAAATGAAGGAATTTACTTATTGACATATGCCATGATCCTGATTTAATATTGGGGCAGAAGGCATGTCCCTTATGTTTTTTCCACAGAATGCTGCTGAATATATGCTGACTGTGTGCTTGCTGAATACCCAGACAATGGTAACATAAGAGCTATATTGGGTATATGTTTCTTGACTTAACTTAATTGTCAAATGTCCCAGGTTAGATAAATTGCCTAGCTTCAAGCTTTTAGACTTTGTGGGACAGAACATCGAGACTGTTAAGCTAGCTTAGGGAAAATAAATATAAAGAGGAGTTATAATGACTCTTCTTCTTATTGTGATCAGCTGACTCAACCATAGACTGGTCTAGAAATAAATCCAATATTGAAGATTCTAATTTTGAAGATGGCTAACAATCTTCAGCCAGCTGTGTTAATTTAAAATATAGTCTCCACTTTTCCTGAGAAGTAACAGCTTATCTCTTGATACACAAGGCTACCTCTCCCACCACAGAGGCCAAGCTTTGTGTCTTTAAAAAAATATATATATATATATTTCTATGTTCTTTGTTTACATTCCAAATGATTTCACCTTTCCCGGATCCCCCCTGCCCATATGTCCCTTAAACCTTCTTCTCTCCATCCCTTCTCCAATCACCTCCCTCTTTTTTCTCTGTCCTTATATTCCCCTCCAATGCTAGATCAATCCTTTCCAGGATCAGGACCCTCTCCATACATCTTCATGGGAGTCATTTGTTATGCAATTTGTGCCTTGGGTATTCAGGGCTTCTGGGCTAATTAATATTCACTTATCAGAGATTGTATTCCATGTGTATTCTTTTGTGATTGGGATACCTCACTTAGGATGATATTTTCCAGATCAAACCATTTGCCCAAAAATTTCGTGAATTCATTGTTTCTAATTGCTGAGTAGTATTCCATTGTCTAAATATTCCACATTTTCTGTATCCATTCCTCCTTTGAGCAGCATCTTGGTTCTTTCCAGCTTCTGGCTATTATAAATAAGGCTGCTATGAACATAATGGAGCATGCGTCTTTATTGCATGCCAGGGAATCCTTTCGGTATATGCCCAGGAGAGGTATAGCAGGGTCCTCCGGAAGTGTCATGTCCAGTTTTCTGAGGAACCACCAGATTGATTTCCAAAGTGGTTGTACCATCTTACAGCCCCACCAGCAGTGGAGGAGTGTTCCTCTTTCTCCACATCCTCGCCAACACCTGCTGTCTCCTGAGTTTTTGACCTTAGCCATTCTGACTGGTGTAAGGTGAAATCTCAGGGTTGTTTTGATCTGAATTTCCCTAATGGCTACTGATGTTGAGCACTTCTTAAGGTGCTTCTCGGCCATCTGAATTTCTTCAGGTGAAAATTCTTTGTTTAGATCTGTACCCCATTTTTTAATAGGGTTATTTGTTTCCCTGGGGTCTAACTTCTTGAGTTCTTTGTATATATTGGATATTAGCCCTCTATCAGATGTAGGGTTGGTGAATATCCTTTCCCAATTTGATGGTTGCCATTCTGTCCTTTTAACAGTGTCTTTGCCTTACAGAAACTTTGTAATTTTATGAGGTCCCATTTGTCATTTCTTGATCTTAGAGCATAAGTTATTGGTGATCTGTTCAGGAATGTTTCCCCTGTGCCCATGTTCTCAAGGGTCTTCCCCAGTTTCTTTTCTATTAGTTTCAGTGTGTCTGTTTTTACATGGAGGTCCTTGATCCACTTGGAGTGAAGTTTAGTACATGGAGATAAGAATGGATCAATTCGAATTCTTCTGCATGCTGACCTCCAATTGATCCAGCACTATTTGTTGAAAAGGCTATCTTTTTTCCACTGGATGTTTTTGGCTCCTTTGTCGAAGATCAAGTGACCAGAGGTGTGTGGATTCATTTCTGGATCTTCAATTCTATTCCATTGGTCCACTTGTCTGTCACTGTGCCAATACCATGCAGTTTTTAACACTATCGCTCTGTAGTATTGCTTGAAGTCAGGGATACTGATTCCCCCAGAATTTCTTTTGAGTTGTTAATTTGCAACTCAAGCACCTTGTTTGTTAAGCAGACTGGCTGTCTCCACCCAGGCTCACCTGGATGGAGGGATTGCATGTCTGTTAAAGACACTTGAAGACCCCCTGGCTTCAAAACTTACACAAGTGGATCTCCAAAAAGGCATCCCCAAAGAACTCAGATCTATGTATGTTTGTTTATGAACAAACATGGGCACCAGTGAGACGTATGAGGCAAGGTACTGCATGAGGAGGTGAATTTCTCCTTCTGAGTCCCCAGGAAGTACACCTAATTACAAATGGGTTAACATCAAGAGGCTGTCCTTAAAATAATAAGGGAGCCTATTACCCCTCCTCTGAAAGAGAAGTTATACAATATTTAAGAGGAATTACGGGCAATTCTTCCCCTCCTGGTTAAGACCCACCTTCTTATGAAGAATATTTTCCACTTGTTTTCTACCTCCTCGTTTTCAAATTAATAAAAAGGGAGGAAATGTACAGAGCCATATTGGGGCAGTCATGCACTTAGTCGGAGTTTGACATTGGTCAAGGACAATCCCTGGCTTCCTGCAGGAATCTGCCTTTAGGACATAATAGGGAAGTAGGTTAAAGCAGGAATTTTTATACTAGGGTGGAGAAGCTCAGTGAAGGTTAAGTTCATTGTTCCTCCAGGTCTAGGAATTCCTGAATTAAGCAGGTGACTCACCCAGCTGCCAGAGCAGTCAAGACAAGGACCTCCAAGAGAAGCTAGACAACTTCCACCAGAACTCAGCCCAGATTCTGGTGGGAAGGGTTTGCCCAAACTGTTAAAAGGTCTGGAGCCATTAAAGTTTCCGGCCTTGATCTGTGAAACGTTGTCTTGGCCCTTCTTCTTTTCGCCCCAACCTCATCCATCCCTCAGCTTCTGTTCCAGCAACCCAGTTCGAAATAGCTGCAGGCAGCTAAGGAATACAACAATAGGGGCGCTGTAAAGTCAGGAAATCGAGGGTGGTGGTGACCTTGGGGTGTGGGGATGGGTTAAAGGGATTACAGAGTGGTAACACAGAAAGGGAATACCTTTTGCAATGGAAATAAAGCAAATATCTATTTAAAAATAGGCATTGAAAACAAAAGAAATGACATACACACACACAAACTTCAGCTCAATTGTAACATAAGTGTTGACACAGTATGAGTCCAGTCACTGCTTGTTCATAGGTCATCAGGTAAAACCAACATTAGCCTCTGGTGGTTAACCTTGTAGGTTTCACCAAGTTCTAAATGTGCTCTGGATGTGTCAGGAGAGGAAATTCCAGAAACAGTCTTTGCTAACATTTAGATTGGCCAATGGTAGTGCTAGACAGAATAGCTTTTCCTGTACCTCTGTGAGACACAATATTCCCAAGAGTCCATCTGCCTTAGTGGGCACTTCCACTTGTCTATTTGGTCATGTTTGCCAACTATCTGATTATGTCTGAATTCAGCAAAACCATAGTATTCATATGTGTTGTATGATGATTAGTGTTACTTTTTATTAGACAATGCTTAATCTTTTTCTGGGAAGGCATAGATGATAGTAGATTGTGCATATTTCTCCAGCACTGCGTTGGTTAAATTTAGCATTGCTCTTGAATCTGGCTACCTCTGTCTTGTTTTCACTTTCCAAAGTATGTATGCTGATGAGGAATTCTGTAAATCCAGGAGTCATTGGATATGGATCTGAATACTCAAACTCTTCTGATCCAGAGCAAACATATTTTATTAACATTTTTCTATTTGAAAACATTTGTTTTCAGAAGTACATTTGGAGACTAGAGATATGGCTTTGTGTGTAAAAATATTTACAATCATGAGTGCATGAGTCAAAGTTCAATAATGTACTCTACAACACGCACACACACACACACACACACACACACACACACACCAAACATAGAGACATTAGTCAGGCATCCTGTTCCTATAACACCAGTGCTGTGACAGTCCACGAGGATTGTAGGAGCTTTCAGCTGTAATGTGATCTGAGGCTAAAGGAGAAATCCTGTTTTAAAGGGAATAAAATTACTAGTAATTATAAGGCAAGGATATCCTCATCTGGTCTCCAAGAATACATGCTCATATCTGAACTCACATGTATGTAATACACACGCAATTACACATGTTCACATACACAAACATACACACACAAACACACACACATTCAATGTTATGAACAACCAAATTTAGTTTGAGATTTCTTCCTATTAGTTATGAAAAGCATAACTAATCATATATGTGATAATCTATATTTTAAAATGAAATGCAAAAAATGTTTTAATGAAGAAATTTAGTTTTACAACCCAATTATATTACAGTAGAAACAGTTGATAAAACAAGTTAGCAATTATGGGAAATCAAATACATAATTTTATAAATCAATAAATGCTGCACTGCATGCTTGAATTGTGCATTGACATTAATATAAAATTTGGACAATTTCTTTACAGTAATTTAGAATATGAAATACTATAGGGATAAATTTTCTTAGAACATAAATATCTACAAAATAATGTTACCTGTGAGATTAGAATAATAAAAAATACATGGACATATAAAGAACGTGTACTTAATTTGATGGCAATACTCATAAATGTAGGCACTGGTGTTTCTGTGTGTGTGTGTGTGTATGTGTGTGTGTGTGTGTGTTTCTAATCAAGTGTAAGCACCTTCCCAACTCAACCTTGATGGCACATGAGTAAGTGACATTCAAACTGTAGTTATTTCCATGCCAGCAGGACATTTTACATATAAGCTATCTGGTGCCTTATAATTCAAAATAAATGTATGGTTGCCTTCCTTACAAAAATTGACTTCCTTCTTATTAATTGTATCCACTTCAACAGATTTCTTGAGCCCTCTGGCCTCAGAGTTCTTACCCTTACAACAATCATTAACCTGTTCTCACAGTACTTCTGTGAAGCTCTGAAGCAGACATTGAAAGAAGAAATTTACATGCCCATTTACAATTGATGTTGGATTGGCCTTTCTTCCAAGTGTCTAAAAGTGAACAGATAGCAGTGGTTCCTCAGGCCATGAAACTGTTTACCACACAATCTAAGAACCACATGCCAGGCATTGCACACCATGAACTACATTAAAGGGAAAGTGTCCTTTATTAATTTTGGTGGTTTTAACCTTCAATTCCCATTTCCTGTGGGAAATGAAATGATTTCTTAGAACCAACCTCTTTGACAACTCAGTTTCTTATCTCTTCCTCAAGCAAAGGGTCATGATTAAATTTATTTCTTTCTCACTTGTGCTTTTACCACATTCCTTTGAAATATATATTTTTAATCATATATAAGGCCTTTGGGTAAAAGGATTTGTCTATGCCACTATAGATATATTATACTCTTCTACTTATCCCTTTAATTTAACCAATCTCATTCTTTATTATTATTATTAATATTTTATTATGATAAACATCATTTTTAGCATTATTACTAATAAGAGTCTCACTATGTGGACTAGCTAATCTAGAATTCACTAAGTAGATGAGGCTTGAACTCATACAGATCATCTGCCTGTGTTTTACATGAAGTTGGTTCCCTTTCTGAGATGTTATTCTCTGTGCTTCATCCTTGGGAGAATCCCTTTCCTCTGTGTATTGTTTTTAAATTTACTTGAGGCTTCTTCATAAAACCCCTTGCTTTATTATCTCTCTGAATGTTCCTGCTCCATTATTACAAAAGCTATTTTTAGATTGTTTTCTTATGTTTTTCTGGGAATCTCTGGGTTTTGTCTGGTTGTTGGTTTAGGTACTCTCTTGGGTACTATTTTGTAGAAGTTATGTTTTTGTTGTTGTTGTTGTTGCCTCCCAGCCTCTTGTTCCAAGAAATAAGACTCAAGCCCTAATTATATTTACAAACACATTAGCAGCATTGCTAGGCTCTACACTGACTATATCAATACTAAAGTTATCTATCATAAGTAAAGATGTCCATTCATTTTAAACTATATTATGCTGCTTGACAGTTTACCTGTGCTCAGACTTGATCTTGTGCACCCATGGATCTTTATTCTTCCTTCTTATTGGGTGGCTTTCTCAAACTCCATCTCTACCAGGATTTTTTCTTCTTCTGGTGTCCCACCTCTGTTTCCTATCTAATCTATAGGCCATAAACTTTCTGAAAGGTAAGGCATCAATAAAATAAACAAAATGATCAACAGATGATGTTTTTATTGTGGTGGACTGTTCGTCTTTTGTGTGATTATTTCTTTAAATTGTCATCAGTTACCTCTGTGGGGTAAGTAAACAAGTTTTGTAGCTCAAAACACATATGGAAGAAAGAAAATGAAGATGGCTGCCAACAAGCTAAGATATTTTATTATAGACATATTTGAAGAAGAATGCAGAATTTGCTCAGCAAATGTTACTTTTCTTTGGAAACAATCTTACTAACTCTGAATTTCTTCTATCCTGTTCTTATGTGCTTCAACATTAATGATTTTATTGAATAAAATTTTCTTTTGCAAGATTTCATCCAACTTATATTCAATGTTGACAGCTTAAAGATCATTTCAGCCTTCTGAGGTAATGTTGACAATTAGCATTGTGTTCTTAATTGCACACAACAGAGTTTTACTTTGAAAGGAGTTTTTTTTTTTTCCTGAATTAAACATTACAATATGACATTTTTTTAAAAAGTCATTTTTAAAAAAAATTTTTAAATTTTTAAATTATTTTATATTATTTAAAATAATTAATTCCTAATATTAAATATGCATTAAATACACATATTTGAATTATATATATGCACATATCATATTTAAATGAGTATTCTTGTACATACACTTAACTATATGTAAAATATTATATAGGAAAATTGAAATTCATGTGTAAATTCTATGTGCCCATCAGTCCCTGGACCACATCATTGTTTATACTCTATAGTTTCACAAAAGAGAAGACTGTGGTTTTAACTTTTTTTAGAAACTTTGCTTTTAATAAGTGGGACACCTACCTATCATCAGCATTCTTGTTTCCTTAGCTTATCTTTTCTTTGTAAAGGATCAATAACGCTGATTCATTTATATATATATATATATATATATATATATATATATATGGATAGAAAGATATATATATAGATAGTAGATTGATAGATAAGCAGATATATAGATAAATAGAATATTTCATCAATTCAGTAGGTCATAAAATGTACAACCTTGAAGTTAGTGTATTTGTATTTTTAACACAACAGTTATCTTAATTTTTCTAAACTACAGGTATTCTGTATTTTTTTTAAAAAAGACCTTGTTGCTGCTTAAATCTATTTTTAAAAAAAAAATCAAAATGAGGAGATTGTGTGGGCCTCAGGAATGTCTTAATATTTCCTGTAAGAACAGAATTTTCCTATTGTAGACTTGAGTATAATGATAAATTTATAAATCTGCTTCATTTGTACTTTCATGTATGTGGCTATAAATAAGCACACATAAAGCATCATGATTTTATATAAAGTTAACAATTTTCATTGTTTTTCTAATTGTAATGAACTGTAATTACAAGTAATAAGCATGCACATATGCTTCTAAGCATGTATCTGTATGTTTATCACACAATAAAAATACCTTCAATCACATATACATTTGTAGTACACACTAGAGAATAAAAACATCATTCATAAAGCATATATTGAAGTGATTTCTTGTTCTAGCTTGAGGTTTTTGACATTATATGATTATATCAATCATTCAACTTCACTCTTGCAATATCTTTACCTCTCCTATTGATATTTTCATAAAAAAATATTATGTTTTCCTAAATATTTAAAAAATAGGTATCAAATAGTGGAAAGTCACTAATTAAAAACCTAATACAAACTTACTATGCTTTTTTTCATTGCAAACAAATTTGTGAAAAAAGAGTTTGGAGGCAAAACACTCAAAATAGTCTTTCTGTCAGATAAAAAGATTAGGACATACTTTCATCAGAGTGCATATTGTCCCTAGAGAACAGTATTTCTGTACAAAGATAGACTTGTGACAGCTGATTACTTTAGCTCATGTCAGCAATATTGTACCCAATTCATTAGTATTTGTGTTTTTGTGTCTGTGTCTATGTAAGACAGGTGTTTGTTACTGGAAAAAGCCAGAAGAGTCTGTCCAATCTCATACAGATGGAGTTACAAGTGTTTTGAGCTTCCTGATGTTGGGGCAGAAACCAAGTCAGGACCTGTAGAAGATATGAAGCAAGTAGAAGAAGAAAGCCTTCTCTTTGGTTCTCACCATGACTTTGGATGAAAGTTTCTTGTCTCAATTGATTCTCACCATCAAGAGAAGCAAAACCATAGCCTGGGAAGTACTGAAACTTCACCATCCTTCATATTTCTTCATGCTATGACTTACCATTTGTCTTTAGGCAAACTTCATTGAAAGCAGACTTCCTGAGATGGGGAGAGAAAGCTCAGTGATAAAGAACAATTGCTGCTCCTGTGGAGGACTCAGTTTGAAGAAGATTTGATACTCCTGCAGAGGAATCAGTTTAAAAATCCACTTTCTTCATGTCATTTCAAAAATGTGTTGCTTGTTCCAGAATATCTGAATTCCTCTTCTATGCTCTATTCAGACTTGTCGTGTACATACACATATACTCATGTAAACACCCCACATACAAAATAAAAAAAAAAAAAAAAAAGCAACAGAGGCTCTGAACATATGATCTCTCTAAGAGTGTGCATGACTCAAGAAACTTGGCCTGGTTTCCTTTTGCATAGGTGATGGCATCAGACTTCCAACTCTTAGCATACACATGACTCATGATATCTCTTTCTTACCTGTGCTGATTTATATACCTATATATTCACCTCAGAAACATTATACATGGTGACATTCTTCCCATAATCTCATATGTTTATCTAATCATTATTTCCAGGTCTGACCCAAGATGTTTTATGCATATCTACCTGTGAGAATCACTCTCATGGATTTGATTGTGAGCCAGAGAGAGCATAAACCTTGATGAGAGCATATGATTAAGGGAAAGAGAAACTTCCCTCCCTAGTCCTTGAGAACGAATGAAAGATGACTTGAAACAGACTAAACCATGTAACCAGACCTCCTATTTTATATCTTTCTCAGTGAAGACATTGATGGTGAATCCCAGTTAAAGCAGATTTATCTTGTTATTAGTTTGCAAAGTTCTAAAATAGGCATATTTTTCATGTAGTCTGGTGAGTGAGAAAAAATAGTGTTTTGATAAAATTATTAGCATGGCCTTGGCAAGATGATCTTCACAGGAAATAAATATAGTTCAAAAGATTGCCATCACTTGCCTGAGAGTGATATGCATGACATTCTTACAGTTCCACAGTTAAATTGTCTCAAACTCTTAAATTGTCCCAAATTTTGGCATCGGACTACAAGATCCATGAAGGGTCATGCCTCACTTGAAGCAAAGAACAGCAGTGGGAATAGATGGGAAGAGACCATGCCCATTCTTTGCTGTTTCAGTAGCCATGTTCTAATTCAAACCACTTCCTCAGAGTAATCTTCAGGAATTTGTACATTTTCCTGAGGTCCACAGATGTGTAGAAACTAAGTGTGTGTGTGTGTGTGTGTATGTGTGTGTGTG
This sequence comes from Apodemus sylvaticus, assembly GCF_947179515.1. NCBI lineage: Eukaryota > Metazoa > Chordata > Mammalia > Rodentia > Muridae > Apodemus > Apodemus sylvaticus. The sequence continues at coordinate 5,639,384 of NC_067483.1, read as the reverse complement.
TGTGTGTGTGTGTGTGTGTGAGAGAGAGAGAGAGAGAGAGAGAGAGAGAGGGAGAGGGAGAGAGGGAGAGAGAGAGAGAGAGAATGTGTAAGTGTGCATGTATGTATTTCTTTGTGCAATGAGTCACAAATAGAGCAGACTGTTGCTGAATTTGGAAGAAAAATCAATATGGAGCAGTTATGAGATTTTCATATTCTTACTAAATAGTTGGAGATTTTCATATTCTTACTAAATAGTTGGAGAGCATATATTGTAATTAAAGACCTCTTTCATTCTAGGTCTCTGAGAGACTGCAAGGATTGCATCTGTCAGTAATCTAAACCAAATATTTGACTGTATTAAAAATAAATTCTCACTGCTGGCAAGATGGCTCTAGTAAAATTTCTTACCACCAGGCATGAGAACATGAATTTAATCTTAAACAATCACAAAATGTAAAATGATAATTAATTCCTGTAAGCCCTCTTCTGAGTTCATCATGCATGCTTAGGCACATGGGTGTTTATGAACATGCATAAATAATATTTTTTGCATAATCTTTTCTCAAAAGTAACTTATTTCTGTGTTTGATTAGATTTTTCAATAGTCTGAGATTATAGATTTTTTATATTGGTGACAAATTATATTTCATAAAAATCTAAGAAATTTATATTTGAAACAAACTATTGAAAGTGCATGTTATGTGAGAGTGGGAACTCAGGCAAAATATGCCTGACTTGTAATCATGATTGCTTAGTTTTTGTTCTCTAGCTCCCATGTAAAAATAGGCTTCAGTGCAGAATTCTGTCAGACCTTCATAGAAGACCTAACACCAATACTCTTCAAACTGTTCCACAAAATAGAAACAGAAGGAACTCTACCCAAGTGGTTCTATGAAGCCACAATTATGCTGATACCGAAACCACACAAAAATCCAACAAAGAAAGAGAATTTCAGGCCAGTTTCTCTTATGAATATTGATGCAAAAATACTTAATAAAATTCTTGCCAACCGAATCCAAGAACACATCAAAACGATCATCCACCATGATCAAGTAGGCTTCATCCCATAGATGCAGGGATGGTTCAATATAAGGAAATCCATCAATGCTATACACTACATAATCAAACTCAAAGAAAAAAAATATGATCATCTCATTAAATGCAGAAAAAAGCATTTGACAAAATTCCGCACTCTTTCATGCTAAAAGTCTTGGAAATTACAGGAATTCAAGGCCCATACAAAAACATCTTTAAAGCAATATACAGCAAACCAGTAGCCAACATCAAACTAAATGGAGAGAAACTTGAAGCAATCCCACTAAAATCAGGGACTAGACAAGGCTGTCCTCTCTCTCCATATCTTTTCAGTTTAGTACTTGAAGATCTAGCTAGAGTAATTAGACAACATAAGGAGGTCAAGGGGATACAAATTTGAAAGGAAGAAGTCAAATTATCACTATTTGCAGATGATATGAGAGTCTACTTAAGTGACCTGAAAACCTCCACCTGAGAACTCCTACAGCTGATAAACAACTTCAGCAAAGTGGCTGGTTATAAAATCAACTCAAGCAAATCAGTTGCCTTCCTATACTCAAAGGATAAGCAGGCTGAGAAAGAAGTTAGGGAAATGACACCCTTCACAATAGCCACAAACAATATAAAGTATCTTGGTGTGACTCTAACCAAACAAGTGAAAGATCTATATGACAAGAACTTCAGTTCTCTGAAGAAGGAAATCGAAGAAGACCTCAGAAAATGGAAAAATCTGCCATGCTCGTGGATCGGCAGGATTAATATAGTTAAAATGACCATCTTGCCAAAAGCGATCTCCAGATTCAAGGCAATCCCCATCAAAATCCCAACTCAGTTCTTCACAGAGTTAGAAAAAGCAATTCTCAAATTCATCTGGAATAACAAAAAAACCAGGATAGCTAAAACTATTCTCAGCAACAAAAGAAATTCTGGGGGAATCACTATCCCTGATTTCAAGCAATACTGCAGAGCAATAGTGGTAAAATCTGCATGGTATTGGTGCAGTGACAGACAAGTGAACCAATGGAATAGAATTGAAGATCCAGAAATGAATCCACATACCAATGTTCTCTTGATCTTCGACAAAGGAACCAAAACATCCAGTGGAAAAAAAAGATAGCCTTTTCACCAAATGGTGCTGGTTCATTTGGAGGTCAGCATGCAGAAGAATGAGAATTGATCCATTCTTTTCTCCATGTACTAAACTTCACTCCAAGTGGATCAAGGACCTCCATGTAAAACCAGACACACTGAAACTAATAGAAAACAAACTGGGGAAGACCCTTGAGGACATGGGCACAGGGGAAAAGTTCCTGAACAGATAACCAATAGCTTATGCTCTAAGATCAAGAATTGACAAATGGGACCTCATAAAATTACAAAGTTTCTGTAAGGCAAAGGACACTGTTAAAAGGTCAAAACGGCAGCCATCAAATTGGCAAAGGATACTCACCAACGCTACATCTGATAGAGGGCTCATATTCAACAAATACAAAGAACTCAAGAAGTTAGAACACAGGGAACCAAATAACCCTATTAAAAAATGGGGGTACATATCTAAACAAAGTATTTTCACCTGAAGAAATTTGGATAGCCAAGAGACACCTTAAGAAGTGCTCAACATCATTAGTCATTTGGGAAATGCAAATCAAAACAACCCTGAGATTTCACCTTACACCAGCCAGAATGGCTAAGGTCAAAAACTCAGGAAACAGCAGGTGTTGGCGAGGATGTGGAGAAAGAGGAACACTCCTCCACTACTGGTGGGGCTGTAAGATGGTACAACCACTTTGGAAATCAGTCTGGTGGTTCCTCAGAAAACTGGACATGACACTTCCGGAGGACCCTGCTATACCTCTCCTGGGCATATACCCAAAGGATTCCCTGGCATGCAATAAAGACACATGCTCCATTATGTTCATAGCACCCTTATTTATAATAGCCAGAAGCTGGAAAGAACCTAGATGCCCCTCAAAGGAGAAATGGATATAGAAAATGTGGTATATTTAGACAATGGAAAACTACTCAGCAATTAGAAACTATAAATTCACAAAATTTTTAGGCAAATGGTTTGATCTGGAAAATATCATCCTAAGTGAGGTAACCCAATCACAAAAGAATACACATGGAATGCAATCTCTGATAAGTGGATATGAACTAGTCCCGAAGCCCTGAATACCCAGGGCACAAATCACATAACAAATGACTCCCATGAAGAAGTATGGAGAAGGTCCTGATCCTGGAAAGGATTGATCTAGCATTGGAGGGGAATATAAGGACAGAGAAAAAGGAGGAAGGTGATTGGAGAATGGATGGAGAGAAGAAGGTTTACGGGACATATGGGGAGGGGGCATCTCAGAAAGGGGTAATCATTTGGAATGTAAACAAAGAATATAGAAAATAAAAATATTTAAAAAAAAAAGAAATAAGGTGGAGATCCAGTTAACTTCTAGCCTTAATATGCACACATGCATGCACAAATGTATACACAAATCTCCATACACCATGTGTCAAGAGCAAAACATTACAAACATATATCAAATAAGATAATGACATAAATGCTACAAAAGACATAGAAATAATTCTAACAAATGAGATGAATTACATTTGTTTGATTAATTACTTTTACTTTTCAACACTTCATCTCTTTGAACATGTCCATAGTATTGTCCTTTTTAAGGTGGTTTCCCCTTCTCCAATAAGAAATTTTCATCCCTGAGTGATAAAGGAAAACCTTCATCTAACAGCAAGCTGGTGGGTCCTCTAGATATGCCTTAAAGAGCCCCAGCCTGGATCAGAAATATTTTATAGTATATATAAGTTTAGGCATTGCTTCAGTTCTATGAATGTCCTTGGGTGGTTGGTTGGTGTTTTATCCATGTCTCATTTTTGCTCAAGGTGTTTTACCAAGGCTGAAGTTTTCAGATTTTTTGTTAAGCCAGGTTTGCCTTTAGCAAACAGGACTTGCCATCTATGTAAATATTGTTGGTGGTCATTTCTCAGACAAAAGTTGCCAATGTTACCCTATTCATTGATTTCTGTTATAAGCCGGCCTTCATATCTCAGTTGTAGCTCTGTTGTTACAGAACAGGGGCTGTTCTTATTCTATTTTCTTTTTCATATGTACCCCAATATTATCCAAGTAACTTTTTAATCATAATTAAGTTTAAAGCTTGATGCTTCCTTTTTTTTTCCTTCATCTTCTCTTAATCCTTAACCTTCCCTCTTGAGTGCCTTCTAGGCCCATTTTTAACCTTACTTGTCTTTGTCTCTAAATTATGGCTTTTGTTTTCATGGTATTCATCCATGCATGAACCTGTGTATATAATATCTGTGCCTATACATATTTCTTTTGCTTTTTCTTTGGATCTTTACCCACCTTTGATTGTTTAATAATATTCTGATTGGTATGGATTGGGTTTTTATTTTATTTTATTTTATTTTATTTTATTTTATTTTATTTTATTATTAGTCCTTAAATGTCTCTTTGTTTTTCAATGAGAGACAGAAAGACTGAAGCTCCATGTGGGATGAAAGATGAGGAGGAACTACTAGGATAAGGTAAAGGAAAAACTCTAATTAGAGCATATTATATGTGAAAATACAGTTTTAATAAACTAATACAGTTGAACATAAAAAAAAAGAAAACAAAAACAGAATGGTTCTTTCATTGGCTGGCAAAAATCAGAAGCAGCTGGGATTTGTATACAATTTGGGACAGAATTAAACTCTTTGGAAACACTTTGGAAACAGTGAAAATATTAATATTTTACAATTATACATTTGTTTAGTTATATAATGTGTGAATGTGCATGTATTTGTACCACGTGGATACACTCTGCTTTCTGAATCAGAAGACATTCAGTACACTGATATTGAATTAATAGATTATTGTAACCTTTACTGTAGGTGTTGAGAATTGAAGTCTTGTCCACAGCAAGAGCAGCACATGATCTCAACCAATGAACCATCTGCCCACTATGAAGTTTCTTAAAAGTTACATAGCAATCATCATACCATACACCCGGCAATCTCAGTCTAATGTGTATGCCAAATACAAATGAAAGACTTTACATTCCAAACCGCTTGCAGTTGAAAGCACACAGCTATGCACTTGTTTTATTTAACTTTAAACTGAAAATCACCAATTTTCTTGAACATGTGAATGGAAGAGCATATTGTTACTTCAACAATGTAGGACAATCCCAAATCACACATACGAAAAAAGGAACTTTATTTACAAAGTCAACAGTAATTCAGAAAAAGTATGCTTAGATAAAGAAGCCTAGACTTTCTGATTTACAGAATATAAATATTTTTTTTCTGAAAGATATACCGTGCAACAATTTAAAATAACTATTTAATGTGGTGTTCCTGCAGTGCTGAGGAAGAATTTCTAATAACTAATTTTAGAGAAGAGATATGTTGATAAAGGTGAGCTTTCACTAAAAGTTTTTGCTTCTCTTGTAAAGTACCAGAACTTGGTTGCCAACACTCACATCAGGAGTCTCAGAGCAGCCTGCAATTCTAGCTCTAGGGCATGTGGTGCATTCCTCTGACTTCTGCCAGCCCCAACACATACTGCCTCTCTCTCTCTCTCTCTCTCTCTCTCTCTCTCTCTCTCTCTCTCTCTCTCTCTGTGTGTGTGTGTGTGTGTGTGTGTGTGTGTCTGTCTTTTTTTTCTGTCTTTCTGTCTTTTTTCTCTGTGTCTCTCTTTCAATCTCTGTGTCTCTTTCTGTCTCTCTGTCTCTGTCTCTGTCCACCACACACACACAGACCCCACCAACACACACACACACACACTACTATTTTTTGTGGCATCATTTTCATGGCAATGTGTCATGAACTGTATATGTAAGAGTAAAGAAAGTAAGCTGTACACTAACATTCAGGCATTCATTTCTTCCTTTATGCTTCATTTCAATGGATGAAATATGGTCAGCTTTGTCAAGCTCTTGATTGGCTGAAAACAGACAGAGTGAGATAGAATAAACCAATTGTTCTCTAATTTACTTTCATCACATCAGTAGAAATGTACCTAAGATGCTTTTTTCCTTTGCTTCTTTACCCTTTAAATGTTTTTGAGACTTTTCATGTTATGAGAATTTTTGAAAGATTTTCATAAATACATATGTCTATAAAATTATATATTTTATTTTAACTGTTTTTATATGTATAAATGCCAGATATGGTGCTATTATGTTTTTATATATTAAGCCCCTATAGTAGACAGTATCTAGTGATGTTTTCTTTTTATATTGTTCTCCTATTTTCAGATTTTCTGGAGAAATAATAGCATTTTTTCTCTTTTCTGCATCTGTGAACATACAGTATTGTCCCTGTGTCAATGGCCAGTCTAGTTAGTCTAGTTGCTTTAGTGTTATAATAATGGACATGTACTAGAGGGCATCATCACTTCTTATTCATTTACATAAAACAATTTTAATATTTTAACATCAAATTCGTAATTATGGCTTAGGTATTTTGATAATAAGTGTTAAAAAATCTTGGGAAACTAAACTATTTGTTAAGGTTGTGATTATTTAAGTCAGCATTTTTGGCAATGCTACTATACATATTAAAAATAAACATTAAAAACATACAGTAGAATAATATTGTATAATTTAATTATCCTCTGATATGTTTATAAATTACTTCTATTCTTTCAGGATGGAATATTTTTAATGCAAAGGATAATTATTATCTATCTAATATATTATAATTAGCAGGTGGCCAAGAAATTAATGTGGTAGAGTCTCCTAAAACATTACAGTATTTCAAATATTTATCCCATGTAAGTAAATTTAATCGATTTGAATGTGTTAATTTTTCTTCTTTTTTTTATTTGATATTTTCTTTATTAACATTTCAAATGTTATCCAATTTCCTGCCCCCTCTTTAAAACCCCCTATTCCATTCCTGTTCCCCTTGCTTCTAACAGGGTGTTCCTACATCCACCCACCTACTCCTGCCTCTCTGCCCTCAATTATTCTACACTGGTGCATTTATCTAGCTTTTATAGGAGAAAGGACCTCTACACCTTTTGATAAATGACAAGGCCATCCTCTGCTACATATGCAGATGGAGCCAGAACAGGTTACCTTTAATTCTATGTTAGCAGTTTAAATTTAGTAAGGGCATGTATATGTGCTCCTAACCTGGGTTTTTTCAGTATCCATATAATCAGCAAATGTCAGATAAATATAGGCTCCGGTAACATTGACAGATCACTTGGAGGGCGTTCATGTATTCACTCGATCAATCTTCTATCATGTATAATCTCAGTGCAAGGAATCATGTGGTACCAAGACCACTCAAATGCAGATAAACTGTTTTGAATATTTATTTGAAATGTATAAGATTTTCTTTTAGGTACAGATATTTTTTCCTATTCTACAAATATGAAAATACAGAGATAAATTATACAGTAATTCAGCATGTCTATCTTGCAGAACAAGATATTAAATATCTAGTGCTTAGATCAATAGTGTCTTTGAAAGTGTTTTTTTGTCAGTAATTTTAAATAACTTTTTATATGTGCATGCATGATATTTATGTGAAAGTCAGAGGACAATCTTGGTTATTGGTCTTCAGCTTCCCTCATGTTTGTAACAAGGTCTCCCATTCAGGATAGCTGTCCCACAGGCTTCCATAGAGTTCCTAATTTTTTCCTAGCTAATTACATAATCACATGAACTGCAATGACTGGCTTCTAGATGAGGTCTGGAGCTCCAAACTTAGGTCTTTGTATGTACACAGTATGTGCCTTCTTCACTAAGCCATCTCCCCATTCTCTCTACACACAAAACCCTGTGTATGTATGTGTATATGTATGTGTTTGTGTGTGTGTGTGAGAGAGAGAGAGAGGGAGAGAGAGAGAGAAGACAGAGAGAGAGAGAGAGAGAGAGAGAGAGAGAGAGAGAGAGAGAGAGAGAGAGATCATGTAATATAGGCTAACCTGAGTTCTTAATCATACTTTCTCTATTTCCCAGCTGTGACATTTCCCCCCAGCCTATAATTGGCAAAACATTCAGTGGTTTTTTATAGTCTGTCTGGAGACAGCTTCTGGCCTTGCTGCATTTGTATTTTTCTGCCAGAGCCTTGAAGTATCGACCACATGCTGAGCTCATTTTGCATCTCAACTCAACTAGAACAAAGAATGGGTCTCTGGCTTTCCCCTATATATTATTCCCAGTTAAGGTATAAAATGCTGGGCCTTGATCTGAAAGAACTTTGTCTTGGTTGCATTATTCCTCTCACCTGTCTGTTCTCTTTCAGTCCAGCTCCCCTTCCAGTTGTACCCAGTTTGACAAATCTGCTGGACAGCTACAGGTGGTACACCTGGCCTGGACATGGATAGACAAAACTGAGGTAACCCTGTCTTTGGTGGAGCTCCAATGAAAACAAGAAGTTTGAATCTAATCTGGCATGGTAGGCAACATTAATGTTAGTGATACAAAGGTCATTTTTTGAAGACTGTTGTTACAGGGTTGCAAAGAAGATACAGGGTAGATTGAATCAGCATTGGCCCAATGCATATTGAGATGGCAAATTTGTGAGGCAATTGTCTGCAGTATAGAACTGCATCAGGCAAGAGGAATAGGGCTTTGAATAAGACAAAATAAAATAAAAACTGTAAAAACCAATAAACAACAAAAACAACCCCTCCCCAAAAAAGCAGATCTTAGAATCATGAGAAAGAAAGAGAGAAGGAAAATGGATTTCAGAACTGTCCTAGAGACTGAAGGAAATCAGAAGATGACCTGCTATGCCCTGGCCCTTATTGGAGATATGTTCAGTACTGGTTAGATTAAGTGTTCTTCCCTCTCTATGCATTGTCTCTCTTTTATGCACCAATCTGTCCACATGTCAATTTGTGTTTGTCTTTGTTTCAGTGTTTGACTTGTTCTCTGTTTCATGTTTTGAAGAACAAGTGGTTAAAACCTTATGTGCTGGCTATCCATCCATTGACTTAGTTTAGAAGGCAGTCTCAGTTTGCATATCAGAGGCTGATTTAAGTTGCCCTATACCCTTAGGTAGGAATCAAGCACAGCAGGAAGAAAAACTGCTTTTAATTGGGGGAGGAGGGATCAGCTTCTCATATTCTAGGGCAAATTAGCTGATGGTTGTTTTTCTTGTAAAAAATCTCTGCAATTGTGATTATGGATTCCGAGTTCTTTTTCTCATGAAATTACTAGAACAGTAAAAATTTTGTTCTGTTTGAATTTATAAGATTCAAATAACTGTTTCACTTTTGTTTCTGTTTGGTCTTAAAGGTATAAATATGCTTTTCATTTCTTTGCTATAGAGTATTGTCTTAAAAGTTATTGGGAATGATTAAAAAAGAATAACATTGGTAACAGAAAGTTAGCTTAAAGTTGGTAACTCATGGTTGGAGTCATTCTAAAAAACAACATGTGGCATGAGCCAACCCAGGAAAAACAAGCCTTTAAAGATACTTCTAAACTGGCATAATATTTCTTGTAATTCTTTTCCTAGAAACTAGACTTAGATTTTAAACAATGTTTCTTTAATGAGGTATTGAGATTGTGCTGTCATGCATTTATATATAAGAAATGGCAGCAAAAACTTGGTAACTTGAAAGTAATGCTTCTAGTATAGATTTTATAAAGAATAGATTGCTTAAAATTGGGTTATGATTTCCAAAGTTGTGGTTATAATATTTATACAACTTAAGATTTATGAAAAATTAAAGGGACTATGGAACTTGAAGAGTCATTAAAACTTTGGCCTGCCTACTCCATATAGAATTATTATGGATTTGGAGGATTGTTTTCTCCTCTGCATCCTGACACTTGTGAAGGGTTTGCTTCTAGTAAGATAATTTTAAAATTTTGGGGGGTTTTGAGCTAATTTTAAAGAACTAATGAAGCATTACCACTTGAAACTTTTGCCTAAAGGAATGGTTGATTGTCTCACAATATGTAAAAAAAAAAAAAAAAAAAAAAAAAAAAAAAAAAAATTGTCTCTGCTTCAATACAAGAAGCTAGGACTTTGAAATTTTCTGTGCATTTTTTTATTTTTTTTATTTTTATTTATTTATTTATTTATTTATTTATTTATTTATTTATTTTTGTTTTTTTGGATTTGGTTTTTTCAAGACAGGGTTTCTCTGTGTAGCCCTGGCTGTCCTGGAACTCACTCTGTAGACCAGGCTGGCTTCGAACTCAGAAATCTGCCTGCCTCTGCCTCCCAGAGTGCTGGGATTAGAGGCATGCGCCACCACCGCCTGGCTTTTGTGCATTTTATTCATGGAGTTTTAGTACAGGCCTTTGCAAATCACCTCCCACTTCCCTCAAATGAACACCATAAAATAAATACTAATGATCTTTGTCATTTACTCACTCAAAATTGCTATTTTCCTGCTTAAGCAAGTTGATTGCCACATCTAAATCAGTCCTTACCATTTATTTGAAGTCCTTTAGCAACCATTCAAAGAAAAAAATGTCAGTTGGCTGGAGAAAATGTTGCAGATTGATGCTTCATAATGTTGTGGTAGACATAGCTTCTCCTCTCCATATCAGAAAAAAAAAGCTTCTGTTTTTGTAGTATGTTAGTACCTGTTTAAGACTATTCTGCTTCTCATTGGAAAATTTTCTCTTCTAGATGGCCTCCAAGACATCTAGTACTGTGTTGGGAACTGTGGAGGAAATACAAGTATCAGTTTTCGTAGTGAAAGAGATATACTGTTGATGAAAATACATTTTATCTGCTTTGATAACAATGTATAATAAAGAATCATTGAAAAAAGTTACAAATAAAAATGGTGATATGCTGACAGTTGATAAGTGCATTTTTTTTCTGAAGAAATGATTCTTTACAGTTCACAGGTGAAATGTTGACAGCATCTTTATAGAAAACTGAAGGCACACATTTTCTTGCAACCTGCTTTAATAAGGTTTCAACCTCTCCTCTAGCCTAACAGCCAACACAGGATTTGCAAGAGAAAAGTAAGTGCACCTGTTCAGAATTTTTTCTGTGGAGATGAACTTGATCTTCTTTGCCAGTAATTCAATTCCATAGCAAATACCAAATAAGACTTGTCTGCTTCAGGAACACATCCTTTTACCTGTGTCTGCTTCCAGAAATCATTCTTTCATGTGACTGCTTTTGTCAGGTTTGTGGGTTTTTCCTTACCTGCTTTGCCACAAGCTTCAGTGTCTCTTGGGGAGGCAGGAAGTGGGAAGTTTTGACTGCACTTACTCCATGATTGGCTGTTGTCCAGGCTAAGAGAATCTGCAGAACACCACTGGGGTGGGGGAGCAGAGTATGAGGTCTCAGGGACAGTGGAGCAGGCTAGGCAGTTCCTGGGCCTGCAACGTGGCTAGGGCATCTGATTCTCAGTCACTTGGGCACCCAGTCAGTGGAATCAGAAAAAGTGCAGAGAAAGAAGGTGGGGCCCTGCTGGCTGGATCTAGCCCAGGGCTGACAGGGAAACCTGGGAAAGCTCTATCTGATAGGCAGCTGAGTGGGCTTTGTAGAGGCTGTGCCTAGGAGTGCTAAGAGGCCTTCTGAGGGAGATTAAAGAGCTGGCTATTAAGGTGAAGTCCCCCTTTGCTCCCCATGGCAGATCCCACTTAAAAGAGACATTTCATGTTTTTAAAGCATTTATTGTCATGACAAAGAGTTGTGATGAATAAAAATGAAAGGAGAATTTATTGACTAAGTGTTCAGGCCTTTAGATACCTCATTAAAATGGAGATTTGTCTTGAGGCTGTGACCACAGGTCATATCCTCTACCTGTAGAGGGACTTGGGGAATTGCCCTTATGTGACCAATTGCCACAAATCTATGGAAGGCAGCAGCGTCATGTCAGGAACCTAGTGCCCAGGAGGGTTGCAAATTGCTTACAGTCCCTCAGGGTCTCCAGGATTTCTACCCTGTGCTCAACCAGGAACCAGGCTGCCTTTTTCATGGTCCTAGATGTTTTAGCAAGACATCCTTTCATCTATGTACTCCAGCAAACATCATTTGATATAACTAACTTTACAAAGAATATAGGACTATGGTAGAAGTGTGTGTGTGTCTGTGTGCACGTGCGCACACACGTGCAGCTCAGAGATGTTACATCTATGACAGTGTGTCCTTCTGCTTCCTGACAGGCTAACAGGCCATTGCTTCCCCTATACTTCTGTCCCTACCTCCTATCTTACATTAAGAGCACTGTGATTACAGAAGAATGCTCCCATACCATCTTTTCAATTGATTCTTGAGAGCTCAGCTCAAATCTTTTTTTCCATCCAGTAAGTGAATTACTTAATTCCTTCCTCCCAAGCTGCCTTCACTTTTTTAAATTATTATGAAATAAAGAAATAAAAATATGAAAACAACAATTTGGATTAAAGTAATCCTCCAGTGAGCTGTAGGATGATGACAGTTACCAACAACATTGGTGTTAAAAATGTACTCTTTAAGGTGAGTCACACACTTTCCCTTCATTTTCTACAGGTATTTGCCTTGCAAAATTAAAAAGCTCTGCATTTTCAGCTGTTTCAATTGTTAGTCATGTGTTCACCTCTCACTCTACATTCTAAATTCTATTTCTTCTGTATTGTTAAAACACAGTGGTTCGATACAAAGCTTGACACTACTAACCCTCCTCTTCTCCACATTTCAACCAACCTTTGATCTTTGGACAAATTGTGCTTCATGACCTGGGGGAATATCATAAGATTTGCAGACTAATCACCCAAAAACTTTAGTTTTTTTTTTTTTTTTTTCTGGATTTTTTTGTTTGTTTGTTTATTTTTTAACTTCAGTTTTTAAAAGGAAGACAGTGTACCAATATTAAAGTATCTTTTACATCCTAAGAAACTTGGGCTTTTCCTGGACTTTCCAGACAGAGTTAATAACACACCTTGAAGTCACTTAAGACTTTTATCCTGAGAACTCATCTGGTTTGTCTTACCTGACTTTAAGAGAACAATGTAAAAATCTACCTTATTTCCTGTTGATTTGCAAAATAATTAGTCTTTGCAACCTCAGTTAATACAAAGATTCAATCTAAAATTATGTGCTTTTCTCTAGTCATGAACAAGAGAGTACTGCATGTGTATTTATCTGTGGGTTATTATAATATTTGCTGCAAATAGAAAAGAAAATAAGCTCATAAAATTAATATTCACAATAGAATCTGGGCACAACAAGCAAATATTTCCTGACAAGTTTGGTTTGTTTATCTGGGTCAGTTGGTGTCATTTGGAGTTAATGACTTAATCCCTTGAAAAACTCTGTTAACACTTGCTATGCAGTATCCCAAATTCTTTCCCCTTGTAATGCTTTCTGTGCTGTGCAATACAAGAGAAACCAGAACCCTTTGTGTGACAGATACATACGGCGAAACTGGAAAAATACAAGAAAAAGCAATATCCAGGCATACAGGCACTGAGACTCTTACAACAGACAAAGAGAACAACGGATGGATGACACAACATGTGGAGAAAAAATGACAGAATTCAAATGACAGTTACTTATTAAATTACAACAAGAAGTGCTTAATATATTATTTTCCTTAATGTTGCACTCACACATTATTGGTGAATGAGGTTATTATTGATTCTTTAAAACTGACACATTATGATGCCTCATGTGAATCTCTATTAAATTTACACAAAAAGTCCTCATAGTAGAATCCCATTCTACTATATCATATGAAGGTTTAGGATAGTCACATACTTATCCTTGCCTCAGCAAACATATATATTATATATCCCCTTAAGAAATCAAGATATGTTAGAAAAGCAATGCTTTCCAAGTGAGAATACAAATGTTGTGTTATAACTATTGCATACCTAAAACCATATGTCATCTTATAAAGACATAACAAGATGTTTAATCTTCATACATATGCATACACAAAGCAAAGTAGCTGCTTATGCATTATTGCAAATTTGTCCATTTTAAAAATAAATTGGATAGATTAAGAGATGAAGCTATGGACTTAGCAGTTGGCTCCATGAAAAAAGTACTTGTAAATAAGCATGAGGGCTTCTGTAAGTTTCTGAGAATCCTGATAATGCCAGAGGCATAGTGCATATACCTGTAATCTAGCAGCTACTACAGAAAGAAAGAAGCAAAGACAAAAAAATAAATGTTCATAAACCATTGAACCTGGTTTACCAAGAGATAAGAAAAAGCCATTGTTTGGGGAGCAAGGACCAATACTTAAGGGTCCACTCTGACCTCCACATTCCTCTTGTTGAATTTGCTCCCCTGTGCTTATAAGCAGGAACCCACATATGACTGGGCTTCTGTATGATGTGACAGGGGGAGGTTAAGGAAGAAAGACAGGGAGAGGGAGATAGAGAAGTGGTGGTCGCCAGCTACCAGTGAGTTCATTCATTCATTCTATGTAATAGATAAAGAATTCTATGTTCTGGGGTGAAGGACCACTCAAACAGGAAAGTGAAAACATAGAGAGATGAATAACTGAGTACACAAGCTGGAGATCTTAGAAAAGTCAGCAGTCCGATTACCTGTGAGGGAAAGTGGCTTAGACTCTGAGAGCCCTGGAAACAAAGTAACATTTACAGATCCCCAGGGCTCTAACAAAGAGATGGTAAGAGGCAAACCTGCAGCCACAGAGTAAAATTGAACAAAACTAACAAGTTTTTACTGGAACAGCTTCCATCAAAAGGATGGGAAAGAAGACAGGTGAAAATCCAAGGGAGGAGTAGTTTTGATAAGCTGTACTGTTTCTCTTGACTTTCCTATCATGGATAGTGGTATTCCCTCTCCACAGAGATAAGGGAATAAGACAAAACTTTGGAGGAAGGAGCAGTGCGAAAGAGACATTTTATATTGGCACATGCATACCTACACACAAAATGCACACACATATACATGATTGGGGCTTCAGGATGTTGCAGGCTTCAGTCCCATGAGATCTAACTGAACATAGAGTAGACCCTTCTTTCTCATGAGGCTGTACACAGAGGTTTCCATCATTCACAAAATAGTTCTATTCACAGTTATCTAAGAATCCATCATGAATGTTTCCAAGTTTGTTTAAACCATTATTGAAAATCATACTCATCCACTATAATATTTACTGGTTCAACATACATTGAAACACCAGACAAATATAATTATTGAGACCAAATCAGAAGAACATTTTTAAAGTCCCTGTTGAAATTCTCATGTAAACAACACCATACAAAGCCAACTCAGAAACTATAGTCACATGTGCTGTGTGACTTTTGTGGGGACATATGAACAAAATATCTATTCTCACTTATCTATAAGCTTTCCTTGTGTTACTCAAGTATCTAAGAAATTATGTTTTAAAGTGTGTACCACAAAGGTAAGGTTTGGCTAATGTTATGTCTTAAAAAAGGACGTTTAAGTACTAATGATGTGAAATCATGATGGAGAATAAACTAATTATACATTTCTTAGCATCTCAAATGCCATTTCAGTTTTTCTATTGTTACCTTTTGGATTCTTACAATGCAATTGAGTCTTAAGCAATAAAATACTAATTTGGTTTGTGATAGAGCAAAAAACATTGTTGTTTGGCTTCTATAACATTGTCTATAAAACATATGTAGAAACTTTTGTCTCTACTTATGGGAATGTTTGGTTTGTCTTTTTAGTAAGAAAAAAAAGGAAAGTTCTATTAATTGGTTGCTATGTGTTTTCATGCTCAAAACTATGCAGTGAGTTAATGAAGATTTGCACCTCACAAATAATCAATCAAAAATATACAAAGACTCCTAATGTAAATGGGATCAAAGACAAGTCTGATTTCAAAACTTGTCACCCTATAAATCTTTTTACATCATCTTACATCACCGTGTGACAGTGATGAATTAGGAGCCAGGATGATAGCTAAAGGAAATATAGTGCTTGCCTCACAATCATGAGGACTAAAGTTAAAACCCTACTACCCAGGTACAATGTTAGACATGATAGTTCATATATATGCAGTTGCTACACTGAGAAGATGTACTCAGTGACTCACAGATTCTCAATTTCCAGGTCCTGTTAGCAGAACTTGTCTCAAATGAAGTGAAATTTCTGGAGAGATTTTATTTAGAGGTCAACAACTTACTTCAGGATGAATTTCTGACCACAATATGTGTAGAGTCCTTTTCATACATTCTAACAGTGGGTTCTCTAGAAGGAGAGATGGGTAAGGAATGGGTTGCAAGAGAAAACACATGGAGAGACATCCCTCCCCCATCCTGTGATTGTGTTTTTCTCCCTTCATCGCCCCTCCATGGTATTGAAGCATTCTCACTTTAGTTTGTCAACCTTCTTGAGTTCTGCGGATTTTATTTGGGGTATTCTGTCTAATATCTACTTATTAGTGAGTATTTACCATGCATGTTTTTTGGGTCAGTTACTTCACTCAAGATCATATTTTCTAGTTCTATCCATCTGCCTTCTAAATTAATATTTAAGGGGTTCAAGGCCAATTCTTTCCCTCACTGATCAATGCCCATCATCTTTTGATGAATATATTTATCCACTGGCTTTTCTTAAAATTAATAAAAAGGGAGGAATTGTGACCTCCTTCTGCCCACTGTTCTACAAGAATAGCAGCCAGCAACCTGATCTGCCCACCTCATTGAAGAAGAAGAAGAAGAACCAGTTTCCAGCCTTCAGGGGAGGGGTTTGGCCTGACTTTGTTACTTGAGAAAGCATTAAAGATGAAGACTTGAACCAGAAGCCATGTATTTTTTGTCTCTCCATGCCTTCTAAACTCAGGATGTCCTTGTTTTCCATAGCTTGGTTGTATTCCATTGTATAAATGAACCACATTTCCTACATCCATTATATTGTGGAACATCTGGGTTATTTCTAGTTTTTGGCTCTCACAAATATTAACATAGTTGAACATGTGCCCCTGTGGCAAAATGGGGCATCATTTTGGTATATACTGGGTCTTCACGTAGATCTATTTCCAATTTTCTGAAGAACCTTTAGATAGATTTTAGAGTGGTTTAATCAGTTTGCAATCCCACCAACAATGGAGGTGTGTACTTCTGTTTCCACATCATCACAAACATGTGCTGTCACCTGAGGGTGTTTTTGTTGTTGTTTTTGTTTTTGATTTTTGTTTTGTTTTTTGTTTTTTGCTTTTTGTTTAATCTTAGCAATCAGATTGGGGAAATGTAGGAATGTCAGGGTTATTTTGATTTTCATTTTCCTGATGACTAAGGATTTCAAACATTTTTTTAAATGCTTCTCAGCCATTTGAGATTCCTCTGTTGTGAATACTCTGTATAGTCCTATACCCCACTTTTTGAAAGGATTGTTTGGTTTCTTGAGTGTTAGCTTCCTGAACTTTTATTTTTATTTTAGACATTAGCCATCTATGGCATGAGGGATTTTGAAAAAATTTTCCCAATATGTAGGTTGCTGAATTACCCTATTAAGTATGTCCTTGTCCTTACAGAAACTTTCCAGGTTCATGAGGTCCCATTTATCAATTCTTGATCTTAGAACCTATGCCATTGGAGTTCTGTTTAGGAACTTATCTCTGTTTGAGGCTCTTTCCCACTTCTCTTCTAGGGTTGCCATCCTACAGATGACCAAAATACCATCTAAAACTTTGACCCAGAATCTGAAAGAAATTTAGGGGCAAAAATAGAGATGACCCTGAGGAAAAGAAGGGTCAGTGACAGTTTCAAATTGGGACCCAGCTCAGGAGGAGTCCCCAAAGCGTGACACAGTTGCTGATGCTATGGTGTTTTTACAAACAGGAATCTACCATGACTGCCCTCTGAAAGGCCCAACAAACTGCTCAAAGAGTCAGATGCAGATATTTACAACAAACCAATGGAGAGAAGCTGGTAACGCCTGTGGTAGAATTAGGGGAAAGCTGGAAAATTTTAAGGAAGAAGGAGACCCTAGAGAAAGACAAGCAATCTCAACAAAACAGGACCCACGACATCTCTCAGATACTGAGCCACCACCCAGGCAGCACACACTAAGTGGTATGAGGTTCCCAAGATGTATACAGCAGAGGAGTGCCAGGTGTCCTAATATCAGTCAGAGAAGATGCATCTAACCCTCAAGAGACTTGGAAACCCAGAGAATGTGGAGGTTTGGTGGAGTGGGGTAGAAGTTTGGGGACATCGTCTCAGAGATGGAGGGTGAAAGTCTGGGACATGGAACTGTGGGAGGTACGCAGTGAGGGGGATAACGCTTGGACTGTAAAACAAAAATTAAAGAATATTTAAAAATAAAACAGCATACTTTCTTTTATTGTTGTCCATCAGATAACCCAAATAGTACTTTCTTCATATGACCTTTCCAAAAAACAGAAAACTCCATCAAAAGAATCTTCCAGCTGACAGAAACAAGAAATATTCCAGATTTGTTTGTGAAGTTTTGAATATAACCCTTTCTAATGCATATTTTCCATATTGCTGAATCTTGAATTAAAAACAAAAAAAAATATGATAATCTAATCTTGAAGAGCCAGAGATCATAGAATTCTCAGTTTTGCTCTGGTCTTTCTTGCTTTAAGTAGCTAAGCAAGATCAGCTTCTACATCTGAATACCCAATGTCTCTCTATACTGTTTATTAAAAAAATCTATAGGAAATAGAAATGAAAAACAAATGTTTATCATTTCTTTCCTTTTCAGTGATTTTGAGCTTTTATATTTTAAGTTCACTTATCTATAAGCTTTCCTTGTGTTACTCAAGTATACATTCTAACAGTGGGTTCTCTAGAAGGAGAGATGGGTAAGGAATGGGTTGCAAGAGAAAACACATGGAGAGACAAAAAACACATGGCTTCTGGTTCAAGTCTTCATCTTTAATGCTTTCTTAAGTAACCAAGGCAGGCCAAACCCCTCCCCTGAAGGCTGGAAACTGGTTCTTCTTCTTCTTCTTCTTCTTCTTCTTCTTCTTCTTCTTCTTCTTCTTCTTCTTCAATGAGGTGGGCAGATCAGGTTGCTGGCTGCTATTCTTTTAGAACAGTAGGCAGGAGGAGGTCACAATTCCTCCCTTTTTATTAATTTTAAGAAAAGCCAGTGGATAAATATATTCATCAAAAGATGATGGGCATTGATCAGTGAGGGAAAGAATTGGCCTCGAACCCCTTAAATATTAATTGTTGTCCTTTTTAGGGGAGGGGAAATAGACTGCCTTATTATTTTAAAGGACAGTCTTTCAATGTTGACCCCTATGCAGCCAGGCTTACTTTCAGGGAAACTCAGAAGCAGGACATTTCCTTTTTCCCTTGCAGTGCCTCACCTCGTACCTCATAACTGGTGCCCATGATTGTTTAATTATCAAACATGCTTAGATCTGAGTTCTATGCAACTCCATTTGTGGAGATCCACTGGTAAAGTAAATGTCTTATGAATATGAGCTAGCCGACTTTCATAGCAGCCCATCTTCGAGTCCTGGAAGCCATTGCTATAGCAGCCCACCTTTGAGTGCTGTTTCTGAAAGATACCTGCTTGAAACACAAAATAAGAGATTAAAAGGAAAAACTGTTTGGACTGTTTCTCTGGAGGGCCCATGGTATTTAATTTGTTTGTAAATTAGTAGCTCAGGAATAAAACCTGGCTTGTAAATTAATGGCTAGAGGAAAAGCAGTCTACCTTCCCAATATGGGAGAAGCAGCTTTAAGAACATTATTGAATTAGTCATACTTGCCAGCTGATTCAGGGTCTCTAGTTACCTATCATATCAATCTTTCTGGCAGCCATCAGACATCATCTTCTTTTTGATAAAAAATACAAACCGATACCCTGCCCCAGATTAAAACGGGATCTGGACCATTCCATGTATTAGTTAAAGGGTCGCACCATTTAACCATAGCATAAGAATTAGAAGTGGTAGGGTGACAGTGCCGGTCTGCTGCAGACTGGCCTTTAACGTCAGTTTTCAGGAAATTTAAAACAAATAAAACAAAAGCAAGGTGTGCTTTGGGTGACCGGGGGGGGGGGGGGCGTATAATTTCCCCTTCTTTGTTTTAAAGCCAAGTTTTAAGAGTGTAATGTGCACGCTCGACAATTCCTTGGCCCATTGGGTTATAAGGAATTCCAGTTTTATGTTTAAAACCAAATTCTTTACAAAACGAGATAAAGTTATTGCCAGTGTAGCCTGGCCCATTATCCCTCTTAATGACTTTGGGTAATCCCATGGTATAAAAAGTTTGTGAACAATGATTGATTACATGTCGAGGCTTCTCTCGAATGTAGAGAAGTGAAAAGAAATCTTGGACAAGTATCAATGCAAACATGTATAAATTTTAATTTTTCAATTTTTCATAGTGAGTTACATCTATTTGTTAAAAATGATTGGGCCTAAGGCCACAAGGATCAACCCCAAAATGAGGAACTAGAGATAAGAAAAAGCAGTTAGGACATTGTTTTATAATAGTGAAAACAAAGAACCTGATGGCGTATTAAAATTAAATGTGCCATAGGTTTCTATTAAAGAACAAATTCTGCAACATATAAGCTAATTGTAAAAGGATTAACAGTATTATTTATAGGTTGAAAAACATTTAATACCATTCTCAGCTCTGCTAACTGAGCTGAGCCCAGGTGTTTCTATAACCACCTGTTGATTATAAATAAGATATCTAACTATTCCTTCAAAAGAGCCATCTATGAAAATCAAGAGTATTATTATGTAGAGTCTGTAAAGATCATATTGTGAGATACAACCTCATGTATATCTAAAAATCATTGTTAATCTATCTTGAGGATAAAGGCCATGCCAATAAGTGAATTCTTCCATATTATCTAGGCACCAGCATGCCTAGTGATAGGATGGCATATATATTTAGCAAGGATTTCCTTGGCATCTAAATTTTAAAATTTTCTTAAAAAATACATATGCCTTAAAAATATATGCACATAATTCAAACTACATGTATGGGGATGCCATTTCCCCTCTCTTTTTATTTTTAAGAAGATACTGTTTTGTTTTTTTAAAAAAATGTTTTATATTACCTCTTTTTTGAGGATAATAAAGAATCACATTGTCAAAATATCTCAAATGAATAACTCTTATTTATTAAATGACCAGTTCCAATGTTTGTTCCAATACAAGTTGGAACACAAAGCATATACCATAACATAGGCAATAACTATGTAATTATAGAAAATACATGTAGCATTCTCAGTTGGTTTTTGCTAGAGCAGTTGCAATTAGAATGCCCAAAAATGAATCATAGTTATATGCACATATTTTGATTTTCTAAATTAGAAATATGAGTATCATTTATCTGTAAAAGTTAATTAAGTCCTCTAGAATCAACACCATTATGTGGTAGTAGTAGAAATTGAAGACATCTAGAACAAATGTTAATAATTTGATGTACATAAAAATGTAAAATTATTTTTAAGCCATTACCCTTTTGATGATATAAATAATAAATATGTTTGTACATTCAAATGTTTCTATATAGCCTGTTTGGGAAATAAATTTTATGTGCCCTGCTCCAAGGGATTCTGTCCAGGCACCTTCTTAAAGATTTAATTATAAATAAGTATATTGTAGTTGTCCTTAGACATGCCAGAAGAGGGCATTAGATCTCACCATAGGTGGTTGTGAGACACCATGTGGTTGCTGGGACATGAACTCCCATGCTCCATGAATGAGGGCCTAGCCTTTAGCGGCTGTGCCATCTCTCCAGGCTTACAACCATAAAATATAAGAGTCTAGCTCTCAGCATCCATGGCTATCTCTCCAGCCTTTGGTTAACCTTTAAATATCTAAAGGACAGTAATTTAGAGAACATACCCTTTGAAATTTGAATTATATTTGTATAAACAATTGTAAAAATTAAGAATTAGCAGTATTAAAAATAGAACAATTTTAAGCAATTGTAAACCATAAGGTTTATATATATTTATTATTATGAAAAGACTGATTTTTAACATCTTAAAAATATTTGCTATAGCACCCAAGTGCTGAAGCAGGGAAAACTTAAAGGAATAGACGTGATCTAATTATATAAACTTTATTCCCATAGTTGATATAATCTTCATGGGATGTATTTATAGAAATATAAAGTAAATTGCAACAACTTATTTTTTGGATAACAATTATTAATTTAGCCTAAAAAGGCTTACCATGCAATAGATCAACTATTAATAATAATTAATTTGATTGCTACTTGAAGCAAGGAATAAATGTTTTATTAGGCTCTTAAAACATTTCTTTAAAATATCCCTATAATATTTTAACAACATATCAATATCTTTATTGAAGGATGCAATAAACTTTTTTTCGAGAGCAAAAAATGTGATTCTATATTAATGTTACTTTTGCTAGGGAATGGCAGTGAACATATATCATAAACAGCTGATTATAGCAGCGTATATCTGTAAAATTATCTATCCTTTGCTAGTTGATTTATATCTGCCTTTAAAACAGAGGTTTATGTTCTCCTGTGGCAAGCTTAAAGAGATGTCTTAGCCAATTAACTTATTTTAATAACATTTGAAATTTATTTATTTAATTTTTTTTAAAACCCATAAGCAAAGGCCTGTTTCTCTATAAACCAAACATTTTATAAACAAATATTTCTATAAAACAAAAGAGATTTCTATAAATAAAATATATTAAAAACTGTAAGATCTCAGCTTCTTGTCCTGAAGCAGAGACAAAACACTCATCTTGTAGGGGCTGCTAGAGGCCACTTGGAAATCCCGTGGCCCCAGGGAGGAAGTGGTGGGGGAGACACTTCCCTCCTGATGTCCCACGGAAAAGCTGATTCCCTCAGGCCATGGCTGGAGGCTGCTTGGCTCCAGTGCAGAGTCATAGCCACTGCCCCCAGGGCCACCCGTGCCATGCTGTATTGTGCTCTGCCACCACTGCCGCTGCCAGGGCCACCCTCCTGTGGCCTGGCCTGCGGAGTTTTGGACTCTCTCCAAGCCCTGCTTTGCTCCTCCCACCTGCAGCAGGTGGCCCCTGGTCTGGAGCAAGGCCGAGTAACTTAGCGGAGTTTGGAGCTCGCACTCTGCCTCTAGCCTCTCAGAAAACCCTGGGGGCCACAGCACAAGTGACCAGGGCCAACACTAAGGCTATGTCCTGCTGCACTCTGCTGCCGCTGGGACCCGCAGAATTCTGGGCTCCTTCTAGCCAGAGCCACCATCGGCCTGTGCCCCACACTGCACCATGAGCAGCCTGGGCCGCCCGCAGAGTTCTGGGTTCCCTTTAGCCACCACCAATATTGGCCTGTGCCCCTTACCACCACACCTAGCACTTCCATGCACTCTGCCTCCCAAGAGCTGGGATTAAAGGCATGCACCACCATTGCCCCGCTGCTTCGTGCGGCTTTAAGTTAACCTGCAGCTGGCTCAAGAGGTGCCAGCAGACAAAATTTTAATCAATTTTTATTTTTTAACATGAAACAAACACTCATTCACACAAAGCACAGACAAATAAACATAAATGTGGACAATCGGTGCACCGAAGATATAGAAATTGAAGCGCGCTGCAATGTAAGCAAATCAATTTTTCCTTCTACCTTTTCTTTTGTTTCTAGAAATTTTTGTTGTTTTTTGTTTTTTACTCTTTTTATTTTGATTTATATTATTTTATGCCCTATTTCTCTTGCCTGGTGCAGTTCTAGACTGCGGACAATTGCCTAACTAAATTAATTCACTATTCCATTGTTATCTTCACACCCTAGCTGATCTCAGTTTAGGCCCTACACTGAATCAGTCTAGCCTGTATCTCTACACATTTCTGCAGCAACAATCTTTAGAAATAAATGACATTAATAGTGCTAAATTAATACCTTGTTGCTTACCTTGCCAGATACATAAGCTTTTTTTCATTTTTCCATGGAGCTCAATCAGACAACATACCTCATTCTGCCTCTCCATTTCTATTTATAATCCAGGTTGGGCTCCATATGTAGAGTCCAACTCATACATTCTAACAACGGGTTCTATGGAAGGAGAGATGGCTAAGGAATGGGTTGCAAGAGAAAACACATGGAGAGACACAAAAACACATGGCACCTGGTTCAAGTCTCCATTTTTAATGCTTTCTTTCTCAAGCAACAAAGGCAGGCCAAACCCCTCCCCTGAAGGCTGGAAACTGCTTCTTCTTGTTCTTCAATGAGGCGGGCGTATCAAGTTGCTGGCTGCTATTCTTTTAGAACATTGGGCAGGAGGAGCTCGCAAATATACACATGTTGTCACATACCTTTGTGTACAAATATGGAGCACAGACACGGAACACAGACATACAGACACAAGACATACACATGCACACACACGCGCACGCGCGCGCGCACACACACACACACACACACACACATATATATATATATATATATATATATATATATATATATATATATATATATATATATAATAGAAATGTAGGCTAGAAATAAAAGGTATTAAAAAATTAGGTTTCTAAGTTGCTTTAATTCCATGGATCATTTGTGCATAACTTAGTTTATTCATTTCTATGTAGAGATATCATGAACAAGGCAACACTTAAAAAGGTAAACATTTAATAGGGAGTGACTTAGAGTTTCATAGCAGGAAGCATGACATCATGGCAGCAGACATGGTGCTGAAGAAGGAACCCAGAGTTCTATATTGTGATATGAAGGCAGCCAGGGGAAGTCCAGTTCCCAGGCAGCTAGGAGGAGGATCTCATAGTCTACAACCAAAGTGTTACAAATTGCTCCAAAAAAGTCAAACATACCCGAGTCAGCCCAAAACTCTTAATAGTGCCAATTCCTGGGGCAATGATATTCAAACCACCACAGTGCAGTAGTGATTACTAATCATTGAATATTTCAATTATCTCTGCTCTTTTTTTTTTTAAGAATTAAAAAATATTGTTCTTGGGGAAGCATTTTATAATCTTCACTTTTTAAAAATGTTTCCTTTTGTTTAAAAGTATATTAAATCATCCTACTGTAGAGAAATTTAATATGTAAAATGTATTGGTATGCATATAGCAAGTAGTATTTTAAAATAAAACAAAATTAGTTACCAACTTGAAAGTTTCAGTAAGCTGGCACATTTTCCAGAAGAAAAATAATCTCAGTGAATGTTGACAGGATTACCATAATATTTCTTTTATGTATTTTGTAAAATCACATCATAAAAGATAAAGTTTTAAACGTAAGAGTGGAATTTATGTGTTGTCTGTGATGTCAAGTATTAGGATTCTGTCTAACCTCCACCCCATAGGCACCTGGCAACACCAGGATTGCCTCTCTCTACAGGTACATGGAAAGAGCCAGGTATGCCTGGGCCACTATAAAAGGGGTTTCTTGCCCCTCCTCTCTCTCTTGCCTCTCATATTCTTGCTTCCCACTTGATTCTCTGTTGCCCTCTTGCCCTCTTGGGTTCTTCCCTTTCCCCTTTCCTTCCCTACTCTCTCAGGTGGTCAAGGCTGTCCTGTACATCTCTATTCTCTCCTTCTCTCTGCCTTTCTCTCCTTCTACTACCCTCTTAACCCTCCTACCCATGCAGTGAATAAACTTTACTCTGTGCTATACTGTCATGTGACTGGTCCCTCAGCAGGAAGCGATGACTCAGCATAGTGCTGTTGAGGCAGCCCCTTCCTCCACACCTCACCATACCCCATAGAATATATACTTATACCCAGTTTAATTTATAATCACAATACAAAGAACGTTGATTCAATCAATCTGTGGACTAAAATACATGTTTTCTATAATTCTAATGAAAGAAAATCAAGAATTCTTGCCAAGATATAAGGTTATATTGGATGTTGACATTTGTTCCCTAATCTGAGAATGCACAGAAAAATAACTTGATGCAGAGCAAGGTCATGCTGACACCATCCCCAGTATGGTCTGAAGCTTATTAAGGTCAGCAAGAACTGTTCTCTTTAGCTAGTTGCAATATAGTGAGTCAGAGCTGACCACCAGGCAAAACTTCCTGTACCTGTATATGGGTTCATCTCTGTATGTTTGTGTTTGTTTGTGTGTGTGTGTGTGTGTGTGTTATATGTTTCCTTTTATAAATCTACCCTGAGAAATGTCTGTTGCCATAGCTCAGCTATGACTTTGACTGATCAATATTAAGGTGTAAGTTCAGTGAGCCATCCTTACCTGAACAATATCAGTGTTTGTATGTTTTCTGAAGTCAGGCTTGGACTACTACAGTGCCATGCCTTATTGGAGTCAAATTATAGTGGCTTAGAGTGTGAAGAATTTGTTGTGTCAAATTGCTCAGAATTTAATTTAATATTATAATGAGTCAAGTCATTACTATGTGATATACCTGTGTTTTTCTCCTATTCCTCATTGTGTCCATAATTGTAAAGGTAATAGAAAAACTTTTATTTCATACTTGTTTCTAATGTCTATTGAATCCATAGAAACTATGTAGTATCTACCTGGCTCAAGATTGTTTACAGTATTCCCTGAGGGTATGTGCCATAGGGATGGTTTTTGGGGGCAAAAGAACCTAGGTCATATTTTCTTGGTCCTCCCCAACACATACTACATGGAATATTTTCAACAGGTCACCCAACATGCTGTACCAGTAATTCAAATGTTAGAATTGGCCTCAGGACTTCTTGGTGTGGAGACTTGAAACACCAGGGAATGAGATGAGCCAAGGGGTGAGTGAGGAGGTGGGGTTTGGGGATGTGTGTTGTGGGTGATCAGGGTGAGTGGGGAAGTACTGTCTCAGAGGAAACACCATGGCCAAGGCAACTTTTATAAAGGACAACATTTAGTTGAGGCTGGCTTGCAGTATCAGAGCCAAATGTCATGATGGCAGGAAGCATAACAGTATCTAGGCAGATATGGTGTTGAAGAAGGACAGGAGAGTTCAGATTCTTAATTCAAAAGGACAGGAAATAGATTGGTATGAGAAGGCAGCTGGAAAGTAGCTTGATGTCACATTTTGTAGAGTCTGAGTATAGGAGTAGACCTCCAAAGCCCAATCACATAGTGACATACTTTTTCCAACAAGGCTAAATCTCCTAACATTACTACTCTCTATGGGTCAAGAACACTCAAATTATAGTTAAGAGATTGCATGGACATCAAAAAAGACTTTGAACTTTACACTTTTGAATATTAAGGAGACTGTGTGGATTATGTGGATTTTTTATGTTGAACTAAATGTATTTTGCATTATGATATGGTCACGTAAGGCTCCAATAGATGTATGTGTTTGAACAAGCCAAAGAGGGACCATATGCTCTTGGATGCTGCCATGCTTCTTCCCATAATGATAATGGATTCTGAAATTGTAAGCCAGCCCTAATTACATTTTGTTAGTTGTAAGATTTGCTTTGGTCATGATGTCCCTTCACTGTGATTAAATCTAAACTGCAACATTTTCCAAGTCTGCAGGGAAGAGATTATTCTAACTGACAAGGCAGAAACCAGATGGTGTTTATTATAACTAGCAGAACATGAACAACTGACCTTTTAAAAATAATGAAAGAATGAGAAATGTAACAATGGCAAAAACATTGGCAAGTTTATTCACCCTATGAATATGTATAGCATAAACACTGAGCATGGGGAACAGGGAGGGGGAACAGTAAGGTAAGTGTGTCCCTTGGAAACATGAAGACCCAAGTTCAAACTCCAGAACTATCTCTAAATCCTAGGTCCTGCATTGTATATAGGGGATCCCAGCAATGAAGAATCAGAAACAAATGGATCTTTGCCATTCAGTGTCGAGCCAGCAAAGACAACGATAGCTCTAGGCCTGTGAGATTTTATCTTAATAAACAATCTTCTACCCTAAACCATAGTCTTATACACAACCTTAACTCTCACTCACTCACCCAACATACACATTATATACCCACATGTGCACACTTACCAACAAAATAGGCAATATCAAGATATTGAGCCTGAGCCAGGCGGTGGTGGTGCACACCTGTAATCCCTGCACTTTGAAAGGCAGAGGCAGGCAGATTTCTGAATTCTAAGCCAGCCTGGTCTACAAAGTGAGTTTCAGGACAGCCTGGGCTATACAGAGAAACCCTGTCTCAAAAAAAAAAAAAAAAAAAAAAAAAAAAAAAAAAAAAAACCAACACCACCCCCCCCCCCCAAAAAAAAGATATTGATCCTGACACATACAGAAAATAGAACAGAACATAACAGAAAAGAACAGGCAGAAGAAAATAAAACTCAATTCTGATAGAGGAAGAGTCTTCCAAAATCAGCTGTAATTTTAAAATATCAATAGACTCTGACTCATGGAAAATTTTAAATCTTTTATTGTATTTTGGGTATCCTAGAAGGGGGACAGTTAATATTTTAATCTAAAGACATTTTAAGAACTATTGGTATTATAGATAAAAATTAATAGTTTAATGAGTGTAGAGATGTTAGACTTAATTAGGAGAATCTTATTTCTTATGCTACAACTTTTGCACTGAGGTCGGCTAAGCTGAATATAATTAGTTTGCTTTAAATATTATTTACTGAGTTTCCTGCTTTAATTAGCTAAACATCACTTTTATGGTGAATGGTTTAGAAAACATTGCCTCTGAGATCGGGATTGTTTTGCTTTCACATTCTCTACATTTTAGCAACCATAGTTTGTCAGCAAACTTATATCAGGTTCAGTCCTGAGAGTATTAGAAAACAAGAGATGAATAAATTTGAGACAAAAAGGGAGAGATCTTGTGACCACAGTTCTAACTATCTTGATCATTGCAAAAACAATAAAAATAACCATGTGCTATATGTATAAACTAAGTAATTTTGTAACTGAATCCATAATTGCTGAAATTAGAAGCATAAGAGCTTGACAGGAGCTAAAAGAAATAAGTTAGTATGCCATGGCAGAATGCCACCAAGCCTACCATGAATCTTTAGCCATCTTGGCAATTGTGGAGTAAACAGTGGGTATTTGGGTTCCCTGGACATCACACAATAGTTAATTTCAGCTCACAGTCTATTATTTATTTTCTAAATTTATGTTTGTGTTCTAATTTTATGTCTGTGTTCATGTGTGTTTTTTGTGCATATATGTTCATGGGGTTGTAGAGTCCAGTGGTCAATCTCAGGTATCCTTCCTTAAGGACAGTCTATGTAGGTTTTGAGAAAGGTTTTAGATTGCTAGCCATGGTGCTGTAACCTGTCAGTCTGACATGTTTTCTGTTTCTCTGTGACTTATTCTTGTGTGATCACACCATTTTAGGAGTTGGCCCATGCTTCAGTTATTCAGAGTGACAGCCGTTGCTTTTCTTCCTCACTGGTGTTGTAGATTTGGTTTATTTTTCATATTATATTAACTGGATTCCCAAGTTACATGGAAATTTGCAAGTTTGTAGGTAAATAAAGTTGCAGGCAGTGAATGGCTGGGCAGGGAGATAAAAGCTGGACTTCAGATGTCCAGGCAAAGGAAAATCCAGAAAAAAAGGGATTTGAGAATCACCCTTCCTGGAAAGCAGGAGTATCATGCTTGGGAACTGTGCAAGAGAAAGCAGGTAGCCATGTAAGAGCCAGGGAATAGTGACCCCATGGGCCTCACCATTGTATGTATGGGTCTGGGATAACAAAGATGGAATATAGATTTTAGTAAATAATAATAAAGTATTGAATGGGAGGCATAAGCGATATGGAAGTCTGGTACTATCCCAGCCATAAAGGGCATATAAGTCTGTGTGTGTGTGTGTGTGTGTGTGTGTGTGTGTGTGTGTGAGAGAGAGAGAGAGAGAGAGAGACAGAGAGACAGAGAGACAGAGAGAGACAGAGAGAGAC
Organism: Apodemus sylvaticus; assembly: GCF_947179515.1. Taxonomy (NCBI): domain Eukaryota; kingdom Metazoa; phylum Chordata; class Mammalia; order Rodentia; family Muridae; genus Apodemus; species Apodemus sylvaticus. The sequence continues at coordinate 5,609,686 of NC_067483.1, read as the reverse complement.
AGAGAGAGACAGAGAGAGACAGAGAGAGACAGAGAAAGAGAAAGAGAAAGAGAAAGAGAAAGAGAAAGAGAAAGAGAAAGAGAAAGAGAAAGAGACAGAGAAAGACTTTTATTTAAGAATCCAGAGAATTTTGGCAGAAGGTGAGCAATACACTCTGCTGCTGGAAGGGCAATTTGGAAGCACTAGTAATGCACCAGATGACACAAAATGTGGGACTCAAACTCATTAATAAAAATTAATTGGAAATTTTTGAAGGGAAAAATATGAGACATGTCATTAGATTAGGAGGTGAGGAGATTTAGTTTCATAGCAAACAGAGTTGTGGCTTATGCCTGAGCCAGGTGTTTCCGCCCCAAGACATGCAGGTTTGGAACTACAGCAAAGGGTGTTCTAATTGGGGTCATAATTCTGGGTATTGTGGTTTAAGGATGGGAAAACTCCAGGCTGGTCGGGACAAAGCTGTGTGCTGGAGATTTAACCAGCCCTTCTCAATGCCTTCAGGCTGTATCAGAGAGTTTGACTTGGGAGCCTTGGGAGCCAGTGATATGCATAGAGACAGGTTGCTCAGAAGGCAGAGAGAGACCACCAATACAAACAGATTAAGACTCCAACAATCAGAGAAATAATTGAGATAGATGAAATTTGATTTAACTATTTTTTAAGGACAAAAGGGAGTATAATGATAATTAATTGTTTTTCCATATACATGGAATAAACAATTCCAAACTTGTGATGCCAAATGTAGGAAGCAAAAGAACATACAAAGAGAGAATAGAATAATTTCAAAAATGCACCAAAAGAAATTTGAAAAAGTCTATGCCAGGGTGGCACTTGGATTCTTTGAAAGTATTCTACAAGGGAATTCTGGTATTGCATAGCCTTGTATGACAAACTAAGATCCTAAAAATGGGTTTATACAGTATGTAAATGGAATTTAATTGAAGTTAAATATGTAGGAAAGGATGTTAATTAAAGTTATATAAAAAGAAAGTGTATATATATATATATATACACTATATATAGAGAGATAGTATATATATATATATATATAGAGAGAGAGAGAGAGAGAGAGAGAGAAATATTAATCTAAATAGAAGGGAGAATGAATGATAAATGCTTTAAAAAGATCTATACTCAGGTCCTTTAAACATGGTCACCATAAGAACTCTGGGATTGGTTAATCTAGTATGATAAGTTACTTGTCCCAAATAGGCTCATAAAGAAATATAGAAGTGAATTTAATTGACATTAAAGGCATAGGAAAGGATAGGAAGCTGAATAGTATAGTACATTAATTTCACAGAAGGGAGAATTTAACTATACTTAGAAGAATAAATGAATTGAGGCTTTTTGTCTTAAATTATAGCTCAAGAGTAGGGGAAAGTAACCTTATCTCAGACAAATAGTAGGAACTTAGGCCTTGATCTTATGTAAGGACAAGGCAGGAGATACGGATAATATTTCTACTGGTTGCTTTAACTGCTTTGAATTGATTTTAATATCAAAATATGTGTGTGTGTGTGTTTGTGTGTGTGTGTGTGTGTGTGTGTGTGTGTGTGTGTTTTCAGGTTATGATATTAAAAGTACTTTGAGAGAGAGGTCAAAATAGGGACAGAGAAAAGAGATTATGAATATGAGTCAATCAATAACTTTAATGATTTCAGATTATTGGACCAAAGACATCTTATTTTGGGAGAAATGCTTTGTAACTGTTTTAACAGAAAAGAAGAAAAGGATTTGGACCTCTTCCAGGGTGATATGGATCAAATATGAAAGAGGAAGTATCTAAGATGAACTTGGCTACCATCAGAAAAGAACAATTAGAGATCTAACAGTACAGGTTACTTGATTTGCTGATTTGTCCACATGGGAAGGACCCAGTAGCTGCGTATTAAAACAAACAAACAAACAAACAAACAAACTTTAAGGTGATTAAGTGGTAAAAGCTAATGGTCAGAAAATATGGTTATGTTAGATTAGACAAAATACTGTCCAGAAAAGGGCACATGATGAAGGATGCTTAGCAGTTTATCTCAGCCAAGACAGAGTAAGCAACTCCTTCATAGCAATTCTTGCTACACTTAAGGTCTGTCAGATGGTTTTAGGCCAGATGACCGAAGACAGATGCTTCAGTGTTTTGATATATGACGTCTGTGCAGTAGACACCTGTCTCAGTAATTTGTATAATTTTTAAATATATGGTTCTGTGTTTCCTATATATTGAGGCAGTGTTTAATTAATTCTCAGATCTCTGACAGGTATACTCTCTCTCAACTACTTTGAAGAGTAGTTATAGTCTCATGATCAAACTTAAGCTGTTTAGCATTGAGGAAGATAATCTAGATTTGTAAGGATGGTTTTCATATGGCAATGCAAGTTATAATCAGAATGTAATTCAGGTATATAATAGTAAACTCTTTAAGTTAAGATAGATGATAGAGTCATGTATCTATGTTGACAAAATTTATGGAATGGGCATTATTATTGTATGTAATAACCTATAGTTTATATATCTGTTATTACTATGTTCAATGTATTTCTGACAGAAACCGTCTATTTAATAGATGAAAAGCGTGAAATGTAGATATGACTTATTAGTTATATTATGTTAAGTGGGTTCTCACATTACAGGGGAATTCACAGAACTATGGGTAAGACACTGGGTATCAATTCCAGTTGGCTCTAGTTTGTAAACAACATTGCCAAAGGCCAGTGTCTGGACAGGAAAACAGGCTGATTAGGACATGTTAAAGATAAGGCTGTGTGCTTCTCTCTCTCTCTTTCTCTCTCTCTCTCTCTCTCTCTCTCTCTCTCTCTCTCTCTCTCTCTCTCTCTCTCTCTCTCTCTCTCTCTGTGTGTGTGTGTGTTTATCTGTGTGTGCATGTGTCTTTTACTAGAGAATCAAGAACATTATGTCAGGTGACCAGCAGTATGCACTGGTGTTAACTGGGTGATTAGAAAGCACTAGATTATTAATGATACACACTGAGAATGTTTTAAATCTGAAAATACACTTTGTTATTCTGTTTTCATGTTTCACTTTAATTATTTCAATCTCAAGGATTTTTTTCTCATTAATATAATATTTTATCACATTTTCTGATATTTTCCAGCGACTTTACCCTTTGAATCTTTGAAATAAAATTTCAAAGGTTTTATTGGTGTTCTCTTATTTTTCTGTCTTCATTTTAATATTTTATATAATATCATTTTATCCAACTACTATTTTTGCATTTAATTTCCTTTTCTAAACTGGTTACTTACTATGCAATGTAATTGTTTATATTGATGTTTTTCAGCATTGAAAACTATGAATTTCATTCTTGTCTTTCTTTGATTTCATTACAATTATGGGTTCTCTATGCTTTTATTTATTTGTCTTAAAAATTATTTATCTTTCCTTGAAATATATCCTTAATCCACTTTCAACTGAGAGTATGTTGTTTACACATATGTGAATTTTCAATTACTCTTCCTGTGTATACATCTATCATCACCCAATTGTGGTTAAGAGCATACTATAAATATGATTTCAGATACTGTGAAAAGGGTGCAAGTATATTAGTTTAGGAGGGGAGCTGATATTAATTTACTCCTCAAGTATAAACATTATTAGGAAGAAAATGTGTCCAGACCACAGGGGCCATGATCAAAATTTAAGCTGTGAGAGAATTATAAATGAGCATTGCATCAAAACCTACATAAATACAATCTTAAAGAGACCAGAGTATGTCCTCTTTTAAAAACTAAGATTTATTACAAGAATACTTTAAGTAAATGTAAGAAAACCTTCTTTTATAAAATAAAGTCAAAAGGAAGTCCAGAAGAAAAGGAACCTTCTGATAAAATCTCCCAACAAAGGAAAATCTCTAATTTAAATGCTATCTCTAGATGGCAAGGTGTTTGACACAAGGTATTGCCATTCAACATAGCATGGTCGACCATGAGCAAAGAGTAGCCAGGTATTAGGCAAGACCACAACTCAGGAGGTAAAAACCACAGAACAGATAGTGTCTTAAAGCCCTGTCACAGAAATAAAGCTACATTCCTGTGTGAACTGATTTCTTCTTGCTGTATCAAAATTCAAGGGGGTCAGTGTTTGAATGGGACGTTATTAAACAGCAAGGTTTTTTTTTCTATATTCTTTGTTTACATTCCAAAAGCTTTTCACTTTCCCAGCCCCCCCCCATATGTCCCATATGTCCTCTTCCCTCCATCTATTCTCCTATCTCTCCCTTTTCTCTGTCCTGGTAATCCCCTACAATGCTGAATCAAGCCTTTCCAGGATTAGGGCCCTCTTCTTCCTTCTTCATGGGAATCATTTGATATGCTAATTCCATCTTCAGTATTCAGAGCTTCAGGTCTTATTAATATCCATTTATCAATGATTGCATTCCATGTGTATTCTTTTGTGGTTGCATTACCTCGCTTAGGATGATATTTTCCAGTTCAAAACATTTGCCTAAAAAATTCATGAATTCATTGTTTTTAATTGCTGAATAGTACACCATTATGTATATATGCCATATTTTCTGTATCCATTCCTCCATTGAGGGATATCTGCGTTTTTCCAGCTTCTGCCTATTGTAAATAAGACTGCTATGAACATAGTGGAGCGTGTGTCCTTATTGCATGCTGAAGAATCCTCTGGGTATATGCCAACGAGAGGTATGGCAAGGTCCTCCAGAAGTGTCATGTCCAGTTTCTTAGGAACCGCCAGACTGATTTCCATAGTGGTTGTACCATCTTACAATTCCACCAGCAATGGAGGAGTGTTCCTCTTTCTCCACATCCTCGCCAACACCTGCTGTCTCCTGAGTTTTTAACCTTAGCCATTCTGACTGGTGTGAGGTGAAATCTCAGGGTTGTTTTGATTTGCATTTTCCTAATGGCTAATGATGTTGAGCATTTCTTAAGGTGCTTCTTGGCCACCCAAATTTCTTCAGGTGAAAATTCTTTGTTTAGGTCTGTACCCCATTTTTTAATAGGGTTATTTGGTTCCCTTGAGTCTAACTTCTTCAATTCTTTGAATATATTGGATATTAGCCCTCTATCCGATGTAGGGTTGGTGAAGATCTTTGCCCAATTTGTTGGTTGCTGTTTTGTCCTTTTGACAGTGTCCTTTGCCTTACAGAAACTTTGTAATTTTATGAGATCCCATTTGTCAATTCTTGATCTTAGAGCATAAGCTATTGATGTTCTGTTCAGTAACTTTTCCCTTGTGCCCATGTCCTCAAGGGTTTTCCCCAATTTCTTTTCTATTAGTTTGAATGTGTCTGGTTTTATGTGGAGGTCCTCGATCCACTTGGAGTTGAGCTTAGTACAAGGAGATAAGAATGGATCAATTCCGCATTATCCTGCATGCTGACTTCCAGTTGAAACAGCACCATTTGTTGAAAAGCCTATCTTTTTTCCACTAGATGTTTTCTGCTCCTTTGTCGAAGATCAAGTGACCATAGGTGTGTGGATCCATTTCTGGGTCTTCAATTCTATTCGATTGGTCCACTTGCCTGTCCCTGTGCCAATACCATGCAGTTTTTAGCACTATAGCTCTGTAGTATTGCTTGAGGTCTGTGATACTAATTCCCCTAGAAGTTCCTTTACTGTTGAGAATAGTTTTACCTATCCTTGTTTTTTTTTGTTATTCCAGATGAATTTGAGAATTGCTTTTTCTAACTCTGTAAAGAACTGAGTTGGGATTTTGATGGGGATTGCATTGATTTTGTATATTGCTTTTGGCAAGATGGCCATTATGACTATATTAATCCTGCCAATCCACGAACATTGCAGATTTTTCCATTTTTTGAGGTCTTCTTTGATTTCCTTCTTAAGAGACCTGAAGTTCTTGTCGTATAGATCTTTCACTTGTTTGGTTAGAGTCACAACAAGATACTTTATATTGTTTTTGGTTATTGTGAAGGGTTTAATTTCCTTAACTTCTTTCTCAGCTGGCTTATCCTTTGAGTATAGGAAGGCAACTGATTTGCTTGAGATGATTTTAAAGCCTGTCACTTTGCTGAAGTTGTTTATCAGCTATAGGAGTTCTCCTGTGAAGTTTTTTGGGTCACTTAAGTATACTATCATGTCATCTGCAAATAGTGATAAGTTTTCTTCTTCCTTTCCCATTTGTATCCCTTTGACCTCCTTATGTTGTCTAATTGCTCTAGCTAGAACTTCAAGTACTATATTGAAAAGATAAGGAGAAAGGGGGCAGCATTGTCTAGTCCCTGATTTTGGTGGGATTGCTTCAAGTTTCTCTCCATTTAGTTTGATATTGGCTACTGGTTTGCCATATATTGCTTTAACTATGTTTATGTATGGGCCTTGAATTCCTGTTCTTTCCAAGACTTTTAGCATGAAAGGATGATGAATTTTGTCAAATGCTTTTTCAGCATCTAATGAAATGATCATATGTTTTTTTTCTTTGAGTTTGTTTATGAAATGGATTGCATTGATGGATGTCCTTATATTGAACCATCCTGAATCCCTGGAATGAAACCCACTTGATCATGGTGGATGATCGTTTTGATGTGTTCTTGGATTCAGTTGGCAAGAATTTTATTGAGTATTTTTGCATCGATATTCATAAGTGAAATTGGCCTGAAGTTCTCTTTCTTTGTTGGATCTTTACATGTTTTTGGTATCATTGTAATTGTGGCTTCATAGAACAAGTTGGGTAGTGTTCCTTCTGTTTCTATTTTGTGGAACAGTTTGAAGAATATTGGTGTTAGGTCTTCTTTGAAGGTCTGTTAGTATTCTGCACTAAAGCCATCTGGTCCCGTGCTTTTTTGGTTTGGGAGACTTTCTATGACTCCTTTTATTTCTTTAGGGGTTATGGGACTTTTTAGATGATCTATTTGATCCTGATTTAATTCTGGTGTTTGGCATCTGTCTAGGAAATTATCCATTTCCTCCAGATTCTCCAGTTATGTTGAATACAGGCTTTGGTAGTAAGACTTGATGATTTTTTGAATTTCCTAAGTTCCTGCTGTTATATCTCCCTTTTCATTTCTAATTTTGTTAATCTAGATACTGTCTCTGTGCCCTTTGGTTAGTCTGGTTAAGGGTTTATCTGTCTTGTTGATTTTCTCAAAGAACCAGCTCCTGGTTTTGTTGATTCTTTGTATGGTTCTTTTAGTTTCTACTTGATTGATTTCAGCCCTGACTTTGATGATTTCCTGCCTTCTACTCCTCCTGGTTGAATCTGCTTCTTTTTGCTACAGGGCTTTCATTAAGATGCTAGTGTATGCTCTCTCCATTTTCTTTTTGGAGGCACTCAGGGCTATAAGTTTTCCTCTTTGCACTGTTTTCACCATATCCCATAGATTTGGGTATGTTGTGTCTTCATTTTCATTAAATTCTAAACAGGTCTTTGATTTCCTTCTTTATTTCTTCCTTGACCAAGGTATCATTGAGTAGAGTATTGTTCAGTTTCCATGTGTATGTGGGCTTTATGTTGTTTTTGTTGCTATTGAAGACCACTTTTACTCCATAGTGAACTGATAGGAGGCATGGGGTTATTTCGATCTTCTTATATTTGTTGAGGTCAATTTTGGAGAAGGTACCATGAGGTGCTTAGAAAAAGGTATATTCTTTTGCTTTAAAGTGAACTGTTTTATATATATATATTAAATCTAATTGGTCCAAAGCTTAAATTAGCTTCACTGCATCCCTGTTTAGTTTCTGTTTTCCTGATCGGTTCATTGAGGAAAGTAGAGTGTTGAAGTCATCCACAATTATTGTGTTAGGTGCAATTTATGCTTTAAGCTTTAGTAAAGTTTCTTTTATGAATGAGGGTCCCTTTGAATTTGGAGCATAGATGTTCAGGATTGAAAGTTATTATTGGTGTGTTTTTCCTTTGACCAGCAAGAAGTGTCCCTCAGTGTCTCTTTTGATGACTTTAGGTTGAAAGTCAATTTTATCTGATATTAGAATGGCTACTCCTGCTTATTTCCTGAGACCATTTGCTTGTAAAATTGTCTTCCTGCCTTTTACTCTATGGTAGTGTTAGTTTTTGACACTGAGGTGTGTTTCTTGTATTCAGCAAAATGTAGGATCCTGTTTACATATCCATTGTGTTAGTCTATGTCTTTTTATTGGGGATTTGAGTCCATTGATGTTAAGAGATATTAAGGAAGTGATTATTACTTCCTGTCATTTTTTATGTTATCTTTTATATTTGATTGGTTATCTTCTTTTGGGTTTGATGAAAGAAGGTTACTATCTTACATTTTCCAGGGTGAAGTTTCTCTCCTTGTATTGGTGTTTTCTTCCTATTATCCTTTGTAGGGCTGGGTTTTTGGTAAGATATTGAGTGAACTTGGTTTTTTCATAGAATATCTTGGTTTCTCCATCTATGGTGATTGAGAGTTTTGTTGATTGTAGTAGTTTTGCCTGGTGTTTGTGTTCTCTTAGAGTCTGCATGAGATCTTCCTAGGATCTTCTAGCTTTCATATTCTCTGGTGAGAAGTCTGGTGTGATTCTGATAGGTCTTCCTTTATATGTTAGTTGGTCTCTTTCTCTTACTGCCTTTAATATTCTTATTTTGTTTAGTACATTTGGGGTTTTGATTATTATGTGATGGGAGGTATTTCTGTTCTGGTCCAGTCTGTTTGGAGTTCTGTAGGCTTCTCATATATTCATGGACATCTCTCTCTTTAGATTAGGTAAGTTTTCTTCCATAATTTTATTGAAGATATGCTAGCCCTTTAAGTTGCAAATCTTTGTTCTCATCTATGCCTATAATCCTTAGGTTTGGCTTTCTCATTGTGTCCTGAATTTCCAGGAAGTTTTGGGTTACAAGCTTTTTGCATTTTGCATTTTCTTTGACTGTTGAGTCCATGGTTTCTATGGTATCTTGGGCATCTGAGATTCTTTCTTCTATCTCTTATATTCTGTTGTTGGTATTTGCATCTATGGCCCCTGATTTCTTCCCAAGGTTTTCTATCTCCAAAGTTGTCTCCCTTTGTGATTTCTTAGTTACTTCTAGTTCTATTTTCAGATCTGGTATGTTTTGCTCAGTTCTTTCACTTGCTTCTTTGTGTTTTCCTGTAATTCTTTAAGAGATTTTTTGTTTGTTTCCACTTTCATGACTTCTGCCTGTTGATCAAAGTTCTCCTGTATTTCTTTAAGTGATTTTTGCATTTTCTCCTTTTTTGCTACTATCTTTTTACCCATATTCTCCTGTATTTCTTTAAGTGATTTTTGTGTTTCCCTTGTAATGGCTTCTAGCTTTTGATCATTTTTCTCCTGAATTTCTTTATGAGATTTATTTATGTCCTTCATGTGTTATTGTAACAGCATCATGACCAGTAGTTTTAAGTCCAAATCTTGTTTCTCTGGTGTGTTGGATTATCCAGGACTTGCTGTTAATGGAGAATTTGGTTCTGATTCTGCCATATTGCCTTGATTTCTGTTAGTAACGTTCCTATGTTTGCTTTTGCCATCTAGATCTCATTGGTGCTAGTTGATCTTGTTGTCAATGCAGGACTCAGCAGTGCAAGCTGCCTCCCTGCCGCCAGCCTCAGGATGCACCGCTGGCCCTCTGTACTGCTAGGAGATGGGTGTGTTGCCCAGGCTGCTTCCGATCCAGAGGTGGGGAACAGAAGGCTCCTGCCTGAGGCCTCTGGACTAGATCCTTCGCTCTGCCATGTGAGATGGACTCAGAAGTGCAAGCTGCCTCCCTGCAGCCGGCCTCTCGGTACACCCCTGGCCATCTGCACTGACTGGAGATGAGCAGCGTGGCCCAGGCTGCTCCTAATCCCAACAGCAAGGTTTTAAAGATCTCAAAATTATCTTTTAAAATATGTATGCGTTTCATTTGTTTCTTTGGTTCTTTGTTGAGGACTTGCCTTTAGCTACCTACTGTCATGCAAAATACTTGCACCCAAAACCTGAATGCTTCAGAATTGAAAGAATCCACATATACTCAAAATAATGCTATTGGTCTTGCTCCTTAATTTTAAACTTTTGGTTAAGTAAAGATGTGAACAGAATGTATGTAGACAGAAGACAGACAGTTTGAGTTTTAATTCCTGGGCTTGTGGTCTGAGGCAGGACTATGAGGGGGAGAAGAGGAAGAAGATGGAAGAGAAGATAACATGGTGTAGGTGAATCAGGAAATAGTGGACATGAAAGCTGGCTAATTGGATTAAGATTGGCACAGGAAGAACATGGCTAGTCGTATCTTGGGGTTATTGTTAGGGAAGTAGTCTTAATAACAGAAAGTAGACATCTGCCTACCTCCAATGCTGACTAAGGCTTACTGTAAATATCATAATTTTGTGACTTCTGTCTGTGATCCGAATAATAGGAGGTGGTATAGAGAATCCGACAACTGAGATTAAATAAATATTACAACATACTCACAAACCATCTTGTGGCAAGTACTCACTTTTAATGAAATAATTTCAGATCTCTAATAAAACAACAACAACAACAACAACAACAACAACAACAAAAAGCATTGCTGTTCCTTTCAGGCTAGAGAGGTGGTGGTAAAGGTATCCATAATAAAGTTGGTTTTTCCCAAAGCCTTGTAGTGTTCTGGTAAGGATTAGAATGCATGCAGAGTTATGACACCAAACCACAAAGCCCATGATACTCAATACTCAAATGAGTATCATTGGCTCCTCCTTGGTGCTACTGCACACTGCTGCAGAGATGGAGCCTAATGCTAGTATGCTTAAAGCCCCTACTATACAACGAAGTGGGCAAATTCCTGCTACTTAGACAGTAGACAGTAGGACTGCATACCTTCTTGGGTAAAAAAGAATTATAGAGAATAACATTAATTAAGGTTCCAATGGTAAAGTAGCTAATCTCATTAAAGATGGGCTCACATGAAGAAACTGGTGTGTAGTAATCCGAGGGACACATATTCAAGGCAAGATTTCTAAGCAGATGCATAGTTAGTTGGGGATATGCTTGTACAGTAAATGGAAGGAGATTTAAACAAACTCAGATACAGAGAACATATTAAATTCATTTATAAGAAGATAAATGGGAATTGATTTAAATATTTTGACAGTCCATAGGTAATAAATAAATAAATAAATAAATAAATAAATAAATTCAGGCATTTGATTTTGATACTTGGGAAACAATAGTGTGTAATAAGATAATAATGATGATGATGATCATGATCATCATCATCTTCATCATCATCATCATCATCATAATAACTGTTTGAAAATATCAAACTACAGGTGATGATAAGCAAAATAGTAGTAATGGTATAGTACAGCCTCTGTGAGAGATATTAAAATATAATGAAGATAAATATAAAAAGGGTTTCTAAATCATAACAGTCTATACTTTTAATAACTGCAAACTACTGGACCAAGGTCATGCTATGTTTGGAGAGAGACTCTAAATTTGCCTTAACAGGAAAGGAGAAAAGACTCTGTACTCATTCCAAAGTAGTAAAGGTCAGATAAAGCGAAAACCACTGTAGATCTTGACTACAGAAAGGTTGAAAGAAATTAAAGACCAAATGGAAAAGTAACATGGTTTTCCAAACCTTCTAGATAAATATAGGCCTGAAACTAGCTGATTCATAAAAATATCTCTGGCCATATTCTCACCTATATATTGTCAATATATTCTATTGGCTATAGAGTCCTCGGAATTCACAGTATGATCCTTTTATACGGCACTAATGGAGATTTATTTTGCAGTTTCATTATATGATTAACTTAATGTAAAGAAAGATTGTTTTTTATCTCCTCAACCAAATAGCAAGAAATCTGTCCTTAATTGGTGTGTGGACCCTGTATATTCTTTATAGAACTGTATATTTCTTTAAGTTTATAAATTGCAGAATGGATTTTCAAGGAAGCAGACCTGGCAGGATTCAAACTTGAGGATACTAAAACACATAATCCAGGCTCAGACACCTGTTTTACAGGAAGAATTACTTCCTATATTGATTCAGTAAAGTCTGCTAATCCCAGATGACGATGGTTCCTCCAGCCCTTCAGTCTGTTTCAGAGAGGATTTTCATTAAGCATTGAAATTTTCTGCATATAGAAACTGGACAACAAAGGATAACATCTTGCATTCTTAAGACTTTTTTTTTTTTTTAATTTCTTGGGCCCACACAAAGAAGCTCTTTGCCGAATTCAATAGGAAGCAACTATAATGAGACTATTCTCCCAGTCCATTTATTTGGGATGGATGGTCTTGATCATATTATGAGTTATAGATATGTTTGTGATTGTAGGGGCTTATTGGAAATAGTTATAACCTTGGGCCTGGGGAAGACAATGTATGAAGTTATACTCAGGGAATTCTTTTCTTTTTCCCTTTCTTTTCTGTATTTCTTCCTTATATAAGGGAAATGTGGCTGAAAAGAAAAAGAAGAGGTATAGAAATATTATAAAAAATAGGTAAATAGGAAACAATTATTGAATCTATTCTTAAACCAAAAACAACAACTAAAACCAAACAAATAAAAACCAGCAAAAACAAAACAAAACAAAAAATATTTTCATCACTGTAATCTTACATTGGAAGATATCTTTATATTTTGATGCAGAATTGAGTCATATTTCCTTAATCAGTACAGAATTTTGTGTATTGATACATGTTTAAGGTATTCATTGCTAAAAATCTTTATATTTTGATACAAAATTTAAGATTAATTTTTTACAATGTAATATATGCTCTTCAACTCTTGTAGAGGTATTATTTAAATATATATATTGGAACACATTTAAAAACACAAGGTCTAGTCTTAGTCCTGTTAATAGCTGCCATTACAAACTGTTAAAATAATTAAATGCTATAAATTCATACCCAGATAGTCAAATTCATATTCAGCTTACATACTTAGTTATTTACAATACAATGGTTTCAAAATATTCAGATAGTAAATAGCTAAGTGTAAACCTGTTTGACTATTTAGATATACTATAATAGATTATCTTTAAAAGCCTCAGACGCATAAAATAAAGCATTTAACATGATTTAATTATTTAAAGAGCTTTTGATTTTAAAACAGATCTAGCCCTGGTAGTACCCACATTCTACTTCAAAGTAGTTGAAAGTCAACATACTCAACATTGCGTTGCTTAAATTGTGGTACCCTAACCATTGGGCAAAGAAAATGCCCTACCTCCATATATAAACAAAGTACTGTCGACAAAACAAATAGATGCAGGATAGTTGATTGCTAATCTCTGCCAAGAACGGATAAATTATTCTTTCATAATTTCTTCTTTACATGAGGTTTGTCAGATATCCTTGACCAGAAGACTGAAGATATATTACTCAATACTATAGAGAGACCTGTCGATTGTCAAGTACATCAGCTGTCTATCATTTCTGTGATTTTTGGAAACTGTGTGCCATCACTTCCTGCCTATTGGGGTAATATCTAATCCTTCTCAGTTCTCCAAATTTGTTTGAAGACTAAATAGTCATTATCTTACTATAAGCTTAAATTGTTTATGACATAGGAAGATATTTTAGATCTAAGAAGATACATTTTAGGTTACAATATTAATTAAGATAAAATTTTATTTAAATACAATATTCTAAACCTATCAATATAGGATTGATAATATACTTTATCTAACTTATCAAATAAAGTGAACAAAACATCATAAATGTACCTCTTATCTAATAATTTGTATAATGTTTCATAAATATTTCTTCTGTATGCTGTTCATTATTATATAGAAAATTAGTGTTTCTGTTTTGTCAAAAGGGGGTGGTAAATTGTTGAACTTTGATCTGTTGCTATGTATGGTAATGCTAAATACTGATCCCTAAAGGCTGGTTATCCCCAGTAATGAGAGAATCAGATACACACACAGTTATGCAATGTGACCATACTTTTTAATTTACAGCTGTGAAGAAGTTGCATAGGCAGCGTTTTGTTTCTTGGGCTTGATGTCTGAGGTGAGACCAGGAAGAAGAGAATAGAACATGGTTAAATGAACCATAATAACATATCCATGAGGGCTGATTAGTTGGTGTAATTGTACCCAAGGCAGAACATGGCTAATCATTTCCTGTGATTATTGTCAAGAAGTAGGCATAATAGAATAGAGGGTAGATATTAGCCTAGCTTTAGTGCTGATTTAGGGTCATTGTGAATATAAAAGTTTTATATTATTTTATCTGGAAACTGAATAGAAACTCCATTTTAAGGTTAAATACCTAATACAATATTTCTTGGTAGTGTTGTTGTATGTATTTTTACCCTGGGCATAACATGGAAATCTCATTGCTTTTTTGGAGTAGTCATGACCTCTTACTTAGCAAGCTTATACAAAGATTGTTATGTGTATTATCAGAGTAGTACAACTATAAACATATATTAGTGAGAAGGATCTGGTTATTTATCTGAGATTCCATTTACAACAACTTTATGTTCCCCTATCAAACTACTGGTGATCTAGGGGAACAGTAGAGTATGAGTAACAGGTTAAGTAAGAAGAGGACTCTGTTAAGTAGATCCAACTAGGATATAATCTATTTTAGGATGGGGTATTGTGGTCATACAGCTTTAAGGAAGGCCATTAAAATTTTTCTAAGAAGATCCTACCTGTGGCCTGAGAGTAAGTCTAGGAAACTTAATGGCTAACCAGATTGAACTTTGGTGGAACCTGTAAATTGGGTCTTGTCTGTGCCTCATTTTACATGAACAAGATATTTACTCATATCTTCCTGGAAGTTAATACACAGGTTTTTGTACCCAGTATTTTTTGCTTTGATAAATTATCTTGTTCAAAACATTTTAAGTGAGAAAAGCTTTATTTTCCTTATTGTTCTAGGTGTTCCAATGCACAGTCCACTATTCAGTGTATACATTGAAGCAAAAAGGTAAATATCATAGTAGCATAAAAAGAAGTGTCCTCATTACATTGCATCCACATTCTCATTGCAAAAATAGGAATGGGAAGTATAGCTGGCCTACAAAGCTTTAGGGAATAATCTCATAACTTACCTCCTTCAGCAAAGCTACCAGTACTTCAAGGTTCTCCAGGTTTCCCAGACACTACCTCAAGCTACAAACATATGAGACTATGAATGTCAGTTTTAATTTAAAACAAACCATATTAATTACTAAATATACCAACTGGAGAGTTCATCTTCCCTCTGTAGTTTTATATCAAAAGCCAAGAATATTAATTTTGGAGGGTGCTACATGGTAATGTATGGAGACATGGGAGGGATGCCTTACATACTGAGAAATCTTTTCCCCTTGAGGTAATAGTCATGTGACTGATATAGAATACAACAGAGATTATTTAGTGCATGAGAAGGGGAGTTGAGAAAGAAGAGAGAGAGAGAGAGGGTGATGGAGGGAGGAGAGAGGAAGAAGAAGAAGAAGAAGAAGAAGAAGAAGAAGAAGAAGAAGAAGAAGAAGAAGAAGAAGAAGAAGAAGAGGAAGAGGAAGAGGAAGAGGAAGAGGAAGAGGAAGAGGAAGAAGAAAGAGAGAGAGAAAGGAAGAAAGAAAGAAAAAGAAAGAAAGGAAGAAAGAAAGAAAGAAAGAAAGAAAGAAAGAAAGAAAGAAAGAAAGAAAGAAAGAAAGAAAGAAAGAAAGAAAGAAGGAAGGAAGGAAGGAAAGATGGAAAGAAAGATGGGAGGAAGAAGAGGAGAAGGAGGGAAAGGAAGAGAAAGAAGAGGAGGAGGTCCCTCCAGAAATATGTAGAAAGTGGGAGTGTGGATAGTGAAAGGGAAAGAGGGAGAAATGACTCTGGGAGAGTAGAGTTGAGAAAGAGATAAGAGGCAGAGAGAGTGAGGAGGGCCAAAACATTATCTTTTACAGCAAGCTAGGCCTACCTGGCTATTGCCATGTATCTTTTGGGTGGAGCATAGAAAGAATGATGACACCCTGTCGCCTCCCCTCTAACATTCTCTTGTGCTCTCATTTTCTTTCTTTTTTTTTTATTGATTTATTTTTTATTATTTTTTTTTATTTCATTCGATACATTTTTTATTTACATTTCAAATGATTTCCCCTTTTATGGTCCCCCACTTCCTGAAAGTCACATAAGCCCCCTTCCCTCCCCCTTATCTCCCACCCACCCCTTCCCTCTTCCCTGTTCTGGTTTTGCCTTATACTGCTACACTGCGTCTTTCCAGAACCAGGGGCCACTCCTCTGTTCTTCTTGTACCTCATTTGATGTGTGGATTATATTTTGGTTATTCCAGTTTTCCAGGCCAATATCCACTTATTAGTGAGTGCATACCATGATTTATCTTTTGAGATTGGGCTAACACACTTAGTATTATGTTCTCCAGCTCCATCCATTTGCCTAAGAATTTCATGAATTTATTGTTTCTAATGGGTGAATAGTACTCCATTGTGTATATATACCACATTTTTTGCATCCATTCTTCTGTTGAGGGATACCTGGGTTCTTTCCAGCTTCTGGCTATTATAAATAGGACTGCTATGAACATAGTAGAACATATATCCTTATTACATGCTGGGGAATCCTCTGGGTATATGCCCAGGAGTGGTATAGCAGGATCTTTCAGAAATGACATGACCAGTTTTCAGAGGAACCACCAGACTGATTTCCAGAGTGTTTGTACCAATTTGCAACCCCACCAGAAGGGGAGGAGTGTTCCTCTTTCTCCACATCCTCGCCAACAACTGCTCTCTCCTGAGTTTTTTATCTTAGCCATTCTGACTGGTATAATGTGAAATCTCAGGGTTGTTTTGATTTGCATTTCCCTGATGATTAATGAAGTTGAGCATTTTTTAAGACGATTCTCCACCATCCAAAGTTCTTCGGGTGAGAATTCTTTGTTTAACTCTGTACCCCATTTTTTAATAGAGTTATTTGGTTTGCTGGGGTCTATCTTCTTGAGTTCTTTGTATATATTGGACTTTAGCCCTCTATCTGATGTAGGGTTGGTGAAGATCTTTTCCCAATTTGTTGGTTGCCGATTTGTCATTTTGATGGTGTCCTTTAATTTACAGAAACTTTGTAATTTTATGACGTCCCATTTGTCAATTCTTGATCTTAGTTGTGCTCTCATTTTCAAGGCATACCTCCTTTTTCCTCTTAACTTTCCAAATTTGTTTTTTTATTTATCCTGCCATATTTCTATTGTTTTTTCCAACTCTAAGTATTGCCCTACTTTTATCTATTTTTATTAGATTACAGTTTGTTTTCCATGTTTTTCATGTGTTTTCATATAATTTAAAAGATGACTATTGTAATAATAAAATTTATTGAGACAGTAAATTTCTTCAAATTGGAGGATATAATTATATATGGATACATATTTAAAATGACTACATTATGTAATTTATAAATTACATTATATATAACTAATACTATAAATGATATCAATATACTAAATACATAATAAAATATTTTGTATAAACTATAAATAACAATTGTGTAATTAATATTATTACCTCTTTAGAGTTGTCTTGTTATGCTAGGCTAGTCAGAACCATTTATAAATTTCTCTAAAATGTATAATTCCTCTGCTTGACTTCTCAGCTACAGATTTTGAAGAGATCGGGAGATCAATGGTCACGTGCCCTCCCAGAAGAAGAAAACATCTTATAGGTGCCATAGATTCGCCTAGGCAGAATGACCTACTTGCCTTACTTCTTCCCTGCCTGTGTAAGTTTTCTGAGAATATACAGTTTTTTGGGGCCTTGAACAAATTTGGTCTTAGCCTTCTTCTTCATGTCTCCTGTCTCTGTTTCTCTGCCTTTTTTTCCTAGGGTCTCCTGTTGAAAACCCCCACAAGCCAGGGCAACTTGTGCCCGACTAGGGCCCCTTCCTGAGTAAGGATCACAGAGAACATTGTCTTAAAGAAGCAGCTGCTCATCATTTGGAACCACCGACTCATAAGGTCATGGTTGATCACAGAAGCCCTCCTCTGTGGGAGATCCAGGATGGTTGATCACCATGGACACTCTCATCTGTGGGAGATCCAGAGTAATTGATCACCAAAAAAGCACTCATTTATGGAAGAACCATGCATGGGTAATTGATCGCCACGGGAACACTTGTATGTGGGAGATCCAGTGTAAGTCAGAGGATGCATTATGAGACAGGTATTAAGTAAAGCAGGAGGCTTTTATTTATGGTCTCAAGGAGACCTTCAAGGCACAAGGAATAAGGGTTAAAAAGTAAGATCTTCACAAATGTTTTATCTTTATAGAAAATAAAATAAAAACTAAAAAAACCAACAAAAATAAAAACAGATGCTAAAAAAATTCTTAGCTCAAGTATATTTAAACTGTGTATGGCTCTTGAAAGTAAAAATGGTAAATATATAAATAAAAAACTCATACATGTTGAGAAGACATTGGAGAGGTTAAAAAAACAGGACACTGGGGAGCAACTACCATTGGCTGCCTCTATTTCTCCTCTCCCTTCTCTGGCAGAATTCCCAGAAGAAGAAGGAGATAAAGAGTTAGATCTTGAAAAAGAGAGAGAGTGAATTGGTTTCAGAAATGCAGTTGTTCTGTGTCTGGGACTTTGTGTCAAAAGAAGGAAAATAGTTATAAGCTATTTCAGGTGTATCCTAAGGACAAGAGAAAAGCAGGAGACATCCTTCATCTTCTCTGGATCCTACTGGAGATATCCTTAGTTCTTGTTACGATATCTGGATCTCTTTGAGACATCAAGTTCTCTTCCCTCTCTGTCTATTGTCTGTCCTTGGTGCACCACATGTCTGTCAATTTGTGTTTGTTTTTGTTGTTTGAATGTTTGATTGTTGTGTGTTTCATGTTGAAAAAAATATGGATAAAACTCTATCTGCTGGCTGTCCACGGTTTGATTTAGTTTAACTTGTTTAAAAGGCAGTTTCAATTTGCACAAGAGAAACTGATAAGTTACCCTGCACTGTGTCTGGGAGTCAAGTACAGCTGGAAAATTCTTGCTTTGGGCTGGTTATCTACACAAGCCGTTCTTAAAGGGGCCAATAGCTTTTCAACAACTTTAGATAGAGAGCTGATGGTTGTTTTTTCCTAGAAAACCCTCTGTGATTGTGTTTATTGGGTTCAACAAATGACAAGTTGCTTTTCTCTTTAAATTACAGTTTAAAAATGTGAGAAACTTTAGTCTAGTTTAAATAAGTATACATTTATAGCAATTCCACTTTTGTTCCTGACTGGTTTTTAAGATATAAATATGTTCTGCATGTCTCAATTATAGATATTGACTCATAAGTTATTAACTATGTTTAAAAATTTATAACATTGGTAACAAAAAGTTAACTTAAAATTCATAAGTCTGGGTTGGAGTCATTCTAAAGAATAGGTGACATGGGCCAACCCAGAAAAACAGGTCTCTAATGATACTTCTAAATTGAGATAATATTTATGTAATTCTTATCCTAGAAACTAAACTTATAAAAGATAAAATTTAAAACAATGTCTCCTTATTGATTCATTAAAAACTACTGTCATGCATTCATAGTAAGAACTGGCATTCAAACCTTGTATGTGAAATTAATGCTCTTGATATTAATTTTAAAGTGAATAGATTATTTAAAGCTGAGTTTTATTCTTCAAAATTATGGGCATGCTCTAATATTACAAAAAGAAACTTAAAAATATTTAAATTGCCAGTGTTCCATTAGTTGTAGTTTACAATTCAATCACAAGCTCAGGATTTTAACTCATCCATATTTGTAATTTAAAAAAAAGAAAGCAATCAAGTGGATCAGTTATATCCTTAACAAATGGTGGCACAGAAAATTCAAATAAAAACAGATAGTTTATTTGATTTAAATAATTTTCAAAAGCTTTGAGAAAATGTTAAACTTTGAAGACCTCACGTTAAGCATGCCACAGGAGAACTTAAACCTATGTTTGGTAGTCTCAAGGGGAATGCAAATCCTAATCCTCTGGACAATTAACTGATGAGGGATAAATAATGGTGCAAAAAAGTCAATTGTTGGGTGCTTCACAGCAGTCCTTTGGCAAAAGGGACCATTAATGTAAATTCATATTTCTTTACCTCTAAGTAAATTTGAACACCTTATTATGAATTTGTTGCTATGCTAATACAAAATTGTAAGATAGATTAATAAAAATAATGTATAAAAGAATTATATTTATTCCTTCGTCCAAACAGCAATTACATTGGTTATTGAAGAATACTAATATTTGGCTTATTGCATAGCAAATTTTAAAGCAAAATTGATAATCATTATTCCAAAGATAAGTTTTTATAATTTGCCTCTATGAATACGTTTGTAAATATATACATGCAGCCAATAAATCAAATATATTTGCTATATTTATTAACCATTCCTCTATTTATAGAGTAATATATTTAATTAGATCACATGTTTATTCTCTTAAATTTTCCTCCTGTTTCACAAATAATTAAATCACGTGGTATAGCCTCTGTTCTTTAAAGTGTTAAATAATCAAGTTTTAATTTATAGACTGATAATTAAAATAGATAGTTCCTGGCTGACAATTGCTTAATATTATATTTTTATAGATATTGCTAATTTTCAAATTTTATAAAAATACAGCTTCATTTAAGAAACATGTATTGTGCAGGTTACAAAATCAACTCAAGCAAATCAGTGGCCTTCCTATACTCAAAGGATAAGCAGGCTGAGAAAGAAATTAGGGAAATGACCCCCTTCACAATAGCCACAAACAGTATAAAGTATCTTGGGGTGACTCTTACCAAACATGCGAAAGATCTGTATGACAAGAACTTCAAGACTCTGAAGAAGGAAATGGAAGAAGACCTCAAAAAATGGGAAAACCTCCCATGCTCATGGATCGGTAGAATCAATATAGTTAAAATGGCCATTTTGCCTAAAGCACTATACAGATTCAATGCAATACCCATCAAAATCCCAACTCAATTCTTCACAGAGTTAGAAAGAGCAATTATCAAATTCATCTGGAACAACAAAAAACCCAGGATAGCTAAAACTATTCTCAGCAACAAAAGAAAATCTGGGGGAATCAGTATCCCTGACCTCAAGCAATACTACAGAGCAATAGTGTTAAAAACTGCATGGTATTGGTACAGTGACAGGCAGGAGGATCAATGGAACAGGATTGAAGATCCAGAAATGAACCCACACACCTATGGCCACTTGATCCTCGACAAAGAGGCTGAAAACATCCAATGGAAAAAAGATAGCCTTTTCAACAAATGGTGCTGGTTCAACTGGAGGTCAGCATGCAGAAGAATGCGAATTGATCCATCCTTGTCTCCTTGTACTAAGCTCAAATCCAAATGGATCAAGGACCTCCACATAAAGCCAGACACTCTGAAGCTAATAGAAAAGAAACTGGGGAAGACCCTTGAGGACATCGGTACAGGGAGAAAGTTTCTGAATAGAACACCAATAGCGTATGCTCTAAGAGCAAGAATTGACAAATGGGACCTCATAAGGTTACAGAGTTTCTGTAAGGCAAAGGACACCATCAAGAGGACAGATCGGCAACCAACAAAGTGGGAAAAGATCTTCACCAATCCTACATCAGATAGAGGGCTAATATCCAATATATATAAAGAACTCAAGAAGTTAGACTCCAGAAAACCGAACAACCCTATTAAAAAATGGGGTACAGAGTTAAACAAAGAATTCTCACCTGAAGAACTTCGGATGGTGGAGAAGCATCTTAAAAAATGCTCAACTTCATTAGTCATTAGGGAAATGCAAATCAAAACAACCCTAAGATTTCATCTTACACCAGTCAGAATGGCTAAGATTAAAAATTCAGGAGACAGCAGGTGTTGGAGAGGGTGTGGAGAAAGAGGAACACTCCTCCACTGCTGGTGGGGTTGCAAATTGGTACAACCACTCTGGAAAGCAGTCTGGCGGTTCCTCCGAAAACTGGGCACCTCACTTCCAGAAGATCCTGCTATACCCCTCCTGGGCATATACCCAGAGGATTCCCCACCATGTAATAAGGATACATGCTCTACTATGTTCATAGCAGCCCTATTTATAATTGCCAGATGCTGGAAAGAACCCAGGTATCCCTCAACAGAAGAGTGGATACAAAAAATGTGGTATATCTACACAATGGAGTACTATTCAGCCATTAGAAACAATGAATTCATGAAATTCTTAGGCAAATGGATGGAGCTAGAGAACATCATACTAAGTGAGGTAACCCAGACTCAAAAGGTGAATCATGGTATGCACTCACTAATAAGTGGTTATTAACCTAGAAAACTGGAATACCCAAAACATAATCCACACATCAAATGAGATACAAGAAGAAAGCAGGAGTGGTCCCTGGTTCTGGAAAGACTCAGTGAAACAGTATTTGGCAAAACCAGAACGGGGAACTGGGAAGGGGTGGGAGGGAGGACAGGGGAAGAGAAGGGGGCTTACGGGACTTTCGGGGAGTGTGGGGGGGCTAGAAAAGGGGAAATCATTTGAAATGTAAATAAATTATATCGAATTAAAAAAAAGTGAAAAAAAAAAAAAAGAAACATGTATTGTTTCTTGCTTTTAGGACACTTACAAACTTATACTAGATTGTCCAGACTCCTTAATGAAGACAATGCCACAGCAGATTTACTTTACAGGCAGATTATAGACTTTACATAGAGGTCTCATTCTTTAGATCTTCAAAATAATAATAGCTTAAAACAATAAATTGATATTTCTAGAAAATATACAATTCAAATTATAAAGACTTGTCCTCAATGCCCTCAATTTTTTCATGTACCACATAATTATGTTAATCCTTGAAGATTCATACCTAATAAGAACAAATAGATATAAGTCATATTTCTAATTAAAAAAATTTAAAAAATTACATGACTACTGACAGCATTTCAAGCTTTCTATTTACAACTGTTTTAACAGGAGAAGCAACAAAAACTAAAATTAGTTAGTGCCTATGTTGTTTTTCTATACTAGATGTTTCAAATAAGATTAAGACAAGTATTATAATTGACTATTACAGTCAGCCATTTGAGATGTTTTGTTAACAACTGCATATTAGTCATATTGCTGAGATTCCTTGTAATTCTCAAAGACAAGATATTGTAGAACAGGCCCATAGAATTTAAAACAATATTTTTATAAATAAAAGAGGGGGGAATCATATCTCCATATACCACAAAATTTTTAGAATTTCAATGCCAAGGAACACTTTGAGTGTGGGGAAGAGGGTATTTTGTGATTTTTCTGCAGAATGCTGAAGGAGCATGCTAGCTGACAGAATGGTTAATGAGATATGGTGATCATTGAAAATGGCCATGGTCCTTGACACCTTTAGACGCTTCCTGATAATGCTGACACTACAGACATCTGCAGATTCGACATCCCCCTGCACAATTTTTGATGTCGTCTGAACATTTCAGAAGAAACATGCATTCCCTTTGTAGTCGGCCTTTCCCTGACTACCTCTGTGGTGGCCCCTGGACTCTCGGATGGATGATTGGCACATTCCATTGTAATCGTCATTAAGTTAGCTAAACATTTTCATTTAGCTATAAAGGCTTCTTCTGAATCTCTGACTTCCCCATAAAGGCAAATAACTTCACTTTCCCAAGCTGCCTTGCAGAATTACCGTACCTTAGACCGTCTCAGAACTGAGAAGGGTGTTTTTTGTTTTTTGTTTTTTTAAGGATGATCATTGCTATTATGTTAATGAATCTGGTCTAATAGAATTACAGGCGCATAAACTCCTTAAGATGAGTGAGGATCTACAGAGACAGAAAGTTTCTAGAGCTGCCACTGAGTGGTAGCATGCTTTCCCTCCTGATGCCCCTTGTTGGGCTTTTGCTTATGTATAAGAATTATTAGACAACAGGTTGACTCCATGGTATTCAAAAGCATATAGGTTCATTGTCATTGATTTGGATGACTGAGACATGGCTGAGCCATGCGATGACATCGTCCCCACAGGGGATGCATAGAAAGTCAGAACTATGCACACCGATTCAGCACTGCTTGAATTCAGTGTGGATACCTGCAAGGGGTGTAAAGCAAGGCACTGCAGGGGGCGGACCCAATTGTCTACTTCTGAGTACCCCCGTGAAGCACATTCCGTCTGTACAGGGTTTGGTGTTGATCCTCGGACTACTCTACATTATGTGGGGGTCTCCCACCAAGATAGGCTCTGCCCCTCCTCTCCAAAAGACACCAAGAGCTGTCTAAGATGTAGGATGAACGATTCTCCATTCCCCATGAGAGGGATCAGGTCAATTATTCCCCGCTTTTTGGTTAATGCCCTCTTGTGCATCAAGGAGACCTATAGATGTCCGCTTTCTTGCTGGCCTCACAAAAATTAAATAAAAAGGGAAGAGATGCCAGGAGCCAAACCGAACTTACTTTATGTTTATAGTTCTTTTTAAAGATAGGCTTAGGTTTTGACTTCTCCTCAGCTACCGTGCTTAGAGAGATCAGGTGGTCAATGGTCACTGTGCACTCCCAGAAGAAGAAAACATCTTACAGCTGCCAGAGATTCACCTTGGCAGAATGTCCAGGCTACGTGAAAAATCCCACTTGCCTTACTTCTTCCCTGCCTGTATAATTTCCCTTAGAATATACAGTTTTTGGGGCCTTGAACAAAGTTGGTCTTTTTCTTTTTCGTGTCTCCTGCCTCTCTTTCTCTGCCCTATTTTCCTAGGTTTCCTTCTCAAAAACCCTCACAGGCCGGGGGCAGGCCTATATCTGTGCCCCAGATCTAAGACTTTCACATAGCCTTCTACACCGAAATATGACCCAGAAGAGGGCTAGTCTCCCAAGGAGTGGTGACACCCCTATAATCACAGGCACATATTCCCACAGGAGGGACAGGCTCCAATCAGAGACAGTAAGACTAGCTAACATCAGAGATAACCAGAGGCAAGAGGGAAGAACATGAAGATAAGCAACAAAATCTAATGCTATTTTGCATCATCATAATGCAGTTTTCCCACCTGGATGTACCAATACCCTGGAAAAAGAGGATTCAGATCTAAAATCACATCTAATAATGATGATAGAGGACTTTAAGAATAACAAAAGTAAATCCCTTAAAGAAATATAGGTGAATACTAGTAAACAGGTAGAATACCTTACATAGAAAACACAAAATCCCTTAAAGAACTACAGAAAAACACAAACGGGTTAAGGAATTGAACAAAATTATCTAGTATCTAAAAACAGAAATAGAAATAATAAAAAACAATAACTAAGGGAGATGACTCTGTGGATAGAAAAAATAGAAAAGTGATCGAGAATCAATGATACAAGCATCAACAACAGAATATAAGAAATAAAAGAGATAATCTCAGGGGCAGAAGATACCATAGAAAACATTGACTCAAGAGTCAAGAAAATGCAAAATGCACAAATCTCTTAACCCAAAAAATCCAGGAACTCCAAGACACAATGAGAAGATCAAAAATAAGGATAATTGGTATAGAAGAGGGTAAAGATTCCCACCTTAAAGGGCCAGTAAATATCTTAAGTAACATAGTAGAAGTAATCTTCTCTAACCTAAAGAAAGAGATGTCCAGGAACATACAAGAAGCCTACAGAGCACCAAATAGAATGGAACAGTAAAGAAATTCCAAATGTTACATAATAATCAAAACACCAAATGTACAAAATGAAGTAAGGATATTAAAAGCAGTAAAGGAAGAAGGTCAAGTAAAATATAAAGGCAGATCTATGAGAATTATGCCAGATTTATAAACAGAGTCTCTAAAAGTCTGAAGAAACTGGGCATATATCACAGAGACACTAAGAGAAGATAAATTCCAGTCCAGGCAATTATACCCAGCAAAAATCTCTATTGACATAGATGGGAAAACTAAGAATTTCCATGACAAAATCTATTTTACACAATATATTTCCAAAAATCCAACTCTACAAAGGATTATGTATGAAAAACTCTAACACACAACACATGGAGGGAAACTAAACTATGGAATAATAAAAAAAAAAATGCTCTTCTTTCAAAAAACACAAAAGAAGATAACCACACAAACATGATTCCATTTCTTAGAACAAAAAAATAACAGGATGCAACAATCAATTTGTCTTAATATTACTTCATTTCAATGTACTAAATTCCCAAATGAAAAGACAAAGACTAACAGACTGGATACTCAAATAGGACCCGACATTTTGCTACAAACAGGAAACCTACCTCAGTGAAAATGACAAACACTACTGCTGAGTAAAAGGCTGAAAAAAAAAAAATTCAAGCAAATCGAATCAAGCAAAAAGCTGGATTAACCATTGTAATATTGAATAAAATCAACATTCTGGCAAAAGTTATCAAAAAAAAAAAAAAAAAAAAAAAAAAAAAAAAAAAAAAAAGAAGGACAATACACACCAATCCAAAATGAGAACAATGTTCCAAGGTGAAAAAGGTGAACTGTTAATTCTGAACATCTATGCTCCAAATTCATGGGCACCAATTTTTCTAAAAGACACTTGGCTAATGTTCAAAGCACACATCACACCTCACACAATAGTAGTGGGATGCTTCAACCCACTGTCAGCAAAAGACAGATTATGGAAACAGAAACTAAACAGAGACACTGTTAAACTAACAAAAATTATAAACCAAATGGAATTAAGAAATATCTGTAGAACATACCTACACCTATAAATATAGGATTTAGAAATTTCTAAAACAAAAGAATATACCTTCTTCTCAGCACCTTATGGTACCATTTCTAAAACAGACTATATAATCAGTCACAAAACAGACTTCAATAGATACAAGAAAATTGAAATAATCCCATGAACCCTATCAAACTATCACAGAGTAAGGCTGGTTGTTAATAACAACAAAAGCAACAGAAAGCCTTCTTTACATGGGAACTGAAGAATGCTCTCCTCAAAAATAACATAGTCAAGGAAGATAAAGAATGAAATTAAAGACATTTTAGAATACAGTGAAAATGGAAACACAATATACCCAAACTTATGGGACAAAATAAAAGCAGTGCTAAGTGGAAAATACATAGCTCTGAGTGTCTCCAAAGAGAAACTGCAGAGAGCTTATACTAGCAGATTGAAAGAACATATGAATGCTCTAGAAAAAAAAAGAACCAAATATACCCAAGAGGACTAGAGAGCAGGAAATAATCAAACTCAGGGCTGAAATCCACCAAGTAGAAATACAAAGAACTACACAAATAAATAACAAAAAACAAACAAAAATATCAATAGCAACAACAACAACAACAACAACAACAGTAGCAACAAATACAGGCTGTTTCTTTGAGAAAATAAGGAGGATAAACAATTTCTTAGCAATCTAACCAGAGATCACAAAGACAGTATTCAAATTAACTAAATTAGAAATGAAAACGGAAACATAACAATACAAAAAGAGTAAATCCAAAAATAGCATCAGAACCTACAATAAAAACTTTACTCAACAAAACAGAAAAATCTTGATGAAATGGACAATTTTCTAGAGAGATGCCAGGTACCAAAGTTAAATCAGGATCATTTAAATGATCTGAACAGTCCCATAATCCCTAAATAAATTGAAACAGGCATTAAAAGTCTCCCAACAAAAACAAAAAACAAAAACAAAACAAAAAAGAAAATAAATAAACAAAACAAACAAACAAACAAAAAACAGAGTTTAATTTCTACTTCCATCCGATTTTCAAAGAGCTAATACCCACACTCTTAAAATGATTGATTTCACAAAAATAGAAACAGAAGTAGCACTTCCAAATTATGCTCATACCTAAAACACCCAAAGTATCAACAAAATAAGAGAACTTCAGAACAATTTCCCTTATGAATACTGAAGCAAAAATACTCAAAAAAATTATCTCAAACTGAATCTAGGAATACATCAAAACAATCATCCATCATGATCAAATAGGCTTCATTCCAGGCATGTGGGGATGGTTCAATATATGGAAATTTAACAATTAATTCCACTACATAAACATACTCAATGAAAAAAAAAACACATGATCATTTCATTAGATGCTGAGAAATCATTTTGCAAAACTCCGCATCCTTTCTTTTTAAAAGTCTTGGAAAGATCAGTAATTCAAGGCCCATACCTAAGCAGTAAAATCAATGTAAAGCAAACCGGTAGCCAACATCAAACTAAATAGGGAGAAATTTGAAGCATTTCACTAAACAAGGGATTATGTAAGGCTGTCCACTCTCTCCCTGCCTATTCAATATAGTACTCAAAATCCTAGCCAGAGCAATTAGACAACGAAAGTAGGTCAAAAGGATACAAATTGGAAAGTAAGAAGTCAAAATATCACGATTTGCAAGTGATATGATTGTATACTTGTCACCCCAAAAAGTACACCATATAACTACCTGACAAACAACTTCAGCAAAGTGGCTAGATATAAAATTGATTCAAACAAATCAGTAGTCTTCCTCTACTCAAAGATTAATCAGACTTAGAAAGAATTAGGGAAAATGTACTCTTCACAATAGTCACAAATAATATAAAATACCTTGAAATGACTCTAACCAAGCAAAGGAAAGATCTGTAGGTCTAGAAATTTAAGTCTCTGAAGAAAGAAATCAAAGAAGGCTTCAGAAGATAGAAAGATCTCCTATGCTAATGGATTGGTAGGACTAACACAGGAAAAATGACCATCTTGCCAAAAGCAATCTACTGATTAATTGCAATCCCCATCAAAATTCCAACTCAATATTTTACGGAGTTAGAAAGAGCAATTTGAAAATTCATTTGGAATTAACAAAATGTCCAGGAATGTAAACCTATTCTCTCTCTCTTTTTTTCAGTTTTTATTATTAGATTTATTCTTTATTTACATTTCAAATGATATCCACTTTCCTGGTTTCCCCCTTCCCAAAAGCCCCATAAGCCCTCTCCCCTATCCCTGTTCCCCAATCAAACCCCTCCTGCTTCTCTGTCCTGGTATTCCCCTACACTGCTGGATGGAGCCTTTCCAGGACCAGGGGCCTCTCCTTCCTTCTTCTTGGACATAATTTGCTATGTGAATTGTATTTTGAGTATTCAGAGCTTCTGGGCTAATATCCACCTATCAGTGAGTGGGTTTTGTGACTGAACTGTGTTAGTTCTTTTGTGATTAGGGGGATCTCATCCCCTCACTTAGGATGATATTTTCCAGTTCCACCCATTTGCCTAAGAATTCCATGAATTCATTGTTTTTAATAGTTGAGTAGTATCCCATTGTATAAATATACTACATTTTCTGTATTCATTCCTCCATTGAGGGACATTTTGGTTCTTTACAGCTTCTGAGCATTATAAATAGAGCTGCTATGAATGTAGTGGTACATGTGTCCTTATTACATGCTGGGGAATCATCTGGGTATATGCCCAGGAGTGGTATAGTGGGGTCCTCCAGATCTATCATTCGCAGTTTACTGAGGAACCACCAGACTGATTTAGAGATTGGTTATACCAGCTTGCAATCCCATCAGTAGTGGAGGAGTGTTCCTCTTTCTCCACATCCTCACCAGCACCTGCTGTCTCCTGAGATTTTGATCTTAGCCATTCTAATCTGAGGTAAAATCTCATGGTTATTTTGATTTGCCTTTCCCTGATGACTAAGTATCTTGAACATGTCTTTAGGTACTTCTCAGCCATTCAATATTCCTCAGTTGAAAATTCTTTGTTTTTCTCTGTACCCCATTTTTGGAATTTTATATATTCTTTATTTACATTTCACATGATTTGTGCTTTCCTAGTTACCACTCTCTAAAAGTCCCAGAAGCCCTCTCCCCTGCCCTTGTTCAGCAATCACCTCTTCCTGCTTCCCTGTGTGGTATTGCACTACACTACTGCATTGAGCCTTTCCAGGACCAGGATCCTCTTCTTGGGCATCATTTATTCTCATCAATAAAAGAACTTCTGAAGGAATAACCCTCCCTGACCTCAAGCTGTATTACAGAATATCAGTGATAAAAAATTGCACGATATTGGCACAAAGACAGGCAGTTAGAACAATGGAACAAAATTGAAGACCCCAAAATGAACCCACCCACCTATGGTTACTTGATCTATGACAAAGGAGTAAAAACCATCCAATGGAAAAAAGAAAACATGTTTAACAAATGGTACTGATTCAACTGGATTAGACATATAGGAGAATACAAATTGATCTATTCTTATCTCCTTGGACAAAGCTCATGTCCAAATGGATCAAGGATCTCCAGATAATACCAGCTACAGTGAAGCTAATAGAAGAGAAGGCGAAAAAGAGCCTTGAGCAGATGGTCACAGGTGAAAATTTCCTGAACAGAACACCAATGGCTTATGCTCTTAGATCAAGATTTGACAATGGGACCTCAAAAAATGTAAAAGTTTCTGTAAAGCAAAGGACACTGTCAGTAGGACAAAATGGAAACAATCATATTGTAAAACAATCTTAACCAACTCTACATCTCATAGGGAACTAATATCCAATACATTCAAAGAACTCAAGAAGTTAGACTCCAGAGAACCAAATAACCTTAATAAAACAATAGGACACAGATCCAAACAAATAACTCTCAAGTGAAGAATACCAGAAGGCTGAGAAGCATCTAAACAATGTTCAACATCCTTAGTCATCAGGGAAATGCAAATCAAAATAGCCCAGAGATTGTACCTCATTTAGTCAGAATGCCTAAGATCAAAAACTCAGATGACAGCAGATGCTGGAGAGGATGTGAAGAAAAAGGAACACTCCTCCATTGCTTGTAAACGTGCAAGCTGGTACAAACACTGTAGAAATCACTCTGGTGGTTCCTCAGTATATTAGACAAAGTGTTATCCCCATGACCCAGCTATACCACTTCTGGCATATATCCAAAATATGCTCCAACATATAACAAAGACTCATAATCCACTATGTTTATAGCAGCCTTATTTATATTAGTCAGAAGCTGGAAGGAACCCAGATATCCTTCAACAGATGCATGGATACAGAAATTGTGGTACATTTACACAGTAAAGTACTACTCACCTATTTAAACAATGAATTCATGAAATTATTAGGCAAATTGATGGAATTAGAAAATATCATCCTGAGTGAGGTAACTCAGTCACTAACAAATAGACATTGTATACAATCACTGATATGTGGATATTAGCCCCTAAGTTCAGAGTATCCATGATATAATTCATAGACCACATGCAGTACAAGAAGAAGGAAAACCAAAGTGTGGATGCTTCGCTCTTTCTAAGAAGGGGGAACAAAATACTCAACAGAGGAAATAGAGAGAGAAATTGTGGAGCAGATACTGAAGAAAAGGCCATCCAGAGACTACCTTATCTGGGGATCCATCCCATATACCAAACCCAGACATTATTGCCAATGCCCAAAACTGCTTGCTGACAAAAGTCTGATATAGCTGTCTACTGAGAGGTTCTGCCAAGCCTGAATAATATAGATGTGGATTCTTGTAGCCAACCATTGGACTGAGCATGTGATCCCCAATGGAGAAGTTAGAGAAAGGACTGAAGGACATGAGGGGTTTTGCAACCCATAGGAAGAAAAACATCAAATAACCAGACATCCCAGAACTACCAACCAAAAAGTACAAATGGAGGGACCCATGGCTCTAGCCACATGTGTAGCAGAGGATGGCCTTGTTGAATATCAGTGGGAGGAGAGGCTCTTAGTCCTTGGAAGGTTCAGTGCCCCAGTGTAAGAGAATGCCAGGGCAGGGAGTCAAGAATGGGTGGGTCATTGGTTGAGCACCCTCGTAGATGTAGGGGCAGGGGGAATGTGATAGGGGGACCCACGATGGGGAAAATTGAATGGGGATACCATTTGAAATATAAATTAAAAATAATAAAAATACTACTGACAAACACTGTCTTATGTTTCAAAAGAGAAAGCCTTGATTTACATTTTATTTGTATTGTAGCTCTCAGAAATATAGTCCAGATGGAGTTGGAGCTTTGCATTGCATATATGGACACTTAACCTCCTCTAAAGCTAGTTCTCTTACTTTTCTGTCTTCAGTGCTCCTTACTGATGTATTAGTCCTTAGGGACTCTTAAGAATATGGGAAGTCAGTGAACAGCTCCAGGGTTAATCTCTTCTTATTAACCTTTTCTGTCAACAGTAAAGTGATCATTCTGCTATACTGTTGAGGAGTTTGTTCATTGGAGTTCAGAGTTCATGTTTTTGAGACATGTCACAGAAACTCACTTTCTCCTTGGATTAGCTCTGCAATCTTCTTGAGCTCTGTCCAGGAAAAAAAAAAAAAAAAAAAAAAAAAAAACATAAGTGAGGTCAGGGGTTGCTTCACTGAACTGATGAAGCCTGATCCAAAACAAAATAACATGAGAGCAGAGGGTGCCTGTGACTGGCTTTGCCTGCCTGACAGTTATTAGCTCTGTGATCTATGCTTACGAAGTGTTGAGCAACCCAGTCATTGTTTTGGCCAGAGGTTTTCTACATTGCTTGTTGAAACAAGTATGCTTATGCATGCATATGCACATAGACACATATAATTTGATATGATTATTGTAGCTCATTGATTATCTAGTTAACCTCTGGGATGTCTCTGTTTTTGCTTCTCTAATGCTGGGATTAGTAGCATGTCCCAGCATACTAAACATTTTTATGTGAATTCTGACTTTCTGTGAAAGTCCTCATGATTGCATTTTCTCGTATATGACCAAGAAAAAATGGAGGTGAACTTAGCGGATCAAATCATTGTCTAAATATATTTAAGGTACTCGCATTTATATTATTAAATTTAATATTTCTCCCACATGCCTACTTGGTTTAGAACAAAATCCAAAAAGAACAGAATGAAGAAAGTGAAGAAAATGCTTAAGCTGCTCTGATATAATAAACTGGTTAAGGATACTGGAGAGATAGGTAAGGAATAGGTAACTCTCTTGTGTAAATCTCGATTCAGTTACCAGACTTAACTTAGGGAGGGTCAAAATTTCTTGTAATTCAGCTTCAATGAGTTAGATGTTCTGCTTTGCAATCTATAGTCACCTTCATTCTTATGCATATATTCCCACATAGATACCTATAAAATCATATAATTAAAAATAATAAAAATAAATATTTCAATGAACTATTTATTGCACTTTTTAAACTAGTAAGCCTTGATATCTGTTTTGTAATCACACTGGACTTTTATTTTTGTATTTTTTTTTTATGTTATCACGATGTTCAATAATTGCATGTTATTGACCTTAACACAGGTATAAACATGGAAAGGAATTGAATGATAATTTACCTAAGCAATGGCTGGAAAATTTGGCCTGGACTAAACTACTAGGTCTTTGAAGCCAATGATTATATTTCCATTTATAAGCAATATTTTGTTATGTGATCTCATCCTACAGCCATACAAAGCTATGTCTTGCCTTCCAATATATCTTAAAGCTAATGAGCATCTATCCTTTGCATTCTCAAGAGGTAGCAAAGCACAGTTTCTCAGTAAATAAATTGACACACACTTTGAGCCAGTATTTATTTTATTTCACTTTCTCTGTGTGACAGTACCTTAAAAGAAATTACCCTACAAGGAATTCTCAGCACCATTTTAAAAGTCACTTTCTATTTTTAATTAAAATTAAGATTGTAGTCCAAGATCTCTATTTGTATATAACTCTGTGACACAAATAAAGTTGCATTGGCCTTCCAAATTTCTTATTTAAATTTAAAACTTTCCGTATCTTTCAAGTCTCTTTAATCTATCTACTTAAATTTGCAATGGAATGTTTTCCATGTTTTCGAATATTTCATAAATGCATAAAATTTATGTTTCTATGTGTACATCTGTATGCAGTCTGAATTGTGCAGGCCCACATTTGTGTTCTTTTACTCTTGCACACATGTGCTGATGGATGTGCAAACCAAATATTAGAATTTATTATTTTCCTTGATCACTCTCTACATTATTTAATGATGCAGAGTTGATAACTTGAACCCAGAACTTTCTTGATGAAGTGCTCCCCTATATCTATCTCCCTGCAACTGATTGTTATGTGCATCATGCTCGCTAGATATTTCTAAGTCCCGACATTCAAATTTAGGTATTCATTTTCAAGTGGAAAAAGCCATACCATCTGAGCCATCTTTCCATCTATGTATTTTTTTTCAAAGATTAAAATTTCCAAGGGTACACAATTAAACAATTTCAAGGGGTTTTTAAATGTTTCAAGACAATAATTTTTAATATTATTTCTTTTTCATTACTGTAATAATAGATGGGAAAAAGATGCATTTGCATATATCTGTATCTTAATGGAAAATGTGTTTTATGGAACAGAAATAAACATGTTTTCTTAAACTGATCTCTATGGATAGTTTAAACTGAAGGAGATGCACAAATGTGTCTCAAACATAGCCAATGCTCAAGTCCTTTTCCATGTTTAAAATTTGTTAAGGAGAAACAGGGAATCAGCTTCTGAACTTGCTGAATCATATGGCTATAATATCTCCTTGATGCTATAAATTCTAGTTTGCCATCAATATGACTTCATGTCACTCCTGCAGATTGTATGTTGTGAGGTAGGGGCTCAAAAAAAGTTCAAGTAGTGGATGGTCCTAGGTCTGTGAGAAGAGCTAGCAAAGCACAACAGCAAGTGACCAGCAGCAAGCACCCTCCTCAGAGGACTGCTTCCAGTGGCATTTTGTTTGGGGGAGTTTCTGTGTATTTACTTATTTGTTTGCTTTAATTAAAGATTGTTTATTTTGATCCCTGCTTCATGGGAGTAGAAACAATATGGTTATAGTCTGATAGCTTATTGTCATACTGGAGCACTCTGATTTTAATGTGTGCTCATGTTTTGTATGTATTAACATGATTTATTGAACTGGAAAAAATTAATAGGCAGCTTGATTTGTATGTACAAGGTAGATGTGCACAAAGATGATTTATTTTTATCATTAAGAGATGGTCAGTTATATTTACTTAGATATTAAATTGGTCCTATTTTAAAGTGTAATGACTCCATATATGCCTCCATAGTACAGAAAAACAATACTACATGGCTTCTAGTTGTTCACAGTCTTATAACTGAAAAAGTTGTAAGCATTTAAGAATGTTTGCTTAAACCCCATGGCTTCAAACTTTTTGTCTTTGATTCCTTTCAGTTCCTGTGATAAAATACTCTATCCAAATGCAGATCAGAGATGAAAAAGTATATTTTATTTCATAGTCTAGTAGCAAAGTATCAAGAGCAGTAGCCTAAAGTAGCTGGTCTCATTCACCATAATGGAAAGTAATGAATGCATGCATGCATAGAATTCATTTTGTTTACTCTTACCTACTCTGGAGGCCATAATCCAAGAATGGTTTTCCCTACTTATAGGCAGATACTTCTAATGCTAACTAGTACAATAAAGACAAATTCCATTAATTGTTGCCTCAGGAAACTATATAACCCTTAATGGAGACTCCCATAATAGGTGATTTTTTTATTGTTCCATTAACAATTCAAATTAACTACCATGCTCATCATTCCTTAGCCAAAGGAAAAATGATAAAGACTGATCTTGAGAAATGGCTCAGGAGTTAACTTCATTTAATTCTCTTTCAGAGGCCAAGCTCCAACTTCCTTCTTTTCCTTACATAAATACATGTAAACAGACATATATGTACATGACTTAAAGTAGAATAAAACTTCCTAGAGCTCCTTGGAGTCAATTCTTACCTTTCAGAGTTGCCAACTGCTCTTTTTTTTAACACTAGAATCACTATTCTTAACCTATTTGGTTAAGCTATTCTGCAGTTCAAAGTCTTTGTCAGCTAGGTGATGATCTTTCCAATGTTTTCTTTTTCTTATTCTAAACTGGTGTATTCAAAAGCATTTTTCATTTTTTTTCATTTGTTTTCAACCACTGTGCCTCATAGATTCTATCATATTAACAAATTCTATTATATAAGTTTGACATATGATGTTTAACAATTTTTAATCTACAAAGTTAGGGATAGTACCTTTTTAATCTTGGCCACCTAGCTTCTAATATATTGCCAAACAGGCAAGAATTTGCTGAGGTATGCTGCATTAATGAAGTATCACATGAGTCAATATGCTAATGAAGAATTTTATTGAAAAACGTATTACTAACATTTTCTATGTACCTTCAGGTAAAATTAAAGCTACAATATAAAGCAATTATGATTTAATAAAATGTATTCCTTACGTGAAGAACTTCTGGGACCCAAAAGAATTAAAAATGATTGTGCTCATTAACAAGTATTACCTTGAAAATGCATTATTTAGTCCACTTAGACTTAAAATGAATATTATAACCAGATGTTTATTCTGACTTATTTTGGGAAGAAGTTATGCCTTGTTGTAATAAGATACACTTCAAAAGTGTTATGTCACCTCTTGCTCTTTATCTGAGCATTACATTCTACTTTTGAATTTTGAAGCACTGTGAGACAGCCCTGAAAAGAATGGAACCTTAATCATTCTTCAGTGAGCAGGAGTGCTATCTCAAACCTACAGCATTCTAATTGGGTATCTACAGGGAATTTATGTTCTTCATAGAATGGAAGAGTTTTTCTCCTATATTGCAGTTGCTCTTAAATCACCCACTCTACTTTAAATAATGCCTCACATATGTTCCTGTATATAGTTCCAATTAAATGCACTGATTCAACAAAATGAAATGATAGCAAACAGGAGAGGGACTAACTGGGGAAAACATGTGTCAAGTGGGAGTAAGTGGCAATAATATAGATCAATAGGTGTTACTATGCTAAAACATGATGTATACACTTGAAAAAAAGCTTAACAAAGCCCATTATTATTGCCATCAAGATGTGCTAGTGAGTAAATATCACTGTCTGTAAAGATAACAAACAATTTCAATCCTTTCTACACACATTTTGGAAGGTAAACATCAACTCCTAAAATTTTTTCTCACCTCCAAATGTGTGTTCCTCCTATAAAATAAACATATGTAAAACTTGGAGACATATTGTGATGTAAAACTAATATCTTAATAAAATTTACAAAGCAAGCTTTTCGTGTAAAATAGTTTATAAAATATAAGAATGACCAAATATAATATAACTAAAAAGAATGTTAAAATAGGTAGGAATAACCTGAGTTGTACTTACTGTTTCACCCAAGTGGTATTTGGGTACTCTGAAATATTGGGGTTGGGGAAACAACTTTAACTATATGCAGAGGGTAAACAAGTCCACTCCCCTTGCTGCTGAAGATGAAGGTGATAGGCGTTTGATTCCAGATACTTTGGAGTTTTTACTTTCAGAATTTTCTATTGTCACAGGACAATCAATACAACCTTCAGTGGAGTAATAAAGAGAAAATCAACTAGAATTTCACAATTTACTAAGCAAATCAAAGTACCTCCCTAGGGGGATTTTGATAATGAAAGATTGTTATCCACTTCATTCATTTTGAAATAAAATTAAAGGCCACAAGGGAAAGTCTCCCTAAAGAATCAAACTTATTTATATTGCATACACACATAATACAACAACTCTTGTAATAGAGCCATTTTTTAAACTCCATAATATGAAAGGGGGAAGAGAATAAAATGAATCATAGCTTGGTCCTGAAAAGTGCATTTCAACTTTGCTCAATTTACATATTTTAAGGTTATAATTTCTCTTTAAAGGTTGATATGTGGAGTGAGGATGGGTTAAACGTTAGCTGTTGTCCTCGATTTTACTCCACATTGTTTGTTTGCTTGTTTGCTTGCTTTTGAGACAGAATCTTTTACTTACCTGAACTCACCAACCAGTCAAGGATAGCTTGCTAGTGTTCCTGGAGTATCTGCCTATCTCTTCCTTCACAGTGAGAGTGTATAACTGTTTTTCCATGTATGCTATGTATCAACCTAAGATCTTTGTGCTTACATAGCAAGGACTTCATGAGATTCTTTCCTTGACAGTAATGGCTGAAGTCAGATTTATAAACTGGCAATTTCATAGTATTATGTAACAAGTGTTCATTTGAGGCAGAGCCACAGAATCACCCAGAGACTGAACACTTGATACAAATATGCAAAATCCAAAGAGCCAGGATTTCACTCATATTAATCAACGTTTATGTTTTATTTCCTTCAGCAATTTTTGAAGTATTCTTCACATGCTTCACAATCCATGCTTCCCAACCCACCATATTCTTTTAAAATGGGCTGATCTTTCCCTGTTTCAAACATCCCAAACCGTTTCCTGTTGTGTTGCTTTGCCTGAGCTGCAAATCAAGGATGATGGATTGCATTAAATTCACACACAAACTTTCTTTTAAATTGTACCCATTCTAAATTTTCAATTGTTATAGAGAGGAATGAAGGGGTATGCCAATGAGCTGTTTACATATACTCCAGGTTAGAATATCATACTATACTCTGCATAGAGTGAAACACACAAAAATCTTTAGCCCTAGCATTTACTGACTGATTCTTTTATTGTCTGGAAATAGAACAAAATACATTTTTTAAAAAAATCTACTTTTCAACCACGTTTTCAGTTTTCTTTTTGATAATGCCTAGTGTTTGTGGACACTGCAATTTACTTGTCCACTGAGGTGGCCAAGCTGTAAAAATCTTCATTGGAGTTGCTGTGACTACTGCCACAGTATGAAGGTTAGTTATGTTGGAGTTCCTACAGAAGGACAATATAGGGGGATCATCAGATATTCACCAACCAGTCTTTGTGCCTCTGCACAGGTGTTACAAATACCTGCCCTGGTTTCATGTTCACTCAGGGTCTTAGGTGATGCTGGTGTATATTTCAGGGTATAGTGTCAAGTCAAAGGCATTTTCCTTCTGTTCAGAAATGAGGATGGGGGAAGTTGTAACCAGTAATAGATTCCTACTATATGGTATTCTGCTTGTTTTGACATCACATACACATTTGAAGTAACTTCTCCAAGATTTCTTAGCTCCTGACCATTCTACTTTGCAAGGTGAGGTATTGGAAAAATATTTATTTTGTCTAGTTGTTATTGTTTTATGGAGATGGTAGGTTTTTGTTTACATCTCCATAGGAAAATTTGGTATAGTTAGAGTCTT
Source organism: Apodemus sylvaticus (assembly GCF_947179515.1). Taxonomy (NCBI): domain Eukaryota; kingdom Metazoa; phylum Chordata; class Mammalia; order Rodentia; family Muridae; genus Apodemus; species Apodemus sylvaticus. The sequence continues at coordinate 5,570,798 of NC_067483.1, read as the reverse complement.
TTAATTATTATTTTAGTCAGCTATTAATGATTGAAAGATGTGCTAATGTTTTAATAAATTACATTTACAGTCCATTTCTACAATGCATGTTATAGAACATAATAATGTACTAATTGAAACTTTATCATTTCTTGATTCTGATATAATCTTATAATAAAATAATTTCCATATTCAATTTAAGATAACTGATTATGTTAATTTTTCTAATATGTCTGATTTGCCCATTTATTTTGAGAAAAATCTTTCCATAATTAATAGACTTGTCTGCTTAAAATAGCCTATCTCTTTCTAGTCAGAGAAACTGTCAGCTACAATTTCTTGTCATCTTGATATAGTATAGTTATTCATATTTTTTTTGAAACAGGGTTTCTCTGTGTAGCCCTGGCTGTCCTGAAACTCACTTTGTATACCAGACTGACCTCGAACTCAGAAATGTGCCTTCCTCTGCCTCTCAAGTGCTGGAATTAAAGGTGTGCACCACCACAGTCTAGTTAATTTTTTTAAAAGATTTATTTTATATATGTGAATACACTTTGTTCTCTTCAGACACACCATAAAAGGGCATTAGATTTCATTACAAATTATTATGAGCAACCATGTGGTTGCTGGAAATTGAACTCAGGACATCTGGCAAAGGAGTCAGTGCTCTGAACCACTGAGATATCTCTCCAGACACATTTATAAATTATTAATACCATATGGTATCCCTTTGCCTATGTCTTCTCTGAGGTTTCCATGTTTTGCTATTTCTTAAGCATGCATTCTGTAAACAACAATATCATGTCACAAGACTAAAAGGTTGTTCATGTATGGATATTTAAGCCTCTATATGCATATACTCACTATATATTATTATAGGGTCATAATATATTAGATAGTACTGTCAAAATAATATTCAATATATTATATATATGCTGAGCCCTTAGTTCTCCACTATTTATAATAGTGTTTGTTCTTTACCTTGGTATTTTCTCTTCAGTGACTTCCTGCCCATACATACTGAAGCCTTGTACTCACTAATATTGTAGTAGAAGGAAGCAGAAAGCATGCGTAGTGCTAGCATGTGTGTTGTATAATTTCTTGTTAGAAGTGAAGTAAGTACATCTTAGAATTGAAAGAAAGAGGGTATACATGAATTCAAATAATTTTATGATTTTTAAAACATTTTTATATTTATTTGCATGGGGATTTGTGCCTGTGTGCACATTTGTACCACAGCGTACACAAGGAAGTATGGTAGAGGGACAATTTGTGGGATTTAGTTCTCTCCATTCTTTTCTCTAACAAGTCACCTTGTTACTTTCATGCCATTCACATTTTGGGCCTTAGTGCATTTATTTAAGATGATTTTAGTGGGCAGCTGTGGAAGTTTATTTAGTGGAAAATTGGAAACTTAAAAGTGATAATTCCATTGAAGAAACTAACTTCTGTCACCTATCAACCATTTACTCTTAATAACTTCAGAGAAAGGGAGGTACTTTCTTAGCCCCTCCTACATCAAATATCAGTGGTATAAATTTTGTGCAGGGCTTGTAGAAGTAGCCACTAAGACTGAGAGTTCATTAATCTAACAGTATGTCCTATGTAGGACACAGTCTTTCCCTATACTTTAGTTCATATTTATTCTCCCAGTGTCCTTTTTAGCAATGTTTCCTACATCTTGGATGGTGTGACACTGATGTCTATATATAAACAGTTGAGCATTCACCAGAACTTTGACCAGTTATGAGTCTCTGCATTAACCCTTTTATTACCTATTATAAGAAACCTTTCTATATTGATAATAGATACATAGCTATATAGATTTTAGGCATATATATTTTACAACCAACTATAATAAGGGTTCAACCTCTCCTCTATCCCATCACCAACCTAAGGTAATGGAAAAGAATGGTTATCAGAACATAGGGAAAGTTGACCTGTTTGGAAATAGTTTTCTTTGGTGATTCAAAACTTTTTTCTCTGACTAGTCCACTAACAAATACCAAATAAGGTTCACCTGATACAGTCCATCTCAGAAGACACCACACAAGAACCAGCAACACAGTTCAAGAAGAAACTGAAAGACTCAACAAGTCACTGAATCTGCAGGAGTTGCAAAAAGATGCATGAATTTTTATAAGAAATTAGTTGATGAGTTTCTCTCTATGAAGACATCACAAATAAAGTGCAGCAGCACAATATGAGGTGAACCAATACATTATTTTCAGAGACCAGTTTGGTGGAGCAAAGTGAACCAAAACTCAAGCTCTCACTGTCTATGGAGTCACATTTATATTCATTTTAAATATCTTCTTTCTTTTCATGTGTTTGCTATAGAACTATTTCCTTTCACCTGTGTCTACTTCAGCAAAACAATCTTTTACATTTCTTTACCATCTTTACATTTACTTTAGCAAAACCTTCTTTTACCTTTCTGCCCAAACATCATTTTAAACTGAGTCTCCAAAAAGCCTGACATTTCCACTTTATAAGATAATGTTCCATGTGCAATTTACATTTTTATTTTTATTTTTTTTAAAGTTCTCTCAGTGGCTTGAGACTTATCAAGAAATCTATGCTGGTTCACAAGTAAAGGTTCCCTAGCATTGGGATTATAATTATGCGTCCCAGAAGACTAATACTTCACATGGTTTTTAGGTATCAAACTCAGACAGTTATCCTTGAGAAACAGGCACTTTACTGAGTGATTCATTTCCCAAGGCATGTGTGTGTATGTGTGTGTGTGTGTGTGTATGAGTCTCCTTGATGTGACAAAAAGCACATGAGAGAAATGACTTGAAGGAAGAAACAATTCTTTTGACTCAGAGTTACAATTTACTCCAGTAAATAATCCTAGGTCATTTAGTTGGATAATATTCTAAAACAATGTCTTTGGGGACACACACACACACACACACACACACACACACATTTGTATATGTATATATGTGTCTATGACCATATGTGTATATGTATATATGTGTATATATGCATTCTCTGTTTATATTCTACTGATTCATTCATAAGATGAATGTTAAATTCTATCTATCTATATCTTTACATTTATTTGTGTCTGTAGGTTGTAGATACTTTAAGTTTATTGACTCATTTTTCTCTTACATAGTAATTTGAATCTTTTAAAGACTTTACAAGAAAACAAAAAAAATGAGGAATTGACAATAGCTACTTTACAGTAAGTAGAATGAAACAAACTTTGGTAAAAGTTAACAGTTTGAAGTGCAGCATTAAGTTCTACCTTGCTTTTCAATATGTGTTTCAATTTTCAATAGTACCACTTAAGAAACAGTTCATATTTGTAGAAACATGAATTTCTCTCCTTATGTTTCTGGTTAAAATTGTCCACCAAAGTTGATGAAACATACATACATATATTTATAAATTAAAATATGCAAACCTATTAATGCCCTATTAATATATTTTGTGTAAATGGCAGTAAACATCCAGTAGTGTGTGTGTGTGTGTGTGTGTGTGTGTGTGTGTGTGTGAAATCATTGGAATTTTTTTTGCCAAAATTTAGAAAATCTACTGACACTTTTGCTAATATCATCAAATAGATTATGTAATACCTGCTAAAGTTTTCCCTAATGTGAAAGGACAATCAGATTTAGTTAGCACTATAGAAAAATACCCTGAGAATATTAACAAAAGCAGACATAAGAGTATAAAACAGATCCTGTAAGGATGTAAGATGTAGACATGTTATATTGTAATGAATATAATCAGGAGGTCTAGTGCATAATATCATAGCAGTTACTGTGAAATAGCTGGGAATGGGTAGAGTAAATACATCTTCATTTTGCATGTGTGCTTAAACTTAAATGTATTGAAGTTTAACAATATAAGAACATATTTTGTATTATTTTCCAATACTCACTTTAACTGTCAAAGCAAAGGTATACTGGAGGTCTTTCTATGGGGACTTATGTTGTTTTAACTTCTTTCTAAAATGGAGAATTATAGGTATATCAAGAGTACCCTCAATAGAGATGAACTATTTTAGGTAAAACTGTTAAGAAATAACAAGATCAATTATTCGGTCTATTAAAATACTTTAATTTCTAATGTGCACATTATTTTTTTAGTTGATGCATTTTAACAATGGGCATATGTTTTAATCCCTACTACTGCTAAGATTATTAGAAGTCTACTATCAGCCGGGCAGTGGTGGCTCACGCCTGTAATCCCAGCACTCTGGGAGGCAGAGGCAGGTGGATTGCTGAGTTTGAGGCCAGCGTGGTGTACAGAGTGAGTTTCAGGATAGCCAGGGCTGTACAGAGAAACCCTGTCTCAAAATAACCAAATCCAAAAAAAAAAAAAAAAAAAAAGAAGAAGAAGAAGTCTACTATCATATCATCTGCAAATAATGATACTTTGAATTACTATTTTCCAATTTATATCCACTAAATTTCCTTCAGTTTTCTTATAGTACCAAATATAACTTCAATTGCTATATTGAACAGAAATAGAGAGGATGGGAAGTCTTGTCTTGTTCCTGGTTTTAGTGGAATTGCTTTGAGTTTTCTCTCCATTTAATTTGATGATGGCAACAGGGCTTTTGTAAGTTGCCCTTATTATATTGATGATTGTCCTTTTATCCCTAATCTCTCAAAGACTTATAATGAAGAAGTGTTGGAATTTGTCAAAGACTTTTCCATGAGATGTTTATGTGGGCTTTTTATTATTATTATTATTTCAGTTTGTTTTTATGGTGGTTAGAATGACTGATTTTCCTATCTTGAACTATACCTGTATCCTTTGGAAGACACCTACATGGTCATGGTGGATGATATTCCTGATTTGGGGTGGAAAGACTAAATCTGTGAGTACATATATATATATAGCATATAGTTTCTACTAGGTTGCTTTAAGTTCCAGTATACTAATGCTACTAGCCACAGACCCTGGTTCCCTTGAAACAAAGAATGAGAGACACATCAGGTTTAGGGCTTAACTGAAGCTCTGACTGAATCTATCTGAAAGATTGGATGAAGGGAGGTCTTCTGAACTCAGCAACAACCCTAAACCTGTTCTAAAAGCAAGTCTCTGGGCAGCATCAGGAAGCAGGGGAATAGAACAGCAAATCAGTTCAGAGTCCCAGTAATTGAATCTTGTCAGAGCTGTACATTCTATAGTATATGAAACTCAGAACCAAAGTTTTAGTATCATGAAGATATTCATATAGATTGTGCAGGATGCACAGTTCATTTAGGGATGAAATTCGGTTCCTTGTTTGAGAAGGTTAGTCTTTCACCTGCTCAAAAAAGTGTTTTTTTAAATGATATTATTTTTATCAATAAACAATGGGAATAAGTCTTTATACTTGCTATGTGTAGGATGGCAAAATGAATCACTAACTGCTGTGTCTGCTTTTGTCAAACTTTTCTAGACCTTCGGGGGGTCTCCTGCCATATCTGATGCAAATGCCACAGAGTAGGGTAGAAAACCATCTCTCTCTTCCTATCAATGCAAACATAGGGCCTCTATCTCAAAATATCATGTCCTTGATCAGTAACTCAAAATCATTAAATGCATAGCTTGACCTCTCTACCAGATGAATTTTGATATAAGCACCAAATTAATATTCACACTTTTTTTGATAAACCAATTGAAAGAAAATGACACAGTCTAAACAAATATTAACTGAATAGACATTGCTTGTGCTGACCTTCAAGAAATCAAGGCTTAAATATATTTTGTAAACTTAGATTCCCTTCATCTTACTGTATAGTCTAATTTCCTGGCACTCTCTATATGTAATTCTCAAAGCTAAAAGTTCTACTCTCTGAGAATAAGAACCCCTTGCTTTTTTTTTAAGTATTGAATGTCTCAATATTTGTATTTCTCTATTGTTTACTTTAATTAAATTCCCATCTACTTATTGTATTACTCTCCTATAATTTCTCTATTCTGTGGAGAATATTTATATATTAAAAATATTTTAAATAATTACTATTATACTTTGTACTTTTCTTAAAAACAGTTAAATCCAATTTTAAAGCCATATCTTTTTGATAATTTGCTGCCTGGAGACTTGCAGTTTTACTGTTTCTCACTGCCTCCATCTTAGCTTTCTGGGAACCAGAGAGTCTGTCTGCACAGCAGGAGTTTCAAGCCTCTGGGCTTAAGCTCTCTCTGGTGGGCAGCTGTCTTTCTTTGTTCCAGTTTTCATATTCTGGAGCTTGTCACTCAGCTCCTCTATTGAAAAAAGTAATTTTCCCCTCCTCCTAGACTTCTTTTATGTTTGTGTATGTGTGTATACCATCTGAATCCTCCTAAATTAATAGTGCATTATTGACTTACACATGATGCACCATCTGTAGTGTGTAGTTTGTACTTACCCACTTTAAGTCCCTGGCTCCCTTGGGTCTGTAGGTGAAAAACACATAAACATAAATATTAATATATTTTAATATTTTTTTTAGCTCAATAGCTTTGCACATCTAAGGCTCCCAAAGCTAGTGTGGCTTTCCCTACAGTATTCCCGACTAAATACCACTAAATATACTGTCATCTTACTTGACTTATTTTCTTCTCCTGGCTCAGCACTGCAAATCTGTCCTCAGCTTAGTTGCATTTCTAATCTCCAGCCTCCTACCTCATGACTAGTTGGAAAACGGCCAATGCCCCCTCCATCTAATATATAAGATGGCTTGTGGCTCTTTCTCCCTCTTTTGTCTCTTAGCCTGCCTGGAGAAACCAGAAGTCCCACCTGTTCCAAGCTGCCATTGATCACTAGCATCTGTATTGATAAATCAATAACCAACTGGGAACAAGAACTTCAGAGTTAACATGTAGTATCTGATGGAAGGATCAAAACCACTCCCTCAATATATATACATACACATATGTGTGTGACACACACAAGGAGAGAGAGAGAGAGAGAGAGAGAGAGAGAGAGAGAGAGAGAGAGAGAGAGAGAGAGAGAGAGAGAGAGAGAATATGTGTTTTCAGCATAGGCTTGAAATTTGCTAATGTCTTCTTCTTCCTTAGAGCTCAGATTCATAGGGGAATGTTTATTTTGCTTTATCATCTATCTTCTTGAATGTTAATGACATTCTTATAGAAACAAACTCACGTGGCTTAGAGAAATCATTTCTCTTTACTTAACAGTATGTATATTAAAAACAAACAATATTATATATTTTTGGTGGAAGGTGGCTATCTACAGGATTCAAATTCAGGCACCAAAATATACCAGTGTTTGCTTTGCCTTTCATCTGAAAGAGGGTTTATTTTTTAATCATGCACATGATATACATTTGAGGGTTTTTGGCAGTATTTTAAAGTTGGTAGTTACATTGTAAATTTTTGTTCCTTGACTTTTTTCTATTCAGTTTGGCATCTGCTTCCTCTAGTAATTCTTTTGTTTTCTTATTGCCATATGTTCCTCTTATCTTCCCACTGTGGCTGCCTGAAATTGTCAAGACATCTGCTACTATCCACTCAAATTATGTAAGTAAGCCCCATGTTTTTATTGGTTCTACAGAGTAAATTTATATTCTGAATTTTGGGTACAATATTTGGGTCTTGTTGGTAGACCTAAAACTCACAAGTTAATAAAAGTATGACAGCACACCCACATTTCGCATTGTGTACTACTAGTGCCCAATACCTATTATTGAAAAGTTTAGGTTCAATGTGTAGACCCAACACGAAAGATAGATACAAAACTAAATATTCCTATGAAACATAGAATTTATGATATTTTTATCAGTATTAGTTTTGGTACTTGTAAGAAGAAATAGAATACACAACTGCAGTTACACTAGTAATGTGTACCTTAAATAGTCCAAGCAATTTTATAGTTCTGCCAGTTGGGCATCTAAAACAGATTTTGCTGAACAATCTGGACATGTGTGTAGTTTGTTACCCTGGACTTATATGTGAAGATCTTTTACTTGACTTGATATTTTTACGTTATGGCTTTCAAATATGAAACTTTCTTGTACAAAGCTTGCACTAGACATCACATGGATGAATGAATCTCTTGAAGGACACTGGTGTTTTTACTTTCTTGTGTCTTTCTATACTTTGTTATTACCATATATAATATTGGGTGTTATATTTTCTCTCATTTGCAAATACAGTTTTATATGGCTGATTTATTGAGTTGTGATCAATATTTAATATTAAAAATATATTGATTTTTATTTAGTTAGTTTAGTTGAGATTAACATATTAAAAAGATTTTAATTTTACATTACAAGCATCTGTATGTAAGTGTGGTACCTGCATAAGCCAGCAGCAGATGACAAATCCCCTGTAACTTCTGTTTTAGGCAGCTGTTAGTCATTTGAAATGGCTCTCAGAATGATACTTTTGAGAGCATATTAGCAGAAATCTAGCTTCCTTGGTCAGCTTTTCAAAATTTTCATTCATGCAAATGTTTCTCTTTCTTTAGAGTGGCAAAGAAAGCATTTCCAATGATGGTCCAGAAGAAGGATAGTTCCTCTTAGGCAGAATGACCACAGCTTGAATTTGTTGATTCAGGAGTCCTTAGACTTCATTTGTGAAGTGTTCTTCACAAGACTCATTTATGGGTGATTCTGTAATCACTGTAAAGGTGGGTCTTCAGCCAATCTCCCTGCCCATAATTAATCTTGGAAGAATAGTAGTAAAATTGGTAAAAGTCTTTATATGGTGATGATCTGTTTTCATAACTTAGGATTATGTTATGCTTGTGTTTAACAATATTCCATAGACAAGTATGTAATGATGATCACTGGTTTATAACATTCCCACCACCAGAAAATAAAGACTCCATTGAACTATTGCCTTTGTTTTTCCCTCTTCTTTCTACATCCTATCCATCCTAGTAGTTCCCCCCTTTCTACCTGAATCATTAATGGGTTGAAGATTCTCTTCTTTGAGGGCATTAGCCCAAATAGGAATTAATTATTGACCATATCAGTATTGATGCTTGAATTATTTTTAGATTGTCTTGAGGTTGTGCATTAGTAGGAGTTGATTTGAATATCATGCTGGAAAACTTTTATTTGATGCCATACAGTATAATTAAAATTTATTTTTTTCATATGGTCTTATCTTGTCTCTCTCATTCAAGATAATATTCTGCTTTACTCTATACTTTCAGAGCACTATGGCTTAAACAAACCTTACATATCAAATCAAAGGAAGAGATAGAATGTGTGGCCAGCAAATACATGACTTTGGGTGTAAGTGCTGAAACAGATGAGGAAAAAAGGTAAAATATATGCTGGATGATTAAATAATAAGTTTATATTGATACTTTCTGTCTTATTCCATTGTCCTCCTCAAATATTGTATGGTCTTCTAAAAATAAAATAATATTTCTAGTAATATCAATGAGTGTATTTGTATGGCTTCTCTTCCTTAAGGGTACCACTATAGGAGCTTTCACATAATAGCTCAACCTAAGAGATGTTAAATAAATTTCACTCAAGATGTGTTTGATTGACTTCATGTGTGAGCTTTATTTTATTTTGTTTTTTGAAACAGAATACTGTGATGTCTTGAAAACACAGTCCACAAGCTTTTAATGATTTGTGCAAAGGTGGGGAAATAAACTGAGGTAAGTTTGATTATGTGAACAAGAGGAAAAACAAGGTAATGTGCCCAGGAAACATTTCCTTCTGAGTGTTAGTAATGCTAGAATTAAAGGAACACTCCTCCACTGCTGGTGGGGTTGCAAATTGGTACAACCACTCTGGAAATCAGTCTGGCAATTCCTCTGAAAACTGGGCACCTCACTTCCAGAAGATCCTGCTATACCACTCCTGGGCATATACCCAGAGGATTCCCCACCATGTAATAAGGATACATGCTCTACTATGTTCATAGCAGCCCTATTTATAATTGCCAGATGCTGGAAAGAACCCAGGTATCCCTCAACAGAAGAGTGGATGCAAAAAATGTGGTATAACTACACAATGGAGTACTATTCAGCCATTAGAAACAATGAACTCATGAAATTCTTAGGCAAATGATGGAGCTAGAGAACATCATACTAAGTGAGGTAACCCAGACTCAAAAGGTGAATCATGGTATGCACTCACTAATAAGTGGATATTAACTGAGAAAATTGGAATACCCAAAACATAATCCGCACATCAAATGAGGTACAAGATGAAAGGAGGAGTGGCCCCTTGTTCTGGAAAGACTCAGTGAAGCAGTATTCCGGCAAAACCAGAATGGGGAAGTGGAAGGGGTGGGTGGGAGGACAGGGAGAGAGAAAGGGGCTTATGGGACTTTCGGGGAGTGGGGGGCTAGAAAAGGGGAAATCATTTGAAATGTAAATAAAAAATATATCAAATAAAAAAAAAGAAAAAAAAAAAACATTGATGTTTGGTACTTGCCAAAGGAAGCACACCAATTTTGATCAACAAAACAAACATTAAAGGGTGAAAATGGTGTTGTCATGCTAGTATCCTTGATCTCCTCACAGTGATGGATTGGAAATCCGTCAAATAATCCTTTCTTTCCTAACTTGCTTTTTATCAAGGTGTTTTTTCTTTTCTTTTCTTTTCTTTTCTTTTCTTTTCTTTTCTTTTCTTTTCTTTTCTTTTCTTTCCTTTCCTTTCCTTTTCTTTTCTTTTATTCATCACAGAATCAGAGATAGAACCAGGATGGGCTCATGCTGGGAAATATGGGCAGTATAAGACTCACACTGATATGAGACTCACTGTAAGTATATCTTTGTGACCCCACTCCCATTTCACCTAAAGATGTGTTTAGTCCTACATGTATGTGTTTATGTTTGTGTGTGTGTGTGTGTGTGTGTGTGTGTGAGTATGTGTGTGAATGTGTGTGTGAGTGTATGAGTGTGTGCATTTGTGTGTGTAGCTATGGGTTCAAACTAGTTCTTTGAATGATCTATACACACAATAGCTCATCAACTACATTCCTACAACAATCTTTTGTCTTTTATCAAGGATAAACATCCTGATTCTACATACAAAAAATATTAAGGAGTCAAAAAAAATTACTAGAAATGAACAATAATGTCAGTGAATTTACTAGATATAAAATCAATGTACAGAAATAAGTTGCATTGAATAAGTGAGATGGTTCAGAGGGTCAAGTTTCCTGGCTCACAAGCCAGTTTGATAACTGAATTCCAGATAAATCTAGAACATATTTTATTTTATTTTATTTTATTTTATTTTATTTTATTTTATTTTATTTTATTTTATTTTATTTTATTTTATTTTATTATTGGTTTTCTCTGTATAGTTCTGGCTGTCCTGGAACTCACTCTGCAGACCAGGTTGGCCTCAAACTCAAAAATTTGCCTACCTCTGTCTCCCAAGTGCTAGAATTAAAGGCATGTGCCACCACTACCCAGATTTATAACAGATTTTAAAAAGTTATCTTCTGTTTTACAAATTTGCTTTTGACATATATATGTTTACTTGTGTGCTCACACACACACACACACACACACACACACACACACCATTAGGATTTTAAAACATCTGTCATCTTCAGAGACGACTCAATGTTTAAAACTTCTTATTGTTTTTGAAGAGTATGCACTTCCCAGTTATAACATGATGTTTTACAATTATATCTAACTACAGTTCCCAGGCACCTATGTCTTTTACCCAATTCTATCCACCACAGGCATCAGAAACACATGTTGTACATATAAATACAAGTAGGAAAACCATGTTTGCACATAAATGTAAAAATAATAGTAAAATTTAAAATATTATGAGTCTTTAGTCCAATGACAAATACAAGTTTTTAAATTTAGTTTTGGTGTTTGAAACGGGGTCCAATGTACCCTAGATTATCTTCCAGTTCAACATTTTGTTGAGTTTGCACTTAAAATTCTAATAATCCAATGTCTTACTACCATGTGCTATGGCTACAGGTTTGTACAACCTTACCTGACTGGGGTTAAAAGTATGAACAACCATATCTGCACTTACAATTTTTTTTTATGATTAATAGTGTGAGGGGTCCACTCCTTAGAGTCAGTACAGAACATAACCAGACACAGAATTTCAGCACAAAGAATATTTATTCACCTGAAATGAAAGTGTGTGTGTATTCCTCTGTATCTACCAAATACAGCCAGACAGCTAATGTTATTTGTTTTGAAGGACTAAAATTTTAAGGAGAAAAAAGTGAAATATCTGTTAGGATTAGTTAGTAGGTCCTGATTATCAAGTGTTAATTGAGGAGTGAAATGTGATTGCTTTTTTTTATAGTAGGAACGTAATGTTTTAGTAAAGCACAAGAAAGTAGCCACATAAGGGGCCTAGCCTAAGGAATGTAGTCTAAGAGTTTAGCAAGGGAGAGGAAAGACAAAATTATCAAGCTGTGCTGGTTCCTTGGTTGCAATACTTTGACATGTTAGACAGTTTGGGAGGGTGGATCATCACGGGATAGCCATCTGGAAGATATTTATGGTGTAGATTCCTAGAGAACATCTGAAACTAGTGAATTGCTGGATCAGTATGTCCTTAATTTGAAAGACCTTAAGATGTTGACAATTTCTTTAGGTGCTTCTCAGCCATTCAATATTCCTCAAGTAAAAATTCTTTGTTTAGCTCTGTACCCCTTTTTTAAGGGGTATTTGGGCTCTCTGGAGTCTACCTTCTTGAGTTCTTTGTATACTTTGGATATAAGCCCTCTGTCAGATGTAGTGATAGTTAAGATCTCACCCAATTTGTTGGTTGCCATTTTTGTCCTTTTGAAAATGTCCTTTACCTTACAGAAACTGTAAATTTTAAGGTCCCATTTGTCATTTTTTTTTGACAAGAAGAAAATTTAATTTATTTAATTTTCCCCTGCATTTTTCTACATTACTATTTTTTCACTTTTTTATTTTCTAAGTTATTTGTATACATTCCAAATGCTTTCCTCTTTTCTGGTTCCCCCCCTCCCCATATTTTCCATAAGCCCTCTTCTCTCCACCCATTCTCCAGTCACCTCCCTCCCTTTTCTCTGTCCTGGTACTCCCCTACAATACTGTATCAAGCCTTTCCATTATCAGGGCTCTCTACTTACTTCTTCATGGGAGTCATTAAACCTAGAATAGATAAAACTATTCTCAACAATAAAATAACTTCTGGGGAAATCAGTATTCCAGACTCAAGCAATACTACAGAGCAATAGTGTTAAAAACTGCATGGTATTGGCACAGTGACAGGCAAGTGAACCAATGGAATAGAACTGAAGACGAGAAATGAATTCCCACACCTATGGTCACTAGATCTTCGACAAAGGAACATAAAACATCCATTGGAAAAAAGGTAGCCTTTTCAACAAATGGTGCTGGTTCAACTGGAGATCAGCATGCAGAAGAATACAAATTGATCCATTCTTATCTCCTTGTACTAAGTGGATCAATGACCTCCTCCACGTAAAACCAGAGACACTGAAACTAATAGAAAAGAAACTGTGGAAAACCCTTGAGGACATGGAACAGGGGAAAAGCTCCTGAACAGAACATCAATATCTTATGCTCTAAGATGAATTGACAAATGGGACCTCATAAAATTACAAAGTTTCTTTAAGGCAAAGGACACTGTCAAAAGTATAAAATGGCAACCAACAAACTTGGAAGAGATCTTCACCAACCTTAGATCCAATAGAGGCCTAATATCCAATATATACAAAGAACTCAAGAAGTTAGACTCCAGGGAACAAAATAACCCTAGTAAAAAATAGGATAGAGAGATAAACAAAGAATTTTTACCTGAAGAAATTCAGATTGCTGAGAAGTACCTTAAGAAATGTTCAACATCATTAGTCATTAAGGAAATGCAAATAAAAACAACCCTGAGATTTCACCTCACACCAGTCAAAATGGCTAAGGTTAAAAACTCAGGAAACAGCAGATGTTAGCGAGGATGTGGAGAAAGAGGAGCATTCCTCCACTGGTGGTGGTATTGCAGTATGGTACAACCACTATGCAAATCAATCTGGCCTTTCCTCAGAAAACTGAACATGATATTGCCAGAGGATATTGTTATACCTCTCCTGGGCATATGCCCAGAGGATTCCCCAGCATGCAATAAGGACACATGCTCCACTATGTTCATAGCAGCCTTATTTATAATAGCCAGAAGCTGGAAAGAACCCAGATATCCCTACATGGAGGAATGAATACAGAAAATGTGGTTTATTTACACAATCAAATACTACTCAGCAATTAAAAACAATGAATTCATGAAACTTTAGGCAAATGGTTGGAAGTGGAAAATATCATCCTAAGTGAGGTAACCCAATCACAAAAGAATACACATGGAATGCAAACACTGATAAGTGGATATTAATTAGCCTGGAAGCTCTGAATACCCAAGAAGCAATTAGCATATCAAATGACTCCCATTTGTCACTTCTTAATCTTAGAACATAAGCTATTGGTTTTCTGTTCAGGAACTTTTCCCCTGTGTCCATGTCCTCAAGGGTCTTCCCCAGTTTCTTTTCTATTAGTTTCAGTGTGTCTGGTTTTATGTGGAGGTCCTTGATCCACTTGGATTTGAGCTTAGAACAATAAAGAGAAGAATGGATCAATTTGCATTCTTTTGCAGGCTGACCTCCAGTTAAACCACCACCATTTGTTGAAACAGCTATCTTTTTTCTACTGGAAGGTTGTAGCTCTCTTGTCAAAGATCAAGTGACCATAATTCTGTAGGTTCATTTCCAGGTGTTCACTTCTATTCCATTGATCAACTTGCCTGTCACTGCACCAGTACCATGCAGTTTTTAACACTATTGCTTTGTAGTACTGCTTGAAGTCCTGGATACTAATTCCCCCAGAAAGGTTTTTTGTTGTTGTTGTTGTTGTTGTTTTGCTTTGTTTTGTTTTTTACTATTGAGGATAGTTTTAGCTATCCTGGGTTTTTTGATATTCCAGATTAATTTGGGAATTGCTCTTTCTAAGTCTATGAAGAATTGAGTTGGGATTTTGATGGGGGTTGCATTGAATCTGTAGATTGCTTTTGACAAGATGGTCATTTCTACTATATTAATCCTGCCAATCCAAGAGCATGAAGAGTTTTCCATCTTCTGAGGTTCAACATCCTTAATCATTCTGGAAATGCAAATCAAAACAACCCTGAGATTTCAGCTCACACCTGTCACAATGGCTAAGATAAACTCAGGAGAAAACAGGTGATGTCAAGGATGTAGAGAAAGAGGAACACTCCTCCACTGCTGGTGGGTTTGTAAACTGGTACTACCACTCTGGAAATCAGTCTGGCAGTTCCTCACAAAACTGGGAATGATACTTCCTGAGGACCCTATTATACAACTCCTGGATATATACTCAGAGGATTTCCCAGCATGTAATAAGGATATATGTACCACTATGTTCATTGCAGCCCTATTTCTAATAGCTAGAACCTCGAAAGAACCCAGATGTCCCTAAATGGAGTAATGGATACAGAAAATGTGGTATATATATATATATATATATATATATATACATACACACAATAGAGTACTATTCAGCCATTAGAAACAATGAATTCATGAAATTCCTTGACAAATGCATGGAACTGGAGAATATCATCCTATGTTAGTTAACCCAGTCTCAAAAGAACACCCATGGTATGCAATCATTGATAAGCGGATATTAGTCTAGAAGCTTGGAATACCTAAGACAATATTCACATATCAAATGATGCCCAAGAAGAAGGTAAGAGAGTCCCCTGGTCCTGGAAAGGCTCAGTGCAGCCATGTAGGGGAATACCAGGACAGGAAAGTAGGAAGGGTTGGATTGGGGAACAGGGGCAGGGAAGAGGACTTATGGGACTTTTGAGGAGGAGGGATCCAGGAAAGGGGAAAGCATTTGAAATTCAAATAAAGAATATATCAAATAAAAAATAAAAACAAATTTTCTCCTTTCATGAGAAAAGAAATAAAGAAAGATGTTAGGAAAGATAGTCTAGGACAAAATATAAAATTAAAGACTTTGGAAAAAATATTTTTTCTTTGGTGTATACTTGAAAGTTCCAGGCTTATGGTCTTAATATATGGGGGACAGTAGTCCCAAGAGCCTGGGAAATTAGGGAAAGAAAGTGAGAAATTCAACTCTTAAAAATAGACAAATAGGAAAACTTAGGGCTGTTGGTGGACCACAGTCCTTGTGCTGATATTTTTTTTGTGTGTTATCTCCTATCCTAAACAGATAAGGAGAGAAAGAATATGTCTGTTGTAGGTGTGGTAAGGTGTAGGATAAGGGTGTGCTTCTGTGGGTCCATGCAGAGGCATCCCTTCCTCCTGAAGGACCAACCATATGACATTGTAGTATAGAGTGGAATTAATTTAGGGTATAGGGAGAGGAGTTAAAGTAGTAGAGTCAGAGAAAAGTGGAGAGAAAGAGAGAAAGAGATAGAGAGAGAGACAGAGAGAGAGAGAGAGTAGAGGAATAGAGGATGGCTCACAAGAGAGAGGGGAAAGGGTAATGGGGAGAGAAGTGTAGCAGGAGCAAGAGGACATAGCAAAACCAAAAAGACAAGAGGGCAAGAGAACGAGGAAGAAGAAATAAGTCCCTTTTATGAGTCAGGCATGCCTGGGTGTTGCCAGGTATCCATGGGGCAGATACTAAGCTGAATAGCAATGATTAAAAATTGACTTGCTGAAGCTTTTAAGACTGTTTTAAGATTGAAAAGAGAGTGAAAATGTTATATGTTAGTATTACCACGGTTTTTTTTGTTTCTTTTTTGTTTTGTAATTTGTTTTGAATTCAATATCTTAGAAAAGGCAATTTTGTTTTGAAAAAAAAATTGGAGACCCCCCCAAAAAAATAACATGCAGAGAAAAAAATCTGAAACAACATTTCATACAACCTAAAATTTTCAGATCCATACCTTAAAGAAATTCCTACCTTTAAAAACAAGTAACATTCCATATTATCATTAGACAAACTCAAAAATGGTGAATATTTTTCTTTTGGTTTCAAATTTTGAAGTGTAGATTTAATCCTAGATTAAATCTAAAGCATTTTTCTTTTCACATTGGCAATAATTGCTTCATAAACAATGTTGGTACACAAATGTAGCAACATGACTCTGGGAGACCAAATTCTGGGAAACCAGATTCTCAACAGCTCTCACCTTGGGAGCTCACTGACCTTGCAGTTCACAGCTGGACTACCCTCTCCTTCACACAAGGCCATATTGAGAATCAACAGATCCTTATCTTGGCTGAACCTGGGATGGTCTGGGCGGAACAAGCATTCCAGGAAACCTGCCTATGCTTTGAGCTGGAGTCAACATCCATCCCAGATGACCTTTCCTCTTTCTGAGCTTTTAGCATTCCCCTCAGACACTCCCTACTTCCTCTTACAAAGTGTTCAAAACCAGGTGATTTGCTTTTCATTAAAGAGGCTTTGACAAGACCCCCCCTTTTGCTTGGTCTCATTCCTTTGTCCCGCCTGTTTCTCTTTCAGGCTTGGGTTCCCCTCGGCTCCCCAAATAACTAGGTCCCGCGGGTCAGGACAAATGACCACACTGTATAGATCAAAACAATTACTGCTCTTCCTACTTGTGTATTCCTGAATGCATGAAGATGCACAAACTAGTAGCTTGGAAGATACATACAGAAAATATCCTTGCACCGAAAAAAAAATATACAGGCTTCAAAAAACATATCATCCCATGCCATTCTTGCCAAGGGCATCTCAGATTTTTTCAGGTTTATTAAAGTATAGTCAAAAGGTACTGGAATGCAAGAGACCCAAAAGAACTACCTAGTCATGGAAAGCTTTGAACCAGGAAGCTTTTCAACAACTCCAAAAGGATGGTCCATTGTGCTTGGAAAAACCATTTCAACTCAATTATAAATCTCTTATGATAAAGCCTATGCATATTTGAAAGTTTTGTCTAACGACATGCTGGTACCCAGGGTGCCCTCCTCCTTCTCAGAGGAGAAGGGAATGGTGAATTGGACAAGGAGAAATTTGGCTTGGACTAGTAGAAAAGGGGTTGTCATCAAGATATACAGGGAATAAATTAATGGGAAAAAACATTACCAGTAATCGGGCTGAAGAGTTGACTCTGGTCAAGTGCACTTGTTGTTCTTGCAAAGAAATGGGACTCAATTCCTAACATACATATTGCATGTCTCACAGTCACCTGAAATGCCTTATTTTGAACTCTGTAGGCACTAGGTACCTAACAGCTGCACATACATACAGGCAGCCAAAACACTTGTAAACAGACAATTATAACATATCTTTAAAATGTTACAAGTGAGGAATTCAAACCTCAAGCTGTTCTGTATGAAGACTATCAGATTACAAGGAAATTATTATTCATGAAATACCAAACCACAACATTAAATGAATTCTGATCTTGGCTTATTAAAACTGACTCAGTTAGAGCATTGAACAATTTTAACTGCTTTATATTAAACACTCCACACTGCATGTGATGCAATACTCAAAAGTATTGCCAATCAGGTAAAGAGGAACTTCAAAGAATGAATGAGAACAAAATTAAGTTTGGTAGATCTGCCTTCACAGAGAGCAGCACAATTAATACACTGAGGAAGAGAAATAATGAAAATATATTTAGTAGACTTGTTCTGGTTTCACTGATGATAGACAAAGACAAAGCTTTAGCTTGAAATTCCAAGTTTTTTGGTAAAGTTAAGGCTGAAACTTTAAAACCCTAGTCACATCTTATTCATAGTTAAAAGCAAAGAGGAATGCATACAAGCATGCTCACTTGATTTCATGATTGTTATAAGCTTAATTTATCCACTCATATTTTTAAGGACATCAAATGTGGAAAGTTTGTTATGGATTGTAGGCTGGGTCTTTTGAAATCAATTAATTTACGACAATTTTCTATAGACATGCTCTCAGGCCAGTTTTATCTAGACAGCCTTTCTTTGAGGGTTTCTTTCCTGTGGATTCTAGATTGTGTCTGAAAATGTTAACCATCATAGCTTATACTGTCCTTGGCTATTGAATATATAAAAACAATAGCAGCTGCAATAAAGAATAGGAGATATCATAAGTAAGATAAATAGAAAATCAGAAAGAAAACTTATAAAATGAAAATACTTTAGTTAAACTAGGTAGATATACTTTGGAGTTTATAACTTTAAGAGATTATACACAACTGAAGAAAGAATTCATGTGTTGAAGAATTCATGTAAAAAAAAAGTTGCTTTAATGGCTAAAGACATGGCAATGAGGAAAATGAGACTAGAAACAGAAATAAATGTACCAATAAACTTAAACTTACTCTTGCTTGCAATACTCTTTACTGTTATCTCAACATAAAAACCCCAAATCAAGCTTTAAGGGCTAGCCATAGATGATGATTATATGCCAAAGTAATAAAAAGCAACATACTCAGTACATATGTTTACTATACTAAAGCTGAATACATACCAAAGGAAAACAATCAGGAATAAATGAGTATATTGTGTAACATATAGAGTCTATTCTTCAATACATATATCCTTAAGGTATTTATAGAAAACAACACTGCCTTATTATATGCAAAAATCTCAAATAATTTTGAATATAGTTGATAAATGCACTGAAATGTTGTAGTATTGAAATGGTACTCTTCTTAATTGATACATTCATATCATAGTAGTAATATTAGTAGATGAGTAACTGAATAAATAGCATCGTCATACAACTGGACCATGAGTCATGATAGCACAATTTTTTTTTCCCTAACCATTTTCTTTCTTTATTTTTTATTAGGTATATTCTTTATTCAAAATTATTTATACAAGTATGCACTCACACCAGCAATGGAAGATATTTGTCTTGCTCCTCATCCTTGCCAGCATGTTCTGTCACTTGACTTTTTGATCCTAGCCATTCTGATCAGTATAAAATATAATCTCAGAGATCTTTTGATTTGTGTTTCCATGATGATTAAGGACGTTGAACATTTCCTAAAGTGCTGCTCAGCCATCAGACATTTATATTTATATTCTTTATTTATACTTCAAATGTCCCTTTTCCTGGTTCTTAGCTTCCCCGAAAATTCCATAAGCCATCTCCCCTTCCTCAATAAACCCACCTCCCCGTCTCCCTGTCCTGGAATTCCTCTACACTATGGCATCAAGTCTTTCCAGGACCAAGGGCCTCTGCTCCATTTGGTGTCTAACAAGATTATCCTCTGCTGCCTGTGTGTCTGGGGTCATGGGTAACTCCATGTGTATTCTTTGGTTGACAGTTCAGTCCCTGTGAGCTCTCAGAATACTTGGTGACTAATATTGTTGTTCCTCCTATGGCGTTGCAAAATCCTTCAACTCCTCAAATACTTTCTCTAGCTCCCCCATTGGGTACCCTGTGCTCAGGTCAATGGCTGGCTGAGAGTGTCCCCCTCTGTATTTGTCATGCACTAGGAGAGCGTCCCAGGTGATAGCGATATCCAGCTCTTGTCTGCCAAGACTTGTGGGCACCCACACTAGTTTTTGGTTTTGTACCTATATATTGGATGCATCCCTGGATGGGGTAGTCTCTGGATGATCTTTCCCTAAGACTCTTCTCCAGCTTTTTTCTTTTTATCTCCTCTGTTTTTCTCTGTAACACATTACTAATTGGGTTATTAGTTTCTTTTGATGTCTAATTTTTGGAGTTCTTTATAGCTTTTCAATATTATTCCTCTGACAGATGTAGGGCTGGTTAAATTATTTTTACCCACCTTTATGCTGCCATTTTTGATGGTAAGCTCAGCCTTGTAAAAGCTTTCAATTTCATGGGAGCCCATTTATTCCTTGTTAATTGTAGCACGTGAACTATTAGTGTTATATTCAGAAATTTGTCTCCTGTGCCAATAAGTTCAATTTAGTTCCCCAGGTTTTTTTTGTTGTTGTTTTTTTTGTTTGTTTGTTTGTTTGTTTTGTTTTTCTGTTTGATTTAGTGTGTCTATTTTTAGGTTGAATCTTTGATCCATTTGTATTTGAGTTTATTGCAGTATAATAAATATTGGTCTTTTTAGTATTATTCCCTGTGCAAACAGCTGGTTACCACAGTAGACTTTTGTTGAAGGTGCTTTTAATTTTTCCTTGTGTGGTTTTGGCTTTTTTCTTAATTAGCAAGTGGCCATCTGCATTTGGGTTTAATTCTGGGTCTTCAATTCAATTCTGTTGAATGTCTTCTCTGATTATTATTTTTTTTTGGCCAACACCATGCAATTTTTATATACTAATGCTGATAGTATATCTTGGAATTAGGGATTGTGATACTGGTAGATGTTCTTATATTGAACTGGATTCTTATAGATATCTTTTTTTTTTTCAATTTTTCATAAGCAGTTGACAATTGACCTCTCAAAATTTTGTTGTAATCTTGATAATTGCATCAAATCTGTTTACTACTTTTGGCATGTTGGCCATTTTTTCCTATGTTAATTCTATTGATCCTTTGTACAGAGCCATATTTGGGAGTCATACCTTGACATTGGTCAAGGATAATCCCTGGCTTTATTTCCCTGAAATCTGCCATTAGGGAATAATAGGGAAGTAGGTTAAGGCAGGAAACTTTATCCTTGGGTGGAGGACTAAGAGTGTACCTGATGAAGGTCAAGGTTAACTTCTCCCAGTTAGCCAGGATCCTGCTCCACCTAGGGTGGAGTGCTCGGAGTGAAGGTTAAGCTCATTGTTCCTTCAGGTCTTTGAATTCCTGAATTACACATGTAACCCACCCAGCTGCCAGAGCAGTCAAGATGAGAACCTCCAGGAGAAGCTAGGCAACTTCCACCAGAACTCCAGCCGGAGTCTGGGGTGAAAGGTTTGCACAAATTGTTAAAAGGTCTGAACACCATTAAAATTTCGGCCTTGATCAGTAAAAAATTTTCCTGACCCTCCTTCCTTTCAGCCCTCTCCCATCCTTCCCTCAGCTTCTGTTCCAGCAACCCAGTTTGTAATAGCTGTAGGCAGCTATGGAATACAACAGAGAGGCACCCGGACCTGGGGATGGATACAAGAAGGCTACCTGAGGTGACCCAGTCTTGGCAAAGCTTTGCAGAAAAAGGAAAAGATGGTATCCTGCATGGTGAGCAACTACAGGAGTGAAATACTAGTGCCAGTGGGTTTGAAGAACAAAGGTTAGAAGATTTTTTAGATCGGATAAATTCTTGCTGCCCATGGTTCCAAAAAAAAAAAAAAGAACCTTAAATGAGAGAACCTGGGAAAGAATTGGCAACATGCTAAAGGCTATAATAGGCAGATAATATTACCCTCTGCCTCTAGAGGCTTATAAAAGATGCTATTGATGAAGGGACCTTAAAGGCATTAGATATCATAAAGGGAGGACCTGAGGAATCTCAAGAAAAAAAACCTGTCAGAAAGGACTTTCTCAGAAAAGGGCCCTCTCAACCCTAAATTATATATATATATATATATATATATATATATATATATATATATATATATATATATATATATAGAGAGAGAGAGAGAGAGAGAGAGAGAGAGAGAGACTCCTGATGAGTTAACATTAGAGAAGGAAGCTCATCTAGGGGAAGGAGTTGCCAAATATGGTGAGTATTGGTCTCCTAATGCACATTCTGCTCCACCTATGACCTCTATTGTAGGAGATAATATCCAGAGGAATACGCAAGTACAATAATCGGAGTTTGAGATTAAGTTGCAGAGGTTGACTAATGAGTTACAAGAGCTAAAAAGGGTATCAAGTGTTAGTAAGAACAGTGATTTTGAGCTACACCAATCGCTGTTACAAAGAGCTGTAAGTCAGGCTCTCATCCAAAGACAGGATACATCTGACCTGCTGGCTTTCCCTGTCCTTGAGATTGGAGACCAGGAGAACAGGATTAGACAATATAAGACATTGGAGTTCAAGGTGATAAAAGAATTAAAGGCAGCAGTGGTGTAGTACAGCCCTATGGCTTCTTTACACAAGCTTTATTGGATACTGTGATGGAGTCAAATTTAACTCCACAGGAATTGGGAATGCTGTGTAAGGCTACTTTGTCAGGAGGAGATTTTTTGCTTTGGTATTCTGAGTGGCGTGAAGCTGGCAAAAGGACTGCCACCATAAATGTTCAGGCAGGCCATACAGATTAGAAGGATGAAATGTTACTGAGAGAAGGTATATATGAAGGGAATACTAATCAGATTGGGTTTCCTGTTGGAGTGTATGCACAGATTGCAATGGCTGCCTGGCGTGCATGGAATCTTTTATCATCGAAGGGATATCTTAGTGGAAGCTTAACAGGGGTTAGACAGACTCCTGATGAGCTTTTTCAGGATTTTGTGGACAGATTATTGAAAACAGCTAACAGAATTATTGGAAATTCTCAGGCAGAAAATCCGTTGGTCACTCAGTTGACTTATGAGAATGCTAACGCAGCCTGTCGTGAGGCCATCAGACCTCACAGGGGAAAGACAGACTTAGCTGGTTATATTAGCCTTTGTTCGGAGATTGGCCCCTCATATAATCAGGGTCTAGCCATGGCAGCAGCTTTGCAGAGAACCACCATACAGGGAATACTTTCGCAGAGACAGGCAATAAAAGGTGTTTTAGATGTGGTAGTCTGGGTCATTTTAAAGGTGATTGCCCTAGCAACAGGAGTGCTATAAGCAGGCAATCAAATCGCACCCCAGGAATCTGTCTTAGATGTAGGAAAGGAAATCACTGGGCTAGAGAATGCAAATCTAGGACCAATATTCAGGGCCGACCTGTGTCAGGAAATGGGAGGAGGGGCCAGTCTCAGGCCCCGACTCAACCAGGGCAGGCAGTTTATGGGGTCACACAACAGTTGCCAGACCACCAGGAAAATCTATCCTAGAACTTACCAGGGCAAAACGATGAAGTGCAGGATTGGACATGTGTTCAACCTCCAATGTCATACTTGTTTTATTTTTGTTTTTTTGTTTTTTTTTTTTTTTTTAGTTATTCCTTGCAGGCAGATGAATTCAAAACTATAGGCCCAGACTGGGGATATTTACATCTGAAGAAACAGTGTCCTTGCCATACAAGTAGGTGTTGGGCAAGGTAGAAAGAATTTACATTTGAGTTGGAACATTGCTCAAAGCTACCTTTCCCTATCCTAGAGGCCAGGGTTTTTGTCTTTTGAGTTGCTAATTTGCAACTGAATTGAATACCTCAGGGACATCCACCTCAGACAAGTTAATCCTGTTCTGCCTTTAACTCTTGACCTTGCTTGTTATGCAGAGAGGCTATCTTTACCTTAATTTGTGAGAGTGGGGTGTTGAATTATCCCTCTATTATTGTGTGTAGTTCAATATGTGTTTTGTCTTTTAGTAAAGTTTCTTTTATAAATGTGGGTGTTCTTACATTTGGGACATAGATATTCAGAATTGAGACTTCCTCTTGATGGATTTTCTCTTTGATGAACACTTCTTCATGTTTGAAACATTTTGGTTGAATGTCTATTTTGTTGTATATTAGGAAGGCAACTCCTGCTTGTTTCCTGGGAACATTTGTTGCTCATTTTACATAGCAATCACAATCCAGATAGTTCAAGCTCCATAACTTCAAGAAAATGTTTGTGGGTCAAGATTGTAGCATGAATCTTCATTTAAATATATCCATAAGTCATTGTATGCTCAAATACAAAATTGCCTATGTTTGTACATAGCTAAATAGGAAATATAAAATTAATACTAAGCAAAAGATTCACTTTTCCATCTTTCTTTCTCTTGTATTTCTTTCTCTTGTAAGACCATAATGCCTATTCAGTGGATGAGTTACCCCAAAAGCATACAATGAGCATTCAAAAAATCTGATTCATCCAATTGTTTAAGTGGGTATTTTTATACTTTAAGTGTCTTGTATAAAACCCTGACCAGGATGTTTTCCACCGATTTTGAGAGGCAAAAAAGTACAAGGAAATAAGTAGCAAACTGTTATTTCCACAGCCTTCTTATTACTTTAGTAATTCAAAAATATGCTTACTCTTAAATGCTTTGACATTCTTTTGAGCTGTATAGACCAACTGCATATGTTCTTCAGATTCATTCTTCAAGTGAAGTTTTAGGTTTTAACACTTAAACTGTATTTCAGTCTCTTCAACTACTTATGAGCTACAGTATACTTTTTGTTGTATTTTCATTTGTTTGTTTGTTTAAATAGAAAACAATGTATATCATCCTTCAAACAATACACAGCTGGGCAGAGGCAGCCAGACAGTTTCTTGGGAATAAGAGCTTTGGGTCATGTATGCTATGAGCCCAAGTGATTCTGACAGTCCCCCAATCAAATTGTTTTACCAAGTGTTTTACTATGATTTCAGATATTTGTTACAGAGCATGTTTTTAAAAGAATCTTTTTACCAAAAAAGATGCCTGTAAATCACAGAACACATAAATAATAGCCATTCCATAAGCATGGCTTTCCAGCAATTACCAAGTAGATTAGTTATGTAATTGTGTCATTATTGCTGTGTGTATGTGTATGTGTGTGTTTTGTGTGTGAGTACATTCTTGTATGTACATAAGTGTACATGTGAATATGAATATGTGTATATATGTGCTTATATGAATGTATGTTTTTATGTATATGTGTGTGCTTCTACTTGTGCATATATTTTCATGTGCATATTTGTGTTCAGTACTAGATTAGCTTTTCATATACAAACAGCAAAACAAACAAGGTTGCAGGGAATATGAGAACAAGTATAGTGGTTCCCACCCTATGGGTTACAAGCCTTCCATGGGTACCAATCAGATATACTGTATATCAGTTAGTTACATTATGATCAATGGCAATAATAAAATTACAGGTATTAAGTAGCAATAAAGTAACATTATACTTAAGTTCACCACAAGATGAGGATGTAAATAAACCTATTCTCTACTGTTATCTCATTCTCCCAGGCTGCCTTCTGTGGAAGTGGTGGATAGTAAAACCTCCAGATTCTACAGACAAACAGGCACATAATTCTTCTATGCTGACAAAAAAAAAAAAAAAAAAAAAAAAAAAAAAAAAGTTTTGTTTTTGTTTTTGTCTGTTTGTTTTTTAAGATAACCCACTTTGAAGGAAAAAGAAATGTCAGGGTTTCAGAGAATAATATGAGGTTATTGGCCATTCTGGAACTTAATCTTTCTTGGGCTTCACAAGGTTCCTTGATTCTAATTTTGTTTATTTAACTGAAGGGGAATGGAAACTTTTGTATCCTTTCTTTAAAGTCCCACTTCCAGCTCTAGACACTTACATTGCTCTAAAACTCATGGATTTTGAGTATAGAGAATATAAAATAAGCAATAATAACTAAAGCAGGGGTTAATTTTGTGTTTCTTTACTATATTCCTCACTATACTTTCAGTAATGGGGTGACCAAGACAGATTCTGGCTGCCACTCTCAGTAGCAGAATACTTCTAGACATTACGTACTTGGAATAAGCAGGTTAGAATTTAGACTGTGACATATAAAACAGTTTCAGAGTTCGACATTTTTTAAAGCAGAGCTGGAGGGTGTTAATGAATGCTCTAATATAATTTTAGGCATAGGGATTAAGAGAAAGAGAAGTGATCAAAAGAATGTAAGACATATATGAGAGTGTGAGAATGAGCTTCTTTAAGAGTCACAGAGAGCAGGACACCCAAATGTGAATGCAAGCGTATCAGATGAGATTTATACAGAATTATCTTAGTATTAGCACTATTCCCCAAACTCATGGCTCTACAGTTGCATCTCAGAATGTTACTGATATTTTTTTCTTTCTTCTATATTCTTTACAGTGACATGAATAAAATGATTCTGGGTGGAATTATGATCTTATAAACTGAGAAGAAGGGCTGTCAGCATGCCAAAAGAACTTAGCATATGTGCTCTGCATGTAAGTATCATTTCTGCTGAAACCTCTAGAACATTGAAAGTTTATGGCTGCAAGGGTAGAAAGACTATTAGTCATAGTTATTATTAGGGAACTGATTTGGATGTTATTACATATTAAATATAAGTTATATACAAAAGGTTAAAAGAAACAGGAACTTGGGAAAAAATAAGACATCTTCTCTAAGAAAGCCACACTTCATTGCCTTTATAATTGTTGCAGATGCAATTTTTGTGAGTTTTGAACTTACAATATGACACAAACATTAGTAATTATTTCTAGGTGCATGCACACCTAAATAATAGGTGCATCACTGATGAGAATATTCCCCACCTCTAATCAACCGTTAACTGCATATAAATTCTCACAGAAGGGTGGGCTCCATTCAGCTATCCCCTGTGTTCAGGACAGGGTGTTGATGGCCTAATTTTATACAGGTCTTATGAAGGTAATTGTGAGTATTACTTCAAGAGGGTAACAGTCACAAGCGTACCTCTTAAGATTATTGGTATACTTTTTTGAATATTGATTGTGAATGCATGTGTGATAATTTTTTATTTATTGCTAATTGATTTTTATCAACCTTTTACAAAACAACTTGATAAATTAAGATAGAATATCATCATTGTACTACTGTGGTATAACTTTATGAAAATTTTTGAAGGACTGAATTAATTCTTTGCGCATATCATAGATCAAGTAAAGAAATTTCCATTAAATTCAAAAATTAATACTTAAGTCACTCTGGATAACATAATCCCCATGTAGAGAATAAATAAGAAACTCAAATTAATTAGTCAAAACCCACATTATTTTTTTAATTGGAATCCCCATAGGCTTTTATATTTGTGTGCTTGCTATTCCGATGAGGAACTATTTGAAAAATATTAGAAAGTTTGACCTTGTTGGCATAGATATAGTCTTGTTGGAAGAAATCTGCCACTGACAATAGATTTTGAGGTTTCATAAACTTGTGCCAGGCCCAGTCTCTCTCTTTCTGCCTGCTGCCTATAATTCAGAATGGAAAACATTCAGCCACTACTCCAAGACCATGACTGCCTTGTTCCATCCATGATTATCACAGGCAAATCTTCTAAAATAGTAAATAAGCCTATGAATAACCACTTCTTTAATACCAGACGACTTGTTAATGTTGTCCCTTCATAGCAATAGTCAGAATTTAATATCAAAATTTAGGTATTCCTATTACATACCTGACCATGCTATTTATTGGAAAAATATGGGAGACTTTGTGACTTTGGAAGGGTAAAGTGTTTAAATGTTGCAAGATTTAATGGGATATCTTAATAGGAGGATGGGAGAGAGTAGTGCTGAGAGCAATGTATACCATGGTAGATAAATTCAATAGTATCAGAGGGAAAACAATTATTGAGTAAACTGGAGAATAATACTCTTGTGCTATATTTGGAAAACAATCAACAACAACAAAAACAAAAACTGTCCCAACCTGCGGGACCTAGCAATTTGGGGAGACGAGGAGAACCCAAGCCTGAAAGAGAGAAATGGGTGGGAAAAAAGAGTGAAGGCAAGCAAACGGGGTGTTCTGTGTCAAGGCCTCTTTAATGAAACACAAAACACCTGGTTATGAACCCTCAGTAAGAGGAAGTAGGGAGGGGTTGAGGGGGATATGAGAAACACAGAAAGAGAAAAGGTCATGCAGGGTGGAAGTTGACTCCAGCTCGAGACATCTGCAGCTTTCCTGGATTGCTGGTTCCACCTAGGCAATCACAGGTGTTCAGCCAGGATGAGAACCGGTTGATCAGACTTGTGTGAAGAAGGGGGGCGGGGGGAGTTCAGCTGTAAACTGCAAGGTCAGTGAACTTTCAAGGTGAGGGCTGTTGAAACTCTGGTTTTCTAGGGTTTGGTCTTCAACATATCCCCCTCTTCACTTAAATAAAGTTGGGGAGTAGCTATGGAAAGAGGGTCGGTGGAGAGCCTATTTTAGGCTATGTGGTTTTGCCCCCACATCCAGCATCCCAGTAACTAGGCCTTTTTAAATCCTAGTAAGGCAGGGCCTCTGCCTTAGGCTATGTGAGTGGCACCCACTCCTGGCATAATGTCCCACTCCAATGGCTTAATCACATCCTTGGTGGTCATTATGGGCATCCAGGCAGTGGACTCACAATAATCCCGTCATGGAGTCACCCTGCAGCCAATAGGCGGTATGCATCTGGCTCGTGGCACCAAAATATTTCCCGTCATTGGCTACTCCACAGCTTAAGGTCCTCAACCACTATTAGGAGCCGGAGGTCACCCTCTTGTCATTGATGTTTCCACAGTCTACAGAACCAAGAAAGCTCTGTACCTGCAGCAAGGGTGGAGAACTGAAGACCGACAGTTGCTGTCTCTGTGTCGGCAGAAGAGGGGTCTTCAGCTGAGTCTTGGATGTCTAGCCAATCGTAGTTGGCTGCAACTGGTTTGTTTAAGGAAGAATTGATCTGTGATTTAACGAAACTGGTTAATCTGTTAAAAGCCCAGAGGCCAAATGACAAAAGCAACAAAAGATTCACGAGGGGTCCCAAAAGGCTGGGGAGCAAGGTGTAGAGCCAGGGCAAAGTCTCAGCATTAGCATACTCTGGCAGCTAGCATGTTCCTTCAGCATCCTGTAGAAAGAACACAAATATGCCCTCTTCTCTACACTCAGATTTCCCTGGCATTAAAATATTTAATTTTTTTGTGATATATAGAGATGTAATTCTCCCTTCTTTTATTCTAAAAATATAGTTGTAAAGTTCTATGGGCCTGTTCCATAATATCTTGCCTCTGCAAATTACGAGGAATCTCCCTAATATGACTAATATCAAATTGTTAATAAAGCATCTCAAATGACTGACTATAATACTCAGTGATAATATTTGTCTTAATCTGATTTGGAACAGTCAGTTTAAAAAATAACATATGTAAAAACAGTTATAACTAGAAAGCTTGAAAAGCTGTCAGTGGTCATATGTATATTTTTTATTAATTCTTTGAATTACATTTGTATTGTTAAAGTTAAGAATTAGTAGCATTAAGAAAGAAACAATTTCAAGCAATTGTAAGCCATGAGCTTTATATATATTACTAATATATAAATCAAAAGTTTGATTTTTAACATTTTAAAAAGGACAGCTACAGCATCCAATTCAATTATCTGTGCTGAAGCAAGGGGACACTCAAAAGAATAAACATGTGATCTAATTATATGAGCTTTACTCCCATAGTTGATGCATTTTTATAGGATGCATGTATAAATCTATAACAATATGAATATATGTATGGAGGGATATTTTTAACAACTTATCTTTTAGATAATAATTATTAATTTTGCCTAAAAAATAAACTTGCCATGTTATAAATCAACCATCAATATTTTTTAAAAGCCAATTTTATTGCTGTTTGAAACGAGGAACAAACATTTTTTACCTTGGAAACAGAGGTTTAGTTCATCCCAAGGCAAGCTTAGGATGAGGTTAATATAAGATAAAGGCAAATAATATATCCTAACAACCCTTAAAATTATTAATGTAAAAATTCTAAAAGTCTATAGTTAGGAGCAAGACCTGTAACAAACATTCTATAAACAGTATACACTGAAAAATTTAAGATCCTAGCTTCTTGTATTGAAATAGAGACAAAATATCTTTTCTCACTTAAGGCAAGACTATCAGCCATTCCTTGAGGAAAAAATTCCTTCTAAAGAAATTGCTTTATTGCTTCTTTAAAGTTAGAAGCAAATGCTTTTATAATTATCAGAATGTAAAGCATAAAACAACCCTTTATATTCCTAATAATTTTGTGTGGAGTACACAGGCCAAATGTTAATTGCTTTATAGCCTTATTGACCTTCATAGATTTGAACTGCATTTTAAACCACACCTGGATAAGTATTTCAAGAATGTTCTTTTAGCCAAACACTCCTGAGGTGAGGCCTGCCTGCAAGGCAAAAAAAGTTTTTCACAAGCTTCCTAACTAGCTTCCACTGAGGCAGTCCCAAGCCTTGCATTGATTCAAATGTAAACCCCCCCCCCTTTTTTTTTTGTTGTCCAAGGACCCACCTAGAGTCCTTGGCAAGGACATTATATGCACATCCTCAAAGTAACCATCTTCTAATCTGAGCCTTTTATCTAAGACCAGACCCAAACCGTCCAGCAAGGACATTTTGAGGACTGACTAACAAAAGGAACCTGTATTTCCAGTGTTCCTAGAAAAATCCTACTTGTTTCTTAGTAGTCAAAGGAGCCTGTTTGATATCAAATAAATTTCCACTGAGACCTCCTTTTAATCTTGGAGGATTAAATTTTGCTTCTACCATTGTAGCATATAAACTTGTGGAAAAGTGGCAATAGGCCTATAATGGCCACAGCTGTATCACTCTTGAAATTATCTTAATTACAAAATATGTTAAGAATTGTGAGCCTTTAACCAGATTGCAAACTGAAAACTGCAGCCAATGACACACTGGCAATTTTTATTGTAACTCATTTTTCCTTGCAATACTAGAGCACAACTATAACTTTGGAAGCAAATCCCCAATTTTAAACAACCTATTTTCTTTAAAGTCAATGGCAAACACATTATTTTTATAGCACAAGGTTTGTCTGCCTGTTCTTATGTTCAAGTGTATGACAGTGTAACTTATTAAAGAGACATTATTTTAAATCGTATTTCATATAAATCCAATCTCCAGGCCAAGATTCACACAAAACATCAGGCCAATTTAGAAGTATCTTAGAGGCCTATATTTCCTGGGTTGCATCATGCCACGTGTAGCTAGTTAAGATGGCCCTGGTACTGAATCACCAGTTTTAAACTAGCCTTTTCTAAATAACACTATACCTTTTAAATCATAACCAATTAAATTTATAACTCTATAGTCAAGATATGTAAAACCTTATACAATTAAGACCAATTAAAAACAAGAATAAAGTGATTACATGAATTTCATAAGTTAAACCAAAGTTTTCCCAAAACTTGAGGCTTCCTTCTCTCTTTTTTTTTTTCTCCAGCTGTGTTTGACTCCTACTTAAGAAAGTGAGGCATCTTAAATTTGCTTTCTCTGTGTAAATTGCGGACTTGCAGGACTGCCAGCAGATAAAGTTTTTTTTTTTTTTTTTTAACCATTTTTTTTTCTTTTTAACAGAAAACATAAAAACAACCAATCATTCAGCCAAACAAAACAATGGACAACACAAACTGACAAACATATGGAAAAATTTTTGTGCACCAAAGACAAACAACAGACTGAGAGGGAACTTGATGTCCCAAAGAGATCCAAATATCTTAACCTGAACTAAGGAGATCTACATTAGGTTTCAGGGAGAAAACAGGACGTCTCCCATTTCCCTCTCCTTCCCAGCAGAGTTTGAAATAGCTTTCAAACATTTTTTTTTTTGATACCATGTCCTACACATGGAAAAATTGCTTTTCTGAAACCTGCTTTTTCTCTTGTT
The DNA here is from genome assembly GCF_947179515.1 of Apodemus sylvaticus. NCBI lineage: Eukaryota > Metazoa > Chordata > Mammalia > Rodentia > Muridae > Apodemus > Apodemus sylvaticus. The sequence continues at coordinate 5,538,603 of NC_067483.1, read as the reverse complement.
TAAAATTTATAAAGGGATAAGAGGGGTACCTAATCAAACCCACATACCTGTGGAGAGAGGTGGGAGGGGAGGAGAGCCCAGGAATTTCTTTGCAGTCCAGGTCTTACAAAGAACATTTTCTCCCTCAGAGAACTCAGCTTGGGCCAGCTGTTCCTGAACTAACTCCATGCCTGTGGACAATTTTTTAGCAGGTAGTGACCATTGGTCAATCCAGACAGGGGAATCATCTTTCCATGTGATCTTATCTGCCTGACATGCAGAGGGAGCAGTAGCTCTTATGAAAAATGGGTATTGTAACTTAGGCTTGCACAATCCCTCTTGGAAGTGGTAGCTACGGCATGTGTCTCCCCTGTCCATTTTCGCCTAATCCCCGTCCAGGCAGATAGCCCTGGGAGAGCACTTGTTGAACAATAACCTATTGGGACTACACATAAGGACTTTGATTTGAGAGAGAATGTCTCTTCCCCAGAGTTTAACAGGAAACCAGGTACCACGGAGGCTGAGTAGAGCCAGTATTTCCCTCACTGTCCTTCCAAGTCAGCAACTGTGAGCTCTGGAGAGCATTTTTTGATTGTCCAATCCTCTGCAGATGGTTCAGAGAGGCTTACAAAGGCCAAGTGGGGGGCCAAAAACTTTGAGAGATCACAATAGAATCAGCGCCTGAGTCTAAGATGCCCTCAAAGCTTTTACCATTTATTTTAAGGCTGATTATAGGACGATCTCTAGTGATTGCCTGGACCCAGTAAAGGTCTGAGGAACCTGGCTGAGAGGGGCCCCACTGCGAGCCTATCCCCTGGTATAGGGTGGCAGGCCATGTGTAGGTGCTGGAGCAGGCGGCAGTCGGTCGGAATTATAGTAAAGAGCCGCCTCCTCTTCCATGGTGGCTGTATTCGCAAGACCTAAAGGCTCTTTATTGTGGGGTCTCTTAAAGACTGTATTAATTAATGGCATATCAGAGAGGGATGGATCCCTCGGGAGTGGAGGATAAAGAGAAGTTACAGGAGTGGATGGCGGGGACTCAGACCTGTCTATAACGACCAAGGAAAGTTTTGAAGAATTCTTTTTAAGGGAAAGTGAGGTCACTGAAGCTTCCTGAGACAAAGGGCAGAGGCAATATTCAGCGACTGACAAAAGCTGTTGTTTATCAGGGTCCTCATTCGCACTCTCTATTACATCATGAATGAGCCACCAGTAAGAAAAAGCGGTGGCAGGAACAGCATCAGGGCCCTGCCTGGTCAATTTTTCATTTAGTTCTCAATCCACTTTTGCCATTTTTTTATAGTGAATCTCTGGTCTATGATGAAGCAGGGGCATGTTTAAAAAATAAAAAATAAATAAAAAATAAAATCTTTCTTTTTAACTCAAACTCCCCTTTCCCTGAGAGAAGCTTTCAGGTCTCTAATGAAGACCACTTCTTTAGACAATGGCCCATTTCTTATGGGACGTAAATGAAAACTTACCGAAGGAAACTTTTCTCTCATGAGCGGCGAGAATGCTTTCTCCCAATGACTTTTTCTGCTGTGGCAGCCTTCTCCTTGGGATTTCCATTCAACAAAGGTCTGTACCTCGAGCACCATGGAGGGTGCCACTTGTCCTGACCCACAGGACCTTGTAATTTGCTGACCCAAGGAAACCCAAGCCTGAAAGAGAGAAATGGGCCGGAAAGAAAAGTGAGGCCAAGCAAACGAGGTGTTCTGTGTCAATGCCTCTTTAATGAAACACAAAACACCTGGTTATAAACCCTCAGTAAGAGGAAGTTGGGTGGGGCTGAGGGGAATACTAGAAGCACAGAAAGAGAAAAGGTCATGGGGTGGAAGTTGACTCTGGTTAGAGGCATCTGCTGCTTTCCTGGAATGCTGGTTCCACCGAGATCATCCCAGCTGTTCAGCCAGGATGAGAACTGGTTAATCAGCCTTGTGTAAAGAAGGGGGGGGGGAGGGTTCAACTGTAAACTGCAAGGTCAGTGAACTTTCAAGGTGAGGGCTGTTGAAACTGATTTTCTAGGGTTTGGTCTCTGACAAAAAGAAAAGCAAAACAAAATAAAAACCATATTCCTGATTTTGTCTTTTTCCATAAGAACTACCTGAGGATAAATTATTAAAGATTTGGATCAATGCCATTGGCAGAGAAAAATTTAAGATAGGCTAACAGTTGTGTGTGTGTGTGTGTGTGTGTGTATTGTATTTATTAGTAATTCTTGTTATGCAAGTCTACAATGAAAAAGATCAGCAAAAAATGCAGTTAGAGAAGAAAGGCAAGCCCAGGAAATGTAATACTTGAGCCATGTATACTGCTCAAGGAGATGGGAAGTATTTTTTGTCTTTGTTTGTTTGTTTGTTTAAAAAGAAACAAAACAAAAATAATGCTAAATGAAATAAATGCAGTTGTGACTTTAGGGCATGACCTTACATAGCTGATCCTGGAATATATGAAAGGAAAGATGTCAAAGGAACTATTGGGTTAGGCCTTACTGTGGTATTCCAATCTATTGTGAGAAACCAGAAACTTATACTCAATTAAGTTTTAGATTAAATTAATTTATTATTTCTAATAGAACAGCAGCCTAAGAGCCAAAAAGCATCATGTTTAGAAGGGAAGTTAAGGTAGGGTTTTCAAACAGGTGTCAATCAAAAAGGAATGAATTATAACTCTCCATGGAATCCATAGCTGGATTGGAAAAACTGTTTTAATTCTCACTTGTCTTTTACTTTCCCAATATATGATAATTATGAGAACATTTCCTATCATTCCCATATCAATATACAATTTTACAGAAGAAAAGACAGCTGTTACTGCCTCACAGCAAGTGATCTTATACTTATATCTTCTGCAGGTGGCTAGGATCTCCAAAGAATTCCAGAGCAAAAAGTTCAGTGATTCTTGTGGGAAGTCTGGCTCTTATTAATTTTCTTTAGCCATCACCATGGACCTGTATAAATTACTACTCAGGTCAGAGCACTTGAATGACTGGAATAGAGCAGTTAATTTCAAGGCTATGGAACCTCAGTGCCATAGATTAGGGCTCCCTGCAATGGATATCTCACCAAATGGTACGTCAAGTCAGCCAGGTTCCAGTCCCATTAAGGAGAAGAACTGGCATCTTTGGTCATATGGTTATGGATTTAGTATCAAGAAGGATAATGAACTAAAAGGTTTGTGGAATTTTCCTTGATGGTTAAAGGAAGACACTAAGATGAGGCATGAGTTAGTATAGTGCATGCACAGACACCTAGAGAGACATCTGCTTAAATAGAGAAGGTAATGACTGGATCATGTTGGAGACCCCAACACACTGAACAGGCCAGAGTGTTGGCATGTTTTCTGGATGGTGAGGAAACAGCCTGAGAGAGAAGGAATTTGCAACTAAGAGAACTGGAAAGGAAAAAAAAAATTAGAAGAGAAAAACCAGCTCAGAATTTTGCAAACAGAAAGAGATACAAGATTTAGGAATTTTTCTGTTCTTTTTTTTTTTTTTTTGTCTTGAATTGTCCCATTATTTCTTCCTTTTGTTCCTTTGAAAATTGTAATGCATATTCTAGGCCATTGTATGTTAGAAGCATGCGATCTGATTTTGATTTGATTTTAAAGGGGATAAGGTTTAAGAAACTGCCTTGATATCAGAAAAAAATGTTGGACAGAGAAAAAAAGGAGGGAGGTGATTAGAGAATGGATGGAGAGAAGAAGGTTTATGGGACATATGGGGAGGGGGGATCCAGGAAAGAGGAAATCATTTGGAATGTAAACAAAGAATATAGAAAATAAAACTATTAAAAAAAAAAGAAAAAGAAATAAAAAAGAAAAAAAATGTTGGACTTTTTATACAGTATTGAGACTGCAAAGGACAATAGGATTTTTGAAGGACAAAATCCATTTTGCATTATGATATAGTTTCAAGTTTTTGGAGGACAAGGTGTGGAATTAGATGGTTTGAGTGGATGATATTGACTACCACAGGTTCATATATTTGAAAGTTAGTGAAACTCTGGGGAGAAATAGGAAGTGTATCCCTTTTGGTGTAGGCATAGTCTTGGAGGATATTTTATGCTAGAGGTGGATTTTGAGTTTTCAAAATCCAATGTTAGATATAATCAATCTCTGTCTCTGTCTCTGTCTCTGTCGCTCTCTCTCTCTCTCTCTCCTTCTTACATATCAAGATATAATGCTCTCAGCTACTGCTTCTGTGTCATACCTTCTGCGTTACACAGTGATTACTATGGACAAACATTCAAAAAATGTAATTAAGTCCACAAATAAATCTTTTCTTTTACATGGATCGTCTTGCTCATTGGTATTTTATTCAGAGCAACAGTAGGGTAACTAAGACACACACGGCTTATATATATGATTTAAAAAAGTGTTTAACATGGATTGTTAGGTACTTACATTTACTTTGTATTTTTTTTATCTTTTTAGAAAAGCTATTAATATCTAAAATAGAAAAAATTGTAGATTCAGATAGGTACTATGACTTTAAGTAATATTGTCAACTAGTCCTTCACAGACATCTGTGAGTGTTTGTCCTATCTCTAAAAACATCTGTGGGGTATTACATTAAATATGTATTAATGCATCTGGTTTTCATTCAATAATTCATTGCTTCAACAGGGGTTACTCAACTATACATATACAGAGCAATTATGCATTCATTGTCCTTTGCATTTTGTACTGTGACCTTTTTCTACATGAAGAGAAGCTTTTGACTTCTCTACCAGAATAAATAATCTCTTTAATTTTATGAAAAAATACACCATTTCTTTATTATGTTGCTTCTCTTTGTCAGGGTATTTTATCATAACAATGAGAAAAGAAGATAAGAAGGATATTTAATAACTCTATCAGAAATATCTTATTCATATACGTGTTATGGTATTCATTATGACATTTTGGAAATTATGGAAAATGAACTTTTTCCAGAAAACTGGACAGAATAATTATTGAGTAGTGGAAATATTCTATCTAGATCCACCAAACAAAAACCCACAAAGATATGTTATAATTAACTAAAACCAAAGGTGCTCATTTGAAAGATTGTGTCATATTCTTCCTTAGACTCCTCAGGAACAAGCATATTGTGGCAAAGTAACTTGATGGGAAGGGTTTATTTTACTATGAAGTTCTAGATTTTACTACTGTTAGGGGGAATTCAAGGTAGGAACTCCAGGAACTCTAATCACATTATAAGTGCCAAGAGCAATTAACTCATGTATTCCTTTTTTTTTTTTTTTTTTTTTTTTTTTTTTTTTTTTTTTTTTTTTTTGGCTTGCTCTGTTGGTTTGAATAATAATGGCCCCAAAACCTCATATGATTGAATGCTTACTTCTCATGGAGTAGCACGAATTAGGAGGTATTAGGAGTTTTGTCCTTCTTGGAAGCATGTCACTGGAGAGTTAGATTTGAGGTTTCAAAAGTCTGTGGGCATGTTCCCTGTTATGGGGATAATGGGCTACACTTTTAAATAGTAAGCTCACCCCAATATAAAGTTTCTTTTATAATAGTTGACATGGCCATAGTGTCTCTTCATGGTAATAGAAAACTGGCTGAGACACTGGCTTGTTTTCAGCTTGATGGCTCCAATCTTACACAGACAAAGATGAGCCTGGGAATAATGCCCCTTATTTTTATCATATCTTTTTCCTAAGATAGTTCTCCACATTCAATCACAGAGTCCTAGTCAGTGTAAATAATTCCTCATGGAAAATCTGTTCATGTGTTTTTACATTGTGTCAGAGTAATAGTTAAAGGTAATCATCCAAGAATGAATAACAATTTAAGAATCATAAAATGCAAAAATGTCAAGGAAAGCTATTGTAAATTTTGATCCATCATAACTTATTAATTAAATAAGTTGGGGGCTTGTGGCATTTGGTATCTCTACACCTTAATTTTGTTATACTCCACTGCTACATCTTACATCCCTTTCATCTAAGGAAAAATTTTAAACCATAAGAACAATGATAGAGCAAGGAACAATAGACATTGCTTAAATGGTATGAATTATTAAAACCTTTGCCCTATATGTGATATTCATTGCTAATGGTCATCATTTTGGATTCTATAATCACCTGAGAAAATGGCTTCCAGGGATTTCAGTGTGTGGTTGTCTTAATTATATTATTTGATGAATGAAGAATGATCATGTGTTTGGGCAGCACATTTTCATGATATTTCTGGTCTGAATAAAAAGAGGTAACTGAGTACTAGCATGAATCATTCATTCTCACCTCATGTTTAAGGCTGTAACTGATGATTGCCTCACATCATGCAGTCTGAACATTTCCAGAGTGATGTACTTTAACCAGGAATAGTGTACCAACATAACCTTTTCCCTTGAGTTGAATTTTTAAGATTGTTTTGTTCCATGGAATGAAACCCAGTTGGAGTCTTCTATAACTTTTTCTTCATACCTTATATAGTTCACACATGACAAATATATTTAATTTAATATCATAAAGCCCAAGTTTTCAGCCATCTCAAAGCAGTTATATATATGCTACTTTTAAACTTGATACAAACTTGAGAGTGTTTTTTTTTTCTTACATACCATACTATTCCTATTTTCTAATAGAAAGTGAATCACCCATAATTTTATAATTACAACCTTGGCCACCTTCAGATGCAGGGAAACCAGCCCAGTACCAGCTGGAACTTTTTCTGTACTATAAAAATAAATACAATTATCTTCATTCTTGCTATTTTTCTGAAATCATAAATGAACGTTGAAAATAAAAAAGCTATTGTTTATATTAAGAATACAATACATTTGTTTAATTGATTAATTAGAGGAATGAGAGCTGCAGCACTCAGTTAAGAATGATAAAGGAGAAACCTACAAGGATAGAATGCTGAGAAAAAGCTCATATATGCATAAGACCATATTGTATAAGCACACTATACAAAGTAGTTTAGTAAGAAAAGAGAATTTGAGTCTAACTAAATGAGTGAATAAGGGGATGAAAGATGACTTAATTGACAAAATGCATTTTGCATAAAATAAATGTCCTCATGATATCTAGCACCCACATAAAAAGTCAGACACAGTGTTGTGGGTCTATAATGCCAAGGTTGGAAGAGCAGTGACATGAGGATACCTAGAACTGTTTTTTGCTCTACATCAGAGCTACGCTAAGTGAGCCCTAAGTCTTTCTGAGAAACCCTGGATAAAATTAATAAAGGATCATATAAATATTTAATTGAAATAAAGGAGACATTGAGGAAGACAACTCTGGCCTCCACAGACCGGCAAAACACACATACTTAACATTTCAGTGGAAAGCTGTAAGTGCTGCACAGAACAGTTCAGTCAGGCCAGAATATTAATAGGGAGTCATAAGGACCATGCAGGAGGAAAAAAACTTTGGCTATAAAACTCATGGAATGCAGTCCTCTGGTTAACATAGCCACAATGGGTGGGCTTCAGTTGAGTCATGAACCCTAGAACTAAGGTTACTGTGGACTTCATGCTATTCCAGAAACAGTGATTCTCAACTTCATATGGAAAAACAAAGAACCCAGCATAGTGAAAACAATTCTTGACAATAAAAGAACTTCTGGAGAATTTGCCATGCCTGATTCAAGCTGTATTACAGAACAATATTGATAAAAAAAAATACTGCATAATATTGGTAAACAGACAGAAAGATAGACCATTGCAAAAGAATTGAAAACACACTCAGAATTAAACTAACACACCTATGGGCACCTAATCTTAGACAAAGAATCCAATGATTTCTTTTTGATGGGATTCTTGTTATGTGTTACTTACAACATAGTTATGAGACACTTCAGAGTTATGTCCCATCCCTTGTAAAAAGAAATCCAGAGTTTAATGCCAGAATTCACATAAAATAGCAGGACATAGTGGCAGGCAACTAGTATTCCAGTGCTGGGGAGACAGAGATAGCAAATCTTTTGGAGCACAGTGGCCAGCCAACCCATCATAACAGCAAATCACAGCTTCAAGACAGAAATCCTATCTCATAATACAAATGAACAACAACTAAGAAAAGAATCACGAACTGACCTCTGGTTTCTATCAATAGGCAATATTTCTCAAACCTTGGATTTGGTTTCCAAGGATGGGCAAATGCACACACACACACACACACACACACACACACATCTTGTGTACTTTGCCCTTTCCAAATGTGGTCCACAAAAATCTAAAAGTTGGGTACAAGGTCAAGAGACCACAGAAAGATTTATGCTAATCTCAATGCAGACTGCTCTCATACTCATTAAAATTAGGCATAACATTTCACAAAAGGTGAAAGGAGCATCAGTGTGATTTGCACTTAAAGATTTTCTCAGAATGCAAGAGGTATTTCTGGCAGGAAATGCTGATGAGTTTTCAAACTGGCAATCTCTCAAGGATTTAGAAAATTTAAGCTGAAAATGATCCAGTTAAAATTGCTACTTTCCTTTAAGTTCAAGCTGTTGGTCACCTCATCAGTTGCCTTATTTCTGGACTCTGTGATTAAGTAATGGTGGGAAAATATTCTGGACTTTTTACTAATGAATCAGAGAAAACATGGCACTTAATTATTAAACAGCCTTAGTGTCCTCTGCCACTGCTCAGATAAAAATAAAAATTATCAGCCTCAGGACATCACCAACATGGAACAACAAGTCATAACTTTATTTCATTTGTGTGTTGAAAATGTTCCAGGAAATTATTTATACCATGACTTTTTTGTTTTATTAGATATTTCCTTATTTACATTTCAAGTGTTATCCCCTTTCCTGGTTTCAATGGACTGAATTCACAAATAAAAAGACATAGACTAACAGATTAGATACTTAAGCAGCACCCAACATTTTACTACTTATAAGAGACCAACCTCAGAGCAAAGTGCAGTCACTACCTCAGAGTCAAAAGTTGGAAAACAATTTTCCAAGCAAATGGTCACAAGAAACAAGCTGAAGTGGCAATTCTTATATTGAACAAAATTGACTTTCCACCAAGTTTGTCAAAAAAGAAAAGAAGGGGCAATTCATATTGGTCAAAGGAAAAATCTACCAAGATGAACTCTCAATTCTGAATATATATGCTCCAAATGTAAGGGCAACAACATTCATAAAAGAAACTTTACTAAATCTCAAAGCACAAATTGCACTCTACACAAGAATAGTGGGAGGCTTCAACACCCTCCCTCTCAGCAATGCAGAAATCATGGAAACATAAACTAAACAGAAACACAGATAAACTAACAGAAGTTACATATTAAATGGATCTAAGAGATATTTGTAGAACATTTCATCCTAAACCAAAAGAATATACTTTCTTCTCAGCACTTCATGGCACCTTTTCCAATATTGACCACGTAATTGATCACAAAACAGGCCTCAACAGGTAGAGGAATATTGAAATAATTCCATGCACCCTATCAGATCACACCAATCTAAGGCTTGTCTTAAGTTTAAACAAAAACAACAGAAAAGACACATACACATGAATCTTTTTTTTTTAAGACTTTATTTATTATATGTAAGTACACTATAGCTGTCTTCAGACACCCCAGAAGAGGGCGTCAGATCTCATTACAGATGGTTGTGAGCCACCATGTGGTTGCTGGGATTTGAACAGGACCTTAGCAAGAGCAGTCAGTGCTCTTAACCACTGAGCCATCTCTACATGAATCTTGAAGAATGCTTTACTCAATGACAACTTGGTCAAGGAAGAAATAATGAAGGAAATTAAAGAATGTTTAGAAGGAAGACACATCATACCTAAACTTATGGTACAAAATGAAAGAAGTGTTAAGAGGAAAACACAAAGCACTAAGTGCCTCCAAAAAGAAAATTCAGAGAATTCACACTAGCAGCTTGACAACACACCTGGAAGCTCTTGAACAAAAAGAAGCAAATGCATCCAAGAGGATTAGACAGCAGAAAATAATCAAACTCATCACTGAAATCAAACAAATAGGAAGAAAAGAAGAAAAAGTGCAAAGATGCTAAGTGGAGAAAGGGAAAAATTCTTCTAAGTGAGTGCTGGCGGCTGGAAGCCTCCAGGCCAAGGGGAAGGTGGTAGTGATGGCACTGAGTAGGACTCTGGTGATGATGCCTTTGCAGTCTGAGGGTCTCAGGACTTTCTAAATGTACCAAAATGCTAAAGATAACTTCTAAAATGTCCTAGAAACTTTCTTCCTCTTTCTGAAGGTGAAAGACTCCTGGCTTAACACCTGTAGCCTAACAGCAGAAGATTAAGCAATGTGGTCTTTGTTCTATCTCAGTAGGAGCTGCTGGGTTCTAACTTTCAGCTTGTTAGTCAGAAGTCTTTGCAGGGAGAAATATAGGACACTTAAAGAAGTAGTTAATGAGTTTATTAATAAGTTATAAAAAGTTTTCTATGTAAAGCTATCTAAGAGGAATAAGCGGAAAGATCCTAAGTGGGGAAAGGGAAAAATTCTTCTAATTGGAGAAAGTGAAAAAGTGAGAGAGAGGAGGAGAGAGAGGAGGAGAAAAAGGTAGCTGCATGAGAGAAAAGAGAGAACAAGAGAAAAGTAGTAATAGTAGTAGTAGTAGTAGTACTACTACTAATACTATTAGTAGTTGTGGTGCCCTTTCTCTTTTGACTTCAGTAATTATATATCTTCCAGAATGCACGATCACATGTTACAAAGTTCATCACAAGTTCACAAAAAATCAAATCATATATTGAAATAGAAGTTTACAATAGAGAATGTTTACATGCATAGCCATTAGGAGTGATTATCTAGATAGTAACATCTATCACTTGCCTTCTCTACAGGTTCTTAGAAAGTTTAAGGCCATAACTAAGTTATAAGTGAAGTTTTGTATAGATAAACTCAGTCAACATTGTATCTTCTTTCCTAGCACTTATAATAAATCATTAGTTCCCTTTTAATGACCTTTGGTTAACTGTTTTACATACTCTTGGAATGTGCTTTGAGTAGGAGAAAGTCTGGTTGTCATCTAAGAGCAATTAACTTGTAACACTTGGGAGACTGGCAGAGTTCTCTTTGCAGTTTGACTATTAGATAAGGATCTAATAGCAATCCCATTATAAAAAAGCTTAATAATCACAGATATAATTTTGGGAATTCTTATAGGATCATCATTAAAACTAAAGTCATCTATTAGTATATATAGCATCACTATAAGACAATATATCTTCGTGGATCTGCAGAAATCTGCCAAAGGGGTGTGCTATTACTTATTATTATAAATGTATAAAATAACAGGAAAAGCATATTGATAGCAGAAATCTTTCCAAAAATTAGTGCCCCACAGACTTGCATAATGGGGACTCACCCGTCACAGATTATATAATAATCCAAGGCAGACATTTCAGTATGACTAGGTATATTAGATTATGGCTAATTATGGCTAATTATATATTAGATTATAACCCATTATGGCTACTGACAAGTGAGAAAGGTAAAAAGTGAGAGAGAGCAGGAGAGAGAGAGAGAGAGAGAGAGAGAGAGAGAGAGAGAGAGAGAGAGAAGAAGAAGGAGGAGGAGGAGGAAAAGAGCACACACCAGAGACAAGAGAGAGAATGAGAGAGAGAGAGAGAAAGAGAATGAAAAGAAGAGGAGAGACAAAGATCTTTTCTATTTTGTTCTCTTTTTTATTTTATTTTTTATTTATTTATATAAGACATTCATTTTTATTACTTTTTATTTTCTATATTCTTAGTTTACATTTATTTTTTTCTTTTCTCTATTCTTTGTTTACATTCCAAATGATTTTCCCTTCCCTTGTTCCCCACGTCCCATAAGCCCCATAAGCCCTCTTCCCTCAGCCCATTCCCCAAGTAACCCCTCCAACTTCTCTCTCCTGGTAATCCCCTACAATGCTGCATCAAGCCTTTCCAGGACCAGTACCCTCTCATTCCTTCATCCTGGGAAAGATTTAATATATGAGTTGTGTCTTGGGTATTCAGAGCTTCTGGGCTAATATCCACTTATCAGTGACTGCATTCTATGTGTGTTCTCACTTAGGATGATATTTTCCAGTTCCATCCTTTTGCCTAAGAATTTCATGAATTCATTGTTTTTAATTGCTGAAAAGTATTCCATTGTGTAAATATAAAACATTTTCTGTATCTATTCCTCCACTGAGGGACATCTGGGTTCTTTTCAGCTTCCAGCTATTATAAACAAGGCTGCTAAGAACATAGTGGAGCATGTGTCCTTATTGCATGCCGGGGAATCCTCTGGGTGTATGCTCAGGAGTGTTACTGAAGGGTACTCCTGAAGTGTCATGCCCAGATTTCTGAGGAACCTTCAGACTGAATTCTAGAGTGGTTGTACCAAGGTGCATTCCCACCATCAGGGGAGAAGTATTCCTCTTTCTCCACATCCTTGCCAATACTTCCTGTCTCCTGAGTTTTTAATCGTAGCCATTCTGACTGGTGTGAGGTGAAATTTCAGGGTTGTTTTGATTTGCATTTCCTTAATGAATAATGATGCTGAACATTTCTTAAGGTTCTTCTCAGCCGTTTAAAATTCTTCAGGTGAAAATTCTTTGTTTAGCTCTGTACCTCATTTTTTAATAGGGTTATTTGATTCTCTGGAGTCTAACTTCTTGAGCTCTTTGAATATATTGGATATTATTCTTATTTGAGGACATGGCCACAGGGGAAAAGTTCCTAAACAGAACACAAATAGCTTATGCTCTAAGATTAGGAATTGACAAATGGGGCCTCATAAAATTACAAAAGTTTCCATAAGGCAAAGGACACTATCAAAAGGACACATGGCAACCAACAAGTTGGGAAAAAGGTCTTCACCAGCTCTTTCTCTTTTGTCTTCAGTACGTATACATCTTTTAGGATATATGATCACATGTTACAAAGTTCATCACTAGTTCACACAAAAATCAAATTATAAATTGAAATAGAAGTTTACAACAGAGAATGTTTACATGCATATCCATTAGCAGTAATTATCTAGAGTAACATCTATCACTTATCTTCTCTACAGATATGTAGAAAGTTTAAAACCACAATTAATTATAAGTGAAATTTTTTATAGATAGACCCAGTCAATACTTTATTTCTGTCCTAGCACCTATAATAAATCCTAGTTCCCTTTTTAAGACTTTTGGTTAATTATTGTACAGCCTATTGGAATGTGCTCTTTGTAGGAGAAAGTCTGGTTGCCATCTAAGAGCAATTAACTTGTGACACTTGGGAGACTGGCAGAATTCTCATTGCAGTTTGACCATCAGAAAAGTCCCTAGTAACTGTGTCATTATAAAAGAGCTTAATTATCATAAATATAATTTTAGAATCTAAAATTCTAATAGGATCATCATTAAAACTTAAATTATCTATTAGTCTTCATAGCATCACTATAAGATAGCACATCGTCATGGATATTCCAAGATCTGCTCCAAAGAGTTGTGATATTACTTATTAGTTATTATAAATGTATGGTAATAACAGGAAAAACATATTAATAGCATGAATCTTTCCTAAATTTAGTCCCCCACAGCCTTGCTTAATAGGGACTCCCCTGTCACAGATTATATAATAATTCAAAATGGGAATTTCAGGATAATTATCTGCTAGTATATTAGCTTGTCTCATTATGGCTCCTGACGATGATATGATCATATACTTAAGTGACCCCCAAAATTCCACCAGAGCATTCTGAAAATAGATAAATAACTTCATCAACGTGGCTGGATATGAAATTAACTCAAACTAATCAGTAGCCTTCTTCTACTCAGAAGGTAATCAAGCTGAGAAAGAAATTAGGGGAATGACACCCTTCATAATAATCACAAATAATATTGTATAACCTGGAGTGACTCTAACCTAGCAAGTGAAAGATCTGTATGACAAGAACTTCAAACCTTCACAAAACAAAATTGAAGAAAATCTCAGAAAATTGAGAGATCTGCCATTCTCATGAATGGCAGGACTAACATAGTAAAAATGGCCATCTTGCCTAAAGCAATGTACAGATTCAATGCAATCGCCACCAAAATTACAAGTCAATTCTTCATAGATCTAGAAAGAGCAATCTGCCAATTTATTTGGAATAACAAAAAGTCCAGATTGTGAGAACTGTTTTCCACCCCAAAAGAACTTCTGGGTTAATCACCATCCCTTAACTCAAGTTCTACTACAGAGCAATTATTACTAAAAATGTATGTTATCGCTGCATAGACAGGCAGGGATATCAATGGAATAGAATTGAATAGCCAGAAATGAGTCCACACACCTATGGTTACTTAATATTTGACAAGTGAGCTAAAAACATCCAGTGGAAAAAAGCATTTTTAACAAATGGTTCTGGATTAACTGGAGGTGAGCATATTGAAAGATGCAAATTGAGCCATTCTTAACTCTTTCTACCAAGCTCAAGCCAAAGTGGATCAAGGACCTCCACATAAAACCCCACCTACACTGAAGCTTATAGAGGAGAAAGTGGGGAAGAGCCTTGAACACATGGGTACAGGGGAAATTTTTCTAAACAGAACACCAATGGCTTATGCTGAACGAAATAGAATTGACAAATAGGACCTCATAGAACTGCAAAACTTCTGTAAGGCAAAACAAACTGTCAAATGACAAAACGGCAGCCAACTGCTTGGGAAAAGATCTTTACCAAACCTATATCCAATAGAGGGCTAATATCCATGTATATAAACGAGTCAAGAAGTTAGACTCCAGAGAGTCACATAATGTGCAGATCTCAACAGAGTATTCTTAACTGAGAAAACTCGAATGGCTATTGAGCACCTATATAAATATTCAGCATCCTTAGTTATCAGGGAAATCCAACTCAAAACAAGCCTGAATTTCACACAAGTCAGAATGGTTAAGAAGAAAAACTCTGGGAACAGTAGATGCCAGTGAGTATTTGCAGAAAGAGGACCACTCCTCCATTACTGGTGGGATTGTAAGCTTATATACCCAATCTGTAAATCATTTTGTTTGTTTCTCAAAAAAATATAGATATTGTAAACCTGAGGACACAGCTATACCACTCTTGGGCTTATATCCAGAAGGTGCACCAACATGTAATAAGGGCACATGCTCCACTATGTTCATAGCAGCCTTTTTTTTATTTTTATTTTTATTTTTTTTATTTACATTGCAAATGATTTCCCCTTTTCTGGGTCCCCATTCCCCGCAAGTCCCAGAAGCCCTCTTCCATCCCCCTATTCTTCCATCCACCCTTTCCCACTTCCCTGTTCTGGAATTCCCCTATAGTCTTGCACTGAGTCTTTCCAGAACCAGGGGCCACTCGTCCATTCTTTTTGGACATCATTTAATTTGTGGATTATGTCCAGGGTATTCAAAGTTTCTAGGATAATATCCACTTATCAGTGAGTGCATGCCATGATTGATCTTTTGAGACTGGGTTACCTCACTTAGTATGATGTTCTCCAGCTCCATCCATTTGTCTAAGAATTTCATGAATTCATTGTTTCTAATGGCTGAATAGTACTCCATTGTGTAAATATACCACATTTTTTTATCCATTCCTCCATTGAAGGAAATCTATGTTCTTTTCAGATTCTGGCTACTACAAATAGGGCTGCTATGAACATAGTGGAGCATGTGTCCTTATTGCATGCTGAAGAATCCTCTGGATATATGCCCAGGAGTGGTATAACAGGGTCCTCAGGAAGTGTCATGCCCAGTTTTCTGAGGAATCGCCAGACTGATTTCCAAAGTGGTTGCACCATCTTGCAATCCCACCAGCAGTGGAGGAGTGTTCCTCTTTCTCTACATCCTTGCCAACACCTGCTTTAAGTGTTATATAATGGACTGGCCTCATAACAGCAGGAAGACAGTGATGTTAAGAGGGATTTGAACCATAGTGTCTTGGCACAAGATGTTTTGTAAGAGAATGGCCTAAAGACTATTATTGAACTATTTGATATGCTCCTATTTGGCCTGATCTGAAAATTTGTCTGATGCTAAATTGAAGTGTTTGGGATTCTATTGACACACAACATACATTACAATAATAGCTCCAAATATTAATTACCTCAATTCTCTAGGTAAAAGAATCATGTGGATAAGTAGACCAAGAAACAA
This sequence comes from Apodemus sylvaticus, assembly GCF_947179515.1. NCBI lineage: Eukaryota > Metazoa > Chordata > Mammalia > Rodentia > Muridae > Apodemus > Apodemus sylvaticus. Next base: position 5,522,576 of record NC_067483.1, on the reverse strand, counting down.
AATATATATATTTCTCTTACCACAGCATATGTTAGTTTTTAAGATAGGCATACCCATAATGTAAAATGATTGCCCAAAATTCTACAGTAAAATAGGACGAAGGAGCAAGCTGGCATCACTTTCCTATGATGCCTGAAAATAAATTTTCAACATAAACTAGTTATAAGAAACAGAATGGGATACTTCATTCTAAGTAATAAAAATATAGTAATTAATAAAATTACTCTTGTAAGCTTATATACAATAAACTCTGTTGTAGCCAATTTCATAAATTACAAAAAATAAATTAAAATACCACTTTACTTGAATATACAAGTTAACACCAACAAAATTTGAAGGTGACATTAATATACATCCACCACATTTCCATTGAACAATTTATCAGGACAAAAGAAAGAAAGAGAGAAAAAAAGAAAGAAAGAAAGAAAGAAAGGAAGGAAGGAAGGAAGGAAGGAAGGAAGGAAGGAAGGAAGGAAGGAAGGAAGGAAGCAAAATAAATCCCATCAGGAAAAAGTGGATTTACAGATACCTATAGAAATTTTTTATTCAAACAACAAAGAATACACCTTCTACTAATTCTAAACTTGTCTAAGTTAGAAAACATCCTAAGGTATAAACCAAATCTTTACAAACTCAAAAAAGATTGAAATAACTCAATTTATCCTACCTGATCACAGTGTTTAATGCTTATAATTGGCATAAGTAATTAATATAATTTAATGGTTAAATTTAACAGTAAACCAAATATTTAGTAAATGCACAAATTCTTTCATGGATGATAAACAACGCAATACTGAATGATTAGTGATTCAAAGAAATCAAGAGAGAAATGAATATTTCCTGGAACTAAATAAATGTAAAAATACAATGCAATAAAAACTCTAGGCTACATTAAAAGCAATCCTAAAGAAGAAATTTATATATCTACATTAGTAGCACTATAATGTCTACATTTTCTTAATCTTTCAATTTAATGAAAGGAAAAAAAATGAATCTAGTCAAAGTGAAAGCAAGCAGTGTCTAAGTGCAGTATAGTTTGACTACCTGACTGTCTCTGCAAATTTGAGTTTTTTGAGAATAGGCTGCTTGACATTGTAAATGTCTTTTTATATGGGAGTAAGAATTCAGAGGGGCTGAGAGAACTCTTTGCTATTCACTATTAAAAGGATACAATGAAAAGGGGAGGAACAAAATCAAAAATTGTGCATCTAGTGAATAGGGGATAATAGCAGTAACAAAGGCAAAGATATGCATCATTGAATGGGAATTGCAAGCAGCCTGCATCAGAACAGGAATGTGCTATTGAGTGCAAATAGTGGCATTAATTATGAGAGACTTGAGACACTCCAATGGATTTATCTAACAACAAGTAAATTGTTTAAACTGTCAACAGAACTCTTAGCATGCAAGGTACATTCTCTGTTTCAGATTTAATTCAATCTGTGAGGTATGTGTTTTCAAGCTGGTCTCATAATTTAAAGTCAGAAAAAGTACAGAGAAATCACATAACAATTCACATAATACTTTGTAAGTCAAAAACAAAATCTAAATGCAGTCAATGGAAAAAATGATAAAAATAGGAGCAGAAGCTAATGAAGTACAAATAAATTAACAAATCAAGCCTATGAAAAGAATCAATCTAATAACTCCTTCTTTGTGAAGATAAACACATTTAAACTAATTAACCAAAAGAAAGAAAAAATGTGAAACCAAAGTAATAGAATCAGAAATGAATTGGGAAATATTACAACTGAGCACATCACTACCAAAGACAATGATGAGATTATAAGAGAATATTTTAAAAGATTGTAGTCAATTAAGCTGGAAAACACAAATGAAATAAATAAAAGTTTAGATTTTTTCAAGTTACTAAAATTAAACCCAAAAAAGATCAAGAACCTAAATTAGCCTACAAAGAATGATAGGAGATTGAAACAGTTAGTATCAAAACAAAACAAAACAAATAAAATTAATGTTTAGCTAAATATTAAGTGTAGAGTAGGTTGGATTCAGATCACACTTATACCAGACATTGAAACAAGGTTTAATAACACTTCCCATCTTAGAGAGAGAGAGAGAAAGAGAGAGAAAGAGAGAGAGAGAGGGAGAGGGAGAGGGAGGGAGGGACGGAGAGAGAGAGAGAGAGAGAGAGAGAGAGAATTATTTTATTTTTTTTGGCAATTAGCAGTCTACAGTTATCCTGGGCTAAATTCAAGGAGGTTTCTTCTAGAAATACTGAGAGGAACATACCCCTTAACTTTTCATATATTCTCAATGGCACTGGCAAGACTTGGCTTGTACGGCATTCTTTGAGCATCAATACAAGTCCGATTTTTTCCTGCCTTCTTTTCTTGCATCTCTGACCCTTCTGAGACTCATAAGATCACACCAGGGCCACCCAAGGGATAACTCTGCTCTCAATACTCTCAATCACTTCAGTAGAAAGTGGTATTTATAAGTCACAAGAATATGATGTCAGTCACCCAATTACATGTCTCTTTCTATCAACAAGTATATCAGTTCCAAGGGATGACTTGGCAACTTTAACATTACTTGACCACTATTCAAAATGGAAATCTTATACTGGTTCAGGTCTCTCTCTTATGTTGGGGTCCATCTGAAGGTCAGCTTATCAAGAAAAAAAATACCATTCTCTCTCTCTCTTTCTCTCTCTCTCTCTCTCTCTCTCTCTCTTTCTCTCTAATACACACACACACACACACACACACACACACACATACAGGAAGTTCTGCTGGATTTTGGTTAAGGTTAATACATATTGTGGGTAACTATATAAAGCCATCTACTGCCTTCCAATTCATTGATTTCTGACCTTATAGTTCCTCATATTTAGGATTTAGGAAATTGTGTATTACATAACTGGTTGAATATGGTGGTAGTGATAAAATAGAATTGCCATGCAATGTTTTTGTTAAGGCCTAGGTAAAGTATTGAGGCCTAGATGGAATGTTAAGGCCTAGGAAAAAGGAAAAGACTTAGGACACTATTCTGTGGCTAGCCTGTCATTTTGTGATATTCTATAATTGTAAGGAAACTTTGCCATATATTTTTCTCCTGTTACTAGAAAACTTTCTCATGCACAGTTGTTTACATATTATTATGTTCTGTGCCCTTGGAAACCACTCATTACAACCAGTCATTTTTAAACTATTAAAAGGAAAAATTGAAAAAGGAGATTCTAAAGTCCCATGAAACTAATGTTACTTTAATAGGAAAACCAAGCAAAGATATGGAAAAAAATGAAAGAGAAAAGAAAATAATAGTGAAATATCTGAATGGATACTTAAAAATCTTGATAAAAAAATGGAAACTGAATGTAGACATGTATCAGAAAAATGAACTACCACAACTATGT